>NC_057359.1:51230217-52430217 GCF_016509475.1 Prionailurus bengalensis | reverse complement strand
ACACCCAATAAATTACTGAAATGTGCTAAATTTTACCAAGTTCTACTTAATCCTCACATTAATGATTACAACCTTATTAATGTTCTGCCTATTTCTTGCTCCTCTTCTGACCTTTCCACAAATCCAGCCTCATCTTCCCCCAATTAAACATATCATGCCACAAATTAAAACACTTAATAAGTCCTCTCTCACATAGATAACCAACAACAAGAGTAGAGCTAGCAAGGTCAAATTTCTATTTGCACCAGGTAAGAATAAAGCTAGTAAGGCACCTGGCTGGCTCAGTCAGTTGAATATCCAACTTTTGATTTCGGCTTAGTTCACGATCCCAGGGTTGTGGGATAGAGCGTCTTACTGGACTCCATGCTGAGCATGGAGCCTGCTTAGGATTCTCTCTCTCCCTCTGCCTGTCTCCCCTACTTGTGCTCTAAAATGAAATACAACAAAATAAAATATTCGCTTAAGGAAAGAAAGAAAGAAAGAAAGAAAGAAAGAAAGAAAGAAAGAAAGAAAGAAAGAAAAAGAAAGAAAGAATAAATGCATTAAGTGCATATGGAAACTGTGTGAGGAGTGGCCACAGTGGCACAGCAAAGAATACACATCCTGAGTAGAAGCCTTCTCATCTCAGGAGATTACAGCCACGAGGAAACAAAGAACTGTTGCTGCCATAAAAGCAGTGGCATCTGACTCTAATATAAAATCTCAAACTTTAAATATTTTTTAATGTGGACCCCCCCAAAATGTACTATCGGTAAAATTAAGGGGGGGAGGATTGACACTTCATTTGCAGAATCTTCTTCCTGCCAAATCTCCTTATCTTTGCATATAAAGTATTTTATATCCTAACATCTACCAACTTAACTCCTGTTTCCCAGTCCCAGCTCTAGCAATCACCAACTTCTTTCATTTCTTTATACCACCCATGTTGGTTCCTGTGCTTGCAACTTGGCTCATACTGCCACCACTCCCTAGAAACCATTACCAGTTTTCAACGCTTGGTTAACTCCATAAATTCTTTCAAAACAAAATTTATTTATTTTTTATATCCCCAAGAAAGTTTCCCAAAGTCCTTGAATTATAATGAATCTTCTCTGGTGCCTATGTCATACTGTTTCTATTCCTAGTACAGGACATGTAATGTCATTTTCAATATGTGTTTACCTGAATATCTGCCTTACAAGCATGGTGATTCCCCTGAAGACAAGGGTCAGTTCTTAATCATGCTACATTCTATCACCTGAGATGATGATGATGATGATGATGATGATGATGATATAGTAAAGGGTAGGGGCATAACAAATACTTGTCAAATTCTTAGGCTGACTCAGATCCTTTGATCTGTCCCAACTCCAACTGTTTTTCATAGTTTCTATAGAAGGAAAATTCTGGTATTTTATATTTACCTTTTCTTTGCCTTAGTAAAACTCCATTAGGATTAGAAAGTGTGTGCTGAGATTGTTTCCAAAATTCAAGACAAATTCATTTCACTTGTCAACTCAAGCAAATAGGATTCACCATTTGGCCCCTTAATATGTCTTTTTTTCTCATCTCTTCATCTCTTCCTTCCCTATTCTTTACTTTTTGGGGTTTTTTTTTTTGGAATTTTTTTTTTATTCCTGGCTATGTTTTTTGTTTGTTTGTTTTTCCAATTCCTCTCCTCCTTCTCTGAAGAGTTACCTGCTTCTCTATTTTCAAATGACTTTTCAAGGTTCAGTTCTTAACAGCAATTCTTTGAATCATCCCTGGATTTATCCAAAGGCAAAAGTTTGTGCTGCTGTCTGTTTAGACTTCCCCAGAACTTCTGTTCTATGTGCTGGTGTAAATACCAAATTTAGCTTGTGGGATAATGGGAAGACTGAGCTAAACTCATTTAGAAATAGCATGTAGCAAGTCACCAGTCTACAGTGAATGTTAAAACTGTATTATATACTTGAACTTTCTGGTAAGAAGGAAAAACATATGGATTGTTGATTTGTGAAGCCCAATCAAGCTTTGATTGTTATTATATGTTTTTGTTGTTTTAACTTCTATGCACTTCTATGTTGAAAACTTATATGTTGAAAAGCTATTAGAATTGTCTTCTGACCTTTCCCAGCCAGGAAAGGTTGACTTTTACTATATTATTACAATTATCATTATTCGTAAAGTAGTTCAGCTGAATTCTAAGCCAATGTGTGCAATGAATATCATGTCTACTTGTCCCAATATACAGTTGAATAGGAGAGAAAGGAGATCACAATAACTTCCTTGGGATCTATTGTTTTCAAGATAAAACAGTATTTGGCATCCTTATTTAATTGCATATTAATGCTGAAAATCTGACATTAATTCATTTTACACATGAATGAAAAGGTGCTGAGAATGACTGAGTAAATCACTCAATGTTATACAAATAGTAAAGGGTCAAGTCAGGATTCTAAAAACAGTGCTACTGTTACTTGTATATTTGTATATTCAGCACCTATGAAATATACACCAGGTTGTAGAAGCAGCTGATGAAGGAGAAAAGGAAACACAAAGGAAAGAAAAGAAGAGATACATGTCCTAAAAGCAATTGACAAGACATGATGTTAAATATACCTTGAATGAATAATGCTTCTCCTCTCTCAGCATTTTCTGTAAATATGTGCTTATCGGCAAGTGGTTTAGCCAGGATTCTGGAAGAGAACTTGCTTTAGAAAAAAATAGATAATGAAGGAAACATCTTAGAAACCTGAAGAGTGGAAATAATCAATACCTGAGAAAACAAATTATATTCCATTTCCAATTGATAGAGTGCTTCTGATTGGGGCAATGTCTCTCCATTAGCAATGTCATAACTTTCTCCCTAAGTAGGAAGTGCACTGTATGCTAATTATTTGTTTACATATTGGTCTTTCACCTTTGTACTGTGAGAATATCAAGAGTAAAGATATTCTCTCAATATATATCCTCAGGGCTTAGCTAATTACTTATTACAAGGCATGAATGAATATATAAATAAAAGAAGGATGGATTTATTCAGCTAGCTTTATTATGTCTTCTGTACTTTTAGATTCACCACGAAACTCGAGAATCTTTATAAGAAGTCAGAATTTAGTCATTGTTCACTGAGGTAAGATAAACTTTGAACTGTAAAACAGAAGCACAAAATAGATCAGGGTCTTTCTTTTCTGTCAATATAGTTGTCTCGTTAGTAGAGCCATGTAGATGAGTAAATAAAGAACTATGAAGCACATCTAATAATAAAGTGATATTAAAGTCTGTTTTAAAAGTATAAATCCCAAAATCCCACTGTCTGAATCCCACTGTTTGCATTTTAGTCATAAAAGAGGACAAACTCTTCCTGCCATTCTTAATATTTCTTGGTATTGCTGCTGATAACCCTTAATATATTCTGTATAGTTATGAGAGACCGTAAAATAAAATGTAGAATATGAAACCAAAATTAAAAGAAAATAAATGTTTTCTAAAGGACAAAACCTATGAAAATAGTGAGAGGGTCTCTGACATTGTTGAGAAGCAATGGTGTCCAACAAGTCACTGACAGGGGCATTCAGCAAGAGGATATGATAAGAAGTTCGGAGCAGGAGGTGACTTCCATGAAAAAATAACAAGAACCAAGCAATATAGATGAGACATGGAAGCAGAAAGGACCCATCGGAAAGGCACCATTGCACACAGACAGGCAATGGAAGGCAGATGACTGACATGTTGGAGTGATGGTAAATACATGTAAATGCCTAGTTCCTTAAGAAACACAAGTGTGGGACAGACTGTCAAGGTAAAATTGAGTCCCAGACATTTAAAGAAAGAGTTAGTACCTAGGGTGCCTGGGTGGTTCAGTATGTTAAGCGTCCTACTTCACCTCTAGGCATGATATCACGGTTCGTGAGTTCAAGCCCCATGTCAGGATCTGTGCTGACAGCTCAGAGCCTGGAGCTGGCTTTGGATTCTGTGTCTCCCTCTGCCTCTGTCCCTCCCCAGTTTGTGTGCTCTCTCTCTCTCAAAAATAAAACATCCAGGTAAAATTGAGTATAGCATAGTAGGACTCAATTTCTGAAGGGGCATGCCAGACAATGACACCAGAAGTGAGGCAGAAGGCCAATTCCAACACAGGAGGACAAGACCTGTGCTATCACACAAAAAATAATGTAAGGTTGTTAAACCACTCCCCCAACCAGACCTCCAGCCCTTGGCAGTAGAAACAGGCTTCACTCCCAGGCCTGGAATTAGAGCTGAGATTATATTTGGGGATTATGTAAACTAACTGTAAGAATTGGAAAAACACTGAGAAAGGAAATAGAGCAAACTATTTCTCTGAGGCCTTCTCCCTTACAAACAAATTCTAGAACAATCTGATCATACCTAGGCACGTATAACAGTTTGACTTCAGCTTGATGAACCACAACAACAAATTAATTCAATCAGAAATGCAGTATGACTTATTTTCTCTGAAATCATTTTGGAAATCATTTTGAACTATCAAAATACATTGTATTTTGTATTTGGAGACTGAGGATGTCACGAAGTATACTATTAAAGTCCTTTGAAATTTTAAATTATTCTTTAAAGCAGAGTATTAAAACAATATCAAAAGTCTGTTGTCTCATTTTAAAAAGTCATTTTAAAACAATTTTATCAATTTTTTCATAAAATTATATTAGATGATAGACCTCCATCTTTGTAGGGACTTGAAAATATTCATGGAATATACAGTGACTCATTTCTTGGAATAAATCTGCTCCCCAAAGGATGTGGCTCATTACTTTATAGCAATCATAGAAGGTAGGAGCTGATACAGAAGAAACTTTTACTTTGCTGATTTCACTTGCTTTTAGCAGATTACACTAGTCCAAGAAGTTTTGAAAGCAAATACTGAGCAAAAATAATATTTTTCAATCTTTCAAATGCTTATACCCAGAAGGAAACTGTTATGTGCTAGAGGTCAATATAATTTCCTGAAATGATTACTGGAATGTATTTAAGTTAACATTCATGATAAGAAACTATGCTTAAATTTCTAAATGGCATCTGTTTTAACTGCTAAAACAGAAAAAAAAAGGTCATGGAAAAGAATATTAAGGAATAAAGCCTTTCTTCTTTATTTTTAATAAAAGTTTTCATAACTTTCTTAATATATATTTTAAAAAATAGCAGGATTTGCTTACTGTTTTACATGTGAATGAATCAAATGACTAGATCTTTTCATATGCTGAAACTTTTAAATATATTTAAAATTATCAAAGTAATATGTCCTTGTGCCTAGTGGACCAATTCAAATATATACATATTAATCATCTTTCTTCCAGCCCCTTCCAGTCTGAACTATGGAGGTAAACAGTTATAAAAACTTGGTATATATCCACGCACACATGAATCTGTGTGTTTATTTGGGATAGAGACTGGATGGGTGGGTTGGTGTTAATGCATTTGCTTTTACAAAGATTAGTTTATCTATTAATATGCACTCATTTTTTCCTACTTAATACCTCACAATATTAACAATGTATCATAGTTTTTTTCTTTCTAAACTTGTTCTTTATTTTAGAAGTACTTATTTGAAATGGTAGACAAAAACCAAAATTTATCTACTTTCCTGAAAATCTATTGAATTAGAAGAAAACATATACTAAAAAATGTAGCCCCCTCATTGCCTCCACAAGTAGTCACAAAGAAAAAATAAAACCTTCAAAAAATAATCCAGAACCAAAGCACTATCAAGATGAATAACCTTTGCTATTAGTAGTATTTTCATTAATATTGTCATTAAAATTAATTTATACAGAGTGTTTTCAATAATCTTATCCCCCATAGTTACCAGTTATACATATAATCTCATTTAATAGTCCTTATAAAAATTCTAATACTTAAGAACTATTGTAATGTCCATTTTAAGGACAGATTGGTAATTTGCCCACATGTTCCCCAAACTAGAATACAACAAAGACCCACATAAAGTGCAAAATAATGTGCCCAGTCTCCCCCAAAATCCCAGTAAGAAATGGCAAAAAGTTACATAAGAACTGTGGAAAGAGGAAGTAAAAGAGGAAAGTTCATAAGGAATCTTAATTTCTTATCTTCTTTTTATGATCTTTTTATGATCTTTTTATGATCTTCTGTATCATTCTGCTCATTTGCCAATAAAAATTATTTGTAACATTTCCACATCTTGGTGTATTTAGAAATTCTGTCACTCTAACACATTCTCTAGATTATCATATCATGACTGTACTGGACACTCCTTTTCAGCAGCCTATGAAATTCATCTGTGAAACAATAAAAGATCTTTTCATTGACCTCTACTTAGGCAGATGACCAGTAAAATTGACAGCACTGACCCACAATATGCTGAATGTGCAAGAGGTAAGTGAGCTTTCAGGTAATAGCATCTTACTTCATTAAGTTAAAAGCTATGTAAACTGATAAAATATGAATAGAATCATCCTCTGAAAATAGGCCATGCCCTCCAAATATATTGATATTGGCAGGCATATTCACATGAATTTAAGTTAAACAGAAAGAAATGACTGTCTCTTATTTCACCAATTTCCTGCTGTAACAGACTTTCTGATTACCAAGTCATCTACAGATGTGAAGGCTTCTAAAGGAATATATTTAGGGGCACTGGATGTCTCAGTCGGTTAAGCATTAGACTCTTGATTTCAGAGCAGGTCATGATCTCACGGTTCATGAGTTCCAACCCTGTTCCGGGCTCTGTGCTAACAGTGCAAATTCTCTCTCCCCCTTAAGCTCCTCCCTGGCACTCTCTCTCTATCAAATAAATAAATTTAAAAAAAGAAATATATTTAGCTGTCACAAGAGAGGCATAGTCAATATAAATGGCTTCCTATGTGGTACTGCAAAGGGCCTGATTTTACATGTCTAAAAATTAATTCAATTTCCTTAATGGAAGTAAACAAAATGAATATAAGGACACCAAAGAGAGTTACAATAGACCTAACGATCCCAGGTATTACTATCTGCCATCAACCTCTACTTATTTATTTTTTCTTGCCTGCAAAAGATGAGGAGCTCTTTTAATGGTCCCAGAGTACTTCTGGCTCTCTCACCATGTCCTGAGTTTGGAATTGGACAACATGAGTTCCACATTTTCTTCCTCGCATCACTGAGAACACTTGACCAAAACTGAACCAATTCCACGGACCTTCTAATTAATATTGTTTCAATAACACTCAAATGCTAGAAATATAGCATAAATTAGTCTATCCTCTTACACCTGCACCCCATTTCGATTCACTTCAGAGGAAATTGAGTAATTGTGATGTAAAAACATGCCAGAAGTTATCATCGCCCAAAACCAGCAAGGGCAATGTTGTGATCATTTGATCAACAAATAGTCCAATTACAGAAAACCATCTTGAGGACCTGTTTCCTAAGAAAACTTCTGCCTTTGTGGGGTTTCCAAATAAGTTGGCCCTGAGAAAGGTATTCAAGTGTAATTAGTTTATTTGGAATATAATTCCAGGAAATGTAGATAGGAGATGGGGGAAATGAGATGAAGGTGAAGATAGCCAAAGAAAAGCCAAAAACCAAAAAAAAAAAACCAAAACAACATGTGTAGAAATCAAGTTACCACTTAGGGAAACAGTAGCTTAATCCCACTGGTGTTGATTTGCTAACTGGGCCTCAAAACACACAGGGCAAGGAGAAATCAAAGAGAGAGGCAGACCACTTCAGATTAGTGGGTCGACTTTGTAATAAGCAAGGGAACTAGTACTTAAGAGACATATCTTGGGCAGCTTCAAGACAAGTAGATCTCCACACCAGATCACCAAACTCTTAAAAGTTTATATAGAGGCTTTAACTGGGCTCACTCACGTGTACTATCCAAATGATCTCAACCATACATTGTTCTCTCAAGGCCACATCCTTGAAAATGGCTCCCACTGGGGGAACGGTGAAGAGAACACACCTTCCAAGGATACGGGAGAAAGTGAGGAGTCTCCCATTGCGCAGCTTGAGTGTCAACTGTTGGTCATGTCCTCTCAATGACCTCCTCCAACAACTGGGGGATTCTGGGAACCACAATGCAGCATTCACTTCAGAGTTATCCCATCAGGAAGGAGAGAAAACTGAGATATTTATATACCAATTGCCATTACCTGAGGACCCCAGGAAGGAGAAGAGGCATTAATCTCCTGACACTGCCGGCTGGCCAGGAGGGCTAAGAAGGGTCCAATAACCAGACAAACTCTTTTTGAAAAAAGGAAAAAAAGAAAAAGCAGGTGCTAGCAGTTGGAAATCAGGCTTCTGCGCACTGATATGGAAAGAGCATCAGTAAAATCTCCTCTAGTGTGCTATATCTTCCAGGTTATCTCCCGGCAGATGTTAACTAGGCAGTTTTTCCCTTCAGCTGCTTCAACTTATAGATTTTCCTACTCAAAGTTACATACTATAAACCCTCTAATCTTCGTCTTAAATATTAGTGTGACTTAATATCATGAGCCATAAATTCATCAGCAGCAAAATAAGCATCTTGCTTACTGACATTACATATGTTTTGTAGGAGATATGGTTTTATTTTTAATTATGCTCTTCTATGAAGTGTTTCATGTAATCTAGTATGAATTTTGATTACATTACATCTCATGAGACAGACAAAAAGAAATATATAGAGAGGGGCATATTACAATTAGAGCATTTCGTTAGCAAGTTAGATGTGAAGGAATATGAAATGCCTGAACTTCATTACCAAGAAAAAAATGAGAACATGGTACTACACATGAGTCAAGCATTGTTTTTTAATTCTGGCTCACATTTAAAACAAATTACTATGAATTAAGAAGCAATAGTTATGTTGAATCTTTCAACCACTAAAATAATTGAAAAAGCAATTAAAATCTTCTTACAATGTGCTAAAACCAGATAGTTTTATCTATGTGATCTAAGAACAAGCAGATTCAAACTTATACAGAATTTTCCAGAATATTTAAGAGGAGGAAATCAGGTATCACCTCACGCCAGTCAGAGTGGCCAAAATGAACAAATCAGGAGACTATAGATGCTGGAGAGGATGTGGAGAAACGGGAACCCTCTTGCACTGTTGGTGGGAATGCAAATTGGTGCAGCCGCTCTGGAAAGCAGTGTGGAGGTTCCTCAGAAAATTAAAAATAGACCTACCCTATGACCCAGCAATAGCACTGCTAGGAATTTACCCAAGGGATACAGGAGTACTGATGCATAGGGCCACTTGTACCCCAATGTTCATAGCAGCACTCTCAACAATAGCCAAATTATGGAAAGAGCCTAAATGTCCATCAACTGATGAATGGATAAAGAAATTGTGGTTTATATACACAATGGAATATTACGTGGCAATGAGAAAAAATGAAATATGGCCTTTTGTAGCAACGTGGATCGAACTGGAGAGTGTGATGCTAAGTGAAATAAGCCATACAGAGAAAGACAGATACCATATGTTTTCACTCTTATGTGGATCCTGAGAAACTTAACGGGAACCCATGGGGGAGGGGAAGGAAAAAAAAAAAGAGGTTAGAATGGGAGAGAGCCAAAGCATAAGAGACTGTTAAAAACTGAGAACAAACTGAGGGTTGATGGGGGGTGGGAGGGAGGAGAGGGTGGGTGATGGGTATTGAGGAGGGCACCTTTTGGGATGAGCACTGGGTGTTGTATGGAAACCAATTTGTCAATAAATTTCATAAAAAAAAAAAAAGAGGAGGAAAAACACTCCAACATGTTTTATGATGCTGCTAGCCTAACCTTGTAAAAAGTGGAAGTAGATACAGAAAGAAAAGGAAAGAATAGCCCATTGTGTCTGCAAAATAGATGCAACCAAAGATGAAAACCCATCTAAACAAGATATTAGAAAACAGCAATATCATAAAATTATCCCAATGGATGTCAGATAATATTTAGCAAAAATATTGGATTTAAGCATCATTCTTAGCAAGCTAGCATGGAAGGGAATAATCTAATCTGAAAAAGGGAATTGATGTAAAACCCATAGCAGTCACCATATCTAATGTAAAAAGTTTATATCCCCTTTAAGAACAGAAGTGAGAGAAAGATACTTTCACTGATACTTTTAAACATTGTGCTGAAAGTCCTAGTTAGAGAATAAAGATGAAAGAAAATGAAAGGCATAAGGACTAGAAATAGAGGGGAAAAAAGTCTGTATTTGCAGAGAGAATTATTACCTACATAGAAAATTGAAAATGATATATGGTTAAGGATTAGGACTCAAAAGAAAATTCACTAAGTTTTTATTTTCAAAAAATATTTTAAATTACTTCCATTTTGATGCACCAGCAATGAATATGTAATTCATATAATTAAAATGCAAGAAGCCATCTAAAATTACAACAAAATTTTAAGTATATTTAAAGAATAAATATAACTAAAGAAATGCATAAAATTTGTGGAAAAAAATAAAACTATACTGAAGACATTTTAAAAAACACTTAAATACATGGAAAATATACCATGTTCATAAAAAATGTTAATATTGTTTAGATACCAACATTCTATATAATATTCAGTAAATGCAATAAAATTCTTACTGAAATGCCAGCACAGTGATGTTTGTTTTAGGCTTGTTTGTTTTTTTTTGTTTGGTTTTGTTTTAATTTTCATTTGAAAGAATAAGATCCAAGAAGAGCCTGGACATGTCAGAAGAATAAAAAATATATTAAAAAAAATCACACTTTCTGATGAGGTACAAAGCTTTATTTTAAAGCTACCATAATAATACAATGAGATATAGGAACAGTGGAGATAGATAAATAAAACAATAGAACTATGTATGGAAACTCAATACCTTAATGAAAATTAATTCCAAAATATTTTAAAAGCAAAATATAATAAGAAATAATTACAAATATGTAGAAAACAAAATTAGGAGAATGTCTGTATGACCTTTAGGTAAGAAAGGATTTTTTTCAGCTTGACTGAAGTATAATTGACAAGTAAAATTATAATATAAAGTGTATATATACACATATGTATGTGTATACACACACACACACACACACACACACACACATTGTGAAAGGATTCCACAACTGAGTTAATAAAAACATCTATAACCTCACCTATTTACTTTCTTTTTTTTGTAATGAGACTACTTAAGTTATATTTTCTTAACAAATTTCAATTATCCATTAATCACCATGTGACCCATTAACACCACAGACCTTAATCATATATAACTAAGTTTTTGCCCTTTACCAACCTCTTCCCATTTTCTCCAATCCCCAGTTTCTGGCAATCACCATTCTACTCTGTTTCTATGAGATTGACTTTGGGAGTAAGGGTGGATTCCACATGTAAATGTTACCATGCAGTATTGGTTTTTTTGCTTTCTGGCTTTTTCCCCTTAGCATAAGGCCTTCCAGGTTTATCCATGTGGGAAATGACAGGATTTTCTTCTTTTTTAAAGCTGATTAATATGCCATTGTCATATTTTCTTTATCAACTGGCCACTGATAGACACAAAGGTGGTTTTCATTCCTGGGTTATTGTGAACAATGCTACAATAAACATGGAAAACACATACATCTCTTCGAGATAATGATTATACTTTCATTAGATATATATCCAGAAGTGGCATTGTTGGATCACACAGTGGTTCTATTTTTAATTTCTTGAGGAGCCTCCATACTGTTTTTCATAATGGCTGTACCAGTTTACATTCCTTCCAACAGTATATAAGGAATTTCCTTTTTCCACATCCACTGGCATTTGTTTTCTCTTGTCTTTTTAATAATAGGCATCCTAATGCATGTGAAGGAATATCACGTTATGGTTTTGATTTGCATTTCCCTGATAATTACTAATGTTTAGCACCTTTTAATGTACGTTTTGGCCATTTATCTTCTTTGGAGAAATGTCTATGCAGGTTCTTTGGGCATTTTTCATCAGACTGTTTTGTTTGTTTGTTTGTTTGCTCTGAGTTGCAGTAGTTTCTTGTATATTTTGGATATTACCCCCTTATCGGATATGTGGTTTGCAAATATTTTCTCTCATTCCATAGGTTGCTTTTCATTTTGTTGATGGTTTCCTTTGCAGTGTAGCTCTTTTGTTTGATTTAGTCCAACTTATTGCCTTTGTTTTTGGTGTCAACTCCAAAAACTCATTGCCAAGAGCAATGTCCAGGAACTTGTGTTTTCTTCTAGGAGTTTTATAATTTCAGGTCTTATGTTCAATATAATATTGAATTCATTTGTGCATTAATTTGTTGTGGCTTAATTTTTGTGTATGTTGCTAGAGATCCAGTTTAATTCCTTTTCAGGTAGCTGTCCAATTTTCTCAACACCATTTTTGAAGAGAATATCCTTTCTCCATTGTATATTTGTGGTACCTTGTCAAAAATTAATTGACCACATGTGCATGGATTTACTTTTGGGTTTGCTCTTATGTTCCACTTATCTGTGTGTCTGTTTTTATGCTAATAGTGTACTGTTTTGATTACTATATTTCTGTAACATACTTTGAAATCAGTAGCATGATGCCTCCAACTTTGTTCCTTCTCAAGATATATTTGGCTTTTTGAGGTTTCTTGTGGCTCACAAGATAGTATATTAAATGACTTAAAATGGGTAGTCTTAAATGTAGTTATCTCTAGCGCAGTGATATATTGAAAACAAAGATATATTTAAAGTTACCACAATAAAAAGCTTCTTGGCACTAAAATCTTAAGATTTATGGCATCATAAAAGCATAGACAGAAAGAATGTTGCTTTCCAAAGAAATGAAGTACAGCTAAGAATAGAAAGAACTTTGAGAAGTCGAACAAGCATATAGCCTAATGTCACCAAAACACTTACCTCCAATTTTCTTCAGAATTATTAGATATAGATAATACCTTATCTAATTTGATGTTCTAGAATTTTATATTTTATAGCCAGAAGGACATCTTCTAAAATTTTATTAGAGTGGTGTGCCTGGGTGGCTCATTTGGTTGAGCGTTGGAGTTCTGGTTTTGGCTCAAGTCATGATGTCATGAACCATAAGATGGAGCCTCCTGTTGGGCTCTGTACTGGCAGCACGGAGTCTGCTTAGGATTCTCTCTTTTCCTTTCTCTCTGCCCCTCTCCTGCTCATGCACACTCATGTGTTATCTCTCTGTCTCTCTCTCAAGATAAATAAATAGATAAATATTTAACTCATATGTGGAAAGTAAGAAACAAAACATATGAACATAGGGAAAGGGAAGGAAAAATAAGATAAAAACAGAAAGGGAAGCAAACCATAAAAGATTCTTAAATAGAGAGAACAAGCTGAAGGTTGCTGCAGGGGTGTTGGGTGAGGGGATAGACTAAATGAGTGATGGGCATTGAAGAGGGCACTTGTTGGGATGAGCACCGGGTTTTGTATGTAAGTCATGAGTCACTAATATCTACTCCTGATTGTTAATTATATGATAAATATTTATTATAAAATATTTTATATTTATATAAAAATAATAAAATAAAAATTTTATTATAGAAAATTTCAAACTTACACAATAGTAAAGGAAATAGCATTTTGAATCTACATATACCTATCACCCATGTTTAACAATTATCAAAGCATGACCTGTTCTTACTTTCTCCATAATCTCACATATTCACACACCATCCAATTATTTTGAAACAAATCTCAGACAACATTGTTTCACCTGTAACAATTGTATATATATTTAAAACACAATAGCTTTTTTTAATTTTTTAAAAATATATTTTTTTGAGAGAGAGAGACTGAAAGAGTGTATGAGTGGAGTAGGGGCAGAGACAGAGGAGACAGAACCCAAAGCAGGCTCTAGGCTCTGTTCTGTCAGCACAGAGCCCGATGTGGGGCTCAAAGCCAAACTATGAGATCACAACCTGAGCTAAAGTCAGATGCTTAACCAACTAAGCCACCCAGGCACCCCCACAATAGCTATCTTTTACAACATAACTAAAATATCTTCATCATCCACTCCCCTGAAATATATATATATATATATATATATATATATATCACCAAATAAGTAGGTGATATGAACATTTAATTGATTATCCTACAATTCTTTTTTTTTATAGTATATTTGATCAAATCGAAATCCAAACAAGAGGTATACATATTTGTTGGTTAATTTGTCTCTTAAGTCTTCTTACGATTTACAGTTATCACTCTGTTTTTTCTTCTTACACTGTATTTTGAAAGAATCGAGGTTTTCTTTTCTTTTCTTTCTTTCTTTCTTTCTTTCTTTCTTTCTTTCTTTCTTTCTTTCTTTCTTTCTTTCTTTCTTTTTTGTCCCACACATTCCCCATAGTGTGGATGTGCTGTTTGCACTCCCATGGTATCATTCAACATGTTCATCTCTCTCCTTTATTTATTACAAGTTCATAGTTAGAGCTGGCATTTGCAGGACTATTTCACAGGAGGTACATTGTACTTACTTTAGGAGGTACCTAATATACTGTTGCTTCCCCTTGGTTAGTTATCAGCATTAGATCCCTATTTTATTAGGGCTTGCAAAATGTTAACATTTTAATTAAATTATTCCTTTTTCATATATAAGATGAAATGTTTAATAAGGATATACCTCTCCTCATCTACAATTTTGTTTTTCCCTTAGGTACTGATTTTATAATAAAGGCAGAGTAAATCCTTATTTATTTTTTTAAACAAGTTTTCAAAATTAGTTAATTCTTTATATTATCCTCTAGTGGTGATAGTGGGGGGAAGATGAGTTTCACTTTTTAGTATCATAATGAATCCATGGGTTTAAACACATTTGATGTGCTTTGGTTTTATTGCTGTTATTATTTCTATAGATGCTCAAATTGTCCCATCTCTTAACAGCAGGAGAGTCTTTAAGTTGGTAGCCTGAGATTGGTTATAATGAGAGCATTTACACCACAGAAATCAGCAAATACAAATCAGGCTTTTCTTCTCAGAAACCAGCTATCAACAGTTCCCACCTTACTACTGGCATCACATCCTATATTGTCTCATTTATCATTCTCAAATAGCAACAGCAATATTACTATCAAATTTTAGTTTTGGGTGAAATACATTTAATGGTTATTTATGGAGGTTCTATGACCTCATGTCAACATATATATACTTTTAGTAATTTTGATGGTCATAAGAGCATTCTCTATTTAATCTGATCAGAAAATGCTAATGGACAAGGTATAACTTGAGTTCTTGTGTGTTCATGATAGTTTGTCTGTGGCCCTTATATTTGAAAATTAAATTGGCTGGATATAAAATCCTTGAGTGACATTCTATTTCTTTGGACATTTTAAATAGGACTTACTGTTTTTTGGAGTTGTAGGATCTTCACATGGTTTCTCCTGTTACTGGAGGCTGAGGGGGATACACTTTGCTGCTGACAGAAATGAAATCTTGTTCCCTACTTGATTGTCTCAGACACCAACTAGTAGATGCGGAGCTTGGTTAGCTAGTTCCAGCATGATGAGGTAAAAGTCTGGGTTTCAAACTTGATCTTGGCTGGTGGTAGTATGTGGGGATGGGGTCATATATTTTTCTGTGGTGTTTGGCTGGATAGAGTAGTTATTTAAAAGTTTTGGGTCTTGGTAAGCTGCCTTTTTCCTAATCTGTTTGCCAAGGACAGCAAGGGCTTGTTGAGGCTTTCTTGTATGCATCTGTTGACATTTCTAGGTTACTGGTTTCTTTAGCTCCATTTGCACACACACATACACACACACACACACACACACACACACACACCAAAAAACAAAAAACAAGCAAACAAACAAACAAAAAAACAAAAACAAAAAGAAAAAAAAAACTGAGAACCCACCACCATGTTATTGCTTGGATTCTAAGGACCCGGCCAGCCTTCCCTTTTCTATCTTCTTATGTTGTTTTTATATAATGTCCAGGCCTTTTCATTGTACTTAGCAGAAAGAACATGGAGAAATACATCTCCATCTTCCTGAAGGTTGAACCATAAAATTCATTCTAATTTAATTATTTTTCAAAGGAGTTTATAAAATGTTGCCTATGCTGGTAAAATAAAATTGTGTCATACTTTCAAAATTTTGTGTATCTTTGCTGGGTGTTTCCTTCTGGTGAAACTGTTATCCCTGTGCTGGCTTCTCTTTGCCTTCTTTATTCTTAATCTGTTCAGTATTCGGTCTTTGCTCACATGTATCGATAAAGATTATCTCTGACCTCACATTCTTCTTAGTAAATCAACTTTCAGCCCTGTCTGTTCATTTCCCTGATTTTTTTTTTTAATTTATTTAGCAATGTTTACTTAGTCCTCACTTTTTTGTAAGGTGTGTAACTTCTGTCTCATGTTATTTGCATTAGTTTTCTTTCTGCTATAACAAATTCTCACAAGCTTAATGGCTTAAAAAACATAAATTTCTTACAGTTCTGTAGGTCACTTTAAATGGTCAACAGGGAATGTTTCCTCACATTCTTCCACTTCCAGAGGCTACCCGCATCCCTTTGTTTGTGGTATACTCCTCCATCTTCAAAGCTGGCTGCATAGCATCTCCAAATTTCTCTACTTCCCTGATCTGATTCTACTTCCTCCCTCCTTCCCTTATAATGACCTTTGTGATGACATTGGATCTGCTCAAGTAATCCAGTATAACTTCCCTTTCTCAAACTCCTTAGCTTTGAGTACACCTACAAAATCTCTTTGGGCACATAAGGTAACATATTCACAAAATGCAAGGATTGGGACATGGACATCATTCAGGGGCCAATAGTCTATATCACACATCATGTAACTTCTTTATCCCTTTATTTCTGAGATCTTATTTGACATATTTTATATTTGTATTCATTTTTATATCGTTAAGGGACTGGGAGAAGTTTGACTTATTTTCTTCTGTATAAAAATATTGGTCATTGCATAGTGTGGTCCTTTTTTTCTCTCTGATTTATACCATTGCTTTATTTTTTTATAAAGCAGAGCTGTCTGCCCTATGCATCTTGCCTTCTCTCTTCTCACCTGGATTTTGGTGTTTTCTTCATAAACACAGTTTGAAAGAGCTAGATGACTTCTGTTCTATCAACCATTATATAACTTGAGGGAATTGTGAGGAAAGAAATAGCATGAATCCGAGCTTGCAGTTTGAAAATCGGGGGTCCTGCTATCTTGCTAAATGTCCTTACCAACACTCATCACATTAGCAGTAGACACCCCATTATCATAGAGAGAGATACTCCTGGTTCCTAATTTAGTGTCCATTTTTGGAAGCGTTATTTCCATCAAAGAACCTCAACTCCAGGTTCATTCCCCCCTTTCACACTTTTCTTCCAGCAGCCACTGTCTTTACTACTTCTTCAGGAAAGAAAGCAATAAAAGAGATCTACTCAGTTTTTCTGTCTCAGTGACAACTTGCAAGGTTTTATCGACTCTTCATTGTGGCTACTATGGGAAAGGAGGAATAGGAATCAATCTGCACAGCACCTTCCTCTGTTTCCAATTTCTCTTAATTTTTGCTTTAATGCAAGAGCAACAGTTTTTATAGCTTATTACATTAGAGTATGTTCCCTACTTTGTCGCCACTCTTTTTGTTTGTTTGTTTTTGACTATCGTTGCTGTTTTTTAAGTTACTCTGACCATTTTGTTATGTTTTTCAAAAGGGAAACTCTGTGATGCTATTTCTCTTAATGTACTCCCAATTGAGAAAAAAAAAATCTCCATGACTGTTAGCTTAAATGTGAATAGAAAGACCAATTCAGGATTTGTTTACGGATGAATAAAAGTTGTGAGCTAGTGAGAAGTCAGAAACATAGACTTCAACCTCCACATAGCATTTTTCCTGTTGTTGGGAATTACAGTTTAGTTTTAATGATCTCACTAGAGCATACTGCAAATAGGGGTCAAATGATATTTTCAACAGCTTTCACAATTATAATCTGAATTACAATTTAATATAAGTCATTCCTTTTTAAAGATTTTATTTGAATTTAAGCTGGGTGGGAATGATAATTGCTATTTCTTTGGGGTAAGATGGATCTTTCATAGAATTACCAGCATTCATAATTTGAAGAGATTCTAAAGGGCATACAATCCAGTCATCTTCAGGATAATAAAAGATAGACTATTTGCCAAATAGCCATCTGAATGTGGTTTAGATACCTCACCACCTCCTGGGGCAGCCCATGCTGTTTTTTGTCTGATTTTCATGCAAGTCTTATATATCCATCTGAACTTCTCAAAGTGACCCAAGCTTTGTAATTCCTCCCCTAAGGACTTTATAGATTCATTTTTTAAGAGAGAGAGAGTAAAAGCAGGGGAGGGAGGCGGGGTGGGGGTGGCAGGAGGAGAGAAAGAGAATCCCAAGCAGGTTCCATGCTCAGTGTGGATTCTGACACGGGGCTCTATCCCACAACCCTGGGATCATGACCTGAGCCGAAATCAAGAGCTGGATGCTCAACTGACAAAGCCACCACGGCACCTCTAGAATTCTTCTTTACGATAATACTATTGATATTTGAGGGAAACACTCTTGTCTTCCTCAAACTGGGCATTAATTCATACCAAAAGTTTTTGAGTACCATCCTCATTCTAATGTCTCTGAATGGAACACATCCGATGGGAGTAAACTGTTAAAGTGGAGCCTGAAATACAAATACAAAACTTAAACATGCCTTCACCTGAACAGAATATCACAGTCCCACTCTTGATGGAAGTGTGAGATTTGTCCTTAAGTTTCACTTAATCATTGCAGCCTCAGGATGTCTAGTGCTTTAGTGGTCATCTCATACTGTTGACTCAAATCATAGTCACTGCTTACTAAAAAACACTGCTGCTAAGAACCTTTTACCTTCTCCTCAAACTTTATGGAGTTGGTTGCACATTCCAGTTTGCTTTCTCATATTCAATACGATTGCATTTCATTTTTAAAGATACAATCCACTAGGAGAGATTTGGAGCCCTATGTTGTCATCCAGTGCATTTTTTTATTCCCCCAAGCTTTATGTTACCCTATATGTGAAGCATCTTTAATCATATATCAGTCAAGTCCCTTACAACAGAGGAGCTATAAAGAAGGAGGAAAAAGAGAGAAACCTAGAAAGAGCAAAGGCAAGCAAGGGGAAAGGAGA
This sequence comes from Prionailurus bengalensis, assembly GCF_016509475.1. NCBI lineage: Eukaryota > Metazoa > Chordata > Mammalia > Carnivora > Felidae > Prionailurus > Prionailurus bengalensis. Next base: position 52,411,189 of record NC_057359.1, on the reverse strand, counting down.
AAAAAAGGAAAAGAAAGGAAAGGAAAGGAAAATAGCTAGCATGTCAAGCATAAGAGGACTATACACTTCATCCTTTTTTCTGTAACCCAAATTCATGATTTTTAGCAAATTTGGAACAGAGAAAGGTGCAACCTAATTAGAATGATTATAATCCCACCTCCTCTCATTCATTTTAGAGGAAGCTATAAAGTATAAATAAGCAAATGCATAAGTATTCTGTTGCCTCTGTATTTACTTTGCATATTTCCTCAAATTACTAAAGGTGCTTATCACACATCTTATTAATTATTCTCACATATGCATGTGCACTTGAAGGGAGAAACAATTTCTATGTAGGCTTTTTTTCTTAATCATATTAGGTTAGATCCTGGTATTATGTTTTATTAAAAATGACACTAAAGAGACAAATGGAAAGACGATAGGGGTTATCTTTACAAGTAATTAAAATACTATATAAAACTTCGCTGACCATAGGGCAAAGGTAGGCAGAAGAGACAGTGAGAAAGACTTGACTCAAATCTGAAGAAGTAGGATTGCTGACATAAGCATGGCACTTGAATGTTTTGAAATTCTTTCAGAAAAGTAATTGAAGTGAGAAGACAACTTCAAGAAACCCAAGATATTTTTTAAAGGTAAAAACTTGGAATTAGTAGATACATATATCCTGGAGAGCTAATACACGGTGTAGAGATCATTGTCAACAATATTGTGTTATAAACTTGAAAGTTGCTAAGAGACTAGATCTCATTGTTCCCACTGCAAAAAAGAAATGATAATTATGTAATGTGATAGAGGTTTTAGTTAATGCTATGGTGGTAGTCATATTGCAATTTATAAATATATCACATCAACATGTTGTACACCTTAAATTTACACAATGTTGCATGTCTATTATATTTCAATTTTTAAAAAAATGAAATAAAAATAGGTGAAGACAAACTAGCAGCAGCTAAGTGACCTGCTTGAAATCAGAAAATATACTAGAGAAAGTAAAGGGAAAGCAAAGGGCCTTGTGAAAGAGCTTGGATACAGAAAACTCCAAATCATGATCATGTATTCACTGCAAAGCTTCTCAGTCCATCCCACGACACATAAGCAAAGCTGGAAGGGCACATGGTAGCCACCAACTGAGTGAGAATCCAAGGAACTTTGGAAATGTCTGAAAGTGGTAAAGTTATCTGGGAGTCTGGGCTCTATGACCTTGAGAAACCAACAAAATAAAATACATTTTCAGGTCAGTGTTCGGTATTGAGGAGATACTGCTTGATGGAATGAATCCAACTTGAGGAGGTTGAATAAATAGGAGCAAAGCACAGCAAAGATTGAGATAAGGGTTACAGAGGGCTGAGGCAGGTGGGGAATTGTAGAGGAAGTTCTCAGAAAGTTGAGCCCATACTTTTTGATTTGTTGGTGAAATAAAAGAGGAGGGGACTCAAAGGTGGTGAAACTATAATAAATACCCTTGCTCATCCCTCATTCCTAAAAGTACAGTATGGTAATGTTACTTATAGGTGTATAGCAGAAAATGTTTGCAGCAGAATCTCATACAAAGTCATTATAATAAAAAAAAAAGAAAGAAAGAAAGAGGGGTGCCTGGGTGGCTCAGTCAGTTAAGTATCCAACTTCAGCTCCGGTCGTGATCTCACGGCTTGTGGGTTTGAGCCCCATGTCAGGCTCTGTGCTGACAGCTCAGAGCCTGGAGCTTGCTTCAGATTCTGTGTCTCCCTCTCTCTCTGCCCCTCCCCTGCCTGCACTCTGTCTCCATCTCTCTCAAAATAAACATAATACAATTTTTTTTTAAAAGAAAATAGGGAGAAACATCCCCATGTATAATGAAAGCATGCCATTAACATTTAACCACATAGTAGATAAAAATTGTAACAATGCTTCAAAATAAGCTAAAAAAATAAAAAAGAAATTTAATAGAATAAAATGATAATAAAATAAGTCAGCAAAGTAAAAGATTTAAGTGATACAAATTTAACATAATAACAAATCAGAAACAGAAAAAAACTTTTAAATATGGAATAATTGGTGAAGAATAATATTTGAAAGTATAATACTTTTAGAACCCAAAGTATACACTAAATATCCATGGGCTTATACTGACATAAATGAAAGATTTAATACATAAATGAGACCAATAAACAAATCTAAACAGGTTTTCAAAGATTTATATAGATAATCTGCTCTCACACAGGTTAAGCGTAACTCCCCACTGTTTAAGTGTGAGCTATGATAGTGATTTCCTTCCAAAGACTACAGTGAGGAAAGAGTGGAAGGGCAGGGGGAGAGTACCGAACATTACCTGAGAAAACGGGCAAACACTATCTCATCCAGGTGATCAAGGTTGACATTTACAATGATGTCAAGTTCAGTGTATATACTCTTGATTTACTGTGAAGAAGTGGCACCAAACCTTTGTAGTCTGCCCTTCCCCTAAAACTTCTAATCCTGTGTAATAAGAGGAAACATATAAGACAAACCCTAAAGGAGGTATATTCTACAAAATATCTGACCAGTATCCCTGAAAACAAAGGTCAACCCCCCCCACACACACACACAAAAGAAAAGAAAAATCAGAGAAACACGCCAATTCAGTGTAATCCCAGGAAGGGTCCTAAAACAGGAAAAGGGCATTAGAACAAAGCATGGACTTTAGTTAATAATAAAATAATGTATCAATATTGGTCTATTAACCATAACAAATGCACCATACTAAATGCAAGATACTAATTATAGGGACAACTAAGTTTGGATATATGGAAACTCTGTGTATTATCTTCTCCTTTTTTTCTGTAAGCCTAAAACTGTTCTAGAATAATATGTTCATGTAAAAATATAAAAATCATTTCAGCATGAAGATTAAACCAAGCAGAACACAAGTACAAATACAATGACTAGACCATAAAGGAAATAGGAGATGTAGATATGTTAGAGCCAAAAAGCAAAGATGACAACTGACAAAAATAGCCAAACTCCAGAACAATGACAGCATCAAATGCCAGGGAGGATGTGGAACCACGAGAACTTTCACTCACTGACAGTGGGAATGCAAAATTGAAAGACAGGTTGGAGATTTCTTACAAAACTAAATCCACTCTTACCATATGATTCAGCAATAGTCCTCCCTGGTCTGTGCCCAAAGGAGTTGAAAACTTACATCCACACAAAAACCTATACATGGATGTTTACGGCAGCTTTACTCATAATTGCCAAAACGTGGGGGAACCAAGGTGTCCTTTGGTAGATGAAAATACAAATATGATGTGGTACATTCAAACAATGGACTCTTATTCAATGCCAAAAAATAAATGAGATGTCAAGGCATGAAAAGCCACAGAGAAACCATAAATGCATATGAGTAAATAAAAGAAAGTGATCAGATTATGCTACCTACAGTACGCAACCATATGGCATTCCGGACAAGGCAAAACTACAGAGATAATACAGAGATCAGTAGTTGCTGGAGGTTCAAGGGAGGGATGAACATGCAGAGCACAGAGGATTTTTAGGGCAGTAAAACTACTCTGTGTGATACTATACGGTGGATTCGAGTAATTATACATGTGTCCAAACACATGAAGTGCACAACACCAGAGTGAGCCCTACTGTAGACTTTGGGTGATTATATTGTAGGTTCGTCAGTTGTCACAAATGTACTACTCTGCTGAGAGATGGGGGTCATGGTGGAGGCTATGTAAGGAGGGGGTTCTCCATATCTTCCTCTCAATTTTGCTATGAATCTAAAACTGCTCTAAAAGGGGCGCCTGGGTGGCTCAGTCGGTTAAGTGTCCGACTTTGGCTCAGGTCATGATCTCACGGTCCGTGAGTTCGAGCCCCGCGTGGGACTCTGTGCTGACCGCTCAGAGCCTGGAGCCTGTTTCAGATTCTGTGTCTCCCTCTCTCTCTGACCCTCCCCCATTCATGCTCTGTCTCTCTCTGTCTCAAAAATAAATAAATGTTAAAAAAAAATTATAAAAAAAATAAAACTGCTCTAAAATATTGAAGTCTTTCAAAAAAATAAGAAGAAATAGATCCAAAGGATATTAAACAAAGTGGTAGATATAGAAGGTAAACATAGAAGAGTGGTACTAAGTACTAGTGCGGGGGGGAATAAACAATGGAACAAAAATAATAAATCCATAGTATTCCACGCTCCCCCAAAACACTCCTAAAAACTACATATCAAAATTTCAAATTATGTGCCTGGGGAAAATTTGTCAGAATGAGTGACCCAGAGATTTGTTCTAGTAAAATTTTTAGATGAAAAAAAGTTTGTCGGGGCATTAAAACTTTACACTTGAGAACAATGAGAGGGCAGTAACAGGGCAGTCATTTCCCTCTGCATTGTGATAGAGTCAGAGGAGGCCTGCTAGAGACTCAGGATTTTCCTCACCACACATCAGTAGACACCCTGGCCCCCAAGTCAGGAGAGGACATGTGGGAAATAGTGACGAGGCACCCCTAGAATTCCCATCAATAGAGGTGTTAGTGGAGGCCTAATGGAAGCCCAAAGTCTCCCACACTGAACAAGAAACACCCTCTTCCAGTGTATTGGAGGCCAAGTTGGAAATCCGGATTTCTATTTACCTACAGCAGTGAAAACCCATCCTTCCCCATAAGAGCAATTTCAGAGGAAGCCACCTAAAATACAAGGTTTGAAATAAGACCCAGAGTTTCCTAATATAATATGCCAAATGCTCATGCTTTGATAAAAGGTTAGTTGCCATACCAAATACTGGAAAAATCTTAAACTGAATGAAAAAGGAATCAATGGATGCCACCACCAACATGACAGAGATGTTAAAATTATCTGACAAACATTTTAAAGCAGCTAACATAAAACGCTTCAACAAGCAGTCATGGACACACTTGAAACAAATGAAAAACCAGACAGTCTCAGCAAAGAAATAAAAAAGCTTCTGGAAGGAAATACAAGGCATTAAGTAAGAATCAAAAGGAAATTGTAGGCCTTTATATACAAAGCTGGGGGAAAAAAATAAAAACAATAACACAACCCTCAATTGGTGGACTGACCTCCAGAATGCAAGAAACAAAGAACAAATCAATTAACTATAACAAAGAACAATAAAAAATACCCAATTTGAACAACAGGCAAAATAGACTGATTAACAAGAAATAACAGAGCCTCGGGCACCTGTGGGACAATAACAGAAGATTGAAAATTCATGTTATCAGAGGCTCAGAGGGAGGAGAAAGAGAATGGAGCTTAAAAAGTATTTAAAGAAACAATTGCTGAAAACTTTCCAAATTTTCAAAAAAACATAACACCTACTTATTCAAAAAGTTGAATAAGCCCCAAGCACTGGGATAAAATTGTAAAGAACATGATACCCTTTCCCAGATGCACACACATGTGCACACATTCACACAAGTGAGTACGAGGTAAATTGGTAATCTGCATAATATCGGTGGATTGTGTTAGTGTGAATATCCTGGTTATTATTTATTTTAATGTTTATTTATTTATTTTTGAGGAGAGAGCATGTGCATGTCAGTGGGGGAGATGCAGAGAGAAAGGGAGAGAGAATCCCAAGCAGGCTCCGTGCTATCAGCACAAAGCCCTTCACGGGGCTTGATCTCATGAACTGTGAGATCGTGACCTGAGCCAAAACGAAGAGTTGGACACTTATCTGACTCAGCCACCCAGGTATCCCCCTGGCTATTATAATATACTATAGTTCTATAAAATGTCATCACTGAGGGGAACTAGGAAAAGTGTATAAGATATTTCTCTGTATTATCTTTATAATTGTATGTGAGTCTACAAATATCTCAATAGATGCTTTAATTAAAAATGTTTTTTGCAATCCATTCTCAGTTTAGCTGTCCTCTCCTCTCTCATTATTTTGTAACCTAAAGAACCCATTAGGAATCTAGGAGGAGGAGTACTTAATGTTTCTTATACTCTTGAAATGACATTATGATAGAAATAGAGAGTAGGATATGTTGCCAGAAGTTAAAGAAAGGGCAGGGTAGGAGGCAGATGGCTATTGCTCTAGGAGGGCAGGGTGAGGCATTCTTGTGGCGATGGAAATTTTCTGTATCTTGGCTCTATCAATGCCAAAACCCTGGTTGTGATATTATTCCAAAGTCCTCTAAGATGTTACGGTTGGGGGAAATTGGGTGAAAGGTACATGGGCTCACTCTGTATTATTTCTGAAAACTGCACATGAATCCACAATTATCTCAAAATTGAAAGTTGAATTAAAAATGGAATTCATCCAACTAAAATAAATGTTTAGGAATTATATAAAAGACCAGTGATGAGTACTGAATCCATGAAAGGCAGAGCAAACTTATGTGATTTCAGATTATAAATTGACACAATGTGAAAATATGAAAAACAACAGTTTGGAAGTAATAGGTAGGCAATAAGAGGGTTTTTTTTAATGTTTATTTATTTTTGAGAGAGAGACAGACAGAGTGCAAGCTGGGGAGGGGCAGAGAGAGAGGGAGACACTGAATCTGAAGCAGGCTCCGGGCTCTGAGCCGTCAGCACAGAGCCTGACATGGGGCTCACACTCACCAACTGCGAGCCAAAGTTGGACGCTCAACTGCCTGAGCCACCCAGGTGCCCCAATAGGAGGGGTTTTAAAAAGCTAAGACCACCATCTTTCACAGGAAAAGGGATAATTTATTAATTGTCACTGATTCAAATTAAATTATGCAGTTTAAAAGTACATCATTAGCAGATGGTAGCTATACTTGTGGTGAGCCTAGCATAACATAGAGAGTTGTCAAATCCCTATGTTGTACAGCTGACACTAATGTGACTTTGTGTGTCAGCTTTACTTCCCTGTAAAACAAAGTATGCCATTATTATCTTAACTTTTTTTTATATTTTAACATTATAGACACCTGTTAGGAAGAATATTTCTTCCAGAGAAGTTATTTGAATTTCAAAAGTTTCACTGTAGATCTTTGTTGCATTACATTTAAATGCAATTAAATATACCACTGCCTAATAACACAGTACAATGCCTAATAATGTCCCTGGACCTGTGAAGGAAAGGTCAGGAGGTAAAATGTTGCAAAGGAAGAGTTAGTATAGTCTTTGGAACCGTAGAGTTCGATTGGAATCTTTGATTTTGCATTTATTAGCCAAAAGTCCTAGATCAGGCACTGACTTTATCTGAAATTCAGATGCATTTCCTCTAAATTGGGCTAATACTGCTCATCCTATGGGACTATTTTAGGCTTGCAACACAGGGCTTCACACGGATTCTGCTCTCTGCCTTGACCTTAACAAGTGTATTAATTTTTCAGTAACTATTAATTACTTCCTTCCCTCCCTTATTATATTTCATTACATTCAATATATTTTTTTAAGTTTACTTATTTATTTTTGAGAGAGAGAGCATGCATGCGAGCGGGGAGGGGTGGAGAGAGTGGGGCATAGAGGATCCAAAGCAGTCTCCGTGCTGACAGCAGAGAGCCTGATGTAGGGCTCAAACTTACTAACCATGAGATCAGGACCTGAGCCGAAGTCAGATGCTTAACTGAGCCACCCAGGAGCCCCTATATTCAATATATTTTGATTAAGGCCACAGGAAATTGCACAGTATATTTAGAACAACTTCTGTTTGAAGTGGCTAAGTGTTAAGGAAAAAATCCTATTCCATCACACTATCTTCTAACATCTAGAGTTCTCTCAGAGACCCCCAAGCACACAAATTTGATGGAATATAGATTGCCATATTTTCTTACTGGGAATTTTGTGAAACTGCTTGGGTTTACCAGGGATATTTTTTCCTGTTGAAAAACATATTGAAAATCCCTGAGATGAATAAACAAAATATAAATTTGGAAGCAAAAGTGTTAGTAGTGACACAATGTAACAATTTGCTTTTCACTGGTGGACATTAGGTTGTTGACAAGGATTAGCCAAACAGTTTATACATGTTTTACTTGCAGTCAGGCAGCATGTGGCTTATGATGGAAGACTGAACATCTGTCTGCCTTTCTCTACCCCCAGCTGTCCTCCCCATATGTACTCACAAAAGTAAAGAGAACTTCTAAATCAAATTAATAAAATGACAGACCATTAGGCAAAATATGGTACATTTTTTCTCATTATTCAGGGGTTAAAGAGTAAACAAATCTGTTTCCAGCACAACTGATGATACGGGCAAAACAGCAGTCATCCAGATTTCCTGACTGGCTCCACACCTTCCTGTAACTTTAGTTCACTGTTCTGCTCTGCCACAGACAGAGAGCAAATGAGTAAACTTGCTCCGCAGCCTGGGACTTGTTTTCTCAGCGGGGGACCCTCCTGAAACTACCCTCTGAGGCTATTATGCAAATCATCTGATCCAGAGAATTACTGAAGGATGAACAGGTAGTCCCAGCAATACCAAGTACGACGTAGGAACCACCTGCCTTCTTAGCGAGAGCAACCTTGATAGAGCCAGTACTTCTCTATTAACACCTAGATCTATAATCTAGCAACTGATGTGTACAACAGCTGATTAGCTGGCACCACAGGTGGCACAGGATCTACTGCTCACAATTCAGGCGGGTGTTTTCATGAGCCCATGACCCAGACTCCTGAAATCCTAAGCAGAATTTGGTTGACCCATTACTTAAGATAGGGTTTTTAAAAATCAGAGATTATTTAGACAACTTAAGCACGACCAATTACTTTGACCTAATTGCTATTTACAGGACACAACACTGGCAACTGTGATATTCTCTGCAAAGGCACATAGGATTGTAACAACATGGAGCAAAATGAAAGGCCATAAAATCATTCTCACCAACCTTCAAAATTCTTCACTCCAACCGTGTATATTTTCTGAGCATAGCGGAATTAAATGAGATATCCATAAAACCTCTTATGTAGAAAGTCACAAATATTTGAAAATTAAACAACTTTCTTTCGCATACAAAGGTCAAAGAACAAATTACAAGAAAATATATGGAATAGTTTTAAATGAATGATAACGATAATAAAGCATGTCACAATTTATGGCATGCTGCTCAACCACTGGGGAGAGGGAAATTTATAGCATTAGATGCTTAGGTAAGATGAAAGTCTTAATATTAATTATCTACATTTCCACCTCAAGAAGATAATAAAAGAAGAGCAAAATAAACTCAAAGTAAGTATAAGGAAGGAAATAAAAAGGATAAGAAATCAAGCAACAATGAGAAAAACAGTAGAAAGTTCACAAAGGAGAAAGTGACTCTTTAAAAGAGTGAAAATTGATAAATCCACAACAAGTCTAAGGAAGATATAAAGGAGATAGTGCAGATCCGGTGGAATTCAAAAAGAGTAATGAGGTAAAATTTAAATAATTTATGGCCAATGAATCTAACAAATTAGATACAATGGACAAATATCTTGGAAATCACAATTTACCAAAATGGATGCCAGGATAATTAGAAAATCTTTAAAGAAATTAAATCCATAATCAACACATTTCTCACACACAACAAATCTCAGTACAAAATTGATTCACAGAAGAAATAATCACAACCGTACATAAATTCTTTCAGAAAATATAAAGAAGGCATCACAAAACTCATTTTATGGGGTCAACAGAGCACTGAAAACAAACCATAAAGAAAAATCACATAAAAATTTACAAGTAGATATCCCTCGGGACCATAAACAAAGATATTTTTAATAAACATTAGCAATGGAATATCATAATTTATAAATCAAGTAACATGTCATAATAAAGTTCAGCTATCTGAGCAGTAAAAGGATGATTTAACAATTGAAAATCAACCAAAGCAATCCACTCGCTTAGCATATTCAGTGAAAAAATAAAGAAGAAAAATCATATGAAAAAATTCATGACAATACCATTCACGATAGTAATTTCCATAACCAAGAATAAAAGAGAACAATACATTACAATACATTACAAGGCATCTATATAGAGCCTATGGCTAAAATCATTCACTCCTGGTGGACAGAAAAAAAAAAAAAAGGAGCATTTTTTTCCCGAAGATTGCAAAGAAAGAAAGGATATTTTCTCTCAGCAATTCAAGTCAATGTCAGACTGGATGGAGGGCCTAGACTTTGAATAAAACAAGAAAAAAATAATATGCCTAAAGTTTGGAAGGTAAAAGTAAAACTGTCTAAACTCATAACTAACCTGTTTGTTTTTGTAGACAGATGCATAGAACCATGGAACAAAACAGAAGCCCAAGAATTGAGCCAAATATGTACAACTGAGTTTTTTACAAAGGTGCCAAGATAGAAAGGAAAATTTGTTACAAATGTTCCCGGCGTTGCTAGATAAATATATGGGCAGGAATGATCCTTGACACCTACTTTTCAAAATAAAATAAATAAATAAATGTAATTCAAGCTGGAATGTGCCATTAAATGTGGAATCTAAAAGCCCCTGCAAGAGAACATGAGAGAATAGATTCACAGATTTGAAGAGGCAAAGAAGTTTTATACAGAGGGAGATCATAAAAATCACTAAAAGAAAAAAAAAAACACAATAATTTGAACTACATTCAAATATTGAATTTCTGGGGTTCAAAAGATATAATTAAGAAAATGGCTAGGCAACCACAGAACGTGAGAGAATATTGACTTTTCATATACATGACAAAGGATTTGTGTTCAGATTATATAAAAATTTGATAAAAATAGATAATAAAAATCAACCTAATAGGAAAAAATAGACAAAAGACTCAAACACTTTGCAAAAGACAATATACACATGTCCAATAAGCACATGAAAATGCTCAGCATTAGGCAACAGGAAAATGACAATTAATATGATAATGAGATATGAGTCTATATCCACAAAAAATGGCTTCCCTTAAAATGACTGAGAACACAAAATTCAGGGATGATATGGGGCAACTGGAACTCCCACACATTGCCAATGAGAGCATAAAACGTCCAACCACGTTTTATGGTTTCAGCAAAAACTGAAAGTACATTAGAAAGTTAAACACAACATATGTCAGGACTGTCAGAGGAAGTCATCAAGAGAATATGACCGCCAGTTGACGTGCGTGAGCTTTTGCTGCTGGTTACCTGCTAAGAAGTCACTGTTTCCAGAAGAGCCCCTACCCTTCTTTTGTTTGTCACTTCATCCTTGTGCCCACTGCAATGTCTAGCACATGCTAGGGACATTTAAAACTGCTTTGAACTGATAAATGAATAAATGTGTCCTTCAACCTGTGGGGAAGGAAGGAAGTTACGTTCTGAGCGCCATGATACTGCCAGGTGAAACGAGTTAAAGGTCCTCGCTTAGCCACAGGCTAAAGGTATATTCATTCCTTTAATTCCTCAAACCTGTAGTGTGTAGCCATTAAATAAGCCTGAGTTTCAAAATCCTCCTTTGCCTTAGGGGAAAAACCAGAATCCCAAAAACAGTCTTACAAAGTGCAGGAACTCTAGTAGTAATAAAAAAACACCAGTCTAGAAAATCCAGAGTTGAACAATGTTGCTTCTAATCCCAGCTCTTGCATGTTAAGTGATCTTGTGCAAGGCACAAAATGTATATCTCTGTCATTCTCATTTGTAAAATGGAACCATCATTTTAGCACCTACTTCACAAGATTATTGTAAGATTAAATGTGAAGAACTTAGCCTAGTTCCCAGCACACATGAAGTTTTCCACATATATTACCTATAAATATTATTTCACCTTACCCTCTGCAGAATCTCTAGATGTTTTTTCACGTTTTCAAAAACACAATTATCACAAGCACAAAATGAACTCAATCTTTTCTCCAATCCTTTGTATACCTGGTTTAAATTATAGTTTAGGTTTTCATTACTCCCAAAATGCCCTTGGTGGCATCTACTAGAAATGCCACCTATGCCTGCTGATGTGTGGACCAAGACTGCCAGTGTCCAGTGTCTGCTTATGCCCATATTAAGGGAGCTAATGACCTTCATTTAAAGCCAAAATTTTCTTCTATCATTGTACAAAGGTCTAGAATAGTTCCCTTTCACAGAAGAAGCCAAAAGCATCAATGCTATTAATATATTACATTAGTTTTCTCCCAAGGAAAAAAACAAATATATGACACTTGATGTTCTTGTTCTCCTTTTTCATCCTTCACCTTAGAATTCAAACATAAATTCATGGTTTATGTATCATGAAGGTATCATTCTATGCTTATAGTTATGCCATCGGTGGGATTTCATCCACTGATCTTATTTTATTTTTATTTTATTTTATTTTATTTTATTTTTTTAATGAAATTTATTGACAAATTGGTTTCCATACAACACCCAGTGCTCATCCCAAAAGGTGCCCTCCTCAATACCCATCACCCACCCTCTCCTCCCTCCCACCCCCCATCAACCCTCAGTTTGTTCTCAGTTTTTAACAGTCTCTTATGCTTTGGCTCTCTCCCATTCTAACCTCTTTTTTTTTTTTTCCTTCCCCTCCCCCATGGGTTCCTGTTAAGTTTCTCAGGATCCACATAAGAGTGAAACCATATGGTATCTGTCTTTCTCTGTATGGCTTATTTCACTTAGCATCACACTCTCCAGTCCCATCCACGTTGCTACAAAAGGCCATATTTCATTTTTTCTCATTGCCACGTAATATTCCATTGTGTATATAAACCACAATTTCTTTATCCATTCATCAGTTGATGGACATTTAGGCTCTTTCCATAATTTGGCTATTGTTGAGAGTGCTGCTATGAACATTGGGGTACAAGTGGCCCTATGCATCAGTGCTCCTGTATCCCTTGGATTCATCCACTGATCTTAAATCAAATTTATGTTTCAGTTCTTTCTTCCCTTAGGAAATGTTCCCCTATTCCCTCACCTCCCAGAGTTCTGCTCAATAACTCATGTAAGTAACTACTTTGAAGTCCTCTCAATCATCGCCAGTTCTCCAGGTATAGTAAAATGTACCAAAACTCTGGAGTAGGCTCAGATTAGTCTCAATAGTGGATCAAAACAGGATAAGTCACTGGCATGGAGTAGCTGAAGGGGGCCAGGGAGAGTTGAGAGAGGGGGAAGCCCAGAACTCACAAATGCTTATTAGAAACTTTTAAGAGTCAGATTAATACCTATAACATCAAGAGAAGTGAGAAAATAATAAGGCTCTGTTTTCCATGGAAGGCTGGTACTACATACTATTCTGTCCTGAGAGTAGACCCAAAGTTTATAACATATAAATCACCAACATTTCAGAGAAAAGAGTGGTTACACCCAAGCGGTGAGGTAGCATTGAAGTCTTGGGAAGACTATACGTTCTAAGTTACATCTTGACCCATAAATTCCCTACACCAACTGTTAACCAGACACATGTATTGACTTTAGAAAGAAAAAAAATATAAATGACCCCTAAGAACATGTCTTTGTGCCAATGACTTAGACTGTCCATCTCTATTAATTTTTCCAACTCTCTCATGAGGGTCATGTATGGATAGGCAAGCTTTCCACTGAGAAATAAAGTTTGACAAATCTTACCATACTATTTCTAAATAAAAGATCCATTCCTGGAGAAAGCAACTAAAACACAAATAAATTTTCAGAAAATTACTTTGGAGTAGATATGGATATGAATTTATTCTGTAGAGTAATATTTATCTGTTCTCATCTTTAAAATTGGTCATGATGCTACACATCAATAGTGTAAACTATGAAACAATTAAAAGGCATTAATGTGTATTTCCTGTGATAATCCTAGGGAAATTTTTAATAATCCTGTTGAGGTTGTTTCCATACCTAGAGTTTATTTACTTGCTTTAGCCATAAATTCATATGCTGTTCTAACCTCCAACTTTACAAATTACATCATTGGATAAAAACCCCTAGAATAATGTGGCATCAATGACAGCAGCATAGTGTATAATTTTATATTTTAAAATGATCTATCAGTTAAGAGGTTCATATACAAGCAACAGAAAACCCACCCCAAAGTGGCTTTAAAAATAAAGGGCATTAATTGGCTTTAATAAGTAGAAACATAAAGAGACCGACCTTTAGACTTGATTTGATTCAGGGCAACACAATGGCAGTAAGACAGCTTTTCTCCATTCTTCTACTTTACCTTTAGCAGTGTGAACTTCATCCCCAAAACTGCCATTCCTTTCAGTGACAATTTCAAGGACTATATACACTTCTTTCTCATCAGTGGAAGGAGAGACACTCTGAAAAATTCCTGAGGAGACACAAGAAACATATTTCCCATTAGACTATAATAAACCTTTTAAACAGTCTCTTAGACCTAATTGAGTCAGGGATGACAAGTATTTTCTTGTTTTCAGATTATTGTCATACTGAAAATATTTTATAAACTATTATGGCATATTTCCATTTTAAAATATTCATGTAAGAATTTCACAGTGCCAGAAAATGATGACCTTTAAGTATGAAGAAAGTATTTTGATTATAGGGCAGAACATTTTTGCTATCACCTTCAAAATGTTGCCCATTCATTAACTTCTTGGGTTATAAAAAGCACATAGAATCCATTTCTTATCCTTCAATACATTTTTATATCTACAATGCAGTAATTGGAGATTGATGAATGTAATAATTTGTGGAGAATGTAAAGATTAAAACTTTTCAGGCAGTGCAATGATTTAACATCAACCAGGAAAAAGCTCCCTCAAAATATTGTTTTATGTAATTTTCTGCCCATTACCATAATAGCAAAGTAAAAATATTCCATCTCTGTAAAGAAAGTACAAAAAAATATTTCACTTTCACTGTTCTCTTGAAAATACCATTATTAGTGTTCCGTTAAAAAGGGGAAGCTTTTAATTTGTGGGGGTGTAGAAACCTTTATAAGCAAAAATCAACTTTATCTCAGTTTACAAGTTATTGAAGAAAGGCATTGATTCAAAATATTACAAACTATTTCATTGTTGCAGAAAAAGTAAAATTAAAGTTAAAAATATTAGCAAATTGACCTAAAATAGATCACTCATCAATTTACTTTACCCTTTTTAACAAATCCATAATTCCACATGAATAGGTTAGGAAAGGTCCTCTTCCCTCAAATTGGTCACATTAGCTTTGAGTCACCAGGCAAACCATGTAACTCTGTGAGCCTTATTGTCTTCATCTATAAAATGAGAGATTAGACTAAATGTACTCAAACATCCTTTCCCACCTACAAATTTATGTAGCTTTGTAATCGTAAGTAATCCTTTGAGGAATGAGGTTTAAGCTCAAACTATCTTCTAGATATATACAGTTCCCCTTTAAGTTTCAAAGCTTTACTTTCACCATTTATAATAAATGCATTATGTTTCCCTGTCACCCTAAAAAAGAAGATATGAGCTATGACTGATAACAAAGTCTCCTAACTTCTTCTTGCCTCTCAATGTTGCCAGCTCGTGGACTAGATCAGCACAGATTTCTGTGTGTTGACTCCCATTCTCTACAACCATGGAAAGGACCCTGAGTCTCAAAATGAGGATAACTGAACCTTCCCTTTCTCTTTCTCACTGTTTTGAAGACCAAAGGGAATACCATGTAACAAAGTATATACATATATTTTGTATATACATATACATATATCATGTAGAAAGTGTATATATATATACACATATATATGTACATATATATATATAATGCAAAGAATTATTTTTATGATGAACAGTTTTTACTTTTTTCTAATGAAAACACCTGGCCATTATATAAAATATATCTTACTTTAGAGAACTTATAACTTTATGGTTCAAATCCTTCAATTAACTGACAAAGTCTCCAGTCACTTTGTTTCATTTCTAATTTACTACTTTACCATCCAATTGCATAGGGCCCAATACTCACTTTGTTTCTCTCAGAATTTAGAAGTTTGACTTTTTAACAGATGAAAATGAAAATCTATAGATCTCTCTGCTACTCTAGCAAATTTGCTATCACCATTCACTATAAAACACTGTTTCCCTAAACTGCGAAGGTGTTTTTGTTTCTGTTTTTTTGTACTGTTGTTTTTCTGAGATTCCCTAAGCTCCAGCCCTAGAGATTCTGGTTCAATATGTCTGGGGAAAGCTGTTTCTCAAAACTCCCTTAGGAAATTCTGAAATCGGTGAGTTTGGGAACTATTACTTTGCCCTCAATTTTAGTAGCTGCTTCTTATATTTTACAACAAATATAAAATTTTCCTCTGATGTTAATCACAAGTACTTACAGAACAAATTCGTAGATATCTAGAGAAAACTAGAAGTAACAATCTTTTGCAAGAAAATTTTAAAATATTATAAGAACAGCAGAGCTAAGAAAAGTCAGCTTGTACCCTTAAAAGACAATTGTTCTCTGCTGTATTTGTATTCATTCGCTGGTAAACAGAGACTGGCTTATAACTGTTGTAATTACTAAATAAAATATGGAAGATCTTTAACAGAAAGGTGGCTATGTAATTAATCAGTATTACTGAGAAAATGTTTCTAGCAGACCTAAATGAAAGGCATAAAATGAGCTGCACAATGTACTGTAGAAATTCAAAGATTTCTATGCCTATGCAGTTTACTTTAAATAGGATGAAAAAGTTAACAAAACTACTATTGTTGAAAACTAAGTTAAGTTCAAAAATGTAAGTATAAAGTAAATACAACTGTATGTTTTAGGATATTTGAAGCACAGATAGATTTTACAGTCTATTCTACCCAGAGTAATTCATTATTAAATGAGATCTAATAAAATGTTTGATACCAGGAGTGAACACTACTCCTTCCCAACTTAATACAAAACCCACATTTGGTTTATCCAACATCCTCAATGCTTGTAACCCATATTTGGTTGTTCCAGCATCCTCAATGTTTGTATCCACTGCAGAATATTTTTATGTGTTTTGGTTGTTTCCTCGGCACACACCTGTCATGAGTCCCAGGGTCGGTGTCATCATGCTGTGATAACACAGGCAGCTGTGTTATACCCCAGGAAGTCTTACATTGGTACATATAACTGTCACATAACATTCTAGGAGATACAGCTCTCGTTCTCCTTGAAATATTGTACAAGATGCTATATCGACATTTATAGGTGGCTATCTCGGCAATCTATAACCCAAATTGGCCTGAGTGCTTTTCCAGATATTACCACTGGAGGCCGGGGTGTGGTTAAATACATGTAGTTGAAGACTCATTTTTCTTCAGAGGAACACCGTTTCCACAATCACTCATATCTGTCAAGTCTTAATTACTTAATGTGACATGAACTTGAAAAAAGGGGTAAATGACCTTTGTCAGTATGGAGTTTCAAGCATTCTTGAAAAGCTCAAACCCCTTGTGAGACAGATGGACAATATATAAACCTTTCGTATTGGGTGTTGTGGTGATTTTACATTTGGTTCAAGCTCTATTTCAGGAGAGGTAAGATAATAGCAGTTTCATAACGACTTCAATAATTTCATCTACCTTGCAATTTGCATTAAAACTTTTCATTTCAAAGAGATGGAATTATTTTACTTTTGCCACCATACAATAAAGAGTAGCAAATTGAGTAACATTCTAATTGAAATCCAACGTTTGTAGAAATATCCAGAAAGTACTGAACATTCTGGCTGGTTGTAGGGATCTTCCTCTAGTTCTCCTGGTATTGAATCACACTCTGAGCCATAGTTATTTCCTTTGTCTCTTCTAGATCTTTAACACCTTGACTGTAAAAAACATGTGCAATGTTTGCATCTTCAACATTTTCATATTTAAAAACCAACAACTCCTGACAACTTAATATACTATCTCTGTTAGAGTTGACCTGATGGTGTCCTCAGATTATTTGAAAGGAGACATTCCTGTAATTATATCTGACAATCTCTCTGGTAACACTGACCTAAGAAATGAGAATGGGGTTTTCTCACCCTTCATGGATCTGAAGGCCAGAGGCAATGTCCAAAATGCAATGGTCCTGACACTACATTGGGTGGAGGCCAGAAGGAGGAGTCCTAAGTGCCGTGGCCATCTCTGGGATATGGGGGATTCCATAGGTGCAGCTGGGCCAGGCCCCTGAGATCTCTGCACCTGCCATACAAACTTAGGGTTGAAACCTACTCCAGGAGCCCGGGGCCATATATGTTTAGTCGCTCACTGCCCATCTTTGAACTGATAATGTGTTCGGGAGATGAGCTTATGCTGAAATCATTGACCTGAGCTGTATGCCTCGTTTTTAGACTCAGAGAAGGAGTTGTGTCCCCTAAAACATGAGTTCTTAGCAGAGAGGATCCTGAAATGAAAACCAGGTCTATTACCACAAGACGAGGGGATAGGTGGGAGGATAAAATAATTTATGTCAAAAATAAGAAACTGGTTTATGATTGAGCTTGATCATGTAGCATATAACCAGAAAATGGTTTTATTTTTCTACCACAAGGGCCTACACACACCCTGTACTGCCTAGTTTATTTACCTCTGGGGAGCATCTTGATAAGATTTCCTTCTAGTGTGTTATCATATCCTGGACACTCCAATCCAAACTTTCCATGTCCCATCTGACCCAGTGTTCTTCCCCTCTTGCTCTGCTCAGGCCTCCCTGATAATGTACAGTCTTGTCTATGGGGAAAGAGAGGCATGAATTTGATTTTATTTTTCATCAACTGACTTTTTTATATGAAATTTATTGTCAAATTTGTTTCCATACAACACCCAGTGCTCATCCCAACAGGCGCCCTCCTCAATGCCCATCACCCACTTTCCCCTCCCTCCCACCCTCCCATCAACCCTTAGTTTATTCTCAGTTTTCAAGAGTCTCTTATGGTTTGCCTCCTTCCCTCTCTGTAACTTCCCCCCCCCCCTCCCCTCCACCATGGTCTTCTATTAAGTTTCTCAGGATCCACATAGGAGTGAAAACATATGGTATCTGCCTTTTTCTGTATAACTTATTTCACTTAGTATAACACTCTCCAGTTACATCCACATTGCTACAAAAGGCCATATTTTATTCTTTCTCATTGCCAAGTAGTACTCCATTGTATATATAAACCACAACTTCTTTATCCATTCATCAGTTGATAGACATTTAGGCTCTTTTCATAGTTTGGCTACTGTTGAAAGTGCTGCTATAAACATTGGGGTACAAGTGCCCCTATGCATCAGCACTCCTGTATCCCTTGGGTAAATTCCTAGCAGTGCTACTTCTGGGTCATAGGGTAAATCTAGTTTTAATTTTTTTGAGGAACCTCCACACTGTTTTCCAGAGCGGCTGCACCAGTTTGCATTCCCACCAACAGTGCAAGAGGGTTCCCGTTTCTCCACATCCTCTCCAGCATCTATAGTCTCCTGATTTGTTCATTTTAGCCACTCTGACTGGCATGAGGTGATATCTGAGTGTGGTTTTGATTTGTATTTCCCTGAATTCAACTGATTTTTTTTTACTCCTTCCTCCACTGCTCTTCTGTTTCTGACTGGTCTACTGTTGAGAACATAGGAAAAAGGACTTCAAGGAAGAAGGGCAAAATGCTCTATGTATCAAGTAGGGTTTTTTTGTTTGTGTTTTTTTAATTTTTTAATTCTAGTATAATTAATATACAGTGTTACATCAATTTCAAGTGTACAATGTAGTAATTCAACAACTCTACACATTATTCAGTCCTCATTGGAATTACTGTACTCTTAATCCCCATCACCTATTTCACCACCACCCCCCATTTGCCCTCTGCTAACCACCAGTTTGTTCTCCATATTTGAGAGTCTGGGGTGTTTTTGTCTCTCTTTCCAAAGTAGGATCCAAAGTAGGCTCCGTGCTGACAGCAGAGAGCCTGATGCAGGGCTTGAACCCACAAACTGTGAGATCATGATCTGAGCTGAAGTTGAACTCTTAGCCAACAAAGCTATCTAGGTGCCCAGAGTGAATTGCATTTAAGATTTCTGGGTCTCAGGAGCTCCTGAGTGGCTCAGTCAATTAAGCATCAGACTTCGTCTAGATCATGATCTCACGGTTTGTGCATTCAAGCCCCGTGTTTGGGGTCTGTGCTGACAACTCAGAGCCTGGAGCCTGCTTCAGATTCTGTGTCTCCCTCTCTCTCTGTCTGCCCATCCCTGACTTGTGCTCTGTCTCTGTCTCTCACAAATAAATAAACATTAAAAAAATAAAAGTAATAATTTTAAAGATTGCTGGGGCTCCAGATAATACTTAGTCCTTGCTAACTTTTCTTGCCTTATTCTGCCAAAATCAGACAATTCCAGCCAATCTTCTGCCTTCAAAATTATGCATGCAAGAGATAGCCACCAACTTCTTGGTTGGCTTAAAAACTCAAATTGCTGGGAATTAAGAACACTCTTGCATTACTCTTCAGTAGCTGCATGGTAAGGGCTAGGATTTGCTGCTCAACACGCATCCAGTCCAGAAATAGCATGCTTCCCCACTTCTTGCAGGGGATTCCTTTACTTACTTTTAGTAGGTGGAAGAGAGAGAGAACCTCCCCCTTCCTTACCTGGAAGGAAGATAAAATCCCACAAGTTCTTACTCCTATGAGTTTCTCCTGTAGAAATTTTTCTCAGTAAATCTCCAGTCTACTCGAAATATTGTTTGGAGGTAGTGATAGTGCCTACATTGATGGTAGCAGGCTTTAGAACACAGACATTCTTGCTACACATTCTCTCAGCTGAAGTGTTTCAGGCAGGAATATGTGTTTGTTTGTTTGTTTGTTTGTTTACTTATTTAGAGAGGGAAAGTAGGGGAAGGGCAGAGCGAGGGAGAGAGAGAATGTTAAGCAGCCCCTATGCTCAGCACAGAGCCTTAAGCAGGGCTCAATTGCCCAACTCTGAGATCATGACCTGATCCTAAATCAAGAGTGGGACACTCAACGGTCTAAGCCACCCAGGTTCCCAAAGAAACAACAGGAAAGTAAATAAGAAATAAAAGCAGAATCTATTTTTTTTTTTGTTCTTTCTGTTGCTCACTTACTACTACAGCAGCAAAGCCAAAAAGCTTAATATTCTTTTTTCTGCTATGCCCATTTTTCTATTGGCAGAGGAAAAAAAATGTGGACAGAGAAGAGAGAAAACTAAAAGGAATGGGGTACTAAATATATAACAACTTCTATTATCCTACCTCCTGAGATCCAAGACTCCTGGTTTATGAAAGGTTAACCACATTCTGTGATGGCACTATAGAGCACGTGTGAGTACCTTTAATCTAAAAATAGAGTTTTCTGAAGAATGTAGAGCTGCATTCTTAGCTTAATATTTAAGCCTGTGCTCGGTGAGATTCTAAAACCCTGAAAACTTTTTCATCACAGGAAACAAATCAAGAGCCTATATTTAATATCACACAAAGCAGAAATAATCCTACACACACACAAAAGAAAAGAAAGGAGAAAAAGCATTCTTACAGATGTAGTACATTAAACAGATACCCTTGGCTTTTATCTTTAATGAGAGCAATTGAACAGGTGGGAAACATGATTTAATAAGCTTTGTTTTAAATCTACATCAGAAGACACTGGAAGCAAATGTGCACTCTTATCTAATACAGCAACTAAATTTGAGCTTACCCACCCAATACTAGATGTACTGAAATTCATAGACTATATATAATTCCATTTTGATTATATGCAGAGATAAAACAAATGCAAAATTGTTTTCCATTTATACAGATAAAATAGACTTTCTCTTTAGTGGAA
Source organism: Prionailurus bengalensis (assembly GCF_016509475.1). NCBI lineage: Eukaryota > Metazoa > Chordata > Mammalia > Carnivora > Felidae > Prionailurus > Prionailurus bengalensis. The sequence continues at coordinate 52,389,644 of NC_057359.1, read as the reverse complement.
CTCATTCCAATGTTGAATAATGTAAAAAAAAAGAGCAAAATATTTAAAGTACTATTTTTTCTGAATAGAGGAACTGAATGCAATTTAACAAATTATTAGTAAGAAACTGGCAATTAAGATAGAAATTTAGTCACCTGAAATTTTTTAAACCACATATGCATTTTAGATATTAGCTGCTTTTAAAAAATAGTTTGTGTCTCCTGGGAATAGTGCATTCAAGATTTTAATATTTAATTATTTTTTAAGATTGTTGACTTATGACAAGAAAAACAATATGATTGGTGTTGATATTACAGTGTTGATGAAAATTAAAAATATAGAGATTACTGAAAAACATGCTTTGTTTTTGTGGAGAAATCCATTATTGCCCAATGCATTTGAAAAGCAAAGGAAAAAAATCAACAAAGCTTTTTATTTTTAATTAATTAAGTTTAAGTTTGAAATTACTTTACTTGCTCAGTTTGTAGAATTAAATGGCCCCAGAAATAGAAAAAAGAGTTGAATTATCTGATAATCATAAAAACAAGCTCCAAAAGGATATTGTACAGTTAATAGCCTAATCATTTTGACAAAGAACGCTCTTAATTCTTAACCACCTTTCTATAGTGATGACAACTAATAGAAAAGCAATTACAGTGTTAGAATTATTTTTACACCTGCTGAGTCTGACCCTTTATGTTTCCATAGGGAATCCAATAAGGTTTGTGATGAATTGAGGTGGGATATTACACTAACTTTCTCTGAAGCTAATTGTGTTGCCACATTTACCAGCATCTAGCACAATAATTATCTGACCAAGCATTCTTTGTTATGAGAAATATGTACAAAATGTGGGCAATCAATAATAACTAGAAAATTGAGCTGGCAAAAAGAAATCATTATACATGAGCTGGAGTTACACTCAACTGTATAATAAAGATTTATTCTACAAGAAGACTTGTGTTAGCACAAGACTCTATGCAAAATATGAAGTTGTACTGTAGTGATAATATTTTAGAACATCAGAAGAAAATGTATCCCTCTTGGTTAATGTTAAATAATAAAGCAACCCTCCACATGTAACAATATGAGCCTTGAAACACATGTGGAATCAATTTCTTTTTAACATGATGTAGTACTTTTCTTGAATAGTAACTGTTCTGAAGATGTCCTCATAGGATAGACAGTCAAAACTCAAACGATCATGTACATGGAAGAAAAAAGACTCACTTACTTGCTCTTTTTTCTGCATTTGTGGGGGATTTGAATGGGGATAGGGCTACATATCTAGGAAGCTTGAAAATTAAGAGGGGCTCTGCATAATTCAGGCCCACCCATGTTATAATAATAGATGTGAGTTTTTGTAAAAAAATTAAAAGTAGGTAGGATAAAGTGATATTTTGATAGTGTAAGAACATAAACCTTGCCAATGAATGTCATCAAACAGAATGAAAGTTTGGAGGATATTTGACCCTACGATCAAACTGTCCTTTTATCATCCTCCTCATAGAACTTCTAAACTCTACTGAGAAATATTCAAAAATAAGGAATAAAACAAAACAAACACCTAATATAACATAAACGATTGTCCGTCTCAAAAGCCTTAGAGGATAGGAGACAGATTCCAGAGCAAGATGACTAGGGCAGTCTGGGAAGAAAGAAGTGGTTGGAAAGATAGCGATTTGAGGGGTGACCCCGACAATGGTGAGAGTATATCCGTCAAGCCCACTGAGGAACAACTGGGGTGAGAAATAGCACAGATTCTCCATATTTTCTACCCAAAGGGGACTCTTCAAACTGCACAAAATAATTTGAAACTGGAATAGTGAATAGTCAATGAACACTGAATAACAAAATAGAATAATATATTTTTCTAGAATCTGTGTGTGACAGACACATTAAGAATATCACATTGAGGGGCGCCTGGGTGGCGCAGTTGGTTAAGCGTCGGACTTCAGCCAGGTCACGATCTCGCGGTCTGTGAGTTCGAGCCCGGCGTCAGGCTCTGGGCTGATGGCTCAGAGCCTGGAGCCTGCTTCCGATTCTGTGTCTCCCTCTCTCTCTCTGCCCCTCCCCCATTCATGCTCTCTCTCTCTCCCAAAAATAAATAAAAGTTGAAAAAAAATTTAAAAAAAAAGAATAACACATTGAAAGATTACCTATGAATGGAAATGTAATTTATTCTTTCTCTCTTTCTGTATCAACAACAAAACTCAAGGTTGTGCTTGCTGGGATTCTTAGGACCAATGTGTAGTGCCTGCTTCTGTGGGGGGCGGGGGGGTGCGGAGAGAGAGAGAAGAGGGACAGGATGCCATCAACTATTGTTAGTTCATTTCACAAGAATTATGCATATAGATTCTCTTCTAAATCCACTGGCTTGAGACTTTGCACAGCCTTTATTTTCACCCCTAAAAATGTAATGGAAGTCACATCGCATATTCCTCAGGAAAGTCTCCCTCCAAGATCTGAACCAAAATTTAGTGAAGCATCCGGGGATCTAGATAGTGAATAAACGTCTCATTTTCTAGTGCAGAACATTTTCAATGATTCCATTTGGCCAGCTCCAAATGACACATCAAATTCTATACTTTTGTTCTTACTTTACCTTAGAAACCATTTTTTGTACATTACTAGTCCATCAGCTCTTTGTGAAATTGTTGGATTAATGTTCTGATTGCTTCACGTATAATTCATTGACATTTCCTAAATGGAGAAGGAAAAAAAAACTACTCAACAAAGGTTATATTGTGTGTGTGTGTGTGTGTGTGTGTGTGTGTGTTTTAGTAATTATAGCTTTTACATTGCAGAAGTTAACTATCATCATTCTTGAGTTACACAAAAGAAGTGTTTTTTGTTTGTTTGTTGTGGAGTCTCATTCTTTCATTAAGATTTTTAAAACTCTCAACAGTAATTCATAATGCATAATGAATCTATTTTTAGTGAGTACTGGAACAGTCTTAGAGTATAAGACACAGCCAGCTCTGTCCACTGAAGATTCAGTTACATGTGGTTCTTCAAGTACTCCAAGTACTTTGGAGTCAAGTAAACCGGAATTCAGATGAAAGCTTTACCATTAACTTAAAGTATAATGGTGTGTAAACTCGAAACCTTATTTTTTTTCAGTTCTAGAATGGGAATGCAACATCAAACTCATAAGGATGCTGTAACACTTGCAAGGTCAACCGCTCTCATTGCTCCTGACACTTAGCTCAAAACATTGTAAATAGTAAATTCTCTCTAAAAGTGTGTCTATGAAGGGAATGAAATTTAGTGCATGAGCTTGAGAAGTTGGTGCATGATTTTGTATATCTTTTGTATTATCAGATCTTTGAATAATTTTTCTTCATTAAAACAGTTTCATTTCCATTATGTTATAAATAATTTCCTTAGAATGTCGAATCCCACCTTGGCACTTTTTGCTAGCACTTACCACTTTTATAGATTTATTCCTTTATTGTCCTTTTTTTTGGTGGAAATTTGCGATGAAGGAAGGAGATAATTGGGTGATAATATTCTATCATGGTGAGCTAAAGGTCTCAATGTTTATTCTAATATAGGTGGTATCTGTATTTGTCTTGTTTCTTGGATTTGGGAGTATAGTTGTAATTTCAATTATTCTCATTCCTTGAAAGAGAAGGCTTTCAAGTTTGGCAAACAAAATGACAATACTTCACAGACAAGAGCCTCTGTACTAGGCTTCTAAGTTTTATGAAATTTACCCATCCTTCCAGAAATAAACTGTGTGATTGTTTTCAAAAATAGAATGCATATACAAGGGTACACTTTAGTAGTTAAATCTCTAATACATAAAATATGGATATTTGATGATTGAGTTAAATGGTGGTCATGGACACTGACAGAGGATTTACCAGGAAAAGAACAGTTCTTTAATAAGGAACCTTAACAATTTCTGTCTTTAGTACAAAAATGGTATTCTTTCAAGTTCTGGTAAGTAATAAGTGTAATGACAGTCCAATTAGTTTGAGTTTACATAAGCATATTTAACGCCTCATTGTGCTAGGCAATATGAAGAACAGAAAGAGGAAAGGAAAAATCCTTTGTGTATATGGAGTTTGCGGGCAGAGTTGGAGAGCTATATATACAAATATGTTTTTAAGAAAGAGGAATTAATAAATACTAAATAAATTTATTTCCAAATTTATTTATGTCCAAAGCCAATGTTCTCTATTTGTATGAAGTGAAGATAGGGGAAGTGAAGACAGAGGTTCATGAAAAATTTTCCAATTGCAACAGGCATAGAGATGCAAGACACAGAAGTGGGTAGAGAAATAGGTTGAATGAAGGTATCAAGGCATGAATCTGAAGAACATTATACAATTAGAGGGGCACCTGCTGACTGTTGGACAATCAGGGTTGATCTTTTGGCTGTATCTAACTTATAGCTACCTTCCCATGAAAGAGAATGTACACAATTTAGAAGACTAAATGTTACACCTTGAGTGTACATGTATGTAGCATTTGAGCACTAGGAATAATGCCCTAGTATGCCATTTTATGCTGTTAGAGCAAAAAAAAATGTTTTAAACTTAATTCAGAGGTAAAAAGGCTCTACAGAGAAGCTTTTAAATACTCACATCCAAGATATTTTTTTTTCTATTTCCAGAAACCAAACCAAAGTTAGGTAATATCATTTTCTTTTTCCTCTCTGACCTTCACTGTCATAGGGATCCTTCCTGTCAAGTCAATCAGTTTTGAGGTGGTCTCATTATCAGGACCTAGCTAGAGTGAGGTTGAGTTGCAGATGTTTTATTTTAGAAGGATAGAATCTATGATTCTTAGTTACATCCTTGTAATTAGTTAATTTATTCCTATCCACGATGGGGTAGAGACTACAGCCAATTACATCCAGTGGATTCAACCATCTACTGTACCAACTCAGTTTTGTGTCCAATTTTGTTTTTATTTTATTTTGCTTAATGAGGATCCTCAGAATTGAATAAATTTCATAATCCACAAAACCATGGATGAAGCATAATATCTGAAATGAAGAAATTGATAACTGATTTGGAGGGAAAGAACAGACCCCAAGAAATCAATATGGTATAGAAACCAATGTAACATGAGAGTATTAATATCTCTGGGTTGGAAATGAGAAGACTTAGCTTCTTGTCTCAGAAGTATATAATAGGTGCAGTAATTTAATTTAATGGGCACAATTTCATCTCTTTGAGCTTTGGTTGTGTTATCTATAAAAACAAAAAGGAAATCCAACTTATGATTCCCCAACAGCAGCCCTTAAGTTGGCATTCATTCATAACAACGTTTTTAAAGACAATTCATTCATTCACACATGACTGGAATGTTCAGTGAATATCTGCTACAGGTCAGAGACTACTAAGTACTAGGGATGCATGGTCTCTGCTTTCCTGCAACTGAGAACCTAGTGTTTTGGGAAGTGGGGTAGGGGTAGAAACATTAAACAAATAATCACCGAAATGCATATACCATTACATACTGTGTTTAAGTACTATGAAGATAAAGTAGAAAGAGTCACAGGAGAGTACAATAATTAACTTTTCTGAAGGAGATCAGATAAAGCTTCTCTAAGAAAGTGTCATTTAAGCTGAGATATGGATAAAAAGGAGGTAAGTAATGATAATGAGAGATTAAAGGAGGAGGCTGAAAGCCTTTCAGGCAAGTGGCAAAGCATGAATAACATCCTGAAGTGGCTGGGAGCAGAGCTCAGGAAAGCAGTGGTCTCCCAATTTCATTTTGATTATGTACAACAATCAGTTAAAAAATTTGACCACACTGTTTGTTTGTTTGTTTGTTTATCTAAGAAAAGTGTACACATACTATTGTATTTATATGGTGTGTATAATACAAAAATAACAAAAATATAAATGTTTAAATATTACATGACCTGTATTGAAAGGTTTTCATTTAAAAAAACACTGCTGTGAATAGATTATGCATTTTTATTTTTGAAAATCTTGTTTTAGTACTTTGTGATACAGTGATTAAAAGTCCTTTCTCTGCGACCAGTTTATTTTGATGACTAATTTTAATAGCTATTATAGCCTTAACACATAATAGTCCACAAAGGAGCATATCTCAGTAGGAAAGTTGCATGATTAGCTAAACTCACAAAATTATGACTTTGGTTTTATAATCCATTTGCCCTGGAAGCAAAACTTTTGATTAAAGACCATCTAGAAAATGATGATTTCCTGGCTCCAGTCAGTTGTCTGGCAAACTAATCAGAGCATGTTGAATTTTTAATTTTTATAAAATAAATCTAAAATCCACAGAAATTCTGTATTTAAACATTTTAAGATATTAGAAAACTTTGCTTCCATGGACATAAGATGTGTACAGATGAGAACATTTATAGTATACACATACTATATTTTGTGTGCAATCACATAACTTACATTGTCTACACGATAATGATGGAAATGCTGTCTTCAAAAGAGCTCCATAACAATCGTTTCCTTAAAAGAAAGTATTATTAGCTGTTTCACTTATTAAAACATCAAAGTTACCTCAAATAGGTTAAGCAATTTCAGTTTTAAAAAATTATTAATAGGTTTAAAATTAAAGAGAACCGTTTGACAGAAATGAGCACTTTTTTTTTTTGAAAAAGAAAACTTGGGAATCCACATTATGTACAATAATCCTCCGAAGAATTTTGCCATGTGTTAATGAGTAAAGTTTGGACATCAAGAAGATTTTGATCGTCACTGCCCATCTTATTTCCAAAGATTTAGAAACACTCGATTATGTAAAGCATTGTTTTTAAAAAGCCATCTCAATAAAACTTCAGTAAAAGAGAAAACCTATTGTTTTAAATATTTATTTATTTGGACAGAAAGAGACAGCAGGGGAGGGACAGAAAGAGAGGGACAGAGGGACTCCCAAGCAGATTCCACGCTGTCAGCGCAGAGCCTGATGTGGGCTGGATCCCAGGACGGTAAGATCGTGACCTGAGCTGAAATCAAGATTTGGGCGCTTAACTGACTGAGCCAGCCAGGTGACCCAAGAGTAAACCTAGTTGTTTTTGTTTTTGTTTTTGTTTTTACATTTATTCATTTTTGAGAGGGGGAGAGAGAGAGAGAGAGAGAGAGAGAGAGCGCACAAGCAGGGGAGGGGCAGAGAGAGAAAGGGAGACACAGAATCCGAAGCAGGCTCCAGGCTCCGAGCTGTCAGCACAGAGCCTTACGTGAGGCTTGAACTCACAAACCGTGAGATCATGACCTGAGCTGAAGTCAGACACTTAACCTATTGAGTCACCCAGGCACCCCAACCTATTGTTTTTAAAGAAAGCCTGTGTTGAATGAACTGCAGTGCTTTAAAATATTCTGGAAATTGACAGAAGAGTATAGTGAAGCCATCTAGCAGTCCAGGTTTTCAAGCACCTGCTCTTTCCCAGAGAGCTCCCCCACCCTGTGTTCGCGCACCCTCTGACCCGAGTACCAGGGCAGTAATCCCTACAGAAAATGTCATTGAAATCTACCTTAACACTTTTGTAGACGAAGGTAAATCAAATCCTAATATTTTCACCATTAACACAATGCAATATTATCTTGTGACACCCCCCCCCCCCACACACACACACACCCAGTGTTTTCCTTTATCTGTCTTTGTAGACCAAGTAAAGGAAAGTCAGGGAAGTTGGAGGGCAAAAAGCAAGGTGAGTGAGAGATGTGGCTGGTTGAGAAGGCAGGGCAGAATGTGCCCTGGTAGGACCCATTCAAGATTATGTCAGGAGCAATAGGAGCAACAATCAACTTCTGTATTTGGTGAAATTTTTAGAGAATTAACATGTACCTACCAGATTGTCCTTTATTTTGTATTTGTAGTATTATTATTAATATTAGTATTTGGTGTTAAATTTTTTGGATCAGTTATAATGTATTTGCTTTTTAATCTTATTGTGGTAAGAACACAAAACATGAGATCTACCTCTTTTAAATGTACAATACATTATTGTTGGTGATAGGTATAAAGTTGTACAGCATATCTCTAGAATTTATTTACCTTGTTTAACTGAAACTTGGTACCCATTTCCCCCTTCCTTCAGCTCCTGGCAATCATTATTCCACTATTTGATTCTATGAATTTGACCATTTTAGACACTCCATATAAGTGAAATCATACAGTATTTGCCTTCTGTGAGAGACTTATTTCACTTAGCATAATGTCTTTAAGGTTAATCCATGTTGTTCCATATTACAGAATACTTTTGTCTTTTTAAAGGCTAAGTAGTATTCCATTGTATGTACACACCACATTTTCTTTTTTGTTTGTTTGTTTTTTAAAGTTTATATATTTATTTTGAGAGCAAAAGAGAGAGACAGAGAGACAGAGAGAGAGGGAAAGAGACAGAATCCCAAGCAGGCCCCGTACTGTCAGCACAAAGCCTGACATAGGGGCTGAACCCACCAACTGTGGGATCATGACCTGAGCCAAAGTCAAATGCTTAACTGACTGGGCTACCCAGGCACCCCAACACATTTTCTTTATTCAATCATCTCTGCTTAAAGTGATTCCATGAAAGACTGACCAGTCTTTGTTCTCTTCCACCTCAAATGTTTTTGCTGTTGTTTTAAAGTTTCAATCTTCGTAATCCAAATGTCTGAGAACCACTAGTCTACATAAAACCTATGATCCCTTTTACTCTCTAAAATTCTGGGTTTATATACTTGACGGAAAAGATTGAAGTCCATTGTGGAATAAACTATAGCATTTTTGCTATGGCTAAGAATAGGAATAAACTTTCCTTGTATAAAATGATTACTTATCATTAAAGATGCCATATAAAGCTATCTGTATATCCCAAGGGTTTGGACAACCCACAGACTACACAGCTCTTCCTGGTCAGCTTTCTAGCAACTATTACTCTGGATATATTTTTATGTATCCTTCATCAAGTGTGCTGATAATTACTTGAAGCTTTTAGAAAAGCGTAGAGTAACAATATAAAATATTCCAAGAAATTGAAATATTTGTGTACATTTTTCATGTCTCCAAAAATTGATTATTCTAGGAGTTAGAAATCTTGGGAATTGAGTGAAAGCCAGATTTTACTTTTTGCACGTTTATTGTCAGATAGGCATGTCCTAAAAGGTAATGACTCTGAAAAGTGGAAACGTGTTTGTAGAACTCATTCTCTTGCATTATCCATGAGAATAAAACCTCAAACTTGCATAACTTGTTTTTACAGTAACTGATAGTTGTCAAATTGTCAACAAAAGCAAGAAAACCCAAAAACAAAACAAACAAAAAACCAAAATATAATGTTTGATTGGGTTTTGTTTCAACAAATCCATGAATATGATACTTCTTAGAATGAACTTAGATTTTAATATTAGCATTAGTACTTGGTGTTAAATATTTCAGATTAGTTATAGTAGTGTAGTAACATAATAATCTCAGGTAGGAAGATTTCATTTACACATAGATAGAATGAGGTCTCATGCAACAAAGACCTCATTATTTTTTCCAACTTATCTGTGACAGGTCCTTATCTAAATGATATCAGAGATAATTAAAAGTAAACTTCACTTGTCAAAAAAAGATATTCAGAGTATAGTGTGTCATAGGAACAAATATAGGAACCACTGTGAATTGCATTTTTTACAGGTGCTTATGTTTATCTTAAACTGCCTTTCACCAAGCTTTTGCAGTTCCCGGCTAAGGTTGTCCAGAAACTGTGCCATGACTAAAATATAAACACTCAAATTTTTAAAAGGAGCACAAATTTGTGGTACAAAGAAATCTTAAAAACAATAAATGCATGTATTATTATTAGGTACAATAATAAGATATAATAGGGCTATATCTGGACAAATAGGTAAAAACAGAGTAAGCTGTGAGCCTTATTGATGCTTTCCATTTCAAATATCACTTTTTTAAAAAGTTACCAAAGAAAAAGTAATTTTTCCTTCTATATAATTATGGACTCAGAAGACATTGCTTTATTAGCTTGGAGTAATAAAATACTTTAAATATACTAAATAAGAATTCCTTTAAAATATCAAGCATTGTAGAAGTAGTAATGCATGTTTTATTGCTGGAGTCCATTCTTCAAAGCATACAGTTGGAAATCTCAAATTCTGTTATGAAAAAGCCCTTGAATATTCTAACTTTTCTAATGGAGAAGTCAATAGAACCAACAGTTTCTACTGGAAAATGAATAGATTTTATTCATAATTTCATTAATGCAACTGAATTTATAATTACCCAGTTCATGGGCTATACTCACTGTTATAGGTTCCATTTCCCAGGGAGATGAACCATTAGTCTACTCACTGGCAAACTCAATAGTTCCCTTTCACCTAAATTTCACTTTTAAAGTTTTTGTTTTTAATTTGAGAAAGAGAGAGAGAGCGCCCATGAGCAGGGGAGAGGGACAGAGAGAGAGAGAGAGAGAGAGAGAGAGAAAATCTTAAGCAGACTCCACACTCAGCACAGAACCCAATGTGGGGCTCAATCCTCTGACCCCCAGATCATGACCTGAGCCAAAATCAAGAGTTCAGTGCTCAACAGAGCCACCCGTGCACCCCTAAATTTCCCTTTTAAATTGAATATTTCAACATATTATAAACATATAGGTAAGTATGTGGTTACGGATAAGAATACCTGTGAAAAAGTATTTAATAAGCAAATCTCAAATTCTACAGCATTTGAGTCATTAGATTTTTTAAAAATTCATATCCACAATAGCAAAGGTCACTTTTTCTGAGGTTGGGTCTGGCCCTAACGAGGTTATGGAAACTAAGGAGAGGAAGTACATTCTACTAAGGAGAATGGACATTTAAATGCTGAGTTTTTAAATGTTCTTCTATAGTCTTAATATAAAATTGGTCTTGCCCTTGGATCATTGTATTTTTCCAAAATTTTAGGTACATTCTCCATCTAGTTCCACACAATACTGAAATTGTCCTTCTGTTTGGTCATATTGATCTTTGCGTCTTCTTAGTACAGTATTTTGAAGGACAATTGAGGGACCAATGCTGCTTGAGGACCAGAAGATTGCTTAGTAGTAAATTAGGTCTTTTTCAAAGTCAACAAAATATTAGCCATAAATAGGTTAAATTTCCACTCTTTTTTAAAAAAAAATTTTGTAAGGTTTATTTGTTTTTGAGAAAGACAGAGCATGAGTTGGAGAGGGGCAGAGAGAGAAGGAGACACAGAATCTGAAGGAGTCTTCAGGCTCTGAGCTGTCAGCACAGAGCCCATTGTGGAGCCCAAACCCACAAATCATGAGGTCATGACCTGAGTCAAAGTCGGATGCTTAACCAACTGAGCCACCCAGGTGCCCCTAAATTTCCATTCTTGATGATGCAGGCATTTGAACCAGTCAACTCTGATGTTTGTAAATATAGTATATCACCAGTAATTGTAAATTAAGGTGGACACGGAGTCTGTATAATTTATAATATAATCTGGGAATTCAGTCCCCAGAGAGAAATACTTAGGGCTCTTAACACCAGATATATGATACTCCCCTGGTTCTGAGAATATAAGAGCTTCTTAACTTTTGTCCATGTTTTAAGAAATAAATGTCATTGCTCAAATTGAACTGCCTTCTCTGGATTTTCTATTCTTTTCCATTGATCTCTGTATTTATTTTTGGGCCAGTACCATCCTATTTTGATCACTACAGCTTTGTAGTATAGCTTGAAGTCTGAAATTGTGATACCTCTAGTTTTGTTCTTTTTCAAAAATGTTTTATGGCAGTATTATTTACAACAGCCATATTATGAAAGCAACCAAAGTGTCCATCAATTGATGAATGGATAAAGAAGATTTGGTATATATATACAAGAGAATTTTATTCCGCCATAAAAAAGTATGTGACCTTGCCATTTACAATAAAATAGAAGGACCTAGAGATCATAATGCTAAATGAAATAAGTCAGTCAGAGAAAGAAAAATCCCATATGATCTCATTCATATGTGGAATTTGAGAAATAAAATAGATGAGCAAAAAGAAAGAAAAAGAGAGAAAGTCAAATCAAGAAACAGATTCTTAATTATAGAGAACAAACTGATGATTACCACATGGGAGTTGGATGGGGGGATGGGTTAAATAGGTGACAGGGATTAAGGAGGGCACCTGTGATGAGCACTGGATGATATATGGAAGTGTTGAATCACTATATCATACACCTGGAGATAATATAGCAGTTTATGTTAACTAACTAAAATAAAAACAAAGGTTTAATAATTTTTTTTAAAGTAACTGTCTTCTCAAAATTGAAAACAATTTTTTGATGGTTAAACCTAGTAACTTCTTACCAACATTCCTCTTTCTTGGTCTCTCTGAAGGCTCTGGCATTATTGATCACCTCATCTTTTGGAAACTCTCTTGGCTTACAGGATGTTACCATCTTCTATTCCTTTTTCTTCTTTGAACATTCTTCCTTACTTTCCTCTATTATCACCTTATTCTCTATATATCTATTGAATTATATTTTCCCCATTTTTCTGCATTAGACCTTAGTTTCTGCTAGCCCCATACATTCTCCCTGGGTGTGTACATAAATGCTGACAACTTTAAGTTATAGGTACACACATTTTATAGAATATACTACTTGAATATATTATAGGCACTTGTAATTCAATAGAACACAGACTTGGCACATTATTCTCTTTCTCAAAAGCTCTTCTTTCTGAAAATTCTTTGAAGACATTATCAAGCATCTAGCAGGTTTTCATGATCTTTTTTTTTTTCTAGTCAATACAAAAAAAATTACATGCTGTCTGTATCTCTAATCCTCCCGGACAATCTTATTCTCTGCAACCAGGGGGATTTTTCTAAAATATAAATCTAATCTTGTCACACATCTACTTAAAATTTTCAATTGGTCATCAGAATATAAAGATTTCTGAAATCTTTAGCATGGAATTCAAGGCTTTCATGATGAAGCTCTACTTCTCTTGATCACATTCATTCACTCATTCATTCATCAGTTTGGTTGCACCTGTCAATCTATTAGGCACTAAGAATATGAGGTCAAAAACATTACACACAGTCCTTTTCCCCCTAGATCTTTTAGACTTATCCACTTCCACTGTACCCATATGGACTTTTCTACCTCTAAGAATGTCTTGATCTTTTGCGCATCAGACCTTTGCCCCTGGAATTTTCACTTACTTGATTTTCTTTGTATTCTTTGGTCATCTCACAGTGTCCCACCCATCCTTGAAGTAACTAAAACTGCAACATCTTTCTTCAAGTTTTAAATAATTTCTCCTGTTGGAGACACCTCCTGTCCAATAAAATGTTCTCCAAACTGTCCATTAATTATAATTGTAATTATTTAATATTACACAGAAACTAATATATAATATTAAATTAATGTACACAACTATGTATTACAGGGACTAAAAGAAGGGCTTTGGAGTTAGTAAAATTCAGTCTCAAGAACCGATTCCATCATCTATTATCTGTGTGATTTATTCTAGGAAAATTACTTAGGCTGCCTGTGCTTCCCTTTCTTGGTATATGAAAAAGGCTTAATAGATCTAGTTATATATCTTAATCTAGATGCCTAAGTTTATGTCTCTCTCTCTAAAAACCCATTTACTGCTGTAATGTGTCTTTGATCAATGCATTTTATTTAAGGGCAGCGATTCTGATATGTAGATAATATATACACAGTTGATTCAATGCATCTTATAAAATGCATACCAATATCCACATATGAATATGCCCAAGTGCCTGTGCTCAACATTGTCCACTTTTCTTGATTAAGGTGCAGACATTAATAGGAATGGTTGTGTTAAATAAACAGCAGTGTTTATAACTAAACAGAACATGTGCTTATGTGGCATTTTAAGCAATGCCTATATGACATTAGGCAAGTCATTTAGCTACTCTGAACTTCAGTGTCTGAATTTATAGAATGAGAATGTAGTAGTATAGTTCTTTTTAGTTCCATATTCTCATTCTGATACTTAATTCCCTAATCTATGGAACTCTGGTTCTAAAAGTACTGTAATAATGATACCAGAAACTCTGTGCTTCATTGATTTAAATTTTTATATGATTTACCTATTTTATTCTAACAATTTTGTGAGATGAGCAAGTTGTTACTATTATCTTTTAAGATGAGAAAACCAATGATAGCACTCAAATGATGCAGACACATCAGATAGCTAGTTAAAATTATTTCTTTTGTAGGGGTGCCTGGGTGGCTCAGTTGGTTAAGCATCCGACTTCGGCTCAGGTCATGATCTCATGGTCCGTGTGTTTGAGCCCCGCATCGGGCTCTGTGCTCACCGCTCAGAGCCTGGAGCCTGTTTCAGATTCTGTGTCTCCCTCTCTTTCTGACCCTCCGCCATTCATGCTCTGTCTCTCTCTGTCTCAAAAATAAATAAACGTTAAAAAAATTATTTCTTTTGTTTTCCCTCTGTCATGCTAGCAGTTTCCAATAGGTGAACTCGGGACCCATTGGAGGTCTCAGGGATCTAAATTTTAGATTTCATAAGCCTTAGTAAAAGCAGTCTTTGCATTCATTCTTCTAGGACTTATTTTTAACACACTGGTTTATTCAATCATAAGAAAAATCTACCTATTCATCTATCTATCTACCACTGACATTTGCTTTATAATTTTATGACAAGTGACACAATGTAGTTTGAAAATGTAGAAAGAAAATCAACAGATGAAGCATCCAAGCCTTTGAGTTTCCATCTCTGTTCTTCCTCCTACTTACATAGGCTGCCTTTTATCTACATCAAATTCCCCATGTGTAGAACAGAAAATAGCAACCACTCAATGAATTCTCCATGATGATACATACATACATAACAGGAAATTAGAGCAATCCCAAAGTCCTATTTGGCCATTAATTTCAATCTTCTAACTTTTTTCCAAGACTTTTCTTAAGCAGCTTACAAGCAGTAAAGATGCTAATTTATTATGTAAATTAAGGTTCTTACCAATTCTGAAAATGCAAAACCAGACAAGGAACTACAGAGAAAAGCTGTGGCAGGAAATGGAGCAGCCTGGATTACAAACTGCAGAATGTGGCTGTGCCACCAGCACATCTAGTAGAGACATGGATGTCCTCATAAACAGGAGATTTCTGAGTTGTTGTTCCAATAGACCGTGATTTCCTTAAGTAAGAATCTTCTTTTAATTCATCTTTATGTCCACAATATTCCATTCTAGGAAACAGAATAGGTACCTAATTAATATTTTGTAAAAGTGGAAAGAATATGGGATGTGTGAACTTGGGTGAAATACTTAATTGTATCCATTGTAACATGGTACTAATAATAGTTAATTCACAGGATTATCTTAATTTTTAAATGCGCTTGGCATTTGTCTAATGCTCAGTAAATGTTAATTTCCCTTCCACTAATCTTTAATGAGTTAAAGAATAATTGCTATTTTAGTTAGGACATTTTTGAGCAAAGGCCGTAATCTATTAGTGTGCACAGAATATACTGGAAATAGCAAAAAATGTTTGTGATTACAGTGCAAAATAATTTAAAAGGGTCATTGATGTAAAGAAATAGGCTGAGGATAAAACTACATGAATTGAGTGAGGTCATGCTGTTAAAGACTTCAAATTCCGTACTCAATAATTTCAACTTTTCCTTTTAAAAAATGGGAAAGTATTGTAGTTGGCCAGTGCCATACTTAAATTTATGATTCAGAAATAATCCATGAGCAACAGTTTAAAGTTAGACTTCAGAGGTGTCTATGCTCAAACAGGTCCAGACAAGAAATGATGAGCTTTCTTGATGGAGGCACCGGTGTTGGGGACGGAGCAGAGTAGATGGAGGTAAAGCAAATTTAGGTACTATTCTGGTAGGACTTGGTAGGACTTACAGATTAGATGTAAGGAATGCAAGCGACAGATCTGAGGATGGCTCCAATATTTCCAATTTTAAAATTAGGTGAACAACTGTGGTTGATATTCTCCAAGATAGGAATAACCTCTATGACCATATAACTGGAAGAAGGGTCATTGGAAAACAGTGATAATAATTGCTGAAATACAACTGTCATTTATTAAGCACCTAAACTGTCTCATGCTTAAATTATTTAACCTTCATACTGCTTCTTTGAGATAGATATTATATTCAACATTCAACATGAAAGAAAAATGAGGCTCACACATACCAAGTGACTTGTCCAAATTCACCAAACTGCACAAGAATTTGAGTACATGTCTGATTCTAAAGATTATGTCTGTAAACTATATGCTACTTTGTGTGTCATTAAAGATTTGGAAAACTAGTTTAAAGAGGAAAAAGCAAAGCATTTGGCATTTTTTAGCCCAGAGAAGTAAGGACTGTTGTGCCCAGAATTCATGATCCCCAAAGACCACCAGGGAGCCAAGTCCGATGCAAAAGCAAAAGAGCCTTTATTCGAGCTAGCTCGAGCTCAGTCCCCTACCTGCACCGACGCAGCGGTGAGATACCAGGGAGAGAGAGCGAGTTTCAAAAGCACAAAGGTTTTATAGGGGTCTAGGGGCAGCTGATTGGCTGGGGAAGGGGCGTGGCCTCAGCCAATTGGCTGGGGAAGGGGCGTGTTTTGATCAGGAAGCTTGAATGGGTGAGCGGGAGGTCACTCAAAGGAAGGAGGCGTGGTCTAGGTGAAGGACACAGAACAAGATGGAGCCGGCAGGCCTAGGCCCGCCCTTTCAGGACATGTTAATAGCAGGAAACCTTTTTAAAGGGAAGATGGAAAACTGCCTTTTTTTATAGAACACCAAAAAAAAAAAAAAAAACCCACAAACAAAACAAAACAAAACAAAAAACAGTACTTTGTTGTTAGATTGAGCCCAAAGCAACACAGATAAGTTATTTAAAAGAATTCACTAAGTCAAAGAGATCTAAGACATTAGAATTGAAATGATAATTAAAAAGGTTGAAAATCACATCTTTGGGGAATGGTGTATACCAGTGTATGAAATGTCCTACTAGATTCACATCCTGAGAATAGTACTGTAGAAAATGTCTGAAGAAACGTTTGGCTATTTTTGTTTTGGAAATTGTTTAACATTGTATACATTTTGCTTAAAAACATGCCAGCAGTGATTGTCCTATTTGACAGGAAATAAGCAGCTCTTACACAGATTAATAAGTAAATTAAAAATTGCAGCAGCAAGGAGCACCTGGGTGGCTCAGTCGGTTAAGCGTCCAACTTCGGGTCAGGTCATGATCTCACGGTTGGTGGGTTCGAGCCCCACTTCAGGCTCTGTGCTGATAGCTCATAGCCTGGAGCCTGCTTGGGATTCTGTGTCTCCTTCTGTCTCTGCCACACCCCCACTCATGCTCTGTCTCTCTCATTCTCTCTCTCTCAAAAATAAACATTTAAAAACATAGCTACAGCAAAATAAGCCAAATAAACCAAGAGAACCTGTGACCAAGCAAGGCATAGGGAAAGAATACAAATGGCTAATACCCATATGGTAAACACCTTACTATTATTAATCAAATAAAGGAAAATTAAAAAATAATAATACAACATTATTCATGAAATTTTCAAATGTATCTGATACTATTTTCATATAGTGTAAGGGAAAATAGCTTTTGATGGGAATGTTCATTGGAAATAATAATGACAATAATAATACTAAACACTTCTAAGAGTTTCCTCTTTGGCAGATATTCTTATGATTATTTTGCCTACTTTATCTATTAAATCTTCACAGCCATCATATGGAGTATGATGATAAGGTATCCCACTGCACAGATAAGAAAACTCAGCCACAGAGAATCAGCCTGTTGTTACACAGGCAGCTTGACCTCAGAGCCTGCATTCTACTCTCCAAAAAGCTACATTCTAACTGAAGTTAATTTAAATAATTAGTTAAATGTGCAAACCCTTTAACTCAGCAATTCAAGAATTTCTTTTAAAGAAATTATTAAGGCTTTGACAAAAATTGATGTTCAAGAGTAGACAGTATAGCATTTTATATAATAGTAAGAAATCAGAAACAATCCAGTGCCCAGCAATTGAATTGAGAATGAATAATTATAAATCAATACTGCAGATGCAGGGTATTATAATACTTAGAAGATTATTTAATTTCATGGAAGATGATTGTAATATGTTTAGTAAGCAAATTGCAGAAGAGTCTATATACTATAATTACAATCTTTAAGAACACAAACCTATATAAACACATACACACACACCCCTGAAATATTGGGATGTTTCCTCATAGAAATGTTAACATGTTTTACCCTGAATAGTTAGTGATTTTTAATTGCATGTCTGTATGTTCCAACTTTTCCATGGTATGTTAAAACAGTCTCTTTTCACAATAACAAGCTCAACACATGTGACTCTTCATGATACACGGGAACTGAACAAATCCAGCAGAAACAGGAAGGGCAAAAAAAAATCCGTAACTCAATCAACAGAATCAAAATCTGCATCTTTCAACAAACATCGGAAACATATCTCAAGGACAAAGGAGACTTCCTCTAAGTTGTATTGACAGGAGTAAACAATGGAAAGGCCACTGTCTTCATTTCCCACTAATGTATCTGCTAACATTTGCTTTTAGTGGTTCTGAGAGTCTGTCTAATCCCTGTGTCCTAAATGATGGCACTTTCACAGCTTCCTGTGGTAGATAGATTATTCTAAAAACTTACAGTTTTTGTAGTCAGAGGACTCTTTCCTGAGAATCCACTCTAAAGGTTCTCTCCCTCAATTTCCTCTTGCTCAGTCTTCCTTGCCTCTTAGTAATTATTGATTGTTTCTAACTTCTGCACCCTGGCTCATCCTTCAGGTGTTTATGGCAGAAAACCTGTATTGTCAGATATTTCCTTTGTAGTATCATTCATTTGTATCCTCATCACCTTAGTGTGACTTCTCTGTATTTCCTACAATTGGAGTCAAAACCATATGGTTTTCCATCATGCTGAAAACTCATTTGTGGTGTCAAGAATTAAAAAATATCATTTTAGAAAACATAATAGCTAGTCAGACTATGATTTACACACTCCTAACTTTTTGGCACAGAGAAAATTTATCCAAAATATGAATATAATGAGTTAGCCTTCACTTTGTATAGTAAGCAGAAATATGAGCAATTTATTTTCCGTGGATGATTAGAACGCTTTACTGTGAAGCTTATTGACCTTTTAAGCTGATGTTCTGGCAGACACTGTGACATTCTGCCCAAGCCCTTGATCCATGAGTTTTTCCCCATAGGTTGCTGTTAGGAGGAGGAGGAAGGATAATGTGCTGATGGCACCCAGGGATTGTTTTGCCTACTTTTTGCTGGACTATGTGAAATCTGTCTTATTAGGAAATACAGCACAGGCTTTGGAACCAGACAAGCCTGGTGATAAAGCCAAATCTGCCCTTCAGAAGCTGTATGATCATAGGGGTGTTGGGTAAAGTCTCAAACCTTTGTTTCTTTATTTATAAGAAAAGGATACTAATATATACCATATAGTATTTCTCTGAAGATTAAAGTAATAAAGTATTTTTTTATTCAGAAGATCTTCCATGAAAGTTTTTTGAATAAATTAAGGATGCAATTAGCTTTTGCACTTCATAGTCTTTTGAAGGGTAAAATGACAGCCCTTAAACATGGATTCAGATCTTCTTGATAAGTGTTCCAGTGATGCTCAGTTTCTTTTTCAATTTTCCATGACTTTAAATGTTCACTTCAATCCAAACGAACAGTATTTCTCAACCAGAAATTACTTCATTTGTTACTAGAATTCATCACGACAACAGCTGCCATTCAATAAATCTTACTAAGAAAATGATTTCTTATAAACAAAAATAGAAGTACCCCTGGGGACTCAGCTATCTCTCTTAATTAGTGGGCACATGTCCCTGTTTATAGACCTGCCACCTGATATTCTCTCACTGTCCTTTAACACAGATTCATCTGTTTGCTTTCTAAATGTTGTCATTAATAAGTCAAATTATACAGAAGTATCTAACTTGACAGTATTCCTTCACTTTCCCTAGACTTTCTTTTTTTAAGTTTATTTATTTTGACAGAAAGAGAAAGAGACAGCAAGAGAGAGAGCACAAGTAGAGGAGGGGCAGAGAGAGAGGAAGAGTCCCAAGTAGGCTCCACGCTGCCAATGCAGAGCCCGATTTGGCGCTCAAATTGAAGAACCATGAGATCATGACCTGAGCCAAAACCAAAAGTCAGACGCTTAATGATGGAGTCACCTGGGCGCCCCTTCCTAGACTTTCTTATTTTAGATCATTGTTGACCATTTTGTGACTTTTTATAATATTTTATTCTAGTTACATCCATGGACTTTGTGTTAGGAATACTGGGGTATTTATTCCTAAAGTTATCATATATGTTGTACACATGGATAAGTTACTTAACCTGTCTATATTTAAATTCTTTATCCATGGGGCGCCTGGGTGGCGCAGTCGGTTAAGCGTCCAACTTCAGCTAGGTCACGATCTCGCGGTCCGTGAGTTCGAGCCCCGCGTCAGGCTCTGGGCTGATGGCTCGGAGCCTGGAGCCTGTTTCCGATTCTGTGTCTCCCTCTCTCTCTCTGCCCCTCCCCCATTCATGCTCTGTCTCTCTCTGTCCCCAAAATAAATAAACATTGAAAAAAAAATTTTTTTAAAATAAATAAATTCTTTATCCATAATAATAATATCTAAGTGATTATTTGAAGTATTTGTTTAGATAATGTTGAAAAAGCATTTAGTACAAACCTTGCCATATTTTAAGTCCTCAATTTAACTGTTGTAATATTATTAAAATTCAATTTAAAAAATCATTATATATATATATATATATATATATATATGTAATTTTGAGACTATGTCACTAAAAGCTCAGGAAATCCTGCCAATTGTGACAGTATCAATGGACCTGAAAGACATTATGCTAAGTAAAATAAGCCAGACATAGAAGGGCACATACTATATGATTGCACTTCTTTTTGGACTCTAAAATAGTCCAACTAAAAGAAACAGTAAAATGGTGGCTCCCAAGGGCTTGGAGGAAGTGGGTAGGGGAGATAATGATCAAAGGATACATGGTTTCAGTAATCTGGAGAGCTATTATAGAGCATAGTGCCTATAGCTAATGATAAGCTATTACACACTTAAAAGTTGCTTTACTCATGGGCCTCCTTAACAAAGCCTTAGCAGTGCCGATGTAATCTGCTAACCATACCAGTGTTTTTGCCAACTCTACGACATTCTCCACCTTAGACTGTTTCTCTTTCGCTTGTCTGCAATACAGGTTCCCAGCCTGATAGCATTTCCTCTCCCACTTTCTTTCTATTTGCTCTGAGTTTCAGCTGCATAGGTTTTTTTAATGGGAAAAAAAATGAAAACCATTTTTATTCCCAGTGATCTATTCAAGATTTTCATGAATGGCAGTTGCTCCCATAAATATGAGACAGTCTCGTCCCAGGTTCTCTTTTCCTTTCTTACCAGCTATTTGTCACAAATATTGACACATTCTCTTTTGTTGTGCATTTAGTTTTCTCTTCTCTCAGCAAATAATCTTGATTTTATGTAACAAAAGTGACAGTAGATAGCCAATCCAGGAAACAAAATTTTTTACCCTTGGAATCCTGGATAGGCTTGAAGAGACTGTATATATCCACTAATTAAAAATAGATATGTGTTATTTCTTGTCACATATACATCCATTCTGCTATGGGTGCTTTCCACTATCTTGTGATGATATCATTCCTCATGGAGGATCTTGCCCAGTGTCTCCTTCCTCCTCAAGCCTTCACTCTTCTCAAGTCTTCCATCACTTACTGATTCACAGAGAGTAAGGCTATTTAATATGATACTGTAATTTAATTTGTACATATTCTGACATATGATTACATGTATTTTTCAGTGCTTTCTCTAGCCTTAGAGAAAATGTATTTTCTTTAAACTTACATCCTCCCATAAATTATCTCTCAGCCTTAGCCTGAACCAAAAAGATGATTGCAAAGAGAAATAGAGAATTAACAGGATGAAGATGAAGAAGTCATCTTAAAGGATGAGCAAAAGTTAGCCAGGTTGCCTTAGTTTTAGATCCATCAAAAGCAGAGCCTGAGACTGAGGCTTATTTTCAGGTAGTTTGTTTGGGAACTGACCCTAAGCAGCACAGGTAAGGGAAAGCAGGAACAAAGCAGAGAAGGTAGGAAAGCCATATGTTATAAGCATTTGTTATTGGGTTGGACACAAAGACAAGTGACTCGTGTTTGATTATGTGGAACTTTCTCAGGAACTTTTTATAATATTCTCAAAACTATCCACCCAGTGGGTGAAAGAGGAAACATTTATTTTTGTCCCCTATTAATCAAGAATGGCTATTTACCCAAAATATACAAAAACACTAATTTAAAGGGATACATGCACCCCATGTTTATTGCAGCTTTATTTATGATAGCCAAGATATGGAAGCAGCCCAGGCGTCCATCAATTAATGAATGGATAAAGAACATATATTTTCATCAATTGATGAATGGATAAATGAACATAGTTAGTCATAGTAAAGAATGAAATTTTGACATCTGTGATGGCATGGACGGAGCTAGAGACTATTATGCTAAGCAAAATAAGTCAGTTGGAGAAAGACAGATATCATATGTTTTCACTCATGTGGAATATGAGAAACTTAACAGAAGACCATGGGAAGGGAAGGGGAAAAAGTAGTTTCAGAGAGGGAGGCAAACCATAAAAGACTTAAATACAGAGAACACTTCAGGAGGGCACTTATTGGGATGAACACTGGGTGTTGTATGTAAACAATGAATCATGGGAATCTACTCCCAAAGCCAAGAGCACTGTATATACACTGTATGTTACCTAACTTGACAATAATTTTTTTTTAAATGAGAGGAAAAAGAGAAATAGAGAAACAAAAACACAAAGCAGCTGCTTAATCGTAGGGAACAAACTAATGGTTAGCAGAGGGGAGAAAATAGGGGCATGGGTTAAATAGGTGACAGGTATTAAGGAGGGCATTTGTCTTGATGAGCACTGGGTGTTGTACTGAATTGTTGAATCACTATAGTTTACACCTGAAACTAATATAATACTGTGTGTTGACTAAGTGGAATTAAAAAGAAAAACTTAAGAAGCCAAAAAATGATGAAAAAGGAAAAAAAAGAAAAAAAAGAATGGTCTCATAGGCATCGATTTCTCCTGTACTAATTCATTACCATCAAGCAAATTTCCACAAGCATCTCACATGGTGACATCAGAGAAACCCATGGTAGGATATTAAAGGTACACAAACAACCCCACATTGGAGTCAAACTCCTTGAAGTCACAACAAAACTGTTGGCACACAGTGTCTCAAGTCAGAAGTGGAGCCAACAGGGTTTGAAGAGACACATAAGAAATATCTAATTCACAGGTCAAGGGAAGAAAGGTAGCAGAGACATAATGAAAAACAATACAGTGCTGTGGGCCAAGATTGATAAAAACAAACAAACAAAAAAGTAATGCAGAAAGAATACTCATCTGAAACAAGGTAAGGTGAAACAAGAAACTGGAGGGGTACATGGAGTTTTTATGCCATGCTAAGAAACTAAGAAATAATTCTATAATTAATGGGAAATAAATGAAAGATTTAAAGGGATATAATCATTGCAAGTGTTTCATTCTGTAATAAAGCAGTTGGCAAGAATCAAGATAAAAAATAAAGTTTAAAAACAATAAATGGAATGACAGGAAGAAAAATATTTGAGAACTTGGGGTTTTTTGTTTCAACAAATGATATGTCAGGTCAGTGTTTTTAAACTGGGGGAACTTTTGCTTTGTGAGGGACAGTTAGCAATGACTAGACATTCTTGTTTGTCACAACTTGGAGGTTGCTGCCATCTGGATGGAAGATAAGGACGCTGATACATATTCAACACACAGAACAGCCTCCAAAATCAAAAAATTATCCAGCCCCAGTGTCAATAATACCAAGGTGGAGAAGCCTTAGTTTAGGTACTTTATTTTAGTACAGCCAAAGGATTTAAGTATACATATACATACACATATACATATACATAGCTTGATGGCATTGAAGAAATAACAAAGTAATAAGGAATTATTAGAGCAAGATCCAATGGCAGAAGAAAAACCAAAGAAGGTAAGTTTTTGTTTTTCTTTTTATGATGCTGTTGAAGTAAATTTGGTGAGAACATGTATCTTAATAATACGAGTTTTTTCACCCAATGAACATGATAGATTTCTAACTTATTTATGCTTTTTGAAATCTCTGTTAAGAAATTATTTGCAGCTTTCAAGAGAGAAGGGTTTCATGTCTTTTACAAAATGTAGTCCTAAATATTTTGGGTTTTATGATGCTCTTATAAATACTTTTTTTATTTCATCTTCCAATTGTTTGTTATTCACATGTGAATAAAATTGACTTTTTGTATTGACCTTAGTAAATTCACCTATTAATTGTAGAATTAAAAACCTTATAAATTTAATTTTCTTCAGTAGATTATTTTTATAATTTTATAATTGGATAATTGAAAGCACTCTGTTGCATCATAAAATTACTTATTCTGATTGTCCAGTTATTTTCAGACATTTTTAGCGGCAAAAACCTTTATTCAAATGAAATTTTAACTGGTGCCCAAACAAACATATCAGTTACATCACAGTTTCTCTGGCTGAAATTGGTTTAAAGAGTTTTTGTGAGATGAGGGAAAGAATATCTTGCCCGCTGAGCCCAGCAACCACCAATGTGGATTATGTGGGAACTTGTCAGAGCCCCCAAGGGCTCCACAGAACATAGCTGGGAAAGCAATGCATTTTCTGGGGCCCTTACATATATAATAATAATTTAAACTTGAGGAAACAGTTCAAATTTATTGAATAATACATTTTTATTGAAAGACAATGTAACATAAACAGAGAAAGAGAAGCATAACTCTGCATATGGGGCTACTTTAAAAACTTGGAAAGTGGGGTAACTTTGAGTATAGGCAAACCCAGAATGGGAATCAGAGATCCAGAGATAGTCTGTTTCTGTTATCCCTAGAAAATCCAAATGTCAAATTAAAGGCGTGGAAAAGCAAAGAAAATAAGAAGGGAATACACCACACACACACACACACACACACACACACACACACACCTCTGTCCCTAGAGAGACAGAATAGTGGAAGGTTTTGAGCCCAGTGGTAAAAATTTGAATCCTTGCTCAAATTGATACTACCATCTGGCCTTGGCCAAGCTCCTTCGACTAACACTTAATTGGTTTATCTATAAAATAAGCTTTTTTGAAGTGATGGAAGTAAAGTACTTTCCACCAGCAAGAGCTTAATTATGGATTTCTTAAAAAAGAAAAGTCTTCCCCCACCCGTCCATTCAGCACCATTCTATATCAGGCCACCTCTTCCAAAAGTGTACATGTATAAACTAAATAGTAATGGTGACCTTGTGCACATTTGATTTTTAGAAATTATGGCATAATAGCAAGAGCATTCATGCCAAATAAAAAAATCAATTCCAGGTAGATTAAAAACCTAAATGTGAAAGGGAAAACCATAAAGCTCTTAGCAGATAATACTGAAGAATATATTAATATATTTGGTAGAATAGCATTTCTTAAACAAAACACAAAAAGCAGTAAGCATGAAGAAAAAGATTAATAAATTCAATGGTGTTAAAATTATGATCATAATTTCACCTTATTCAAAAAGATGTCATTTTTAAAAAATGAAGAAGCACCATAGAATGGAAAAAGGTATTTGCAATACATATAGCTGATAAAGGAATTTTATCCAGATTATTTATGATAAGGAAGAAAACTCTAAAAAGTCAAACGACCAGAGAGAAAAACAAGTAAAAGACTTAAAAGGGCATTTCACAAAAGAGGGAACCAAATTACTAATAAGCATGTATAAAGGCACTAAACTTCAGAAGTCAAGGAAATGCTAAATAATTTCATTTTGTTTAATATTAATCTATGTTAAGGATATAGAGCTACAAGAATTCTCATACATGACTGGAGGGATTGCAATTTGGCACCTCTTTGGTAAAGTTCTTTGTTTACCTCTTTGATAAACAGTATACTATAATCTAGAAATGTTGAAGGTATTATTCCTGGTAGTCAGACATTTCACCCTTGGAACCTGAGGGAGGAGCCAAGATGGCAGAGCAGCATGGAAAGTGTCTGTTTCTTTCATCCCTGAAATGCATCTAAATCAGCCCAAAACCATTTTGCACACCTAGAAAATTTATCTGAGGACTGACACAACAATCTGCACAACTTAAGCCTCAGAACTCAGCAAGTCTGCATGGAGAGGTGTACTGGGAGAGAGAGAAGGAACTGAATAAGAAAGGGAGAAAGGAGAAAGGAGAGAGTTCAATACCATTATAACAACGGGAGCACAGAGTCAGAAACTTCATAGCTTTGAACCTGGCAGACCTCTGGTGGGAAGGGCAAATCCCCAGGTGCAGAGAGCAAGGTCCTTGGGGTCTGCAGGCCACACAGGGAGAGGGGGTTCCTCTGCTGGGAGGACATTTGATAGAGGCCATGCAGCCTACACACAAGCAAAGGTCCCAGTGGACCCCAGATAACAGCCACATTTGCTGGCCTTGGAACAAAGACTCTAGGGTGAGGTGAAGCCTGGCACGAGATGTGTGTTGTGATTTACCATAGTCCCTGAATCCCTGCTAACACACGATCAGACAAAATTTTTCTGGGGTGGCCTGGCTGCCTGCCTCAGTCTCCAGGCCTTTGCAGCATGAGCATTCCCAGGGGAAGACGGGTACCCAGACATTGCTCAGAAAGATAATCCCTCAGAGGATCTGAGTGGGTTCAAGTCACAGGGCCCTCAGAAGAGAGGGGTTTGGAAATAACCCTATCTGAGATAAATATTCAGGAGGGAGGTGCCATTTGCCAGGCTGACAGCTTAGTTGCTGACAGTGTAGAAGTGGGGGGTTGATGGAAGCTAGAGACAAAGGAAGGGTACTGATTGTCAGTTGGCAAGAGCAGAGTTCTGAAGCTAGAGACTGGAAAGCTGGGTGATGCCATTTTCACCTCTCCCGTGCATGCACATACACATGCACTCGCCACACTGATCCATCACAGTAAGCCAAGCAGAACCAACTAGTGGAGAATGGAACCATTACACCAAGTCTCATCCAACTGCACAAACCAAGCCCTAGAGGACAACCATAAGTCTCCCACCACCCTCACATCTGATTAGTGTACAGATATAAAGTGATTCATATTTTGACTTCTAGAGTAAATTGGATGTAATTTCTGTTCACTGGTCCATCTGTCCATTTTTTATTGTCTTATTCTCGGATACAGAAAGAGAAAAAAATTATTTTTATTTTTTCTGTTTTTATAAAAAGATTTTTCTTTTAATTTTTTCTACTGTATTTTTTATTACTTTCTATAAATTTTTTGAGTCTATCTTACTTTCTTCATTTCATTTTATTCTATTTTATTATATACATTTTTTTAATTTTTAAACATTTTCTTAATTTTTTTATCTTTTCTTTTTCTTTTTCTTTTCTTTCCCTTTGTTCTGTATTCTATCAATTTTATTTCAACAACCAGACCAAACCACACCTAGGATCTAGCTTCCTTTATCTGAATTTTTTGTGTTACTTTTAATTTTTAAAATTTTATTTTTTAGTTATTATCTTTCTTCCTCAAAAATGGTGAAATGAAGGAATTCACCCCAAAAGAAAGAACAGGAAGAAATGACATCCAGGGACTTAATCAACACAGATATAAGCAACATGTCTGAACCAGAATTTAGAATGACCATAATAAGAATACTAACTGGGGTTGAAAAAAAAACATCGAACCCCTTTCTGTGGAGATAAAAGAGGTAAAATCTAGTCAGGACGAAATTAAAAATTCAATAACTGAGATGCCATCTAGAATGGATGCCATGCAGGCAAGGATGTATGAAGTAGAGCAGTGAATCAGCAATATAGAAGACAAAATTATTAAGAATAATGAAGCAGAAAAAAAAAGAGGGAAACTAAGGTAAAAGAGCATGATATAAGAATTAGAGGACTCTTGGGGCGCCTGGGTGGCGCAGTCGGTTAAGCGTCCGACTTCAGCCAGGTCACGATCTCGCGGTCCGGGAGTTCGAGCCCCGCGTCAGGCTCTGGGCTGATGGCTCAGAGCCTGGAGCCTGTTTCCGATTCTGTGTCTCCCTCTCTCTCTGCCCCTCCCCCGTTCATGCTCTGTCTCTCTCTGTCCCAAAAATAAATAAACGTTGAAAAAAAATTTTTTTTAAAAAAAAAAAGAATTAGAGGACTCAGTGGCTCATTAAAAATTTGTAGATCACAAATTGGGACACAAATCAATCATCAACAAGTACAAAAAGATCCATATCATACAGCACATATTTTCAGACCACAACACTATGAAACTCTAAATCAACCACAAGAAAACATTTGGAAAGACATCAAACACTTGGAGACTAAAGAATGAATGGATTAACTAAGAAGGTAAAGAGGAAATTAAAAAGTATATGGAATCCAATGAAAATGGTAACACTAAATCGCAAAACCTCTGGGATGCAGCAAAGGTGGTCATAGGAGGGAAGTATATAGCAATCCAGGCCTTCCAAAAGAATGAAAAAGTTCTCAGATACACAACCTAACCTTATACCTTAAACAGCTAGAGAAAGAACAGCAAAGAAAGCCCAAAACCAGCAGAAGAAGGGCAATAAAAGATTAGAATGGAAATCAATGCTATCGAAATAAAAGAAAGAAAAATAGTAGAACAGATCAATGAAACCAGGAGCTGGTTATTTGAAAGAATTAGCAAAATTGAAAACCCCCTTGCCAGTTTGATCAAAAAGAAAAAGGAAAGAACCCAAGTAAATAAAACCAAGAATGAAAGAGGAGAGATCACAACCAACACAGCAGAAATAAAAACAATAATAAGAGAATATCATGAGCAATTATACACCAATAAAATGAGCAATCTGGAAGAAAGGGAGAAATTCCTAGAAACATATACACTACCAAAACTGAAGCATGGAGAAATCAAAAATTTGAACAGACCCATAACAGTAAACAAATGGAATTAGTAATCAAAAGTCTTCCAAAAAACAATAGTCCAGGGCCAGATGGCTTTCCAGGGGAATTCTACCAAACATTTAAAGAAGAGTTAACACCCATTCTTTCAAAGCATTTCCAAAAAATAGAAGTGGAAGGAAAACTTCTAAACTCATTCTATAAGGCCAACATTACCTTGACTCCAAAACCAGATGAAGACCTCCCCCCACTAAAAAAGGAGAACTACAGAACAATTTCTCTGATGAACATGGATGCAAAAATTCTCAACAAGATACTAGGCAACCAGATCCAACAGTACATTAAAAGAATTATTCACCACGACCAAGAGGGATTTATACCCAGGATGCAGGGCTGGTTCAATATCTGCAAAACAATCAGTGTGATACATCACATCAATAAAAGAAGGGACAAGAACCACATAACCCACTCAATAGATGCAGGCAAAACATGTGACAAAATACAGCATCTTTTCTTGAAAAAAAAAACCCTCAAGAAAGCAGGGATAGAAGGATCATACCTCAAGATCGTAAAAGCCATATATGAAAGACCCACCACTAATATCATCTTCAATGGGGAAAAACTGAGAGCTTTTCCCCCTAAGGTCAAGAACACGACAAAGATGTCCATTCTCACCACTGTTATTTAACATAGTATTGGAAGTCTTAGCCTCAGCAATCAGATAACACAAAGAAATAAAAGGCACCCAGATCATTCATGAGGATTCACTCTTTCACTCTTCACAGATGAAATGATACTCTATATGGAAAACTCAAAAGATTCTACCAAAAAACTTCTAGAACTGATACATGAATTCAGCAAAGTCACAGGATATAAAATCAATGCACAGAAATCAGTTGCCTTTCTATACTCCAATAATGAAGACACATAAAGAGAAATCAAGGAATTGATCTGCTTACAATTGCACCAAAAACCATAAAATACCTAGGAATAAACCTAACCAATGAGGTGAAAAATCTATACACAGAAAACTAAAGAAAGCTTATGAAAGAAATTGAAGAAGTCACAAAAAAAGGAAAAATATCCCATGCTCCTGGATTGAAAGAACAAATATTGTTAAAATGTCTATACTACCTGAAGCAATCTACGTATTCAATGAAATCCCTGTCATAATAACACCAGCACTCTTCACAGAGCTAGAACAAACAGTCCTAAAATTTGTATGGGCCCAGAAAAGACCCCAAATAGCCAAAGCAATCCTGAAAAAGAAAACCATACCTGGAGGCATCACAATTCTGGGCTTCAAGTTGCATTGTAAAGCTGTAATCATCAAGACAGTATGGTACTGTCACAAAAACAGACACTCAGATCAATGGAACAGAATAGAGAACCCAGAAATGGACCCACAACTGTATGGCCAACTAATCTTTGACAATGCAGGAAAGAATATCCAATGGAATAAAATAATCTCCAGCAAACGGTGTTGGGAAAACTGGAGAGCAACATGCAGAAGAATGAACCCAGCCCACTTTCTTACACCATACAAAAATATAAATTCAAATGGATGAAAGACCTAAACGTAACACAGGATGCCTTCAAACTCCTACAGGAGAAAATAGGCAAAAACCTCTTTGATCTCAGCCTCAGCAACTTCTTACTCAACACGTCTCTGGAGGCAAGGGGAAAAAAAAGCAAAAAGTGAACTCTTGGGATCTCATCTAAATAAAAAGCTTCTGCACAGTGAATGAAACAATCAGCAAAACTAAAAGGCAACTAACAGAATGGGAGAAGATATTTACAAATGACATATCGGAAAAAGGGTTAGGATCCAAAATCTATAAAGAACTTACCAAACTCAACACACGAAAAACAAATAATCCAGTGAAGAAATGGGCAGAAGACATGAATATACACTTTTTCAAAGAAGACATCCATATGGCCAATAGACACATGAAAAGATGCTCAACATCATTCATCATCAGGGAAATGCAAATCAAAACCACATTGATATACCGCCTCATACCAGTCAGAGTGTATAAAATTAATAATTCAGGAAACAACAGATGTTGGTGAGGATGTGGAGAAAAGGAAACACTCTTGCACTGTAGGTGGGAATGCAAACTAGTACATCTTCTCTGGAAAACATTGTGGAGGTTCCTCAAAAAATTGAAAATAGAACTACCCTACAACCCAGTAGTTTCAGTACTAGGTATTTATCTAAAGGATAGAGGTGCTGGTTCAAAGGGACACATGCACCCCAATGTTTATAACAGTGCTATCGATATCCAAATTATGGAAAGGGCCCAAATGTCCATCAACAGATGAATGGATAAAGAAGATGTGGTATATATATATACGATGAAGTATTACGCGGCAATCACAAATAATGAAATCTTGCCATTTGCAACAACATGGATGTTACTAGAGTATATCACGCTAAGTGAAATTAGTCAGAAAAAGACAAGTATCATATGACTTCACCCATAAGTGGAATCTAAGATACAAAACAGGTGAACATAGGGGAAGGGAAGCAAAAATCATATGAAAACAGGGAAGGGGATGAAACATAAGAGACTCTTAAATATAGAGAACAAACTGCTAGAGGGGTTGTGGTTGGGAGGATGGGCTAAATGGGCAAAGGACATGAAGGAGACATTTGTTGGGATGAGCACTGGGTATTTTACATAGGGGATGAATCACTGTATTCTACTCCTGAAATCATTATTGTACTATATGCTAACTAACTGGGATATAAATTAAAAAATAAAAGTAAATAATAAAAAAGTTTTAAACACAGAAAAAATAAATAAATAAAAGAACCTGTGGAAACAAATAAACAAAAAAACAAAAACAAAAATAAAAACTTGTGCTAGGGACTATTGACAATAGCCAAATTATGGAAAGAGCCCAAATGTTCATTGACTGATGAATGCATAAAGAAGATTTGCTATATATACACAATGGAATATTACTCAGTGATCAAAAAGGATGAAATCTTGCCATTTGCAACAACATGGGTGGAACTAGAGTGTATTTAATCCTAAGTAAAATAAGTCAGAGAAATATAAATGTTCTATGATTTCACTCATATGTGGAATTTAAGAAACAAAACAGATGAAAATAGGGGAAAGAAGCAAACCATAAGAGACTTTTAAATATAGAAAACAAACTGAGGGTTCCTAAAGGGGTGTTGGGTGGAGAGATGGGCTAAATGGGTGATGGGCATTAAGGAGGGCACTTGTTGGGATTAGTACTGGATGTTATATGTAGGTGATGAATCACTAAATTGTATTCCTGAAATCATTATTACCCTATATGTTAACTAACTTGGATTTAAATTAAAAAAAAAATAAATTTCACCCCTGTGTATAGTCCATAGAGATAAACATACTTACTTGCAATATACAAGAATGTGAGAGTGTGATTGTTCATAATCGCCAAATATTATAAGCCATCCAATACCAAGAAACTTTAGATTGGGAAACACCCTAAGGATATATAAATGAAGCAGACCATAGGTACAGCAATATTATTGCTTTAAAAGATGTCTTTAAAAAAATTATTTAATCTTGAGAGAGTAAAACCTGGAGATGGGCAGAGAGAGGGAGAGAGAGAATCCCAAGCAGGCTATGCGCTGTCAGCATGGAGCCAGATGTGGGCTTAAACTCGAAAACCTTGAGATCATGACCTGAACCCAAATTAAGAGTCCAATGCTTAACAGACTGAGCCACCCAGGCACCCCTAAAAGGCCTCGTTTTGAATAAAAGAGAGCAAGTAACAAATGATTATAGACACTGTGTTTACATAAAGTTCTAAAAAATGAAACTATGTTTAAAAATGTGATGAAATCCAATACCCAGCCATCCCCACCAAGAGAAAGGAAACTCCTCACCTCACCATGCCTCAGCTGGAGTCAGTCTTTCCAGCTTAGGAGCTAGAGCTCCCTCTATAGAGATCCTCCTTGCTCCCATTCAGCCACACACCTGCACACACAGACACGTGTGCACAGTTACAACAAGGAAACACACCCATACCACACCGCAGTGCATGTGACCCCTAACAGTGCAAGTATAGGCAAGCTCAGTTGCCCTCTGTTTTGCAGGTGTCTACTCATGTGTAAACACATGTTCATTACCAGTATTGCCCATATGCATCCCTCCCACCCACTTGCACTGGCAGAGAATTTTTCAAACTTGTTCATCATTAAAAAAAAAAGTGTATACATGAGTAAAATTATAAATAGAACTCCAGGTAATCATTTAAAATGAATTAGGAGATGGGGCGCAAGGATGGCTCAGTGGGTTAATCATTGGACATCGGTTTAGGTCACAATCTCAGGGTCTGTGAGTTCGAACCGTATGTCAGGCTCTGTGCTGACAGCTCAGAGTCTGGAGCTTGCTTCAGATTCTGTGTCACTCCAAGCTCTCTGCCCCCCCCCCCCCACTCACGCTCTGTCTCTCAAAAATAATAAATGTGAAAAAGAAATTTAATAATAAAATAAAATGAATTAGAAGAGGGGCGCCGAGATGGCCTAGTCAGTTGAAGGTCCAACTCTTGATTCTGGCTCAGGTCAGGATTTCATGGTTCATGAGTTCAAGTCCCAAGTTGGGCTCCTTGCTGACAGTGCAGACCTGTATTGGGATTCTCTCTCTTTCCCTCTCTCTGTGCCCCTCCTCTGTTCGTGCTCTCTCGTGCTCTCTCTCTCAAAAGAAATAAATAAACTTAAAAAAATAAAATCAGTTTGCAGAGTAGCTGCCTCTGAGGAGGAGTGAAAAATCTCTGATTTGTAAGGTGTTTCACTCCCAGTCCCAAACAGAGAAATTGCAAACAGCATCACAAAGTTCACTTGGTTATCCTGGCCAAAGCTGGTTCACAGTCACTGGACAAGCAGGAAACATCTCTCTGGGGTGCAGGAGGGTGAAGGTTGACTGATAGACACAGATAAAGTTAGGACATCACCTCGTTGAGAATCCTGCATCAGCAATGGGACACATACTTACAGATCATACATGCCAAAGGCAACACATTGGAATCAGAGAACCCCTTCCTCTTGCAAAAGTCCCTCTATACGCCCCCTACTGACAACACTTAATACTGCATTGGCAGAAAAAAAAAAAGTGAGTTTCAAGGTGAGAGAGGCAATCAAGTGATAACTGGCACAGAGGAGATAGCCTTCTGTGATGCCAGTAATGTTTTAATACTTCATGGCTGTGACAATCACACAGGTGTTCTCATTACAACTATTTTTAAACTGAACAAATGTTATGCATGTTTCTATATGTATATTTCACAATAAGATGTTGATTTTAAAAATCGAATAAACATAGGATTAGCATTTAGCTAACTTAAATTGTACTATATCTCCTGTTGTTAGCTAACCACAACATCTTTGCTAAGCCATCTAATTTTTCTTCATATTGAATCGTTGTCCTTAAAATGGAGATGGTAACACTTGTCCAGTTATATATATCAAGTGATTCCCATTTTCTAACAAAAGACAAAAAAAGGAAAAAATAAGGTAATATGTACAAAAGTGTTTTTGAATGACATATAAACATGTATAATTAAAAATAAGAACTTTTAATTTGTCAATAATTTTGGAAACTCTACTTTTTGAAAAGGAAAGTGTATTGCTCAGGATTCTCCAGAAAAACAGAACCCATGAAATATATACCTGAAATAAGTGATTGGCTCACATGACTATGGAGGCTGAGGATTCCAATAACGTGTCTTCTTCAAGCTGGATACCCATGAAAGCCAGCAGGGTAATTTTAGTCCAAATCTGAAAGCCTGAGAGCCGGGAAAACCAATGGTGTAATCCCAGTTTAAGGGCAGGAAAAGACCACTGTGTCACCTCAATAGCCAAGCAAACCTTTCCGCCACCTCTTTGTTCTATACATTCTCTCAACTGATTAGGTGATGCCCACTACATCGGTGAGGACCATCTACTTTAGTCTGTTCACAAAGTCAAGTGCTAATCACTTCCAGAAGTTGCATCAATACCATAGAAGACACACCTAGAAATGTTTATCCAAATATCTGAGCACCTCAGTCAAGTTGGCACATAATATAAACCATCATAAAAAGCACATATTTATTTTAAAAGTGATATTACTACCAAAAAGACCAAGAAAAATTCTATTGCTATTCTTCTGATTGAGAATCAAGAGCATATAGACAATTATTTACACAAAAAGTAAATGTTTCTTATTGTCTGAAGCATATTTTTCAAGCTGAAAATGCAGTAGAAATTATCTAGTCCATTCCTTAGTTTGTAGAAATGAAAATATCAGTGTCCAAAATATTCATGTTTTCAGTTAATGAATTCCAGAGTTAGAATTAGAAACCAGTCTCCTAACATACAATTTATGTTCATCCCAGAATATTACACTGAGGGTCTTAACAAATCCCCTAAAGTTGCAGAAAATCTATGAGTATGAAAGGAAACAGCAGCTATGGTCTACTTCCTTCTTTACTCATTTGATTTCTCCTCTTTTGAGTAGGTTTGAAGCTGAGATTTATTACCAATCAGTAGCCTCCAGTGGTGTGAGGAGAAGATGAGCCTGCCATAATGGAATAAAAAATGAAAAGTGTGATAAGATGTAATGAAGTGAAATAGAATCTCTGCTCAATGCCCAAATAAGACCATCACTGTTTGGGTCCTGTAGCCTGTTGGGCTGTGCTTAGGTGGGCACACGTGAAATCAGGACTATGCTGAGTGAACATGCTGTCATTTGAGTCTCTGGAATCACACACTTCTATGAGTTGATGTGAAGAATGAATGGCAAAGCAATGTACATGTTACTATGATGTTCAATCTTGGTGGAAATCCAGTTCAAAGAAAATCATTGAAGCAAAGTTGGGCTCTGCCTTGTAATGACTGAGATATTTAAACAATAAGTTCTGAACCAATTCTACCACAGAGTTCATTAATAGGTTATAAAATACACCCACAGTTCTCATTGCAGAGGGGAGGCTGGCTATGGGGGGAACTGGGGCAGAGAAAGCGTTTCTTGCCTACAATCAGAAACCCTGAGTTTTTGTTAAGTTTTCACTTGTGTAAGAGTTGAAATAGCTCTGACATCTTCCATTACCTGTGGAATGTAAACTGCAGCCATTCTGCAGCCGGATGACAGTGATAAAGTGCAAACTAATGGTGTTCACCCTCTGCCCAGACCCTGATGTACCTGGCCTTTTCAAAACAGGGAGGCTAATGTCTAACAAGTCATGTAAAAGTCACAGTGAATGAACCCTAAAGTAAATGCAACATAACACCCCTTTGCATTTCAGTTTTCCTTGAAATATCATCACTTTCAGTTCAGAGTCAAAGCCAAAAGCCAACGATTCTGGGTGAGTTTTGAAATGTGTGTTAACTTAACCAGAAAACAATCCAGGAAAAAGAAGGTTGAATCACATGCTGTTGCTTGACAGTTTCAGCAC
Organism: Prionailurus bengalensis; assembly: GCF_016509475.1. NCBI lineage: Eukaryota > Metazoa > Chordata > Mammalia > Carnivora > Felidae > Prionailurus > Prionailurus bengalensis. The sequence goes on along the minus strand of NC_057359.1, from coordinate 52,353,310 downwards.
TCACTTTTCGCTTTGGTAATCAAGGTGCTGGAATTGGATTCAAGATACTTTCCCTGAAATTAGAATTCAATCATTTTTTAGTCAAAACCTAAAACAGAAGATTTATGAAAGTATAAATTAGTTTCATCATAGAAAATACTGGAAACAGAGGCTTGCTTTTTGAATTCCTACTATTGGAATTGAATTCCTACTATTTGGAATTGTTTTTGCATATGTTATAAATATACATAACCTACTGGATATATATATATATATATATATATATATATATATATATATATATCTCGATGTGGCAACTGACTTCAGAAAGGTAAAAGAATTGTTCAGTCATGAATTCAGTAGGTGACAGATCATAACAAAGCCCCAGATTTGTTCACAATTTTTTTGTTTGTTTTAAATATATAACACAACTCCTGATGAAAATGAGATATTGTGTTAATCACTATATTTAGAGCCATAAGAACTGCATAGGATGTGTTTGGTTGATTAGTTTAACCTGTATGCATCCCCTTGTGTAGTAACATACTGGGCTTACATCACCCTTCTAAGACTAGATCAGGGATAGGAAGCAAGGATATCAGAGAGGAGGTATGAGAAAAGAAAAAGTGATTGAAAAAAATGGCGCACATGACCAGTGAAGTAGAAACTAAGGTGATTTGACTTCCAAGGCACACTACCATAAGAAAATAAAATTAAGAAAAAAAGATTAAGCCTTCAGAAAGAAAATAAAATGCTTCCTCAGCTCTGACCTAATCAGCCTAGGGGTTTTATAGTTGTGATTTGTGTCTCTCCACTTCCTCCTTTTAGAGATGTCTTAAATATTTAAAGGCTTGGTGCATTCTCCTTTAAGCAGAAACCTCAATAGAGAAAAGGTTATGGCTTGATCCTTCAATAATTATGAGTTACAGTTTGTGGCCCACATATTTTTCAAACTTTATTGAAATATGATTGACTCATAAAAATCACATATATTGAAGGTGTACGTGATACTTTAGTATGCATGTACATTGTGGAGTGATTACCACAATCAAGCTACATAACATATTCAACACCCCACTTCGTTACTGTGTGTGTGTGTGTGTGTGTGTGTGTGTAGCTAGAACACTTAAAATCTAAGAAGATAAGATCTAAGAAGGTCTAATAAGAAAGATAAGCCTACAGGCTTCTACTCCTCACTGGCACTGAGATTCAGCAAAAGTAAGAACAACTGAGAAGGTAATTGGTGTAATATAGATAGAGATTGTTGTCACAAGGTATACACCTGCCCTGACCAACTCATGGTCAAATTGAGATCGTATAAATTCAGAATGAAGGCTCCAATTTAATTTCAGGATAAGACTGTTTTAGAAAGCTGCCTTCGGGGCGCCTGGGTGGCGCAGTCGGTTAAGCGTCCGACTTCAGCCAGGTCACGATCTCACGGTCCGTGAGTTCGAGCCCCGCGTCGGGCTCTGGGCTGATGGCTCAGAGCCTGGAGCCTGTTTCCGATTCTGTGTCTCCCTCTCTCTCTGCCCCTCCCCTGTTCATGCTCTGTCTCTCTCTGTCCCAAAATAATAAATAAACGTTGAAAAAAAAATTTAAAAAAAAGAAAGCTGCCTTCATCTTGCTACTTCTCTAACATGAAAAATAAAGCAATATTCTCTTCTCATTGGAAGTACTCTGTACAATAAATAGGTAGTCTAATATGTATAAATATACACTTTCCCCTTGGGATTCAATAAAGTAAAATAGGATGAATGTGTTTTTGTTACCTGTTGAATGACACTCTCCTCTGGGTGTTAGTCATATTTTATTTAATTGTTTGGTGAGTTAAAATTACCATTTATCACCTTCTTAAAGATATATATTTTCAAAACTTTGTATTAAAAGTCAAAAAGTGGAGGTTGCGGCAAGATGGCGGCATAGGAGGACGCTGGGCTCACCGCACGTCCTGCTGATCACTTAGATTCCATCTACACCTGCCTAAATAACCCAGAAAACCGCCAGAGGATTAGCAGAACAGTGTCACCGGAGCAAAACGCAGACGAGAGGCCCACGGAAGAGGGTAGGAAGGGCGGCGAGGCGGTGTGCGCTCCACAGACTGGCGGGAGGGAGCCGGGGCGGAGGGGCGGCTCGCCGGCCAAGCAGAGCCCCCGAGTCTGGCTTGCAAAAGCGGAGGGGCCGGGCGGACTGTGTTCCGACAGCAAGCGCGACTTAGCGTCTGGGAGGTCATAAGTTAACAGCTCTGCTCGGAAAGCGGGAAGGCTGGAGGACAAAGGGAGGGAGAGCTGCTGAGCCCCCTGACAACAGAGCTCAGTTTGGTGGGGAACAAAGGCGCTCGCCAGCGCCATCTCCCCCGCCCATCCCCCAGCCGAAATCCCAAAGGGAACCGGTTCCTGCCAGGGAACTTGCTCGCTCCGGGCAAACACCCAACTCTGCGCTTCTGCGGAGCCAAACCTCCGGCAGCGGATCTGACTCCCTCCCGCTGCCACAGGGCCCCTCCTGAAGTGGATCACCTAAGGAGAAGTGATCTAAGCCTGCCCCTCCTGCCCCCGAGCACCTTGCCTACCCACCCCAGCTAATACGCCAGATCCCCAGCATCACAAGCCTGGCAGGGTGCAAGTAGCCCAGACGAGCCACACCACCCCACAGTGAATCCCGCCCCTAGGAGAGGGGAAGAGAAGGCACACACCAGTCTGACTGTGGCCCCAGCGGTGGGCTGGGGGCAGACATCAGGTCTGACTGCGGCCCCGCCCACCAACTCCAGTTATACACCACAGCACGGGGGAAGTGCCCTGCAGGTCCTCACCACGCCAGGGACTATCCAAAATGACCAAGCGGAAGAACTCCCCTCAGAAGAATCTCCAGGAAATAACAACAGCTAATGAGCTGATCAAAAAGGATTTAAATAATATAACAGAAAGTGAATTTAGAATAATAGTCGTAAAATTAATCGCTGGGCTTGAAAACAGTATACAGGACAGCAGAGAATCTCTTGCTACAGAGATCAAGGGACTAAGGAACAGTCACGAGGAGCTGAAAAACGCTTTAAACGAAATGCATAACAAAATGGAAACCACCACAGCTCGGCTTGAAGAGGCAGAGGAGAGAATAGGTGAACTAGAAGATAAAGTTATGGAAAAAGAGGAAGCTGAGAAAAAGAGAGATAAAAAAATCCAGGAGTATGAGGGAAAAATTAGAGAATTAAGTGATACACTAAAAAGAAATAATATACGCATAATTGGTATCCCAGAGGAGGAAGAGAGAGGGAAAGGTGCTGAAGGGGTACTTGAAGAAATAATAGCTGAGAACTTCCCTGAACTGGGGAAGGAAAAAGGCATTGAAATCCAAGAGGCACAGAGAACTCCCTTCAGACGTAACTTGAATCGATCTTCTGCACGACATATCATAGTGAAACTGGCAAAATACAAGGATAGGGAGAAAATTCTGAAAGCAGCAAGGGGTAAACGTGCCCTCACATATAAAGGGAGACCTATAAGACTCGTGACTGATCTCTCTTTTGAAACTTGGCAGGCCAGAAAGAATTGGCACGAGATTTTCAGGGTGCTAGACAGAAAAAATATGCAGCCAAGAATCCTTTATCCAGCAAGTCTGTCATTTAGAATAGAAGGAGAGATAAAGGTCTTCCCAAACAAACAAAAACTGAAGGAATTTGTCACCACTAAACCAGCCCTACAAGAGATCCTAAGGGGGACCCTGTGAGACAAAGTCCCAGAGACATCACTATAAGCATAAAACATACAGACATCACAATGACTCTAAACCCGTATCTTTCTATAATAACACTGAATGTAAATGGATTAAATGCGCCAACCAAAAGACATAGGGTATCAGAATGGATAAAAAAACAAGACCCATCTATTTGCTGTCTACAAGAGACTCATTTTAGACCTGAGGACACCTTTAGATTGAGAGTGAGGGGATGGAGAACTATTTATCATGCGACTGGAAGCCAAAAGAAAGCTGGAGTAGCCATACTTATATCAGACAAACTAGACTTTAAATTAAAGGCTGTAACAAGAGATGAAGAAGGACATTATATAATAGTTACAGGGTCTATCCATCAGGAAGAGCTAACAATTATAAATGTCTATGCACCGAATACCGGAGCCCCCAAATATATAAAACAATTACTCATAAACATAAGCAACCTTATTGATAAGAATGTGGTAATTGCAGGGGATTTTAATACACCACTTACAGAAATGGATAGATCATCTAGACACACGGTCAATAAAGAAACAAGGGCCCTGAATGAGACATTGGATCAGATGGACTTGACAGATATATTTAGAACTCTGCATCCCAAAGCAACAGAATATACTTTCTTCTCGAGTGCACATGAAACATTCTCCAAGATAGATCATATACTGGGTCACAAAACAGCCCTTCATAAGTTTACAAGAATTGAAATTATACCATGCTTACTTTCAGACCACAATGCTATGAAGCTTGAAATCAACCACAGAAAAAAGTCTGGAAAACCTCCAAAAGCATGGAGGTTAAAGAACACCCTACTAACGAATGAGTGGGTCAACCAGGCAATTAGAGAAGAAATTAAAAAATATATGGAAACAAACGAAAATGAAAATACAACAATCCAAACGCTTTGGGACGCAGCAAAGGCAGTCCTGAGAGGAAAATACATTGCAATCCAGGCCTATCTCAAGAAACAAGAAAAATCCCAAATACAAAATCTAACAGCACACCTAAAGGAACTAGAAGCAGAACAGCAAAGGCAGCCTAAGCCCAGCAGAAGAAGAGAAATAATAAAGATCAGAGCAGAAATAAACAATATAGAAACTAAAAAAACTGTAGAGCAGATCAACGAAACCAAGAGTTGTTTTTTTGAAAAAATAAACAAAATTGACAAACCTCTAGCCAGGCTTCTCAAAAAGAAAAGGGAGATGACCCAAATAGATAAAATCATGAATGAAAATGGAATTATTACAACCAATCCCTCAGAGATACAAACAATTATCAGGGAATACTATGAAAACTTATATGCCAACAAATTGGACAACCTGGAAGAAATGGACAAATTCCTGAACACCCACACTCTTCCAAAACTCAATCAGGAGGAAATAGAAAGCTTGAACAGACCCATAACCAGCGAAGAAATTGAATCGGTTATCAAAAATCTCCCAACAAATAAGAGTCCAGGACCCGATGGCTTCCCAGGGGAGTTCTACCAGACGTTTAAAGCAGAGATAATACCTATCCTTCTCAAGCTATTCCAAGAAAGAGAAAGGGAAGGAAAACTTCCAGACTCATTCTATGAAGCCAGTATTACTTTGATTCCTAAACCAGACAGAGACCCAGTAAAAAAAGAGAACTACAGGCCAATATCCCTGATGAATATGGATGCAAAAATTCTCAATAAGATACTAGCAAATCGAATTCAACGGCATATAAAAAGAATTATTCACCATGATCAAGTGGGATTCATTCCTGGGATGCAGGGCTGGTTCAACATTCGCAAATCAATCAACGTGATACATCACATTAACAAAAAAAAGAGAGAAGAACCATATGATCCTGTCAATCGATGCAGAAAAGGCCTTCGACAAAATCCAGCACCCTTTCTTAATAAAAACCCTTGAGAAAGTCGGGATAGAAGGAACATACTTAAAGATCATAAAAGCCATTTATGAAAAGCCCACAGCTAACATCATCCTCAACGGGGAAAAACTGAAAGCTTTTTCCCTGAGATCAGGAACACGACAAGGATGCCCACTCTCACCGCTGCTGTTTAACATAGTGCTGGAAGTTCTAGCATCAGCAATCAGACAACAAAAGGAAATCAAAGGCATCAAAATTGGCAAAGATGAAGTCAAGCTTTCGCTTTTTGCAGATGACATGATATTATACATGGAAAATCCAATAGACTCCACCAAAAGTCTGCTAGAACTGATACAGGAATTCAGCAAAGTTGCAGGATACAAAATCAATGTACAGAAATCAGTTGCATTCTTATACACTAACAATGAAGCAACAGAAAGACAAATAAAGAAACTGATCCCATTCACAATTGCACCAAGAAGCATAAAATACCTAGGAATAAATCTAACCAAAGATGTAAAGGATCTGTATGCTGAAAACTATAGAAAGCTTATGAAGGAAATTGAAGAAGATTTAAAGAAATGGAAAGACATTCCCTGCTCATGGATTGGAAAAATAAATATTGTCAAAATGTCAATACTACCCAAAGCTATCTACACATTCAATGCAATCCCAATCAAAATTGCACCAGCATTCTTCTCGAAACTAGAACAAGCAATCCTAAAATTCATATGGAACCACAAAAGGCCCCGAATAGCCAAAGGAATTTTGAAGAAGAAGCCCAAAGCAGGAGGCATCACAATCCCAGACTTTAGCCTCTACTACAAAGCTGTCATCATCAAGACAGCATGGTATTGGCACCAAAACAGACACATAGACCAATGGAATAGAATAGAAACCCCAGAACTAGACCCACAAACGTATGGCCAACTCATCTTTGACAAAGCAGGAAAGAACATCCAATGGAAAAAAGACAGCCTCTTTAACAAATGGTGCTGGGAGAACTGGACAGCAACATGCAGAAGGTTGAAACTAGACCACTTTCTCACACCATTCACAAAAATAAACTCAAAATGGATAAAGGACCTGAATGTGAGACAGGAAACCATCAAAACCTTAGAGGAGAAAGCAGGAAAAGACCTCTCTGACCTCAGCCGTAGCAATCTCTTCCTCGACACATCCCCAAAGGCAAGGGAATTAAAAGCAAAAGTGAATTACTGGGACCTTATGAAGATAAAAAGCTTCTGCACAGCAAAGGAAACAACCAACAAAACTAAAAGGCAACCAACGGAATGGGAAAAGATATTCGCAAATGACATATCGGACAAAGGGCTAGTATCCAAAATCTATAAAGAGCTCACCAAACTCCACACCCAAAAAACAAATAACCCAGTGAAGAAATGGGCAGAAAACATGAATAGACACTTCTCTAAAGAAGACATCCGGATGGCCAACAGGCACATGAAAAGATGTTCAGCGTCGCTCCTTATCAGGGAAATACAAATCAAAACCACACTCAGGTATCACCTCACGCCAGTCAGAGTGGCCAAAATGAACAAATCAGGAGATTATAGATGCTGGAGAGGATGTGGAGAAACGGGAACCCTCTTGCACTGTTGGTGGGAATGCAAACTGGTGCAGCCGCTCTGGAAAGCAGTGTGGAGGTTCCTCAGAAAATTAAAAATAGACCTACCCTATGACCCAGCAATAGCACTGCTAGGAATTTATCCAAGGGATACAGGAGCACTGATGCATAGGGCCACTTGTACCCCAATGTTCATAGCAGCACTCTCAACAATAGCCAAATTATGGAAAGAGCCTAAATGTCCATCAACTGATGAATGGATAAAGAAATTGTGGTTTATATACACAATGGAATATTACGTGGCAATGAGAAAAAATGAATTATGGCCTTTTGTAGCAACGTGGATGGGACTGGAGAGTGTGATGCTAAGTGAAATAAGCCATACAGAGAAAGACAGATACCATATGGTTTCACTCTTATGTGGATCCTGAGAAACTTAACAGGAACCCATGGGGGAGGGGAAGGAACAAAAAAAAAAAGAGGTTAGAATGGGAGAGAGCCAAAGTATAAGAGACTGTTAAAAACTGAGAACAAACTGAGGGTTGATGGGGGGTGGGAGGGAGGAGAGGGTGGGTGATGGGTATTGAGGAGGGCACCTTTTGGGATGAGCACTGGGTGTTGTATGGAAACCAATTTGTCAATAAATTTCAGAAAAAAAAAAACACTAAAATAAAGTTTTCCTAAGGAAAAAGTTAAAAATAAATAAATAAATAAAATAAAAGTCAAAAAGTTAGGGGAATCTAGGTGGCTCAGTCAGTTAAGCATCTGACTCTTGATTTCAGCTCAGGTCATGATCTCAGCGTGGTGAGATGCCCATGTCAGGCTCCTCATGGAACATGGAACCTGCTTAAGATTCTCTCTCTTTCCCACTACTGATTGGGCTCTCTCTCTCTCTCTCTCTCTCTCTCTCTCTCTATATATATATATAGTCACTAAATATCTCTAGTTTCCATAAATCGGTTCACATGCAAAATAAAAATACTAAGTAAGTGGGGCACCTGGGTGGCTCAGTCGGTTGAGTGTCTGACTTTGGCTCATATCATGATCTCACAGTTTGTGAGTTCAAGCCCCACGTCAGGCTCTGTGCTGACAGCTCAGAGCCTGAAGCCTGCTTCAGATTCTGTGTCTCCTTCTCTTTCTGTCCCTCTCCCACTTGTGCTCTGTCTCTCTCAAAGAAATAAATAAACAAATGTAAAAAAAAAATAAAACTACTAAATAAGAGTATAAATAATTAAGTGGGCCATTTAGGAGGGCGGGCCACTCCAGATCTGGATAATAAATTAATCCAGTTTAGTGATAGTCATAAATTAGCATTTCCTGGAAAGTTCCAACATCTTCATAGCATTTTTGTAATGTTTCCTAACTTTTGATCAATGCTATTTTTCTTTAGAATTACAGATACTGCTATGGAGGAACAGCTTCAGGTTATATCATGATACAAAGTACATATTCCAAGGTGGTTTTATTTCAGAGAGAAGTGTTTGAATTGTTCTGTTTAGTTAGCTTAGTTTAGTTGAGTTTTATTTGTTTTCAATTGAAGAGAAAGAAAATATATAGATTGCTGTTCCAAAAAAGCACAGGGAAAAAAATACAGAGAGATAGTAACAAGTGCTTGTCAATGGAGGTTTGAGGGATCCAAGTGAATCACCAGCCACAGCCACAGCCTAGCACGTTTTCTACTGCTTTGACAGGGATAGACAAAGCATTAGTGAAAAGGATCACACAGTTACACTCAGGGTTGTTGATACCTCTTCAAGAAATAAAAATAAACTTATTCTTTGTTTCCTCAGTTAATCATTTTCAGTTTGATGTATTGGCTTCCAAACACATACAGGTCCACTGAGAATCTGTTTCTACAGGTTGTTTTCTAGAGTAAAGAGGATCTTGAATCCAGCCTATCGTAGGTAGAAAATTAGGTTTTCAAAGCTCAGAACAAAACTGAATTTGACAATTACAATTGTCAAATGTTGATTTCTTACTTTGGGCTAAGTGCCTTGTATTATTTCATTTAATACCGTAAGCATATTAAAACTATTAGATTTGTACTGTTGCTATTATTTTATTGATTTTACATAAGAGGAAGCCAAGACATAGAAAATTTAGGCTACTTGCTTTGCACCAAATAGCTACTAAGTTACAGACCTAGAATATGAACCCAGGCCCAACTGATTGCTAAACTTACACCTTCCAATGTTTGCTTTCTACTACCTCTCAAGCAACAAGCATGACCATGGATTTCAGTACAAGAAAATAGTCTGGATGATATCTAACAGCTAATGAATTCATTGGAGCAGTAGTTTAGTTTTAATCTTTATTAATCAATTCTATCAAAGAAATTATAGTGATTGCTATGTGAAATTCTTAGGAAATGATGTCTATATAATTGTATTATCAAAGAAGCAAACAATTTCAAGTTAAAACTGGGTTCTGTGTATATTAGGGCAAATTTATCTGCTATAAAAAGCTTTAGGCAAAGCTAGAATCAAAGATTATCTATCTAAATTGTTAGATAAATAAATGGAATCTAACCAGTGAAAGTTAGTTACATTAATTGGCATTCTGACTTTTTTCTGCTTTGGCCCTTTGGTATACCAAACTTTCTGCTTTACCCTGGATTCTGACAAAGTGAACATCAGGAGGAAGAATAAAGAATATTCTGTCCCTTCAAAATCCTTTTGGCTGGACCAACCATCAGACTGACTGAGACAGATTAACAGGAGAAAATCAAATGCAATAGTATATATACAGGGAATCCACACAGACATGGAAATTCCAAAGACAGACAGCAAAATGAAGAATGAAGTAGGAGAATGAAGTAGGGGTCTGGGACATTAAAGGGAAAGATTGCAATTCACAGGAAAATGAAAAATACTAAAGGTTTGATAAACAAATGTTGGCAGGGACACTCAGAAACAATGGGACAGAGGCGTGCCTGGGTGTCTCAGTCTGTTAAGCATCCGACTTCGGCTCAGGTCATGATCTTACAGTTTGTGGGTTCGAGCCCCGCATCAGGCTATGTGCTGACTGCTCCGAGCCTGGAGCCTGCTTTGGATTCTATGTCTCCCTCTCTCTCTGCTTCTCCCCCACTCATGCTCTGTCTCTCTCTGTCTCTCAAAAATAAATAAACGTTAAGAAAGAAAGAAAGAAAGAAAGAAAGAAAGAAAGAAAGAAAGAAAGAAAGAAAGAAAGAAAGGGACAGAGAGGATTTTGATCAAACAGACCTTGCTAGGTTCCTCTCTGTCTGTCATGCCTACTATCATAATGTAGTTACCTATGGTGATAATTCTCTTCCTGGAGCAAATCTTTCATCTAAAGAGCTTTTTCTGATTCTGCTGGGTTTTTATTGCTTTTTAACTCAAAATAATCTTCATGCGAAGAGGCCCATTTTGGGCAGCCTGACCCTGTCCCCTACAAGAATATCTGTTCCTACTCTGCACTTCTTTCTTCCTCCACCCCTTAGTCTGTCTTAGAACCCCCAGAAACTACAAACAGATATTACTCCTATCTGCAAGCATCCCCATGTACACCATGAAAATTCCAGATTATCTGTTATTTTCTCACTATGTATTAACAGTAAATAGCAGGCAAAAAGTCACATAAATCTCTTTATTTGTCTGATAAACTTTCACATATCATGGCAATAGTAATGCATGTCTCCACTGAAAATATTATAAATACACACTAGTGTTAGGACATGCCAATAAAGCTTCATCTAGATTTTGTAGGAGGCATAGAGCCTTAGCATAGAAAGACATGTGACTTTTGAAATTTTAAATGATATCAAGGGATCAGACATGAATAGATCATCATCCATCTGGTCTACTTGTGGCCTTCTTTTGTGTATTGTCTAAATTTATGTCCCTGGATTGTATGTTTACTTTAATTTAATAAACATATGTGAATATACCACTCAAAATGAAAGCCAGATTATTTTTTAAAAAAAATTTTTGGGGGCGCCTGGGTGGCGCAGTCGGTTAAGCGTCCGACTTCAGCCAGGTCACGATCTCGCGGTCCATGAGTTCGAGCCCCGCGTCGGGCTCTGGGCTGACGGCTCAGAGCCTGGAGCCTGTTTCCGATTCTGTGTCTCCCTCTCTATCTGCCCCTCCCCCGTTCATGCTCTGTCTCTCTCTGTCCCAAAAATAAATAAACGTAAAAAAAAAAAAATTTTGGGGGGCGCCTGGGTGGCTCAGTCAGTTAAGCGTCCGACTTCAGCTCAGGTCATGATCTTGAGGTTTGTGAGTTCCAACCCCGCGTTGGACTCTATGCTGACAGCTCAGAGCCTGGAGGCTGCTCCCAATTCTGTGTCTCCCTCTTTCTCTCTCCCTCCCCTGTTCATGCTCTGTATCTCTAATAAATAAACATTAAAAATTTTTTTTAAATTTTTTTGCCAATTTTATTGAGGTATGTTTCATACAAAATAAAGTGTATCCACTCTAAACATACAGTTGGATAAATTTTGACAAACACATGGTCTTGGGTAACTACCTCCACAATCTAGAAATAGAACACAGCCTCAAACCTGAATAGTTCCTCAGAGCTCCTTTGCAAGATAAAACACTTTGCTCAACCCACCCTGCGCTCTGACTTATCTGCTTCTCTCACTACAGTTTAGACTCTTTTAAGAGTTTCATGTAAATGGAATCACATACTAGGTACTTTTTCCCATTTTTTTAAGTTTATTTATTTATTGTGTGTGTGTGTGTGTGTGTGTGTGTGAGAGAGAGAGAGAGAGAGAGACAGAGAGAGAGAGAGAGAGAGAGAGAGAGAGAGCATACATGAGTGGAAGGAGCAGAGGGGCAGAGAGAGAGAATCCTGAGCAGGTTCCACGCTGTCAGCACAGAGCCTGACACAGAGGCTTGAACTCACGAACCAGGAGCTCATGACCTGAGTTGTAATCAACAGTCAGATGCTTGGATGCTCAACTGACTGAGCCACCCAGGAGCCCCTCTAGGAACTTGTTTTAATTTATTTCCTGTACCGCAATTTTTTTCTAGATCTAATCATTCTGTTACAGGTATCAGTGATTCTAGGTTTCACACCCCTACCAGCAATATATAAGAGATATAAGGTGTGTGTCACTTCCAACACTGGGCACAAACTGTCTTAAAATTTTGCCAGTTTTGCTTTACATGGCCCTGACAATAAATGATATCAAACATCTTCTAATATATTGACTAGCTATATGTATTTGTTTCATTGTGAAATGCATTTCCATGTGCATTGCTGCATTGTTTTCTTTAAGTTGTTGTTACTACCTACTAATTTTAAAGGAGTTTGTAAGCTAATCTTGATAAAAATTTTGTTGACTGGGTCTACTACCGATAACATTTTCCCTTTTACAACACATGATTTTACATAGGAGTATTTTTTTGCTGAACCAAGAATTAAATTTTTATATTGTCAAATATTGTTAATTTCTCTGCCTAATATATGTTCACCAATATGTTCTACTAAGATGTTCACAGCTTTGTGGTTCTTTTGTTTTTTGTTTTTTGTTTTTTAATATATGAAATTTATTATCAAATTGGTTTCCATACAACACCCAGTGCTCGTCCCAAAAGAAGCCCTCTTCAATACCCATCACCTGCCATCCCCACCCTCCCACCCCCCATCAACCCTCAGTTTGTTCTCAGTTTTTAACAGTCTCTTATGCTTTGGCTCTCTTCCACTCTAACTTCTTTTTTTTTTCTTTCCTCTCCCCCATGGGTTTCTGTTAAGTTTCTCAGGATCCACATAAGAGTGAAAACATATGCTATCTGTCTTTCTCTGTATGGCTTATTTCACTTAGCATCACACTCTCCAGTCCCATCCACGTTGCTACAAAGGGCCATATTTCATTTTTTCTCATTGCCATGTAGTACTCCATTGTGTATATAAACCAAAACTTCTTTATCCATTCATCAGTTGATGGACATTTAGGCTCTTTCCATAATTTGGCTATTGTTGAGAGTGCTGCTATAAACATTGGGGTACAAGTGCCCCTATGCATCAGTACTCCTGTATCCCTTGGGTAAATTATTAGCAGTGCTACTGCTGGGTCATAGGTTAGGTCTATTTTTAATTTTTTGGGGAACCTCCACACTGTTTTCCAGAGCGGCTGTACCAGTTTGCATTCCCACCAACAGTACAAGAGGGTTCCCGTTTCTCCACATCCTCTCCAGCATCTATAGTCTCCTGATTTGTTCATTTTGGCCACTCTGACTGGCGTGAGGTGATATCTGAGTGTGGTTTTGATTTGTATTTCCCTGATGAGGAGCGACGTTGAGCATCTTTTCATGTGTCTGTTGGCCATCCAATGTCTTCCTTAGAGAAGTGTCTATTCATGTTGTCAGCCCATTTCTTCACTGGGTTAATTGTTTTTAATGTATGGAGTTTGGTAAGCTCTTTATAGATTTTTGGATACTAGCCCTTTGTCTGATATGTCATTTGCAAATCTCTTTTCCCATTCCGTTGGTTGCCTTTTAGTTTTGTTGGTTGTTTCCTTTGCTGTGTGGAAGCTTTTTATCTTCATGAGGTCCCAATAGTTCATTTTTGCTTTTAATTCCCTTGACTTTAGGGATGTGTCAAGTAAGAAATTGCTGCGGCTGAGGTCGGAGAGGCCTTTTCCTGCTTTCTCCTCTAGGGTTTTGATGGTTTCCTGTCTCACATTCAGGTCCTTTATCCATTTTGAGTTTATTTTTGTGAATGGTGTGAGAAAGTGGTCTAGTTTCCACCTTCTGCATGTTGCTGTCCAGTTCTCCCAGCACCATTTGTTAAAGAGACTGTCTTTTTCCCACTGGATATTCTTTCCTGCTTTGTCAAAGATGAGTTGGCCATACGTTTGTGGGTCTAGTTCTGGGGTTTCTATTCTATTCCATTGGTCTATGTGTCTGTGTTTGTGCCAATACCATGCTGTCTTGATGATGACAGCTTTGTAGTAGAGGCTAAAGTCTGGGATTGTGATGCCTCCCACTTTGGTCTTCTTCTTCAAAATTCCTTTGGCTATTCGGGGCCTTTTGTGGTTCCATATGAATTTTAGGATTGCTTGTTCTAGCTTCGAGAAGAATGCTGGTGCAATTTTGATTGGGATTGCATTGAATGTGTAGATACCTGTGGGTAGTATTTTTTATTTTTTTTATTTTTTAAAGAATTTTTTTTTCCAACGTTTATTTATTTTTGGGACAGAGAGAGACAGATCATGAACGGGGGAGGGGCAGAGAGAGAGGGAGACACAGAATCGGAAACAGGCTCTAGGCTCTGAGCCATCAGCCCAGAGCCTGACACGGGGCTCGAACTCATGGACCGCGAGATCGTGACCTGGCTGAAGTCGGACGCTTAACCGACTGCGCCACCCAGGCGCCCCCCTGTGGGTAGTATTGACATTTTGACAATATTTATTTTTCCAACCCATGAGCATGGAATGTTTTTCCATTTCTTTATATCTTCTTCAATTCCTTCATAAGCTTTCTGTAATTTTGAGCATACAGATCTTTTACATTTTTGGTCAGGTTTATTCCTAGGTATTTTATGCTTCTTGGTGCAATTGTGAATGGGATCAGTTTCTTTATTTGTCTTTCTGTTGCTTCATTATTAGTGTATAAGAATGCAACTGATTTCTGTACATTGATTTTGTATCCTGCAACTTTGCTGAATTCATGTATCAGTTCGAGCAGACTTCTGGTGGAGTCTATTGGATTTTCCATGTATAATATCATGTCATCTGCAAAAAGTGAAAGCTTGACTTCATCTTTGCCAATTTTGATGAGTTTCATTTCCCTTTGTTGTCTGATTGCTGATGCTAGCACTTCCAACACTATGTTAAACAACAGCGGTGAGAGTGGACATCCCTGTCGCGTTCCTGATCTCAGGGAGAAAGCTCTCAGTTTTTCCCCATTGAGGATGATGTTAGCTGTGGGCTTTTCATAAATGGCTTTTAGGATTTTAAGTATGTTCCTTCTATTCCGACTTTCTCGAGGGTTTTTATTAAGAAAGGATGCTGAATTTTGTCAAATGCTTTTTCTGCATCGATTGACAGGATCATATGGTTCTTATATTTTCTTTTATTAGTGTGATATATCACATTGATTGATTTGCAAATGTTGAACCCGCCCTGCATCCCAGGAATGAATCCCACTTGATCATGGTGAATAATTCTTTGTATATGCTGTTGAATTCCATTTGCTAGTATCTTTGAGAATTTTTGCATCCATATTAATCAGGGATATTGGCCTATAGTTCTCTTTTTTTACTGGGTCTCTGTCTGGTTTAGGAATCAAAGTAATACTGGCTTCATAGAATGAGTCTGGTAGTTTTCCTTCCCTTTCTATTTTTGGAATAGCTTGAGAAGGTTAGGTATTATCTCTGCTATAAATGTCTGGTAGAATTCCCCAGGGAAGCCATGTGGTCCTGGACTCTTATTTGTTGGGAGATTTTTGAAAACTGATTTAATATCTTCACTGGTTATGGTCTGTTCAAGCTTTCTATTCCCTCCTGATCGAGTTTTGGAAGTGTGTAGGTATTTAGGCATTTGTCTTTTTCTTCCAGGTTGTCCATTTTGTTGGCATATAATTTTTCATAGTATTCCCTGATAATTGCTTGTATTTCCGAGGGATTGGTTGTAATAATTCCCTTTTCATTCATGATTTCATCTATTTGGGTCATCTCCCTTTTCTTTTTGAGAAGCCTGGCTAGAGGTTTATCAATTTTGTTTATTTTTTCAAAAAACCAACTCTGGGCTTCATTGATCTGCTCTACAGTTTTTTTAGATTCTATATTGTTTATTTATGCTCTGATATCTATTATTTCTCTTCTTCTGCTGGGTTTGGGGTGTCTTTGCTGCTCTGCTTCTATTTCCTTTAGGTGTGCTGTTAGATTTTGTATTGAGATTTTTCTTGTTTCTTGAGATAGGCCTGGATTGCAATGTATTTTCCTCTCAAGACTGCCTTCGCTGCATCCCAAAGCATTTGGATTGCTGTATTTTCATTTTCACTTGTTTCCATATATTTTTTAATTTCTATTCTAACTGCCTGGTTGACCCATTCATTCTTAAGTAGGGTGTTCTTTAACCTCCACACTTTTGGAGGTTTTCCAGACTTTTTCCTGTGGTTGATTTCAAGCTTCATAGCATTGTGGTCCAAAAGTATGCATGGTATGATCTCAATTCTTGTATACTTATGAAGAGCTGTTTGTGACCCAGTATGTGATCTCTCCTCGAAAATGTTTCATGTGCACTCGAGAAGAACGTATATTCTGTTGCTTTAGGATGCAGAGTTCTAAATATATCTGTCAAGTCCATCTGATCCAATGTGTCATTCAGGGCCCTTGTTTCTTTATTGACAATGTGTCTAGGTGATCTATCCATTGTTGTAAGTGGGGTATTAAAGTCCCCTGCAATTACCACATTCTTGTCATAAGGTTGCTTATGTTTGTGAGTAATTTTCTAAATTTGGGGGCTTCCGTATTCGGTGCATAGACATTATAATTATTAGTTCTTCTTGATGGATAGACCCTGTAATTATTATATATGCCTTTCTTCATCTCTTGTTATAGACTTTAATTTAAAGTCTAGTTTGTCTGATATAAGTATGGTTAGTCCAGCTTTCTTTTGATTTCCAGTGGCATGATAAATAGTTCTCCATCCCCTCACTTTCAATCTGAAAGTGTCCTCAGGTCTAAAAAGAGTATTGTAGACAGAAAATAGATGGGTCTTGCTTTTTTATCCATTCTGTTACCCTATGTCTTTTGGTTGGCACATTTAGTACATTTACATTCAGTGTTATTATAGAAAGATATGGGTTTAGAGTCATTTGATGTCTGTAGGTTTCATGCTTGTAGCAATGTCTCAGGTACTTTGTCTCACAGGATCCCCCTTAGGATCTCTTGTAAGGCTGGTTTAGTGGTCATGAATTCCTTCAGTTTTTGTTTTTTGGGAAGACCTTTATCTGTCCTTCTATTCTAAATGACAGATTTGTTGGATAAAGGATTCTCAGCTGCATATTTTTTCTGTTCATCACATTGAAGATTTCCTGCCATTCCTTTCTGGCCTGCCAAGTTTCAGTAGAGAGATCGGTCAGGAGTCTTGTAGGTCTCCCTTTATATGTTAGAGCGTGTTTATCTCTAGCTGCTTTCAGAATTTTCTCTTTATCCTTGTATTTTGCCAGTTTCACTATGATATGTTGTGCAGAAGATCAATTCAAGTTACGTCTGAAGGGAGTTCTCTGTGCCTCTTGGATTTCAGTGCCTTTTTCCTTCCCCAGATCAGGGAAGTTCTCAGCTATTATTTCTTCAAGTACACCTTCAGCACCTTTCCCTCTCTCTTCCTCTTCTGGAATACCCATATGCGTAGATTATTTCTCTTAATGCATCACTTAGTTCTCTGATTTTCCCCTCATGCTCCTGGAATTTTTTATCTCTCTTTTTCTCAGCTTCTTTTTTCCATAATTTTATCTTCTAGTTCACCTATTCTCTCCTCTGCCTCTTCAATCTGATCTGTGGTCATCTCCATTTTGTTTTGCAGCTCATTAATAGCATTTTTAGCTCCTCCTGACTGTTCGTTAGTCCTTTGATCTCTGTAGCAATAGGTTCTCTACTGTCCTTTAAACTGTTTTCAAGCCCAGCAATTAATTTTATGACTATTATTCTAAATTCACTTTCTGTTATATTGTTTAAATCATTTTTGATCAGTTCACTAGCTGTCGTTATTTCCTGGAGATTCTTTTGAGGGGAATTCTTCCGTTTCGTCATTTTGGATAGTCCCTGGAGTGGTGCGGGACTGCGGTACACTTCCCCTGTGCTGTCTTGAATAACTTGCGTTGGTGGGCTGGGCCGCAGTCAGACCTGATGTCTGCCCCCAGCCCACCGCTGGGGCCACAGTCAGACTGGTGTGTGCCTTCTCTTCCCCTCTCCTAGGGGCAGGATTCACTGTGGAGTGGCGTGGCCCGTCTGGGCTACTTGCACACTGCCAGGCTTTTAGTGCTGGGGATCTGGCGTATTAGCTGGGGTGGATCGGCAAGGTGCACAGGGGTGGGAGGGGCAGGCTCAACTCTCTTTTCCTTTGGAGATCTGCTTTGGGAGGGGCCCTGCAGCACAAGGAGGGAGTCAGACCCGCCAGAGGGATGGATCCGCAGAAGCACAGCATTGGGTGTTTTGCGGTGCAAGCAAGCTCCCTGGCAGGAACTGGTTCCCTTTGGGATTTTGTCTGGGGGATGGGCGAGAAGGATGGCGCTGGTAGCGCCTTTGTTCCCCGCCAAGCTGAGCTCTGTTGTCCAGGGCTCAACCACTTTCCCTCCCGTTGTCCTCCAGCCCTCCCGTTCTCCGAGCAGAAATGTTAGCTTATAACCTTTCAGATGTCAAGTCCCGCTTGCTGTCGGAACATACTCCATCCGGCCCCTCCGCTTTTGCAAGCCAGACTCGGGGGTTCTGCTTTGCCAGAGGGCCGCCCCTCCGCCCCGTCTACCTCCCGCCAGTCTGTGGAGCGTGCACCGCCTCTCCGCCCTTCCTACCCTCTTCCGTGGGCCTCTCATTTGCGCTTGGCTCCGGAGACTCTGTTCTGGTAGTCTTCCGGTGGTTTTCTGGGTTATTTAGGCAGGTGTAGGTGGAATCTAAGTGATCAGCAGGTCGCGCAGTGAGCCCAGCATCCTCCTACGCTGCCATCTTTGGTCGAGACCCACAGTTTTTTCTTTTTTAAATAATAAAATCTTTAATCTATCTGGTGATGATTTTATTTTTGTGGATATCCAATTTTCCAGTTTCATTTATCAAATCTTAACACCCCTCCTTAGTTTTGAGACAGGCCACCTCTGATGTACCTAAATTTCTATGAATTTATGAGTCTAGTTCTTGGTTCTCTGTTTGATTCCATTGGTTAATTTTCTATCCCTGTGCCAGTTACAGACTGTCTTAATTATTATGGCTTATAAAAAGTCTCAATAATAGATATGAATAAGCAGATAATAAATTTTTTATTTTCAAAGTGAAATATGAATCAATGGTCAAAATGAATGAATTATAGCTAACTACAGTAATATGTGTGAACATTAACAATAGATTATTTACAGAAAAAAAAACATAAATTATTGCATATAGCATCATATACTTCTTAATAAAGTTAAAAACAATGGAGAAATATTTCTTTATGGATAAATATAACAATTAAAATAAATTATATAAAAAGAAAATGTGTAAGACTCTTCTTCAGTATTATATCAGAAAATCCATAACTATAATTCACCACATTAAGACATTTAAGAGAAAAACAATATGACTATTCAAATAGACACAGGGAAAGCATCTGATAAAATTCAATCTAAATTCATGATTAAAAAAAAAAACTCTTATTAATTCAGAAATGGAGGAGAACACCATTGATCTGATGAAAATATTTTTGAAAGAAAAAAAAGGAAGAGATTACTAAGCCCCGTCCATCTTCTACCAGCCACTTTAGACAAAAAGGAAAAAACTTAGGCTGAAATAAAAGCAAAATTGACCAAGTGGACTAAGCAATATAATGACACAGCATCCTGCATCCTGTCTGTAATTGAGCAAGGAGCTGAATTATCTCCAATGAGGAGAGTAATCTTTTCTCAGTTACTTGTAAAAAAATGTTATAAGAAGCCATATATCATTTTGGAGAGTCATTTCAAGTCCTGAACTAAAGACAAGATGCTGGGGGCGTAGGGGGGAAGATTTTTCATTGTACAGAGAGAAACCAAGCTTAGAATACATCTGCAATAATGCACTATCTCTTTTCGAGAAATTCTTGATCACAGTGCTTCACAAGCATAGAGCAAAGTCTTCTATTTGAAAGTGAATAGAGACTATTATGGTTATGTGGCTGAGGTTTCTGTTGGTGTCTACAGGAGAGGGATTGTGGATCAGTCACCATAAGCATAGCAACAAACTTTGAAATCAGCAGAAAGGAAATGTCAGTGGACTCATCCTATCAGATGGAGTCTTGTCCTTAACTTTCTTGTATTCCACTATGAGTTCTGAACTCTTCTGAGAAAGCCTGCTCTCTTACGAAGAAAACATGAAATGAAACTATTGCTGACCTTGAAATACTGAGTGAGGGGTCATACAAAGACATTGGGCTTTGTATGTATGACTAAGAGGCAATTTGACCTTGCAGACAGACATTGGATACCCAAGAAGACAAGCACGAGAAAGGGGGAGGAAACCAACTAGCCTTCCAACTTTCATATACCTCATTCTAAAATTTACACAGTAGACTGTTTGACATCCATGCTATCCCACAGATTGTTTTTTGTTTATGATTTGCAAAATGTTTATGTTACTTCTATTTGAATTTTTATCTTTCTCAATATTAGAGGAGCAGAACCAGTTAACTTTTAGGGAGTTGTCTCTTTTTGGTTTGTATTTATTTATTTTTAATTAAGTTTTTATTTTAATTCTAGTTTACTTGACATAGGGAGTTCTATTAGTTTCAGGTGTACAATATACTGATTCAACAATTCCATACATCACCCTGGGCTCATCATGACAAGTGCGCTCCTTGGGAGGTATTTGTTTTTATTCTGAGGTGCTCACTATAAGGATGTGCAATTTTTTTATACAACTTATGTTTGGCATAGTATACAGTGACTTCATAGGGGCCAGTGTTAAATCTGCCTCCATTTCTAAACATACTGCCTAGTGATTTGTTTGCTGACAGATGTTGTGGCTGTCATAGAAATAGATATCTCAAGAGATATTACATGCTGAATGGAGTGTATTTGTGGAATACACAATCTCAGTGTGCACACTCTTCTTGAGTACAGTTGACACACAATGCTACAGTTGTGTCAGGTATACAGCATAGTGACAACTCCAGACATTATACTACGTTCATCACAAGTGTTGCTACCATCTGTTGCCATCCAACTCTATTACAATACCATTGACTATATTCCCCATGCGGTACCTTTTTTTCAATGTGCACACTTTTGACTACAGCTACAGAAGTGTTCCTCTACAGAAAGTTGTGACCCATTTTGCTCTGGATAAGGGCAGAAAAGGTTCATATTTCATACTTTGTAAAGTTACCTGCTGTATACCTTCATTATTTTTGCTACACTTACATGCATCCAAAAATTTTAAACAACCTGAGAACAAATGTAGAAGAAAAGAGGGTGTAAAATTGAATTTCCTGATATCCATTATTTCATGTATGTCAACCACCAGTAAAACTAACAAACCACATGTTTAACTTAGGGCTTTTTCTTTTTTGTGCTGTACATGCATGACTATAAAAAATAGTTAAGAGAGAAATAACTTAAGATGATGGATAGGTGTGTTTAATTTTTCATGAAATTTTCCATATCAGTTCAAGCGTAATTGTTAAGAACATGTATATTAAGATGATGTAAGTGGACTAAAAGTTTTATGACTTGACTCTAAAAAAAGAAAGGATGGCCCACCATCATCCCTTTATTCACTTTTATTTGACATCACAGCCAATATAATAAGATGAATAATTATGGGGATAAGAGAGGAGGATAAAACTGTGTTTCTTTACAAATGATGTTACTGTCACACAAAAAACTCAAAACAATCTAAAAATGATTAGAAAGCATTAAAGTGTTGTCAGGATAACTGGATAATGGTTAGTATGTAAAAGCCAATTGCATTTCCAAACACCTTCCACAAATAAGTCGGATTGTAATTAAGGTTTCTAACAATAATGTTAAAAATATTTAATAACTTAGAGATAATTTTAGTAAAGCCAGGCAGGCCTTTTACTGTGAAAAATATACAGCTTTATTAGGAAATGTCAAAGAAGAGCCTACAAAAATGGAGAGATGCAGCATATTCACAGATAGAAAGACAAATTCATTTGTAGATTCAATGTAACTTCAATAATAATCTGATTTTTTTCTTCAGAGAACTTGATACACTTATTCCAACATTTAGTTTGGAAAAGTAACATGCCAAGAACAGCCTGAGCACTCATATTCTGCTAGGGAGATTTACTACTTTGTCAGGCAAAAATGATCTGGCTAATAGGGCCAGATTCTATTGTGTGTCAAGCCTGTGAGTTCATGGATGGCAAAGATAGAGGGGTCCTAGGTTGAAGAGACTGAAGCCCCAAAATACCCACCAAAAGAATTTTCAGCCCAAGGCTTTACCCTCACCGCCCAGGAGAAGCAGCCTTCGCTAAGAGGAGTTGCTTCTTAGGTTGTAATTCACCAGCCATGGGAATTTAGTAGTGGGAAGTAGGAAAGGGACTTTCTGACACTAATTAATCTCTACCTATTTTTCTCCACTCTTCGTTTACTCCTGAAAACATCTAAACCAGCAAATGTGTCACCAGGTGAGGGAGTAGGCATTTATTGTCTCAAGACAACTAATGGCAGAAGCACCAGCAGAATTCTAAGGACCCTTTATTTTATCTTGTCCATGCTTCCTTCCCTCCTCAGGATTTGAAAGATAAATAGGTTATGGCTTATGGGCATTTAAGAGATTCCTAAATCAAGAGGAATAATAATTCTTCATTATGTTCCTAATGGCAAATGATATAGAGTACAATACACAAAATTATGGGGACTTCCTGGAGTGGGAACAATTCCCAATAAATTGCCTGCAACCCTCCCTCCTACTTCCTCTCAATCAAGAAGGCTTATCAGAATACAAAAAAAAAAAAAAGAACAAGAAGAAGAAGAAGAAGAAGAAGAAAGTATTTAAGGGAGAATCTTGATTCCAGTCCATTCTTACAAAGTAACTCACAGACAAAGTCAAGTATTTTAATTATTTTTAATGTGATAGGGTCATAATATACACACAACTCAGGAGAAAAATTGCTTATTTTCAATCACTTCAATTTCATCTTCATTCTGGAGCTCCCATTCTCATTTGGTAATGAAAAAGAAAACTTAAATTTCCATTTGAGATAACGTCACTTCTTCCAGTTTGAAACACCTCAATGTTTTACTTAAACAGTCCACCAACAGTAATGGGATTTCATCTCTTTGACTCTTTTTTCTTATTGTGATATAATACAACAGAAGTATGAATATGTATGTGAGTGTGTATATAGATAGATATAATATACAGATATATGGATATAGGTATATTCAGATAGATTTAGCCATCGATAATAAAATTGAACCTCAATTTCACCAAACAACATATACCGCTATGTGGAAAGCACTTGCATATTTTTATGTTATGCTATAGTTAACCCCCAAACTGATTTCAAGATACACTAGTATCTTATGACCAGCTGTTTAAAAGACAGTGATAATGAAACCCTGATATACAGCAATTTATTTTAATGTAAATTAATTCTGGATTTCTATTTCCCTTTTCTCTCGTCTTTTTTTCTTTCCTGGAATAAATTCACATTCTCAAGATGTGGTAACAGCGAGACATAAGTACTAAGCCTTGTTACAGTTGTTAACAGACTACACCTGAGAAGCGAGGTATTACCCCCAAACTTAGAACTATACTTCTACCCCTCCATCCCCCAAATTTAACACCAAGGAATGGTGGAAGATCAATTCGCTAAGACACTGGGTCCAGCTACTTGGCACCCTCTCTCATTCTCTCTCCTCTAATTTCTTCCCCCAGCACAAAAAAGAGCATTCTACTTCCCATTTTTATCCAGGAGAAATTTCCCTTAAGTCTTATCTTTTATCCTATCTTGGTAGTATTTGGTCTTCCCATTGCTGAGTCAACAAGTCCTATGCTCAAAAACCAGTCATCATGGCGGAGACAAAATATTAATAAGGAAAAAATCTTATAATATTTCAAAAGGTGATCCCACTACTGCGAAAATACATTTTTTTGCAATACATATAACAACTGCTTATGATATGGTCTATGCAAAAAGCTTATAATTGAAAATCACTAAAATCCAACACCTTCATTTTCTAATGAGTTAATTAGGAGCCTCAGAGGGAGTGATTTTCCCAAGCCTGCTTAATTGATTCTGTATTGTCTACCTTCCCCTCTGAGAGGTGTGTCCAGATATGTGTCTCTGGGCCAATTAGAGGCAAAACAATAAGATAGATAAAATAAAATGTAAATATGACCAGTCTTCCCACTCCATCAGCTCTCCATCCCTTCTACTTTTTCATCTCTACCAGTGACTTGTGCTCTCAACCTCTGACAACACTTCCCATCACTTTGCCTTCAAAGCATCACGCTAGGGTTAATTCAGTCTTACCATATCACTCCCACAAACCGGAATATATTTGTCAACACCCTGTATCCTAAAAATTCACATTAAATATCCAGGCCTGGCTTAAAACTGAAGGTAGTGAAAAAATATTTACTGAAGCACAGAGATTTTTGTATTCATTTTCTGGTTGTACTCACTTTTCTAACATGATACATTAGCACCACAGATTCAACATAGCCAATTCTAATAAAATAGGAAGTTTCATAATATATTTAATTACATTAATTAAATTGATACTGCCCCAATTAAAATAATATTATTCTTGAAATATGAGAAAGTTCATTTAGAAAACAAATATATCTGATTTGGAGATAATAGAAAGTACTGTGAATGCTTATAAATTATCTTTTTAATTAATAAATATCTATAAACAAGAAAGTAAGTGGATCTGATTTTACAATAATTACACTAATGAACAAAGCATCTCTACCCTCTTAGACACCCACATGTTTAGGAAATAATTGTTTTTGTGAATGGCTGTGTGTTAATGAAAGAACTAGAGAGCACATTAAATGTGGTGCCTTATAAACATACATTTTAATTTCTCCTTTTCTCACTTTGTCATGTTAATATGATAATCACCAGAAGGAGTCACATAAAAAGCTTAGTCTAATAGCCAAAGTCAAATCAGGCTAAATCAAATATACCCATAATTCCTTAAAAACCTGATTTATGCTGTCTCATATGTAAAAAAGAAGAGTTAAAAAACACTTGCCCATTGCTTTTTCACCCTTCTCTTTCCATCATTAGAAATCAGGACCAGTCACGGTGATTGCACTTGTGATTGCACTTCTGAAAGTTGCAGGGGATAAAAGCACTTGACCTACATTTTCCTTTAGGTTCTTTTTTCTGTAACCTGGAAGAAAAAAAATCAGAGTTCACAGTGAGAACAATAATCTTTCCTGCACCACCTACACCTTTATTCGCAGGGTTCTATAATCAACTGTGACAGCATTTGAAGACACTAATCAGTCAGACTCTAAGATTATTGATCTCAGAAAAAAAAAGCGCATGAATGACTTCCTTTCCGATTCTTCATATCTGTGAGTAGCTCCAAACAGAAAACTCAGTAACATTAATGACTCAAAACCTCCTACAAATCGATGTGCTAAGTCATAATACATAATAAAAGTAAAAGGCATAATGGGATTTGTGTGATACTATTAACATTTACGTTTGCTTTTGAGAGCGGTTCTGGTTCAAGGCTTATTGTGTACAACTGCTCTTCCCTACAAAGGACTAAACAGAATGAGGACTGGAAAGGGTTTAGCTATAAACACTGCAATGCCTTCTTCTGGTTAGATTCTTCAATATGTCATATCTTGAGCCCTACAAGCACCAATCTTTAGCTCTAAAGAGACAACAGGAATTCATGTTTGATTATGTAGATGAGGATAATGTACCCAAATAAATATAAGATACAAAGAATCCAGATAATGAGGTTTTGTTGCTTCCATATGCATGCTAAAAGCCCAGCTTAATTTCAAACACTGCATCCCCATAAGTAGCTAATAATGTGTTATTCACATGTCTCATTTATCTGTGTATCTCCAGCCCCTAATATAAGCCTGTCACACTGAAAGGACATTAAAATATGGGCTGAACTGAACAAAATAGAGATGGTTTCACATTCTATTGAACTGTGGAGAGTTAAAAATCACAAATATTTCTGCATTACAAAATGCCACCCAATCAATGTAATTATATTTCTAAAACTCAATGTAAAAAATTCTTGACACCAGCATCCTCCCTAAGGGCAGAATGGGTTATGATTTTTGAGATACTTGTAAGTTAATATCAAACATGAAACAATAATACATAGTATCTGAGACTAAAGTCTAAAATAGAAAGAAAGGAAACCACATGGAAATTCATACAGTCTACCATTTTAAGTTAATTTATTTTTGGTTCTTTGACCTTTTCTCTGCACAGAATCTGTGTTCCATTTGGTAGGGTTGTTACCTATCTTTAAGGCAGGAACTTCATGGTGTTTTTAAAAGAAAGATTATCTGTAGGCGTTTCTAGTGCTTGGCTTGCCAAGATGGTTGACCTAATAATAAAAGTCTTGTGAATTACACTCATCATGCATTCAGTCATATAATTTTCTGCATCATCAGGGAGGAAAAATAAGTGTTTTCAGAATGGCTTTTCAAAAACGTTGTTTCTTTCTACCTAGCATAGTTTTAGCCAGCACAGTTTTGAAATAAAAGGTAATAGGAAGGCTTGGAATTTCCTTTTTTTAAAAGTTTATTTATTTATTTTGAGAGAGAGCAAGAAAGAGAGAGAGAGGGAGAGAGAGAATCCCAAGCATTGATCCAGGGCTGACAGCATGGAGCCCGACAGGAGGCTCGATCTCAGGAACCATTAGATCATGACCTGAGCCAAAATCAAGAAACAGATGCTTAACCTACTGAGCCACCCAGGCATTTCTAGAATTTCCTTTATTAAGGTCCTTTAGAGTTAAGATAGTCTCTCATCTATCTGGCTTTTTTTGAAGAAGAAAAGTGATATTTCCTTTAGAAAAACCTTTCTACCCCCATAGTAGACATGAAACTGTACCACCCAGATCCCCCTTCCACATAACATTGCTCAGGTACAGAGTACAGTGTGCAGATAGTTTCCAGGTGTCAGTTCCTTCAGGGTCTACTTTAGCTGCAGTGAGCCACTTCAGCGTGAGGGGGAGCAACTCAAACAGGCTCTACTCAATCCAAAGTTCCCTACTCGATTAGCCAAGTCTTTCCTGGGCACTTCCAATGCAATTCCTCCCTCTGTCCAACACACTTCCTTCCTCCTTCCTTTCATGGGTCTCAATCAACAATAAACTTATACCCTACTTTATCTTAGAATCTACTTCAGAGGAATCCAGACTGAGGCAATACATACTAAGACTGGTCCAAGAATGTGGGAAATTAAATAGAGTTCTGGATTACTTACTGTCCTAGTAGAGGAGGCCTCAGTTACTAGGGGTTTGGGTGGGGAGGGTGAGAACACACAAACTGTCCTTGACACAAGGTGGAAGTCCAATTGTTAAGACATGAAGTGGAATGGTATACCAATAGGAGGGGACTAATGAGTTTGAGTATTGGGTTATTATTGCTGAAGGCCACTGATGCATTACAGAAGGATAAAGAACAGCTAAAGATGAGTATCAGGCAATTGAAAAACAAATGTGAAAAACATGATTTCCTTGGTTTCATTACAAAGCTCTCATCTTCTACAGCAGAAGGACAGAGGAAGTTAAGGAGCAGGCCCATTATTTAATGGTCTGAGTGACTTAACTACAAAGAAAATTAAATGCCAGGCCAAAGCAGGTCTGTTATGACATAGTCAGGGCCTTAGCTGGGAAAATTTGAGACTGACATCTAGGTGGATGCCCCTGCATGGGATGATGGTATTTGGGTGGATACTCCTATGTATTCTGACCTTCCACCCTACTCTCAAACTTCTGAGCCTAAAGAAGTGCCCTGTTTTTTATCATACACAACCCTCTATAGACATAGACACACAAAAACAGTATCTCCTGTTTCCATGGTAGAGAAAAATGCTGAGGGTTCTATCTTAAAAGCTAATAGGTCACTTTATCAGAATTTGACCTCATCTCTTGTCTTGGTCACTATGCCAATAACTGGGATTAATTTACAATGTAATTTTCCTGGGGCATTGCTAGTTCTGATATGAAGAAAGGAGATTATATCTCAAAGTAGCTGCAAGACCTAACCAGCACATAATGGCAGGAGCCAAGAGAGTAAAGACACAGCCAGATTCTGAAGGTGCTTGATAACAGTTATTAGAACACACACTTGGGTAGGAAAGAAATTGGGAGTGCACTCACAGGACAGCAGATTTAGCACTGGCAAAGAGCAGATGCTGCAACTTGCTGCTAGGATGATACTTAGAAACTTAAAAGAAGTGGTGCCTGCATTGTAGCAAGTAGAAAGGATAGAATTGCTATGGTAAATGGTGAAAGAAGGGATTAAAAGGTTTGGGGAAGTGGCTATTTGGGAATGGGTATGCAATATATGCTCTAAACATCCTCCAGATGATAACATTCCCCAGGAAAGCCCAGAGGACACACTACCCACCAAGACCATAAGGAATGGTGTGGCTTATGGCTTAAGCACCAGGGGGCAAGGGGTTGCTATTGTAATGACCTGGAAGTCGGGAGTTGCAGCCAATGGGAGCCTGATCTGTAGAAAGCTACCGACATGATGAAAAGAAAACATTCTACCTAAGAGAAAAATCGGTGTGTACCTTTCTCTTCAGAAGAAATAAGGATGGGTGACTCAGTAGCTGATGTCAGTCACCCCAATTTAAAAAAAAAAGTCATGATTCCTTGCCTTATTTTAGAAGACAACCAGATTTCAGATGTGGAAATCATTGACTGAAAATGTATCCAAGTTCCTAGGAAGAAGGACATCATGGCAAGTACACCAGTAATGATTTTTATGATACTTTCCAAAGTGATTTATGGCCATTTGCTCAAGTAACTGTAAAGTCTGAAAAAGAGAGATACTCAGAAATTTTGAGAAATGTTTGACACAGTGTCTGAGTTGGCATTGGTAACCAGAACCCTGTCTATCATTAGGGCTCCTATAATAAAGGTATCATATACAAACCAAACAGTAAATGAAGTCAGCCTTGTGATCCCATTGGGTCTACAGACCTACCCAGTGGCACTTCCCTGGTCACCCACCGTATGTGTATTTTGGAGTGACATGTTTGGCAGCTGGTACAAGCCCCACATTGATATTACAGAGAATGGAAGATAATCCTATAAAAGTGAAAATCTCAACAACATCTATGCAAATTTTTTAATGTTTATTTATTTTTGAGAGAGACAGAGTGGAAGTGGGAGAGAGAGGGAGACATAGAATCCGAAGCAGGCTCCAGGCTCCAAGCTTTCAGCAAAGAGCTCTACATGGGGCTTGAACCCATGACCCATGAGATCATGACCTGAGTGGAAGATAGCTGCTTAACCAACTGAGCCACCCAGGGGCCCCTCTTGCAACCTTTAAAGACCCAGTGGTCAGGTGCATGCTGGATTATCTCCTTCACAAGTAGGAGACAGATAATTGCATTTTTCATATCCTACCATCTAAAAAAATTACAGTGCATTTTTTCAGATTCTGGTAGCATTTCTCCGTATGTTTCTTCAGATTATGGTAGCAGCATGTTCCACACCTAAGCATATTCCACTAAGAATACTTCTCAGGCCCATATACTGAATAAAGTGAAAAGCTTCCTGCTTTGAAAGAATCCCAGAACAGAAAGGGCTCTGCAGCTGATCCATGTTACAGTGCAAGAAGCTCTGATACTCAAGCCACATGATTTTACAGGCCCTATGGTGTTGGAGATATCATGGTTAAAAAAGATGAAATGTACAATATGTGGCAAATCCCAGTGTAAAATTCACAATTCAGGACCCTGGGATTCTGCAACAAGGCCATGCCATTCACCAGACAAAATCATGTTTTCTGAAAAACCCCAAGGGTTCTGGAGCAAGATCATGCTAAATAAGGCAGACAATTATACACCTTAAAAAACAGCCTGTGGAATTCTTGTGGTCTAGTAGAGACGGAACACTTGGCCATGGTCATTAAGTGAGCATGGATCTGGAACTACCCATTCAGAACAGGATCTGTCAGCCAACAAATCATAAGTTTAAGTGGTCTCAGCAGCAATTTGACATAATATAGAAGAGGCACATCCCAAATTGACCATAAAATGGACCAAAGGGCACAAAAAAAGCTGCATAGACAGGAAACCCAGACTACAATGGCATCCATCACTGTTGCACTACTGCCTACCCTTAAGCTTACAACTGTGGTCATATCATGTTCCCCATATGACCTGCTAAAGGAGAAAAAAGTCCAAACTTGCATCATGAGTATGTTGGCTCAATGTATGGGTCCAAGCCCAAATTAAATATTAGTTGCATTATAACCTCACTTAGGATGGCCTTGTAAGATTGCTATGAGGAAAAAGCCTTCTAATGGGCAGAGTTTGGGGCAGTACCACTGGTCATCCACTTTGTGTTGAAAATAAATGACATGAGATTAGAATATTTAAAGCCTATGGGGTAAGTAAATGGACTGGACAACTTATTAGGGTTGACAAAGGGGAAAATGCAAGGTTAGGGATAGGCAGATTTTGTGTAGAGGAATGTGATTAAACATAGGGAAATGGACATAAAGCTTGACGATCTTTATATTACATACTGATGCCACCAGAAAACATTCACCATGGAAAAACTAAATAAGCACCTGACAATGTCAATGATTTCTGTCAACAGCCACCTCAAAGTAGATATGATGGGCATTTCATGAAGTTGCCATCATGGCAGATATAGAAGGCTCCATTCAGGCTGATATAGCAAAAGGCCATGGACTGGGTGACTTACAACAGCAAAAAATTATTTCTCACTGTTCTGGAGACTGAAAGTCTGAGATCAGGGTGCCAAGATTGTCAATTGAGAGCTCTCTTCTATGTCACAGACTTCTCATTGTATTTTCACAGAGCAAGTTAATTCTCTGGAGCCTCTTTTATAAGGGCACTGATCCCATTCATGAGATCTCTACCTTCATTATCCAACCACCATTCAAAGACCCCACTTCTAATGCCATAACATTGGGTGTTATATTTTTAAATTATTAATTTTGAGGGGACACAAACATTCAGAAGGTATGCATACACCCAAAAATATAGACTTCCATTTATCAAGGCTTATCTAGCTATTGCCAGAACCTAATGGTCAACCTACTGGCAATAGAAAACAGCTCAGTTCCCACTATGGCACTATTTTTCAAGGACACCAATTGGGCTCCTTGTACACTGGAAGGCCGAGATATTTGCTCTCAAGGAAACAGATACATATTCTGATTTTTTCTCATTTGTCCCAGAACTTAGCACAACTCTGTAAGGTCTTACAAAGTGTATTTATATTGGCATGGAATCCCACAGCATCTCATCAGACCAGGGAATCATTACAGCAAACAAGGTATGAAAGTGGGTTCGTGACCACAGGATTCACTGGATGATTCACTGGATGTATCATTTACCCCACTCCCCAGAACCTGTTGGCCTGATAGAGCATTGGAATGGCTATGAAGGTAGAGATGAAGAGCCATTATTCTTTAAGGATAAAGTATCCTCCCCCACAAGGCATTGAAAGAAAGAACTGCATATGGAATGATGTCACCAAACAGAATGAATATATAAGCCCAGAAATCAAGTGATAGAAGTATGAGTGGTCTCACTTACCTTCTACTCCCAATAACTCACTGGTGGACTTTGTGCTCTCTGTAACTGTAATTCACACTATGAAGGGTTAAAAATCCCACACTACAAAGAGAGCGCACTTTCACCAGCAAATACAGCAAGAGCCCCATTGAGTATAAACTAGATGCTCTGATTCTGTCAATACATTTATTTCTATCAGAGTCTGAAAAGAAGCATACATATTGATCTCTCTGTTTCCAAAGACCACCACTTTCTCCTCAGGAAGAGAAGCTCACAGAAATCCTGGAGAAGCTGTGCTCTGGATGTATATGAAGAAGTGGAACTTAGCACCAGTGAGGAGTATGGTAGATATCGGGGACAACTACCAAAATTCCTATTCAAGGAAGGGCTTGCTGTCCAGCTATAAGGAGACAGTCAATAGGCAGACACCAGCTGTCATCTCCTTCAAGGTCTGCCTCTGCTAGAGAAGACATTTGAGGTCACACCATTTTCACTAGTAGCCATCTGGTAACTAAGCTAGGTGGATATATAAAGACCTAGCAATTCTGACACACTTCTCATATTTCTCCATCAGGACTCTCCATCAAAGCCAAGGCTTTGTCAGACCTGCTTCACAATTCAACTGCTCCCTTGGTCCATTTCTTCTTTCTCTCCCTTCTTTCACAGGCAATGATAACCTAATAGATATCTAGCACCCCAAACTCTGTCTCATCTTCTGCTTACCAAGATTCAATCTTCAAAATGCCAACCCCAATCCTCCATTTCTGGTAACTAGCATTACCATTCTTCCATTTGCTGACTCATCATTTCCCAAAATATCATCCTAAGAAATAAAATCTTATCAAGATATTAACTTTCATTCTACCATAGTAGAAATGCATGATCAAATGCTGGGTAAGACTAAGTTAAATGTTTTCTTACTGCATGACCAGACCAGACAGTTTAACCTGCAAAGGAACTTATAAATATATATATATATATATATATATATATATATATATATATATTTTTTTTTTTTTTTTTCCATCTTGCGAATCCCTAAGACATCAATCTCCCACCCATTGCCAATAATAAAATCTATGGAAAATAAGTAGCCATGTGGTGACCTTTTTCATATATTTTTCCAGGAGCAGAAATAAGACATCATAAGTACTGTAAATCATCAAACATAAAATTAAAAACATCATTTGTAACAAGACTTATAAGGTTCCTTATGGCAGCTGTGATTTTTTACCCTTTGGAAACTGAACAGAGAGAATCAATGAGCATACAGAAAGTTTGAAGGATACATGAACGTTTAGTTTTTCACAATTTTTAATATCATCTATCTTCATTAATATTATTAGATCATTTTTGAAACATGTTTGAGATATTTAATCAAATCTAATTTACTCAAGGATTTTAAAATCACATCTTAAAAAATAAAATCATGTTTGAGAATGTGCGTAACAGTAATTTTTCGGTGGAAGATTACCATTTTTCATATGCTCATTAAAAAAATGGAAATGAGATAATTTGTATGTTACTTTTTTCTCAAGTGAAATTGACCTCTCTCCTTTAGCTTTAAAAGAGTATAAGATAGAAATTTTTACTTAAAAAAATCTAGCTCTTTGTATACATTTTTCTGCCAAAATAGTCTTGGTTGACTAAATGATTAGTCTAAACCAATTACATTCCCCTTGCCACTATATATTTAGAAAAGGGCATGCAATGGGGGCATCTGGGTTGCCCAGTTGCTTAAGCGTCTTGATCTCAGGGGCCTGAGGTCAAACTCTGCATTGGGCCCTGCATTGAGCTCCACCCTGGGCATGAAGCCTACTTAAAAACAAAACAAACGAAACTAAACGATAGTACATGTAACCAAATCCAGGACAATGAGAAGTGAGAGAAGTTTTCTGTGAATCTTCTGTGAGTAGGTTCCTGCTGCTTAGAAGTCACAAGAAAGGATGAACACCTCCTTCCAATGGACACTCCCAACCCTATATACAATGCCTGGAAGTTCTAGAGTTGTCTTTCCACTAATTAGCATGAGTATAAAGTCAAGACCTGGAGGGTAGAGCCAAGAGAAACTGAGCCACAGCCTACCTATGTCACACCTTGATTCCATCCTGCACCTAGACTTGCTTTTATGTGAGATAAAACTTATTAAGATTGTTTGCATTGCTTTAAATTACATGAAGTGTACAACATCCTTACTTATAGAAGATTTCTAATTCCTCTAGGAAAAAAAATCATAATAACCAAACGCTATTTAATTTCCCACTATGGGGATCCTGGGAAGATGGCGGCGTAGGAGGACGCTGGGCTCACCGCGCATCCTGCTGATCACTTAGATTCCACCTACACCTGCCTAAATAACCCAGAAAACCACCAGAAGACTAGCAGAACGGAGTTTCCAGAGCCAAGCGCAAACGAGAGGCCCACGGAAGAGGGTAGGAAGGGCGGAGAGGCGGTGCACACTCCACAGACTGGCGGGAGGTAGACGGGGTGGAGGGGCGGCCCTCCGGCAAAGCAGAACCCCCGAGTCTGGCTTGCAAAAGCGGAGGGGCCTGATGGAGTGTGTTCTGACAGCAAGCAGTGTTATGCCCAGAATTCGTGATCCCCAAAGACCACTAGGGAGCCGAGTCTGATGCAAAAGCAAAAGAGCCTTTATTCAAGCTAGCTCGAGCTCAATCCCCTACCCGCACCGACGCAGCGGTGAGATACCAGGGAGAGAGAGCGAGTTTCAAAAGCACAAAGGTTTTATAGGGGTCTAGGGGCAGTTGGTGAGGTAATGGCTGTGGCCTCAGCCGATTGGCTGGGGAAGGGTCGGAGTCCTGTTACACAGGTCTCTGGGCGTGTTTTGATCAGGAAGTTTGAACAGGTGAGCGGGAGGTTACTCAAGGGGAGGAGGCGCGGTCTGAGGTTTCTGCGATTTTCCCGGGAAAGGGGTCATGTCGGGGACATAGTCACTCAAGGTGGAGGACACAGAACAAGATGGAGTCGGCTGGCATAGCCTTGCCCTTTCATCCCCCCCTTGTCATGTAGCTTACAGACCCAATCATGGGACCGGCTGCATTTATGGTGACAAGGGGAACAGAGTTTGGAGGTTTACGCTAAGTTCTGGGAAGCATGCGTCCCTGGGGTGGCTCTGGGAGGTCTGATTAAGTATTGTCCCCGAGCTGGTGTCTATGATCTGCCAGGTGATGTTTTGGGGGGCGTGGGGACTCCCGGCAGCATGAGCAATGACAAGCAGAGTTAACAGAATTACCAATATTAGGTGGGTCGAATGCGCTGTAGCTTGAGCTTGAGCGGGTTGTGTTGGTTCCGACTGATGGCCCATCGCGTGATGAAGTCCTTCCGGATCGAGGAGGGATCTGCTGGCCGAACATGGGTGTGATGGACCCAGGTCGCGATGCCATCTACTTTGAGAGCGGTGGGGGTTGTCAGCACCACGATGTAGGGTCCCTTCCAGCGCGGCTCGAGGGTCTCTCAGTGGTGCCTCTTGACATAGACCCAGTCTCCCGGCCTGTACTGATGAGGTGTCGGGGTCGGGCCAGCCTCCTAGATGGCACGGAGGCGCAGCCAAATGTCCTCATGCGCCCTCTGGAGGCCTCTCAAGGAAAGAAAAAGTTCTTGATCTTTAAACTCAGCAATAAGTTCAGCTCGAAGGCTGGGAATAACAGGGGGTGGCCTGCCAAACATGATCTCGTAGGGAGTAAAACCCAGAGTGTAAGGAGTGTTTCTAACCTGGTAAAGGGTGTACAGTAGGAGAGTCACCCAGTCCCCGCCAGTCTCCATGGTTAATTTGGTAAGGGTCTCTTTTAGGGTTCTATTCATTCTACCTGTCCTGAGCTCTGGGGCCTATAAGCACAATGTAATTTCCAGTTTACCCCCACTGCCTTGGCTACTGCCTGTATTACCTGCGAGATAAAAGCTGGTCCATTGTCTGATCCTACCATGGCAGGAAAACCATACCTGGGTAAAATGTCTTCTAGTAGCTTCTTAGCCACCGTCTGGCCGTTTCATGCTTGGTTGGGTATGCCTCCACCCAGCCAGAGAAGGTGTCTGTAAATACTAAAAGATATTTATAACCATACTTTCCTGGTTTGACTTCAGTGAAGTCGACTTCCCATTGGGCTCCCGGTCTGGTGCCTCTGAGCCTGGTTCCTTTTTTATTTGATGTGGCTCTCGCGTTGGTGAGTTGGCAGGTCTTGCAGGCAGATACAACTTGCTCTATTTTGGTGTCCTGTTGGTGAATCTTGATTCTGGCATGTCGGATTAAGTCTTTTAATTTTCGGGCCCCCATGTGAGTAGACGGATGCATGTGCTCTAATATTGAGACTCCGAGCCGGTCTGGCAGCACGAGCTCCTTGTTAGGTGTATACCACCATCCCTTTATCTCCTGGGCCATTCGGAGTTTCTTGATCTGCTGTAAGTCCTCCTGGGAGTATTTGGGCTGGTCTGGTAAAACTGGGTCTCCCGGGTCCGGTAGTTGTATGGTCATGGTGGGGACTGGAGTAAGGGCGACTGCCTTGGCTTCCTGGTCAGCCTTTCGATTGCCTCTAGCTAGTGGGTTATCAGCTTTTTGGTGCCCTTGGCAGTGGGTAATGGCTAGCTTGGCAGGAAGCCGTAAGGCCGTAAGCAGGTTAAGTATCTCCTGCTTATTTTTTATAGTCCGTCCTTCTGCCGCCAGGAATCCCCTCTCCTGATAAATTGCCCCATGAATATGAGCTGTGGCAAACGCATGACAGCTGTCTGTGTAGATGTTAAGCCGTTTTCCAGCTCCCAGCATCAGCGCCTTGGTGAGGGCTATGAGCTCTGCTCGTTGGGCTGACGTTCCGGAGGGTAGAGCCTCCGCCCATACGGTGTCCGTTTCAGTGACCACCGCTGCACCCGCATACCTGTGTCCGTCTCGCACAAAGCTGCTGCCATCAGCGAACCAAGTAGCCTCGGCATCGGGGAGGGGCCGGTCGGTCAGGTCCGTCTGGAATCCATGTACTTGTTCCAGGATTCCCGCACAGTCATGTAATGGAACACCTAGGTCAGGGTCGGGCAGCAGGGTTGCAGGATTGAGGGCTGCACTGGGGTGGAACCACACTCGTGGAGGGTTGAATAGGAGGCTCTGGTAATGAGTCACACGTGTGTTGCTCATCCATCTATCAGGAGGCTGTTCCAGGACCCCTTCAATGGCGTGTGGGGTCGTGATCCAGATCTCCTGTCCTAGGGTCAGCTTGTCTGCATCCTTGACTAGGAGTGCTGTTGCCGCAATAATTCTTAGGCATGGCGGCCAGCCGGCAGCCACTGGGTTTAATTTCTTAGGTAAGCCACTGGGCAGTTCCAGGGGCCTAAGGCTTGAGTTAGAACCCCTTTTGCTATTCCCTTATGTTCGTCTACAAAGAGGTGGAAGGGTTTCGTAATGTCTGGTAGGCCCAGGGCTGGGGCACTTAGGAGGGCCTTTTTTAACTGATTAAAGGCAATTTTTTTTCTTTTTCAGTCCATTTAAATGTTTTCCCCTCTTTGGTAGCTTCATATAGGGGCCTGGCAATCTCAGCAAAACCTGGAACCCAGAGGCGGCAGTAGCCTGCTGATCCTAGGAATTCCCTCACTTCTCTTCGGGAGGTGGGAGTAGGGATCTTTAGGACAGTTTCTTTTCTGGCATCTGATAACCGCCGCTGTCCGCCCTCCAGGATATATCCCAGGTAACTTACCCTCTCCCTGCATATCTGAGCCTTCTTCGCGGATGCCCGGTACCCTAAGGCCCCCAGGGTAGCCAGCAGGTCCTGGGTCCCTCGCTCACAGTCTTTGGCCATGTCGGCAGCAATCAGGATGTCATCTACGTACTGTAGAAGGGTGAGGCCAGGGTGCTCCCTTCTGTACTCACCCAGGTCCTCGTGTAGTGCCTCGTCGAAGATGGTGGGTGAATTTTTGAATCCCTGAGGTAGCCGTGTCCAGGTGAGTTGCCCACTGTAGCCCTCCTCCGGATCATGCCACTCGAAGGCGAACAAGGGTTGGCTCTGGGGTGCCAGCGGCAGACTGAAGAAGGCATCCTTTAAATCTAGTACAATATACCAGACCCTGGAGGGCGCCAAGGAGCTCAAGAGAGTGTACGTGTTGGGAACAGTTGGGTGTATGTCCGCGACCCTCTTATTTACTTCCCGGAGGTCTTGTACTGGTCGGTAGTCATTTGTGTGAGGCTTTTTGACCGTCAGTAGAGGGGTGTTCCAGGGAGACTGGCAAGGAACTAGTACCCCTAAGCTTAGTAGTCTCCGGATGTGTGGCTGGATCCCCTTCCGAGCCTCCTGAGACATGGGGTATTGTTTGATCCTTACCGGACTCTCTCCTGGCTTGAGCTCTACAAGGACTGGGGTCCTCTGTGCGGCTAGTCCCATTCCCCCCGTCTCTGCCCAAACCCAGGGGAATTCTTGTAGCCATCTGTCTATATTATCCTCTCTCGGGAGCGCCTCCTGGTGGAGGCAGTATTCATCCTCCAGTTTCATGGTCAGTACCTGGATGGGGTGGCCCTTGCCATCGGTAACCTGAGGCCCCCCTTGTCTGAAAGTTATCTGAGCTCCAATTTTGGTCAGTAAGTCCCATCCTAACAGCGGGTAGGGGCATTCTGGTATTACCATAAAGGAGTGGGATACCCGGCCCATTCCCAAATCTACTGTTCTTCGGGTAGTCCATGAATACTGGCTCATACCAGTTGCCCCTTGTACCCAGGACTTCTTGCTGGCTAGTTTTCCTTGTGGGGTGCAGAGGACCGAATGTTGTGCTCCGGTGTCGACAAGGAAGTCAACAGGGGTCCCCTCCACTTTAAGAGTTACCCTGGGTTCGGGGAGAGGGTCCGAACCCCGACTCCCCTAATCACTTAGTTCATCTAGCTCTAGGACTTTTACTCGATCAGTCTTGCTTCCCTTCCCGCCGGCCCCTTTTGGACAATCTCGGGGCCAATGCCCTATCTCCTTGCAGTATGCGCACTGATCCTTCTGCAGCCTCTGCTTCCCCACCTTGGTGGTTCTTTTACCTTTTCTTGCGTCGTCTGCCAGCTGCCGGAGACGGCAGTCTCGTTCCTCGGGGGAGTTAGCAGTGGTAGCTAGTAGTATTCTGGCCAGGTCTCGAGTCTGCTTACTGCTGGCAGCCACCATGGTGCAAGCCTGCTTGTCCTCAGGAAGCTCCCGGTTATTATATACCTTTTCGGCTACCACCAGTAAGTCCTGCAGACTTTTTTCCCCTAGTCTATCTATTTTCTGTAATTTTCTCCTAATGTCTATGGCCGATTGGTTTACAAAGGCCATGATAACAGCTGCCTTGCTTTCCGGAGCCTCTGGATCCATGGGGGTATAGGCACGAATACCTCCATGATCTGTTCTAAAAAGGCAGCCGGAGATTCATCTTTTTCCTGTTGCACATTTCCTACCTTGGCCAAATTGGTTGGCTTCCTAGCAGCCATTCGGAGACCCCCCATTAGAGTCCGGCGGTAGACCCGGAGCCTCTCCTTACCTTCTGCCGTGTTGAAATCCCACTGGGGCTGAGTTAAGGGGAAGGAGGCATCTGAGCCTAGTTGGTGGTGGGATTCCCGTCTGCACCTGGAACTAGTTTTCGGGCCCCATTGAGGATTCTTTCTCTTTCTTCAGTTGTGAACAGGACCTGCAAAAGCTGCTGGCAATCGTCCCACGTGGGCTGATGGGTAAAAAGAACAGAGTCTAATAAATCAATAAGCCCTGCCGGTTTCTCGGAAAACTTAGGATTCTGAGCTTTCCAATTGTAGAGGTCACTAGTGGCGAAAAGCCAATAGTGATGGGGCTGATTCCCCTCCGTGTCTGGGTGTCCAGTGGCTTGCAGGGGCAGAATAGTGGAGTCGGCGGCAGAGGCGGATTGCTCCCTCTGAGCCCTTTGTCTGGTAAAGGGCGGGCTTCCCACTGGAGTGTTTCCGCCTCCAGCTCTCAGAACAGCGTCTGCCTCCCCTGGATGGGGAGGATGGTGTTCTTCCGGCATCCTAGAGGGGTTAAATGGGGGAGGAAAAATTAATTCTTCTTCAGTACCCCCCTGTAAGAAAGTACCCTTTCAGGGGTGCTGAAGGCTGGA
Organism: Prionailurus bengalensis; assembly: GCF_016509475.1. Classification (NCBI taxonomy): domain Eukaryota; kingdom Metazoa; phylum Chordata; class Mammalia; order Carnivora; family Felidae; genus Prionailurus; species Prionailurus bengalensis. The sequence goes on along the minus strand of NC_057359.1, from coordinate 52,313,705 downwards.
TAAGACTTTTCTTCTTCTTTGTCCCCTGCAAAGCAAGAATGGGTTTTGGCTCCGGAGGGAGCGGGGCTAGGAAGGGCTTAAGCCAAGAGGGTGGTAGAGGGGTAGTCTGAGCCTGTCCCATAACGTCCGTCCAGTAAGTCCACAGAGCAAAACAGAGAAACACAAAAACAGACAAACAGAGGGCCCCTAGAAAGTCTTCCAGCTCCATGGAAGCAAAACTGAAAGCTAGCTTAGACCTTTGAGGGGATTCCACGTCCCTCCAGAAGGGAGAATCGGAACGTCTTCTGAAACTCCCAGCCCGTGGTCCTCCTGCGCGTCCACTTAGACCGCGTCGGGCACTACCAGAATTCCAGAAATGAGCTTACACAGAAAAGACAGAACAAACTGACAGACACTAACCGTGGCCAGTCGGACTCTCCGGGTCGGGGGTCCCTCGGGGGTCTTGGGGATCCCAGGACGAGCCCCCAAATGTTATGCCCAGAATTCATGATCCCCAAAGACCACTAGGGAGCCGAGTCTGATGCAAAAGCAAAAGAGCCTTTATTCGAGCTAGCTCGAGCTCAATCCCCTACCTGCACCGACGCAGCGGTGAGATACCAGGGAGAGAGAGCGAGTTTCAAAAGCACAAAGGTTTTATAGGGGTCTAGGAGCAGTTGGTGAGGTAATGGCTGTGGCCTCAGCCGATTGGCTGGGGAAGCGTCGTTGGCTGGGGAAGGGTCGGAGTCCTGTTACGCAGGTCGCTGGGCATGTTTTGATCAGGAAGTTTGAATGGGTGAGCGGGAGGTTACTCAAGGGGAGGAGGCGCGGTCTGAGGTTTCTGCGATTTTCCCGGGAAAGGGGTCATGTCGGGGACATAGTCACTCAAGGTGGAGGACACAGAACAAGATGGAGTCGGCTGGCATAGGCTCGCCCTTTCAAGCAGGACGTGACATCTGGAAGGTTATATGCTAACATTTCTGCTCCGAGAATGGGAGGGCTGGAGGACAACAGGAGGGAGAGTTGTTGAGCCCTGGACAACAGAGCTCAGCTTGGCGGGGAACAAAGGCGCTCGCCAGCGCCATCTCCCTCACCCATCCCCCAGCCAAAATCCCAAAGGGAACCGGTTCCTGCCAGGGAGCTTGCTTGCACCGCACAAACACCCAACGCTGTGCTTCTGCGGATCCATCCCTCCTGTGGGTCTGACTCCATCCTGGTGCCGCAGGGCCCCTCCCAAAGCGGATCTCCGGATCTCCGAAGGAAAAGCGAGGTGAGCCTGCCCCTCCCACCCCTGTGCACCTTGCCGATCCACCCCAGCTAATATGCCAGATCCCCAGCACCAAAAGCCTGGCAGTGTGCAAGTAGCCCAGATGGGCCACACCACCCCACAGTGAATCCCGCCCCTAGGAGAGGGGAAGAGAAGACACACACCAGTCTGACTGTGGCCCCAGCGGTGGGCTGGGGGCAGATATCAGGTCTGACTGCGGCCCCTCCCACCAACGCAAGTTATTCAAGACAGCACAGGGGAAGTGCCCCACAGTCCCGCACCACTCCAGGGACTATCCAAAATGACGAAACGGAAGAATTCCCCTCAGAAAAATGTCCAGGAAATAACAACAGCTAAAGAACTGATCAAAAATATTTTAAACAATATAACAGAAAGTGAATTTAGAATAATAGTCATAAAATGAATTGCTGGGCTTGAAAACAGTATAAAGGACAGCAGAGAACTCTTGCTACAGAGATCAAGAGACTAAGGAACAGCCAGGAGGAGCTAAAAAATGCTATCATTGAACTGCAAAATAAAATGGAGACAACTACGGCTTGGATTGAAGAGGCAGAGGAGAGAATAGGTGAACTAGAAGATAAAATTATGGAAAAAGAAGAAGCTGAGAAGAAGAGAGATAAAAAAAATTCAGGAGTATGAGAAGAAAATTAGAGAACTAAGTGATGCACTAAAGAGAAATACTCTACGCATAAGTGGTATTCCAGAGGAGAAAGAGAGAGGGAAAGGTGCTGAAGGTGTACTTGAAGAAATAATAGCTGAGATCTTCCCAGATCTGGGGAAAGAAAAAGGCATTGAAATCCAAGAGGCACAGAGAATTCCCTTCAGACCCAACTTGAATTGATCTTTTGCATGACATAGTGAAACTGGCAAAATACAGGATAAAGAGAAAATTCTGAAAGCAGCTAGAGATAAACGTGCTCTAACATATAAAGGGAGACTATAAGACTTGTGACTGATCTCTCTTCTGAAACTTGGCAGGCCAGAAAGGAATGGCAGGAGATCTTCAATGTGATGAACAGAAAAAATATGCAGCCAAGAATCCTTTATCCAGCAAGTCTGTCATTTAGAATAGAAGGAGAGATAAAGGTCTTCCCAAACAAACAAAAACTGAAGGAATTTGCCACCACTAAACCAGCCCTACAAGAGATCCTAACGGGGATCCTGTGAGACAAAGTACCAGAGACATCACTACAAGTATATATCATACAGACATCACAATGACTCTAAACCCATATCTTTCTATAATAACACTGAATGTAAATGGACTAAATGCGCCAACCAAAAGACATAGGGTATCAGAATGGATAAAAAAACAAGACCCAGTTATTTTCTGTCTACAAGAGACTCATTTTAGACCTGAGGAAACTTTCAGATTGAAAGTGAGGGAATGGAGAACTATTTATCATGCCACTGGAAGTTAAAAGAAAGCTGGAATAGCCATACTTACATCAGACAAACTAGATTTTAAATTAAAGGCTGTAACAAGAGATGTAGAAGGGCATTATATAATAATTACAGGATCTATCCATCAGGAAGAGCTAACAATTATAAATGTCTATGCGCCGAATACAGGAGTATTCTTCATAAGTGTACAAGAATTGAAATCATACCATGCATACTTTCAGACCACAATGCTATGAAGTTTGAAATCAACCACAGGAAAACGTCTGGAAAACCTCCAAAAGCATGGAGGTTAAAGAACACCCTACTTAAGAATGAATGGGTCAACCAGGCAATGAGAAGAAATTTAAAAAATATATGGAAACAAATGAAAATGAAAATACAACAATCCAAACGCTTTCGGATGCAGCGAAGGCAGTCCTGAGAGGAAAATACATTGCAATCCAGGCCTATCTCAAGAAACAAGAAAAATCCCCAATACAAAATCTAACAGCAAACCTAAAGGAAATAGAAGCAGAACAGCAAAGACAGCCTAAATCCAGCAGAAGAAGAGAAATAATAAAGATCAGAGCAGAAATAAACAATATAGAATCTAAAAAAACTGTAGATGAGATCAACGAAACCAAGAGTTGGTTTTTTGAAAAAATAAACAAAATTGACAAACCTCTAGCCAGGCTTCTCAAAAAGAAAAGGGAGATGACCCAAATAGATAAAATCATGAATGAAAATGGAATTACAACAACCAATCCCTCAGAAATACAAGCAATTATCAGGGAATACTATGAAAAATTATATGCCAACAAACTGCACAACCTGGAAGAAATGGACAAATTCCTAAACACCCACACTCTTCCAAAACTCAATCAGGAGGAAATAGAAAGCTTGAACAGACCCATAACCAGCGAAGAAATTGAATCGGTTATCAAAAATCTCCCAACAAATAAGAGTCCAGGACCAGATGGGTTCCCAGGGGAGTTCTAACAGACATTTAAAGCAGAGATAATACCTATCCTTCTCAAGCTATTCCAAAAAATAGAAAGGGAAGGAAAACTTACTCATTCTATGAAGCCAGTATTACTTTGATTGCTAAACCAGACAGAGACCCAGTAAAAAAAGAGAACTATAGGCCAATATCCCTGATGAATATGGATGCAAAAATTCTCAATAAGATACTAGCAAATCGAATTCAACAGCATATAAAAAGAATTATTCACCATGATCAAGTGGGATTCATTCCTGGGATGCAGGGCTGGTTCAACATTCGCAAATCAATCAATGTGATACATCACATTAATAAAAGAAAAGATAAGAACCCTATGATCCTGTCAATCGATGCAGAAAAAGCATTTGACAAAATTCAGCACCCTTTCTTAATAAAAACCCTCAAGAAAGTCGGAATAGAAGGAACATACTTAAAGATCATCAGCTAACAACATCCTCAATGGGGAGAAACTGAGAGCTTTTTCCCTGAGATCAGGAACACGACAGGGATGTCCACTCTCACCGCTGTTGTTTAACATAGTGTTGGAAGTGCTAGCACCAGCAATCAGACAACAAAAGGAAATCAAAGGCACCAAAATTGGCAAAGATGAGGTCAAGCTTTCACTTTTTGCAGATGACATGATATTATACATGGAAAATCCAATAGACTCCACCAGAAGTCTGCTAGAACTGATACATGAATTCAGCAAAGTCGCAGGATACAAAATCAATGTACAGAAATCAGTTGCATTCTTATACACTAATAATGAAGCAACAGAAAGACAAATAAAGAAACTGATCCCATTCACAATTGCACCAAGAAGCATAAAATACCTAGGAATAAACCTGACCAAAGATGTAAAAGATCTGTATGCTGAAAACTATAGAAATCTTATGAAGGAAATTGAAGAAGATATAAGGAAATGGAAAAACATTCCGTGCTCATGGGTTGGAAAAATAAATATTATCAAAATGTCAATACTACCCAAAGGTATCTACACCTTCAATGCAATCCCAATCAAAATTGCACCAGCATTCTTCTCGAAACTAGAACAAGCAATCCTAAAATTCATATGGAACCACAAAAAGCCCCGAATAGCCAAAGGAATTTTGAAGAAGAAAACCAAAGCAGAAGACATCACAATCCCAGACTTTAGCCTCTACTACAAAGCTGTCATCATCAAGACAGCATGGTATTGGCACCAAAACAGACACATAGACCAATGGAATAGAATAGAAACCCCAGAACTAGACCCACAAACGTATGGCCAACTAATCTTTGACAAAGCAGGAAAGAACATCCAATGGAAAAAAGACAGTCTCTTTAACAAATGGTGCTGGGAGAACTGGACAGCAACATACAGAAGATTGAAACTAGACCACTTTCTCACACCATTCACAAAAATAAACTCAAAATGGATAAAGGACCTAAATGTGAGACAGGAAACCATCAAAATCCTAGAGGAGAAAGCAGGAAAAGACCTCTCTGACCTCAGCCGTAGCAATTACTTACTTGACACATCCCCAAAGGCAACTACTGGGACTACTTTTTATGAAGATAAAAAGCTTCCACACAGCAAAGGAAACAAGCAACAAAACTATAAGGTAACCAACGGAATGGGAAAAGAGATTTGCAAATGACATATCAGACAAAGGGCTAGTATCCAAAATCTATAAAGAGCTCACCAAACTCCACACACGAAAAACAAATAATCCAGTGAAGAAATGGGCAGAAAACATGAATAGACACTTCTCTAAAGAAGACATCCGGATGGCCAACAGGCACATGAAAAGATGCTCAACGTTGCTTCTCATCAGGGATATACAAATCAATACCACACTCAGATATCACCTCACACCAGTCAGAGTGGCCAAAATGAACAAATCAGGAGACTATAGATGCTGGAGAGGATGTGGAGAAACGGGAACCCTCTTGCACTGTTGGTGGGAATGCAAACCGGTACAGCCGCTCTGGAAAACAGTGTGGAGTTTCCTCAAAAAATTAAAAATTGACCTACCCTATGACCCAGCAATAGCACTGCTAGGAATTTACCCAAGGGATACAGGAGTACTGATGCATAGGGGTACTTATACCCCAATGTTTAGAGCAGCACTTTCAACAATAGCCTAATTATGGAAAGAACCTAAATGTCCATCAACTGATGAATGGATAAAGAAATTGTGGCTTATATACACAATGGAGTACTACTTGGCAATGAGAAAGAATGAAATATGGCCCTTTGTAGCAATGTGGATGGAACTGGAGAGTGTGATGCTACGTGAAATAAGCCATACAGAGAAAGACAGATAGCATATGTTTTCACTCTTATGTGGATCCTGAGAAACTTAACAGAAACCCATGTAGGAGGGGAAGGAAAAAAAACCAAAAAGAGGTTAAAGTTGAAGAGAGCCAAAGCATAAGAGACTTCTAAAAACTGAGAACAAACTGAGGGTTGATGGGGGGTGGTAGGGAGGGGACGGTGGGTGATGGGTATTGAGGTGGGCACCTTTTGGGATGAGCACTGGGTGTTGTATGGAAACCAATTTGACAATAAACTTCATATACTGAAAAAAAATAAAAATAAAAAAAATAAAAGAAAATAATTTCCCACTATGAAAATTGATATATTCCATTATAAAGAATAGAATTATTGAATTTTGATGTAAACATATGACATAAATTACTGATTAAAAAGTACAGCTTTCATAAGAAGTAATCAAACTTAAATAAGTGACCTGTTGTTGTTCTTCCCTTACAAAAAAAACAAAAAAGTAGATAGATAGATGAACAGAACAAATTTGGGATATTTATCATTTTAAGAAGCCCTTGGTGACATCTTATTTAAAGTGTGCTATTGTCTTGCTTCATGTATGAAGCATATATTTCTTTCATATATCATAAAGGTAGGGTTGATCCAGCTTCTGAGCTAGTGTCGTGACAAATTGTGGATGATTTAAAACTAGTGATTGTTACTTGAAGATGACAGAATAGGGATTTCAAAGTGGTCAGTAGCACCACCCCTGACTTTCTAATACAATTCTGCATCCTATTTCTGAACTACAGATCTTCATTCTGATTTAAGAAAGAAAAGACAGGGGCACCTGGGTGGCTCAATCTGTTGAGCATCCAATCGGCTCAGGTCATGATCTCGCTGTCCATGAGTTCAAGCCCCATGTCGGGCTCTGTGCTGACAGCTCAGAGCCTGGAGCTTGTTTCAGATTCTGTGTCTCCCTCTCTCTCTGCCCCTCCCCCACTCATGCTCTGTATCTCTCTCTGTCAATAATAAATAAACATTTAAAAAATAAAAAAAAGAAAGAACGAAAAGACACAATACAGAACAAAAGGGGAAAATGTTATATATAAAATTTTCTTCTCCAAATGGAAGAATGTGATTTGCCATTGCCCTAGAATACATTTAACCTAGACTATAGTGGATCTGAATAAAGAGTGTGGATGTTGAAATCTTCAATTAGTAGAAGGCTGTAGGTTCTTTGACTAGTGAAATGTCAGACTGACTGGTGAAAGTCCTCAAGAGACTGTATAGGTAGTCAGAAGTATTATACTAGAGATAGTTCAAAGTAATGTATTAATATAGAAGTAATCAAAAATTTTATAGGAGAAAATAGTCTTGGTTTATCCACTAAAAACACGGGAAATAGATTCTACTGTTATGATTTGGCAATGCTCCTTGAAGAGCAGGTGGACAGAGCAATCACTGAGTCTGACATGAATCTAAAAGCCAGCACCTTCAGTAAAAAACAAAAACAAGCAAACAAAAAACAAATAGCAAATAACAACTACTGGAACCACTTCAGCAGTCCAACAATTGAAATTAACTTTGTAAAGGAGGCAATGAGACCTTCAAAGTAGACATCTCTAAAAGCATCATTATGGCCAGAGATGCATTGTAGATAATTCTACAAATCCAGCTGATTTGTTAAGACAAGAATGTTCTTTATGAGTTTGTGTGCTCCAAACATACTCTGAAGTGGGCCTCTGGCATATCTAGGATGATCAGAGCATGCTGTGTTACCATTAATAAAGAAGGCTTTGCAGTTAAATCAATAGATCCATTCCATCAGTAGTTCTTGGAAATGCTCTTGGTCTAAACCTGTGGTCTTCATTAAGTTCTTATAATTGAATACCCCCTGGAGGGATGTGTGTGTGTGTGTGTGTGTGTGTGTGTGTGTGTGTTCATGTGTGTGTGTGTGTGTGTTCATGTGTAAGTAATCTTTGAATAAGTATATAGTGTGTTCAGCTAATTTCCATTGTTAGAAATAGAAGTGCTGGATCCAGTTTCATGATTTTTATATTGATTTTCTCTCCTCTCACCTTCTCCTTTGAAAATAAGCTAAGAGGGGCGCCTGGGTGGCACAGTCGGTTAAGCGTCCGACTTCAACCAGGTCACGATCTCGCGGTCCGTGAGTTCGAGCCCCGCATCAGGCTCTGGGCCGATGGCTCAGAGCCTGGAGCCTGTTTCCGATTCTGTGTCTCCCTCTCTCTCTGCCCCTCCCCCATTCATGCTCTGTCTCTCTCTGTCCCAAAAATAAATAAACGTTGAAAAAAAATTTAAAGAAAATAAGCTAAGAATGTTAGCCATCAGCCAAGACTTATTGGCCACCTATATCAGGACTACATCATGCAAAAGTACAAGAGGGCATACTATCATATTTCTTACTCTGTGTAATCCTCCTAAAATGGGGGAGTAAACCCCCTCAACTTTGTGTCTGTTGTCCCTGGCATACAGAGGTATTTCACACATGCAGAAACTAATGAAACATTTCCTTTTCTCTGTATGCGGTATAGGTCAATTGAGAAGGACGTATGTGTTCTGTAAGGTTATTATATATATGTCCAGTCATCCAGCTACTAATAAATATCCTTATTGTTCTCCTGCATTGATGTGATCTCACATTCTCTCCTCACTCTTTATTTCTGAAGATGGTTATAGGCACACAGAACAAATAGGCTGCAGAATTTCAAAGGCATACTAGGTTGGTAAGACACAGAAATGGGTGACCTAGGTCCTGAAGGAAGGATGGGATCTTGACCGAGAATATAGGAGCAGAGGCCATTAGGTCTCCTGGAGGTGTCAGCTGATGTTGAATTGGAGAATTATGAGAAATTCGTGGAGGACCAGCTACAGATGTCAGCAGAAATTATTAAATCTGAAGAAATATCTGGTGAAGATTTTCTTCACTGGACATTTCTGCACTCATGTGTTCCTTCATTTTTGTGAGCAACCTAATAAAAGACATATTCATATTCCCGTTTAAAAGAGTACAAGGAATAAAAATATATATTCCATTTTTCCCCAAATTAGAATTCCCTTCCTAAATTTCATATTAAATTCAGATAATTAAATCTCTATACTTGGAGATAATTAAATCAAATACTTGGAGACTGAAGAACATCCCACTAAAGAATGAATGGGCTAACCAAGAAGTTAAAGAGTAAATTAAAAGTATATGGAAGCCAATGAAAATGATAATACCACAAACCAAAACCTCTGGGACAAGCAAAGGTGGTCGTAAGAGGAAAGTATATAGCAATCCAGGCCTTCCTAAAGAAGGAAGAAAGACCTCAGATATACAACCTAACCTTACGCCTTAAGGAGCTGGAAAAGGAACAGCAAATAAAACCCAAAACCAGCAGAAGATAGGGAATAATAAAGATTAGAGCAGAAATTAATGCTATCGAAACCAAAAAAACCAGTAGAACAGATCAACGAAACCAGAAGCTGGTTCTTTGAAAAAATTAACAAAATTGATAAACCACTAGCCAGTTTGATCACAATGAAAAAGGAAAGGACCCAAATAAATAAAATCAAGAATGAAAGAGGAGAGATCACAACCAACACAGCAGAAATAAAAACAATAATAAGAGAATATTATAAGCTATTATATGCCAATAAAATGGGCAATCTGGAAAAAAGGGACGAATACCTAGAAACATATACACTACCAAAACTGAAACAGGAAGAAATATAAAATTTGAACAGACCCATAACAAGTAAGGGAATCGAATTAGTAACCAAAAATCTGCCAAAAACAAGAAGCCAGGGCCAGATTGCTTTCCAGGGGAATTCTACCAAACATTTAAGGAAGAGTTAACACCTATTCTCTAGAAGCTGTTCCGAAAAATAGAAATGGAGGGAAAACTTCCAAACTCTTTCTACGAGGCCAGCATTCCAAACCAGACAGAGGCCCCACTAAAAGGGAGAACTATAGACCAATTTCCCTGATGAACATGGATGCAAAAATCCTCAACAAGATATTAGCCAACTGGGTCCAACAATACGTTAAAAAAATTATTCACCACGACCAAGTGGGATTTATGCTTGGGATGCAGGGCTGGTTCAATATCCACAAAACAATCAATGTGATTCATCACATCAGTGAAAGAAAGGACAAGAACCATATGATCCTCAATAGATGCGGAGAAAGCATTTGACAAAATACAGCATCTTTCTTGATAAAAACCCTCAAGAAAGTAGGGTTAGAAGGATCATACCTCACGGTCATAAAAGCCATATGCAAAAGACCCAACGCTAATATCATCCTCAATAGGGAAAAATTGAGAGCTTTCCCCCTAAGGTCAGGAACAAGACAGGGGTGTCCACTCTTGCCACTGTTACTTAACATAGTATTGGAAGTCTTAGCTTCTGCAATCAGACAACACACAGAAATAAAATGCATCTAAATCAGCCAGGAGGAGGTCAAATTTTCACTTTTCACAGATGCCATGATACTCTTTATGGAAAACCAAAAGATTCCACCAAAAAACTGCTCGAACTGATTCACGATTTCAGCAAAGTTGCAGGATATAAAATCAATGCACAGAAATCGGTTGCATTCCTATACACCAACAATGAAGCAACAGAAAGAGAAATCAAGGAATCAATCCCACTTACGGTTTCACAAAAAACTATAAAATACCTAGGAATAAATCTAACCAAAGAAGTAAAAAATCTATACACTGAAAACTATACAAAGCTTATGAAAGAAATTGAAGAAGACACACAAAAAAAGGAAAAATATTCCATGCTCCTGGATAGGAAGAACAAATATTGTTAAAATGTCAATACTCCCAAAACAATCTACATATTCAATGCAATCCCTATCAAGATAATGCCAGCATTCTTCACAGAGCTAGAACAAATAATCCTAAAATTTGTATGGAACCAGAAAACACCTCGAATAGCCAAAGCAATCTTGAAAAAGAAAACCAAATCAGGAGGCATCACAATCCCAGACTTCAACCTATACTACAAATCTGTAATCATCAAAACAGTATGCTACTGGCACAAAAACAGACACTCAGATCAATGAAACAAAATAGACAACCCAAAAATGGACCCATAAACAGATGGCCAACTAATCTTTGACAAAGCAGGAAAGAATATCCAGTGGAATAAAGACAGTCTCTTCAAGTGTTGCTGGGAAAACTGGACAGCGACATGCAGAAAAATGAACCTGGACTACTTTCTTACACCATACACAAAAATAAACTCAAAATGGATGAAAGCCCTCAAAGTAAGACAGGAAGCCATCAAAATCCTCGAGGAGAAAACAGGCAAAAACCTCTTTGATCTTGGCCGCAGCAACTTCTTACTCAACATGTCTCCGGAGGCAAGGGAAACAAAAGCAAAAATGAACTATTGGGACCTTATTAAAATAAAAAGCTTCTGCACAATGAAGGAGATAATCAGCAAAACTAAAAGGCAACCAACGGAATAGGAGAGGATATTCACAAACGACACATCAGACAAAGGGTTAGTATCCAAAATCTATAAAGAACTGATCAAACACAACACTCAAAAAACAAATAATCCACTGAAGAAATGGGAAAAAGACATGAATAGACATTTCTCCAAAGAAGACATCCAGACGGCCAACCAACACATGAAAAAATGTTTAACTTCACTCATAATCAGGGAAATACAAATCCTAACCACAATGAGATACCACCTCACCCCTGTCAGAATGGCTAACATTGACAACTCAGGCAAGAACAGATCTTGGTGAGGATGCAGAAAAAGAGGATCTCTTTTGCATTGTTGGTGGGAATGCAAGCTGGTACTGCCACTCTGGAAAATGGTATTAATGAAAAAATTAAAAATAGAACTACCCTATGACCCAGCAATTGCACTACTAGGTATTTATCCAAGGGATACAGGGATTCTGTTTCAAAGGGGCATATGCACCCCAATGTTTATAGCAGCACTATCAACAATAGCCACAGTATGGGAAGAGCACAAATGTCCATCGATAGATGAATGGATAAAGACACACACAATGGAGTATTACTCAGCAATCAAAAAAAATGAAATCTTGCCATTTGCAACTACATGGATGGAACTAGAGGGTATTATGCTAAGTGAAATTAGTCAGTCAGAGAAAGACAAATATCATATGACTTCACTCACATGAGGACTTTAAGACACAGAACAAACATAGTGAAGGGAAGCAAAAATAATATAAAAACAGGGAGGAGAACAAAACATAAGAGACTCTTAAATATGGAGAACAAACAGAGGGTTAATGGAGGGGTTGTGGGAGGGGGAATGGGCTAAATGGGTAAGGAGCATTAAGGAATCTACTCTTGAAATCATTGTTGGACTATATGCTAGCTAATTTGGATGTAAATTTAAAAAATAAAGTTAAAAAAATAAACAAACATTAAGAAAATAATAAAACTTCTAGTCCTTTCATATTACAACTTTTGGTATTTTTTTATTACATGGAGAATCCAATAAATTGCTTCTTAAGAACTTGGAGATGTTATGGTCTACAATACATATTTGGTTAGAACATAAAGATATAGATTCACTTAACACACTTAAATCTGTACAACTAGACTAAAATGTCATTAAATGTATTTGCAGACAATGTAACAATCACAAGGGGATTTTACCATGCAGTGCAGGTCTGACCATCAAAGAGAGAGGCAAGAAAGATTAACAGGAAAATGATCATGCAGGTGTAAGAAAGTTTTGTCCAGGCCAATGAAAGATCTGTCAGAAGAATCTTTCATGTCATGGGAATTGCCCTAGTATCCTTCACACTGATTCAATGACTCCTCAGAGTGGATTAATATATACAAGGTGATGGAATCAGAGTGTTGCAGCTAGAGTCGTCAGTCAACTACAGTCTCCCAAATAGGAGCTCTGAAAGGTACATTTTCATGGCCACCATGCCAAGTCATGTGGACTTTGAGTATATACATGTGATGTTTGCTTTTCAATTTAAATGAATATATTGGCATTCTTAAGTTAATACAAAGGACGAGAATGAATTAGCCATGTACTCCTCAGTAATCTGGTTTTTCTTATATGCATCAATGATAATTAATTAATTTTATATTTGTCATTTGAAATTGTTCAAATGTGTGCTTTCAAAAGATCCAGGGGCACCTGTGTGTCTCAGTCAGTTGAGTGTCCGACTGGCTCAGGTCATGATCTCACGGCTTTGAACTCGAGCCCCGCATCAGGCTCTGTGCTGACAGCTCAGAATCTGGAGCCTCTTCAGATTCTATGTCTTTCTCTCTCTTTCTCTGCCCCTCTCCTGCTTGCACTCTGTCTCTATTTGTCTCTCAAAAATAAATAAACATTAAAAAAATTTTAAAAATATAAAAGATCCATTCTACCTGAACTTTGACAAAATGTAATATCTGGGCGTGAAAAGCTAAGGAATAGATTGTAGATAATGATTTACCAGGATTACTGTTAGTACCCTGTGAGCCCTCCTAGAAGAGATGATGATGATAACCTTTTCATGGTGCATATCTTTGCTGTGATATTGACCAATTGTGAAGATTGCTTGTTTTTCTTGTTAGAATTTTTATACCCCAGACTGCCATAGAATCATTGTATCAACTTTAGAAAAAGCCAACGATATAATTGAGCCTGGCCTTCTAGTTGTAGGGGAGAGACCCAAAGAGCTTCACTTATTAAATCAGTTATACAGTGAATTGGGGGCAGAAGTGTCACTAAAACTCATAACTCCTATTTCCTGGCCTGATACCCTTTCTGGTACAGACCTTACTGTAATTCCTTTGTCATTCTAGTTAACCTTCTCAAATTTATGAGTTTTGAATACTGTTTCCTCATAATTCTTATACTTTTATTCTTCATTGATGCATTCATTTAACAAGATTCCCAATTATCAGTTATTTGTGACAGTTCTTTACTGCCACTGAAGCAGCCATAAGCCATGTGTGGTTTTTTATGCTTTCAAAATGTGACTCATTAAAATTAAGATGTATTCTAAGTGTTTAATGTTAAGAATGAAGGCTTAGCTCCCCCTAAAATGTAAAATATCTAAAAATACTATAGATTACTCAAATGATAATATTTTTTATATATTGGATTAAACAAAATGGATTCTTAAAATTATGGGGCTCCTAGGTGGCTCAGTTGGCTAAGTGTCCGACTTTGGCTCAGGTCACGATCTCACAGTCCATGGGTTTGAGCTCTGCGTCCAGCTCTGTGCTGGCATCTCAGAGCCTGGAGCCTGCTTTGGATTCTGGGTCTCCCTCTCTTTTTGTTCTTCCCCTACTCATGCTCTGTCTCTCTCTGTCTCTCAAAAATAAATAAAAGTTAAAAAAATTTTAAATTAAGTTTACCTGCTTATTTTTAATGTTTAATGTGACTACTAGAAAATTTAAAAATAAATATGTGGAGCACCTGGGTGGCTCAGTTCGTTGATATCAACTCAGATCTTGATCTCAGGGTCGTGAGTTCAGGCCCCGCATTGGGCTCTGCACTGGGCATGAGGCCCACTTAAAATAATAATAACAATTAATAATAATAATAATGATAAATATGTGCCTCACATTTTTATTGAACAGAGCTAGTATAGAATATTGCCATGGGTCATTTATTCATTGATTCAGTGAGTATGCAGTAAAGCCCCCCAAGTTGTTAAGTACTGTGCATACACAAAATGTCTTCTATTGTATAAATGTGATGTTTTGTTCTTCTCATTTTAGGTGAGATGATTTAAGATATTTTAGAATGGGAAAATTATTCTCATCATCATTAATTTTACGTAGTTTTAGATAAGGTTGGAACTCAAAGGCATGCTATCATCCCTCTTGGAGCTAAAGTTATCTGAGAAATTAGATCAGGTTTACACAATACTATTGAATTTCTTTTCTTGAGGAAAGTATGGGTCGGCCAGGTCTACAAATGCCTGACTTTTTATTTGTGGACTAAAAATAGTTTCCTTGCTTCTCTGATACCAAGTCAAGCTATGAGCGCGATTTTGGATTATTGTCTTGTTTGTGGCTGCTATGTCACTTGTTCTAGTTCTTTCCTTCCTTTTCAGTGAAGGTTTCCCTCTTCCAGAGATATCACTTTTAGGAAGAGTAAACAGGGATGAACTAAGGACAACTAAGTTGCCCAGATGGAGGAGATAATAGAAAACTGTTCTACTATATTTTTATCATCTGGATTTTTCCATAATATTTTTATGATGGCATATATGAAATCACAGTCATATAGTTATCCTTAGGAGGACATTAAACTTTTAAGAACAGTTAATAAAAAAATGCCTGATGTAGAAATCCATAATAAACTATGAATTGTTGAAATTAAGCACCTTGCAAAGGGAAAAACGTTGAGGAAAAAAATGAAGAACATATAATGCAATTCTCTCCATAAAATTAGAGAAAAGCCTATTAGATTTTGAAACTGAATTAAAGAAATTGTCACTTCAAGAGGAAAGACCCCTATGTAGCAAGTCTTCTTACTCTTTTTGAACTTATGACATAGAGCTTATAAAAAGCTAGCAGATGACATGACAAAATACTCTATTTACTTGTTTCAAATATATATGGTGATGGAAGAAGAATCCAGAAACTTTGTGCTCCTAAATAGGATAAATCAGAAGACTAAATAAGCTGACCACAAAAAATGAATATTAAAAAAGTGATTGAGTGCTTTACTTAGTCATATGGCTCACCTCGGTGACACTTGAAGAGACAATCTCACTTTTGAAACAACGGGTTAATTGAATTTCTCTGTTATGAGCGTTTTGTAACTCAAGTAGCTCCCTGTGACAGATAAAACCAAAAGTCATAAGTCTCTTAAGATAAATTCCATGGTTATTCTGTTTATTATGTACCTTAAGGGGTTAGAAATATTTCTCTGTGATAGCTTTACATTTAAAAAAAAAGAAGGAAATGGAAAGGTATGCTGCTAGTTTTGTGGTCATAGTAATATGAATCATACAAAGTTTTTTGATTTCCCCTTACTTCTTTGGAAAGTTATTCACGGTGCTACTTTACTTGTAGGCTAGTCTGCCTTATGCTAGAAGATTGTCCCGCAAAAGTGATAACAGACTAGTTTGTTTGTTCAGTGCACATATGGTATTGAGGGCATGTTTTAAGTCTATGAAAATCAATATAGTTTCTTCTTGTCTTACCAGCACTGCTAAGAACAAAACATTGGAATGAGTCACCATGATCAGAGGTGCTGCCACCTAGTGAATGGAGTCTGAAGTGAGGAAGGTCCTATTTCTTGAACAAATGGTGATAGAAATCTGGACAATGATATGCAAAAAATAAAATAAAATAAAATAAAATAAAATAAAATAAAATAAAATAAAATCTAAGCACAGACCTTATACTCTTTCCAAAGTTAACTTAAAATGATTCATAGATCTGACTGCAAAATGCAAACTTTAAAATTCCTACAAAATAATAATGGGGAGCAGAATATACTGCCCCCAAATATGTCATTTTGACATATTGATTATTTTAAATTAAAGTTACCTGAGAAACAGCTGGTGGAAGAAGGACATTCTGACTCCCCTCCTTTGTTCCCTTGAAAGCAGGAAATAAATGTCTGTGAAAGGTGCCCTCTGTAACAGGAGAGTAAAAGGTATTCTTATCGCTAGAGATAGGGAATTCAAGTTTGTGAAGGCTATATAAACAAACCTTGTTACTTCTTCATTAATTTGCTACCCCAAGCCCAAAGCCCTTTGTTCTTTCAATTTTTCATAAGTGTATTCTTTATTTGTCTAAGAAGTATAAAAGCTTCCTGCTTTGGTCACTTCTTTGAGCCTCATATACATATGAAATGAAATTTGTTTTTCTCTTGTTAGTCTGTCTTATGTCAACTTAATAAATAGACCAGCCAAAGAACATAAAAAAGAAGAAAGGAAATGTTTTCCTTCTCTACAGTGACATAGGAGAAAATCTAGATGATTTTGGTATGTTGATGCATTTTTACATACAATACTAAAGACATGCTCCATGAGAGAAATAATTGATAAACAGGCCACCATTAAAATAAAAAAACTTCTCTGCAAAAGACAATATTGAGAGAATTTGAAGACAAGTCATAGACAGGGAGAAGATATTTGCAAAACTCGTATCTGAAGAACTGTTACCCAAAATATACAAATAAATCTTAAAACTCAACAATAAGAAAGCAAAAAATTTAATTAAAAAATAAGCCAAAGGCTGTACAGACGCCTCATCAAAGAAGATATCGACATGGCAACATGCAGAAGAGAACATGCTCCCCAAAAAATGTCACTAGGAAAATGATAGCTAAAACAATAAGATACCATTATACAGATTTTAGAATGCCCCAAATCTGGAACACTGACAGCACCAAATGCTGGCGAGGATGTACAACAATACAAACTCTCATTCATTGCAGGTGGGAATATGAAATGGTAGAGCCACTTTGGAAAACAGCCTGGCAGTTGTTTTTACAAAACTGAACATACTCTTACCATACATTCCAGCAATCATGCTCTTTGGTATTTACACAAAGGAGCTGAAAGCTTATGCCCACACAAAATCTACACCAGGCAGCTTTATTCATTATTGCCAAAACTTGGAAGCAACCAAGATGTCCTTCAGTAAACAAATGGATAAATAAACTGTGGTAACTTCAGACAATGAAATATCATTTAGCACTAAAAATAAATGAGCTATTAAGACATGAAAAGAAGCTTAAACACATATTACTAAGTGAAAGAAATCAATCTGAAAAGGCTACATGCTGTGTGATTCCAACTATATGACATTCTGAGAAAGGCATAAATACGGAGACAATAAAAATAACAATTGTTGCCAGGGGTAGGGAGGAGGTGAGAGAGATGAACAGGCAGAACACAGAGAATTTTCAGGACAATTAAAATATTCTGTATGATATTATAATAATGACTGTATGTCATACATTTGTCCAATCCATAGAATGTAGGAGTGAAACATAAGGTAAAAGCTATGGACTTTAGGTGATTATGATGTATCACTGTAGATTCATCTTTGGTTAAAAAAAAATAAAGGCAGTTCTAGGGAGTGATGTTGATAATAGAGGAGATTATGCATATGTGGAGTCAGAGGGCATATGGAAAATCTTTTTACTGCCTTCCCAATTTTGTTGTAAACCTAAAACTACTCTAAAAAATAGTTTGAAAATATAATAAAAATAAAATAACAAATATATAAAATAAGAAGGAACCATCAAAGCCCTAAAGCCCAATTTTCAAAGTTAACCCATTCTCCAACATCAAGCCCATTAAAAAAACTAATAATGAAGATACAGATCTCCCACTATTAAACTTTCCCTTCAAGTTCCAGAAAAGTCTTTTTAATTCCTGGGGGGCAGGGGGAGGTCATGTTGAGAAAAATCATAAAGAAATATCCTCTAAATTGGCATAGTTAATAAAGATGGACCTTGCTGCAAACTAATGGGGCCCTCCTTTATGAAGAAAATATAAATTCCCTTCTTTTTGCTCATTAATGGAAATTGAGCTATGCCAATTTTTTTTGTCAGGGGAATCAAGATTTTATTATTTCTGTCATACCAAGGATTTATTTCTCCAAAGTATAGGATAGTTTCCTCCAAAGCAACTCATTTCTGAAGTGCTGGGTGTAGCTTGGCAAGGTTTTGGCTTTTGCTCAGAACATGTTGCCTCACTGCTCAAATTAAGGCACCAAGGGATGAAAGGGAGGGTTTGAAGTGGGAAGAGAAGCCCAGTTACATGCCATATCCTATCTGGCACATAAATACTGAAATTCAGTTTGGCTACTGTAGTTAATCTGACCAATACAATAATTTGAACACATAGTTGGTACAATAGCTTTTATGCCCTACTCTTCCAACAATCTGAGATCTTGCCAACAAGCTAAGGGAAACTTTTGGAAAATTCACTTATCTGTAAATTGGGG
This sequence comes from Prionailurus bengalensis, assembly GCF_016509475.1. Taxonomy (NCBI): domain Eukaryota; kingdom Metazoa; phylum Chordata; class Mammalia; order Carnivora; family Felidae; genus Prionailurus; species Prionailurus bengalensis. Next base: position 52,294,866 of record NC_057359.1, on the reverse strand, counting down.
CCCACCTGTAATCTTAGTACGGACATGCACTATGCTGGCATTGACATAGCTGTGGCGTGGACCCTAGTGTCAAACAGAGCTAACTGGCTTCAAGTCTCAGCAATGCCACTCTAGGATTTGCCAACTAGCCAAGTTTATGTAACTTCTAAACACTAGTTTGTTCATCTGATAATTAATCATAAGAACAGATACACAATCTAATGAGTCACTGTGAGGACAAAATCAGGTATTTGTTATTTAAGCCCCTCTATAAAAAGTAGTTATCCTGGGGCACCTGGGTGGCTTAGTCAGTTAAGCATCTGACTTTTGTTCAGGTCATGATCTCATAGTTCATGAGTCCGAGCCCCACATTGGGCTCTCTGCTGTCAGCACAGAGCTTGCTTCAGATCCTCTCGCTCCACCTCTCTATGCCCCTCCTCTGCTCGTTCTCTCTCTCTCTCAAAAATAAATGTTAAAAAAGTAGTTTTTCTAAAAGGAAAAGACAGTGTCTGTTTTTTATTATTATTTATCTTGAATATAGCTGTATTCTGTATAAGAAAGATATTCAATGAACATTTGTTTCGTGTCAGCTACTCTTTAATCCATGTATCCACAAAGGCAGTCACAGTAGTCACATCATTGCTCTGACTTTGAGGAATCTATTTTTGAGGAAATAGGTAGCATGGTCTTCTTCATAGACATGAAAATATCTTAAATTAAATAATCTGGCAGCAACATAAAGCTCACTAATGACAAGTTTATATGGTTATAGTGTCAATATGAGATTGCAAGCAGAAGCATTTAATTTTTGAACTTGTCATCAAAAGAGGTGTTGATGAAAATATTGAATAGTTAGATTTTATAACAATACTTCCCTGATAGAAGACAACCCAAATAAAATGCTTATTGTCTGCCAAAATTTCAAAATAGTTTAGGTGAAAAGAGTGAATAAAATTAAATGCCCTGGGATTGCAGATGCTATTTTTCAAACTGAATGTAGGTCATATTGCCTCTGTCTGTGTTGATGCTGTGACTCTAAGGGCAACTTGGTAATCAGAGATGGAGATAGAGGAAGGTGCTTTTAACTGGTCCCAACTACCTGCCACACTTCAAAAATGCAGTAAGCCTGTTCTGGAACCTACAAGTAATTCGTTCTGCTGAGTTCTCCCACACATCGTTTTGTAAAGCATTTCATGGGAAAACAAAATAAGAATTTTTTTTAATATTGCTTTTTTTTAAACTGAGAGGGCAAAAAAATAAAAATAAAAATAAATTTTTAAAAAAGAGAAAAAAATTAAAAATAAACTGAAAGGGCATAGACAAAATTTTGATATGTTTCATATTTTTTTCTTTGTATTCTTAGAGATGAGATGGTCATACTTTTCTCTTGCCTTTTTAGGTACCAAGAACTGTGCCCCCACCAATGGAAAAAAATGTGAATTTTCTTTCCATATTCCTGATTGAAGTGCAAAGGGCTTTACTGAAGGGATTCCAAGGGATAAATCATGGTCTTAAACTTTATCTAAGGTAATCAATTTGCATGTGTTATCCTAGAAAAAAAGTGCCTGTCGATGGATATAACCATATGCCATCCATCCTTGTGGGGGCATGGGGGTGAAATGCCTAGAAGTCTATCTTGGTAATATAGCAGGCTTTTATAGGTACACTTTAATTGTTTTAGCCTAGAGAAATTTCAGTGCTGCTTCATCTTGAAAGAAAAGATATAATAAAACCTTATACTTTAGAGTGCTTTCTTCTCATAATATTGGATGATATGGCACAAATATGACCTGGTTGTGCTTCACAGAGTCATTGAGCTTTAAGTATCAAATACTTTATTCCCCTATTATAGATGGTGAAAAATCATAACTGTAATAACCTCTCATAAGGGGACACAATAAGTTGATAGAGAAACTTAAAACTGAACTCAGATAAGACCAGACATTCTGACTTTTCTTCCATGTGTCAAAAAATGCCTTAATGTATATTTCAGAATTCAGCTTTAAATAATTGGTGTTATTGATTCCTTTGCTTTCTTTTGTGAATAAGAGAGAGAAGGGGGGGGGAGGACAGGGAGAGGGAAAGAGAAATAGACAAAGAGAAATCTAGTTCCATAAGAAATTAAGTACAATTATTATATACATATTTCATCATTCTACAATTGTGCAAATTCTATTTACTTAGATTTTCAATTATGAGAACTGAGTTACCTTAGTTACAAATGCCTCTCATTCCACAAGGCTTTTGCGGGGGTGTGTGCAGGGATGGAGAAGAAATACATTCAGTTGAATATAACTTAGTTTTGTTTAACTGGTAGTTGCACCGATATCTCATAATTATTATAATAAACTTTGAAATATATGAAAATCACCTTATATAAGGGAATTTCCATTAAATGAGCTCATTTATATTACTGTACCAAACAATCACAAAATTGTGAATGTGTGGGAGAGAGAAAATAATTTTTGTAGGTTTAACACTTAAAACATCATTTATTGTATGTTACTTTGTGTGTAAATATACATATTCAATTCACACTGTTTAAGTAGGTTTGTCTTCATGAACTTGACCAAATTCTACATATGGCAGTATTTCTGATTCCTGACTTTGGAAAGGAGGTGAGTGTAAGGAAAGTAGCCCAAATCTCTATGATTTACAGTTAGTCTTGGAATCAGTTTCCAGGGAGGGACTAGGATTAGTTTCTTTAATCCAATGAGCAGCAGGTTATACATTCCTGAAGGCCTCTTGGGAAAAGAGCTGGTTCAGAGAAACTCAAAACTAAGGATTGCTAATGAATTTCTCTTAGTTTTGATGTTCTAAAAGTATTACCTTATTTGTATAATAATGTTGAAAAATAGTCCCCACGACTGAGTGGCTCAGTCGGTTAAGCGTCCGACTTCAGCTCAGGTCACGATCTCGCGGTCCGTTGAGTTTGAGCCCCGCGTTGGGCTCTGGGCTGATGGCTCAGAGCCTGGAGCCTGCTTCGGATTCTGTGTCTCCCTTTCTCTCTGCCCCTCCCCCATTCACGCTCTGTCTCTGTCTCAAAAATAAATAAAACGTTAAAAAAATGTTTAAAAAAAAGAAAAATAGTCCCCATTATATTTGATTCATTAAGACCTTGTTAAGTTATAAATGTCTATATTTTCAAATACTATTCTGAATGCAAAGTTTCTGGAGTACAACAGGTAATTATTTACTAACAGTAAATCCTTACTCCAGTTCCTTATGCACCAATTTCCTCCTTTTAGGACACTACAATGAGATCCAGATGAGACATCATGCTACCCGCAATGAGGTTTTTACTGCAGGCAAGGAACTCCAGAAATATAAATTTGGGTGCTTATAAAAGAAAGGGGCAGGGAGAGCTATCCCTTCTCCCTTATTGCATCCAATTTGAAAAGTTCAAAGACATAATAAAATACAATTACTAAATGGAGGACACTAAAACCAGTACTTTTTGATTAATTCTAGGTATAACAAAGCATTATCGATTTTTTTTTATCTTCCTTCCTTCCTTCCTTCCTTCCTTCCTTCCTTCCTTCCTCCCTTCCTCTTTACCTTTTTCCCCTCCTTTCCTTCCTACCTTTTCTCATCCCTTCCTTCCTTCTTTCCTTCCTCCCTTCCTTCTTTTCTTCCTTCCTTTATTTTTCTTTCTTTCCTTCCTACTTACCTTTTTTTTCCTTCCTTCCTTCCTTCTTTCCTTCCTTCCTTCCTTCCTTCCTTCCTTCCTTCCTTCCTTCCTTCTCTCCTCCCTTCTTTTGCTTGCTCTCTCTTTCTCTCTACTTTCTCTCTACTTTCTCTCTACATTTCTTCTCTCTACTCTCTTTTTTATAGAAGTAAATATGTGTTTACTGCAACTTAAATATTCTCGAATGAAAATTCAGTTATGTCACTAAAGATATGGATAAGCATTCCTGAACATAAACATCATAAGTTTCAAACCAATTTGAGGTGCTATAAAGTAGTTTCAAATATAGTATACCAATTCATAGAAGATATTCATGATATTATTCATCCCTACCATTACCACAAAATATGGAGTCATAGATGAGATCCCAAGTTTTATGCATTAATATTTGTGACCTGAGGAAAATTGAATGTTCCTTGTGATTTTTGATTTTGATCTGAGTTTTCCTGTCTAAACATAACTTCCCCCAAGGTTTTTATTTCATTCACCCAAAGGACCCCGCTGCTTCTCCTGTAGGAACAATTCTCTAAACCAACCAATAAACTGTTCCAATTACACTCTCAATTCCTAGGCTGTTAAAATAGAAACCAATTTATTTGGGGTGCAGCAGTCAAACAGTGCAACATAGTCACCTCCTCACTATATTTTTTCCAAAGTAGGATATTTTTAACCAACTAAACAGCATGGGACCCTGGATTCTCTGAAGCAGAAAAGAGCAAATGTGAAGGCATCTGCTCCTTACCAGACACATCCAGGATTTCTGTACTTCCCAAGTCAGCAACTATTGTCTCAGTGAAGGCACAAAAAACCTGACCCCATAACTCTTGTATAGTCTGCAACAGCTCTGTCAGCTGATATGGTGCATTAAATATGTACTTTTAAATATTAGAAATTGAGAAAGTTCAGCACTTGGTCAAATCCCAGCATGATATGACTACATAGTGTAGATTAGCAATGACACTTGGGAAGTTCCTTTCCTTATTCTTTATTAGAACTGTCCTTTGTAGACTGTTTCAGTGAGGATTCGTTTGATATCAGCCATATCAAAGAAGCAGCACTAACATGAGCAATATGAGATAAGGGAGTTATTAAAAGGAATTAAATCTTACTCAACTCATGGAAGTTGCTTGCCTCTGCATATGGTGACCCACCTGAAGTACCTATATAGGTTATGAAGAATAGCAATCAGAAAGAGAAAATGAGCATGCAGCAACACAAAGTAATAGCAAAGGGGAAGCCACAAGGACAAACTGAAACCACCTTCAATCTCAATGGCACGGAGTAACCTGTAGAAAATCTAGAAACCTCACCATGGAGCTGCACAGGTACCTGGCCCAGAGATAAAAGATGCTCGAGGAGATCCGGTGGAAGCACAGCATTACATGAAAAGGGTGAGTCAGTAACACAGTGATAATTTGCATGAGTTGCAGAGTGTCTGGTGTCCTAAACAAACCTTCAGTATTGATGCTTCACTTCCACCTTTCACACTCATGCACATTTTCCTTTGGCCAACCCTAACCTGAGACCGTACAGAGAAAGGGACTTTAGAAAAAGTTTTGGCTTAGCAAGGCTGATACAGCACAAAACATCTGGAGTCCAACCTGGTCAAATTGACATCCATGCAAACATCTTTTGTCTATATCTAATTCCAAGTAAAGACATTAATATAAACCTTGCTTCTGCCCAACTTGACCCAACCATCCTTATACAATGAAATGTATGACTCTTCATGGTGAGAAATTAAATTCCTTATGTCATTATAACAAATTCTGGAGGTTGTTCATTTCTCTTCTAGCAAAAGCACACACACCCCTTTTCTTAGTGAAACTTCTTTCTGATCAGTGCTTAATTCCAACATAAGGGCAACTGGGAAGCTGTGAATTCAATTTACTTGAATCAAATCCATTTACCCACAGACTCTGAATTTGGTTTTCATTTTGTTTCAAATTTTGACCCTGCAGCTACAAGAGATAAGAGGTTTGTTTTTATTTTTATTTATTTAGTTTTTTTCCTTAAGGGCAGTCATAGGAGGTTTCTGTTCCTTTCTGTGGACCTTGTTCTGGGAATTGAAAGCATTGAGTTGACCATTTTCTTTCCCCAAGTGCTCCAGCACATTTAGAAATAACTAACTAATGCCATCATTGTTCTATTCTTTACCTGTGGCAGCAAATACTTGGTTACCCAAAGACTTTCCTTTCATAGGCACTCGATTTCAGGTATCTCCGGGTTATAATTTAAGTAACTTTTTTGTCGCTGCATGTCATAAATTCTCAGTGTCCCCTTTGTCAGTGGCAACAGGGTCACTGATGCCTTTAACTCTGATCTGATCAAAAATTTCCATTCCAGATAGCCCAGAATTAATTCACATAACCCACCCATAAATATTCTTTCCCCTGGAACCACTTTGCTTATCAGTTTCTGTACCAGCTAAGCTTTGATCAGGGAAGCACAATCATTAGAATGGTAAGGAATAAGCAATTTATTAGAGATTAGATTTTACAAAATTGTGGGAATTGGTGAAGTATTCTGCAGGATGCTCTTCTTTCGGTGCCTGGGTGTAGCCCTAAAACACTAAAGGCCTGCAGGGCCAATTCTCAGGAAGCATACCTAGACAGAAAGCAGGAAGGAGAGAATAAGACAAAGTAGAACCCATGAAGACAAAGTGACACCCGTGTCTATCTCTCACCAGCTCCAATCTAAATAACACAGATCTGCAAAAGAAGCTGGAGATTTTTGCCACAGAACTTCATTCAAGCCTGGTGCAGGATGCAGGTAAGCTGCAGAAGGAGTCCAGGCAGGAGTTGAATTGTGCTCTCCTTCCTTTCTTCCCTTCTATTTCTATTGTTTTTCTCTAGGCCATTGCTCTCAGAGGATGACAGCATAAATAGTGAAGAGTCTAAGCTCTTAAACCACCTTACTTTCATTGAAGTTTTCTGTCCTTGTTTCAAATCCAAAATCAAATAACCTATCTGCCTTTTCTAACATTTGCTAAGAAAACAGGACCTTGCATGGTTTGGATGGTTATGATTTTGAGATTCTAGTATTTACATGCTGAAATCCCAAAGGAATATGAACTAAAGCATACTTGTGGAGAAATGCTGCCTGTTTCTCACAATGTAAAAAATAATTTTACCTTTTTCACTATAGAGCACCGGTATGAACTTGAAAGAAAAAGGGGCTTCTGAGGCATTTAAAGAAACTAGTAAAGTTTATTTTCAAAGGATTTTAAGTAATTTGATGGTCTGTAAGGGTCCTGAAAGTAAAGTTGTTAAAACTTCTACACATAAAATTCATCACAAGGGGTCCAGAATGCCAGATTTATCATTGAATGGAATTGTAGGTGTGACATAAAATATAATAAATTGTTATGATTAAAGCCATCTTTGAAAAATCTACCTACTAAAGGGGAAATAAAGCAAGAAAGTACTTGTCAAGTTTAAATCCATAAACTTAATTAATAAATCAAACAACTAAAGTATTAACTTAGCACTGAAATTACTAATATATGGTATTGTGTGAGAATTTACAAAAGTCCTAGACATAGTTCCTGCCTTCAAGCTGGCTCCAATCCACACAGGAAGCAAGATGCTTCCAGGAAGCAACATAGCAACAAAATACACTGTAATGTGTTCCTTTCTTGAACATCCCAATTTATTTGCTAGCTGGATGATTCCCTTGTCTGTTTTGGTGCTGATGGAATTTTCACTGAAGACAAGATATCTCTTTTATTCTATGTCAGAAAAGAGTCTTAGTTTTGTTTGCTCTTTGAAATAAAGCAGTGAGGATTCAACTTTGCAAAAACAACACATACTTGAGCTTATATATATATAAAAAAAAATATTTTCTTTTTCCTTAAAGGGATGGAAGGACTCAAGATAAAAAGAAGTGGTTTCTGTATAAATAGTTGGGCTGCACAGCCACAGATCAAGACTTGGCCTCTTAGGTCTCAGCACTAACAAAGTGACACCACTGGCCTTTCATGATTTGTGACAGTCATTGCATTTAAATTGTCTGAAACCAACACTACCCTCCGGCATCCTCCTCTTAAACATGAAAAGCCATTTATCAGCTCTGCCTGATGAGGCCTGATGATGCAAATCTTCCGCTGGCTTGTAGACCTCTTGGCGCCTGGATCTGTTCAGTGCCCCTACTCAGCCAATTTTCAGCACAGTTTAGTGTTAGCTGCACACTCTCATTCTTTGGACAGTTCAGACAATAATTTTTAGTGCACTTATGTTTACATATACCTGAGCCAAACCAATGTTGAATGCAAACTTCTAGTGCAACAGTTCATGTAAGGCCCATGAGTTTCCCAAGTATTGTACAATAGAGCAGCAGTGGGAAACTGAGAAAGAAAAATGCATTGTGTTAAAATATAAGGATGGTGTCAGAGATAAGAGGCCCGAAAACTCAAATAAGTGTTAAAATGTTGTTTTTGTGTGTGCTTGGAGAATAGCAGGTAGTATCCTTCAGATTTTTACTATCTGTACGGGTTGAAGTTAATTTATATTTTATATGTTACTTCAGTGTGGTTACTTCTGTTTTAAGCAGGGAAGTGGAAAAACTCCTGATAGAATCAAAGAAATCAATTTAGCAAGTTTTTTAGATTATATACTATTTTTCCAACACTGTGATAGATTCTAAAGGGGATATAATCACAGTATACATGTAAAAATCCTCCTGGATTTTAAAAAGCCTATGAACCTGGTAGACACTCAAGGTTAATAAACATCAACGTGCAGAGTTAAAAACAATAAAGGACCAAAATACATGGTTCTGAGAAAATACATGCTTTTCTCAGAGAAGGTTTCCACTAGGACATGGGCCTTGAACTTATACTGACCTGGAAGCTGCAAGGTCAGATCAAGGATGACAAAGGTCCACATGTTACTTCCATTTTGGAGTTGCCATGCCACAGGTATCCAGAGTGAGCTGAGCAGACAAAGAAGCAATCAAGAGAATGCCCCAGCAACAGAATGGAGCATGAGGTGGGGGCATAGGTCTCTTTCATTGCTATGGCTTTCTTTGTTCATGACAACCCCCAACTTTGGGTCTTGTGCTGGACTCATGTCCTCTTAGCACCACCGGTCTCCTCCCTTCAGGCATGTGACCAGTCCCTGGAGGTTCCTCCATGAGTGTACTTCCTCAGAAGGCCTCCTCCAGATTGTGGGCAACTACTATTGTCCATTTTCAATCCCTCTTCTGTCTTCTCCTTAGAAACCCTAAATAGAGAATTCCCTGCCCCCTAGTATTCAGATGGTGCCTAATAAATATTTACTGAACAAGGTGTTTAAAGGAACGATGAGTCTATGGTATTTTTTATTTTATTTTATTTTATTTAAAAAAATTTAATGTTTATTTATTATTGAGAGAGAGAGAGAGTGGGAGCTGGGGAGGGGCAAAGAAAGAGAAGGAGACACAGAATCCAAAACAGGGGCCAGGGTCTGAACTGTCAGCACAGGAGCTCAAGCTCACAAACTTTGAGATCATGACCTGAGCTGAGTCGGACGCCCAACCAACCGAGTCATCCAGGCACCCCTTTCTGGTATTCTAATTAAATTTTTATTCTATGTTCTTCCCTTTGGGGCCCACAGTGCTCTAGGCTTAAAAATGTCATTTTGAATTAGGGATTAGAATGCAGTTTGGAAAAGAGGACGGAGCGAAGAAGTAACTGACCTCAGAGTTAGAGTCTTTGATGCCTGGAAGACCTCCTACAACTCTGGATCTAAGATTGTGGCAAAACCTCTTCTATCCACACAAAACCCGTTTGGCAAAATATATGATTGTGCTAGATGTTGCTGAAGTCCAGTTACATGCTCTTCACCACATGGATGTGACCATCTCCAGCTCCTAAAAATTTGGGCAATCCACATTTATCCACAGTTGCATATTTCCCTTGAGAATGGTCCATGCATCTCAGCCACCTGTTAGACAAATGCTTGGGAAGCTATGCATTTCTCCCAATAGGAGGTCTGCAAGCAATACTAAGTCACAAAGAGTGCAAACATTGCCCCTATTGCCTGAAAGAGGGCCAGTCTGCAGTGCCTTTCATGCTCCATGGTTCTCTGTATGATCAGGTGGAGGCTAGACTTCAGCTGGACCAGTGATGGTCACATTTTAGTGAGTAACAGAATCCCCTGTGGGGCTTGTGAAAACACCAATTACTGGACCCCACACCCAGAGTGTCTGATTCTGTAGATCTGGGCCTGAGAATATACATTTTAGCAGGTTCTCACATAATGTCAATGTTGTCGATCTGGGGGCCACAGTTTGCAAATCGCTGAGCTGAACCTGTATCTTTATCTTCCTCCTTCCCTGGTCTTTACCTGCTTCACTAACTCTCTTCTTGTTTTCTCCTAAGAGCACTTTCTCAGTGATTCAGTAGCATAGGAATCCCTATCTCAGGCTCTACTTTTAAGGAATCTGACCAAAAAAATAATCTATGTTGTATTAGACATGTGAGACTTTAAAACAATGTCCTTTTGCATATGTATGTATGTACACATGATGAAAAGCAGGATTGGGACCTGGAAAAAAAGTGTCACCTAAATTTATTGAAGGCTACATGGGCTCTTTGTACACATGAAGTCACATTAGCAGTAATAGCCAGGTTTCTTTAGCTTAACAGTTCTTCCTGGAATTGCTTCTGTGACTCTTGCTCAGCAGGCATCAGCACCAGTGCACTGAGGCATCTGTAGTTGCTAAAGGACATGAAGCTTAAAGAAAAGTATGGGAAAGAGAGATAGGAGTGAAAGCCTCTCTCCCATTTGTGTTAACCCTGTTAGAAGGATCACAAAGCACTGTTACAGGTGACTCCACGTTTCATAGAGCTTATTGAAACTGTTCTTGCAGAAATGAATGTCAGTCCCCTTTTCCTCAAACCCGGAGCTCAATCAATGCAAGAACGTAGAAAAGTCACAGTACTGTTCTCAAAATGCTTCTTGCCTCTCACAAATCAGCCTTCCTTCCTGGGTCATGCTTATTTGACTTCTCTCTTTTTAATCTCAGGTTGTGGTTTCATAGAAGTCCCTCATTGCTCATGTAAACGCATGTGGTGTGGACTTACCCTTATGATTTCTCTAAGTCTCTCTGAGATTCAGGCTGGGAACCACTGTACAAACTTGATTTGTACCAGACATGGGACTTCATAGCTTCTTTTCTGTTAAGTATTGCCTTATGCTGATTCTCCTGATTAAAATATCTATCTATCTATCTATCTATCTATCTATCTATCTATCTATCTATATATATCGATAGATATCTCTAGAGATATCTATAGATATCTCTATCTATCTATCGATATATATAGATAGATATGTAGATAGATACATAGATAAATAGAGCACCTGGGTGGCTCAGTTGGTTAAGCGTCTGACTTTGGCTCAGGTCATAATCTCACAGTTCATGAGTTCAAGCCCTGCATCAGTCTCTGTGCTAACGTCTCAGAGCCTGGAGCCCACGTCAGATTCTGTGTCTGCCTCTCTCTCTGCCCCTCCACCACTCACACTGTCTCTCTCTCAAAAATAAATAAACATTAAAAATTTAAAAAAATATATAATAAAATAAAAAAATCTAGATATAAAGTAACAAGAGAGTAAAACTTATTATATGTATTTGTATGTATATAATTATGTGTGCATACATATATATGGATATATATATGTATACATATGGGCATATACTCATGTGTATATGGGTATATAAGTGTGTGTATAGATATATACATATATACATATATAATATAGATATAGAATTATATAGAGTTAGTGAAATGTGAATGAGTCAAACCCCACAAGGCACCTCACTATTTCTTTTTCCTTCTTATATGACTACCCAAAGCTCTGAGTCCACTCCAAGGGTTCAGTGCTAAGAAAGCAAATCTCCTACTCCTCACATGTCAAGAACTCTTAAAAATTACTGCCCTACTTTAAGGAGGGGCACAAAGCAGCAGAAATATGACCTGGGTTCATAGAGGGTATGGAGGAATTATTGAAATCTAAAAATAGAAAGGTAAATCCCCACAATGTTAGTATGTTTCTGTTTCGTTGTGTGGCTGGTTTTTTAACTTCACTTTTTGCAACTTTCTATAAACTTTCTTCTGGACAAACATTTAGGAACCAGTATACCATCAGTTAATATCCCAATTAATTCACATATATTTGGTTGCAGAACTTTCAAAGCTGAAAACCATTTCCCCTGGGGGAACCATTCCACTCTAAGAAATCCACTGAAATCACTAAGATAGGCTTGCTACCAGACAAAAGGAGCCTTGGGACTGATGTATTGGTACAATTCAGAACTTGATTACATATAATTTTGTTGCCATCATTTTTAAGCCTTGGCCAGGATTGGAAGACCCAGGCATTCTGTGATATTTAAAGGCTCTAATCAGGTAACAAAAGACTAACCCTCCTGAATAATCTGCTATATGAATGAGAACAATTTAACTACTTGTGACATTTAGCAAGTTTTTATGTCTTAACCACCAGCAGGAGTCTTGCCCTGTTTAAAAGTAATTTGTGATCACATCCTCCCTTTATAGAGTGAATATTCTATCCTGTAGTAGGTGACTATGCCCTCACACAGATTATAAACCTCCACAATTTAGGATCTGGAGGAGCGATGTTAGGGTGTCATGGAGTAGTTTATAAAATAAAAGTAAATATTTGATAAAATATGATACTGACAAATAAGTCTTCTTTCACATCGTCAGAAAGTTTGTGAAAACCTCTGCATCTCCCAAAAACGTGCGTGAACACAAGGGTGTGACTTTAAGTCTTCACAGTCTCAGACTCTTTCCGTATTAAGTACAAATCTAAACCATACTGCACCTGTTACCTAATGTTGTTACTTTATTTTGTCTTTCAGAGACTGTTTTGAAGGGGCCATGCTTTATTTAATTGAATTAAATTCTAAATCGAGCTTCTGTATGAACTGCTGACAGATTATGATGTGCTACCTCATAGGCTTTATCTGAGAAGAAACAGGATTAAATTATGAAAAGTATTAGGAAGTAATTTAACATGTCAAGTTAGTTCTAGTTGCTTTGGGAAATATTTTGATGTTTCAGTTTACTGGTTCAGTGAAAACATATTTGATGTTCATCATGACTGTTCATAAGCACAGTGCAGGAAAACATGAATTTTCCCTTTTACGGAACAGGATCAAGGGAAAAGATCTCTGGTCTGGGCAGGTGGTAGTGAGACATTATTATCTCATGGCATGCCATCAGTCTGGTCTGAATATCACCAAATGTGGCAAAAACTATTCCCTAAATTTGGAAACTAGCTTAATTTCGCTTAATGTCATTTTTTTTGTGTGTGTTGTTACATAAGATAATGTGCAAAGATTTTTTTATTACCTCTCTTCTTCTTTCCATTAGTAAATGGATTTAGGAAATCTCTCAAGTGCAAGAAAGGCCCTTCAACTAGTTCATTCCTCTGAGAATTTGCAAGTATAATAAGCAGGATTCTCACCACAAACTTGAGAACACAATAGCTTTTTTACATAGGAATCTATAAAGATTAGTGAGCAATTGTTTGTATCAAAGAAAATGAGAGTCTGTTGAAGTCAAATCAGACATTGACCTGTTACTGGTTGGTCACGTTATTAGTCTTTCAATAAGCCCGACTATGGTGGTACTCTTTTACAAATTGATCTAGTTCATATACAGGAATTTCAATAGCATCATATTGAACATGACATAATATCTATCAATACTATTCAACAATGTCTGTCTTTTAGACTCATAGTTAATAAAATGGAACATAACAAGCTTGCTCAAAGAAAGCACTTCCTTTTTTAAAATTGTCTAAAACCCTAAACTGCTATTTAGAATGTTAATTTTCAAGCCATATGTAATGCCCAAAATAACTAATTGTGAATCTGATGACTTTATAATGCAGCTCATAACTTTGTTATTTTAGGAGATATTTAAATATTTTCAAGATAACAAATGTATCATCCTTCTGAAAAGATTATAATTTTATAAATAGCGGTATATATTTTATTTAATTCTAAGGGCAACTTATGACTGATAAAAATAAATACCATTGACATGTATTATTCCCTATCATTGTACTAACTATTTCCTTGAAAATTATAGAACCAAATAGTTAAAGATGATAAATAAATCATACAATTGTTTCAAGGATTGGAGTTCTATTTCTAAAAACATGTAAAATGTTTTCATATATCTGCAAAATGTTTAAAAAAACATATTCAACAGTCATGAATAAAATATTGACCATGTACCAAGTACTGATATAGGTATTCATGGTCTCTACTTTCAAGGTTTCAGTTTAGTAAAAAAGAGTAAAATAGACTTAAAATGGAACAAGTTAATGAATAAAAGAGACTAATATAAAGTGACATACAGAAGATAGAACCATTACAGATTTTCTGGTAAATTTAGAGAGCACTTCACAAAGGAAAGGAATGGCATTTGCGCTTAGAGAAGCAATATGCTTTATGGTTATGGTTTTGGCCACTTAGGTTACATTTCCAGGTTTACCACTTATAAGCTATACAGTGAACCAAGTAACAATCTTTCTGTCACTCAGAAACTGAGATGACATTAATAGCACCTTTCTCGTGGGTTTTGTAGGATTAAATGCATCCAAACACATAAAATACTTAGGACTGTGGTTGACACATAGTGTCATTTAAATGCTTAACAATAATATTTGGACAATGAGGAATGTTTTTTTTTTGTGAGATAAACATGGGAAGAATACCTCAAACAAAGTCAACAGTATCAACAAAGGTGAGGAGTTAAGTGGCTCCTTAATTCATGAAGGCTCTTTAATCCATAGAGTAGTATGAGAATTTTGTCTGATAGGTATATAGGTGTCCAGGAATCATTAAACAATTTTCTGGCATGTTAAGAAGCTTATCCTTGAGCCTTTTTGCAGCAAAAATTTGGGGGATGTTTAGATTTCAGGCAGACAGACTAATTTGGAAACTGTTGTGATAGTACAGGGGTCCGAATTAAGGGAGTAAGAAGGATGAAAAATTAAGGAAAGTAAAAGGGAGATTTTATAGGTGGAATAAATTCAAGATGATGACTCTTCAGAGTTAGGGGTAAAAAAAATGCAGGAAATATATATTTATTTCCTGCCTACATTCATTTTAAAACTATAAACAATGGGATGAAATTTTATTTATTAAAATAATTATGATAAAGGATGGAACTGTGACTTCAAAATGTTTCAAAAGAAAATATTTAAAAGATGGCATATTAGTCAGCCCAAGCTGCTATTAAAAAAATACCACAGCCAAGTGGCTTAACAACAGAAACTTATTTATTCATAGTTCTGGGGGCTGAAAATTCCAAGATCAAAGTTCTGGCCAATGTGGTTTCTGCTGAGAAGACTCCTCCTGGCTGGCAGATGGCTGGCTGCCTTCTCAATGTGTTCTCACTTGGTAGAGTGAGAGGATGCACTGGTGTCTCTTCTTCTTATAAGGACACCAGTCCTATCAGATTAGAGTTCCACTTCTATGACCTCATTTAACCTTTGTCAAATCTTCACAGGCCATTTTCCCGAGAACAGTGACACTGGAGGTTAGGGCTTCAACCTATAAATTTTGGGAAGACACCATCCAGTCCACAACAAAAGGGTTGGCTGAATTACCTTTTTAAAGTTAAAGTTTCTTTTTTAATAGTTAGTGTTTAGGAAAGGAAGAATGCATTGGATGGAAACTTCATCCTGGAATCAGATTGGAGTTTTGTAACTTAATATTTTGTTCATACAGTTCATTAATTTGCATGAGTTCCATCATGTAAGTTGAAAAATTGTACTACTTATCATATTGTACAATTGGGACATTGCAAAGAATGAAAGTTAAAATGTTTCTTTATAAATTCAAATTTTTTTAAGCTAGCCACAAAGAAAGAATTTATAAGTAAATGCTATGATTCATAAATGTAAGGCATTTTGAACTGGAAAGGACAATTGGGTGTGTTAATTTAAATTAATGCTGTCTACCATTTTACAAGAGGAGAAAGGGAAGCATAGAGAGATTAGGTCACGATCTAATCACATGGTCAATGGCAGCATGAGATCCAACCCTGGAACCAGAATTCCTTGTCTCTGTCCTGTGCTTTGGCCAGCACACGTCATGCAGCTCTAGCTAAATTACGGATATTTTGATGTGAAATTCCTATTTCCTGCTAATCAAGCATTTCAAGTACTACCTAAAATATTCATTTTAAATGCTCTTTCCATCTCATTCCATCTGTGTTTGAATGTTTTAAAAACCAAATAGAGTCATTAGAATGTTGACTTACTTATTTCTTTTAACATCATTACCAGGAGATTCTACATTTCTCTTATAATGGGAGATATTAGGCCTTCTCCACCAATAACATTGACGTTAATATGGGTTATATTTATAGGCTTGGGGAAGTAACAAAATATATGGCTTCACACCACTGTCATCTATCATGGGAATAAAATCAAGATTATGTTTTATGTAGTCCCTACATTTGCTGACACAACCCGTTGGGAATTAGTGTTCCTCAATAAAGAATCCACTGAGGCAGTCCTCTGTCCTTTATGGTGTTCTTTCTGGAGGAATCCTGCAGCTAGAATTACATTCTACTCATTTTCCCCCTCTTTAGAGACAGAGGGAAGAGGCAAATGCATTTTGTTTTAAAGTCATAACCATTTCAACCTGGAAACATTGAATTTTTCATTTTTCCTTCCAAATATAAATGAAAATAAATAGGTGGAATTCATGCTTTAAATCAAATATTTTACAAGCCTATGGAAATGAAGGCAGAGCATAAGCACTTCTATTATGTGTATTTTCTTAATTGCTTAAACTGACCAGATATCAAAACAAATGCCAATGGTCCATCAGAAGTTTGCTGGAGCCAGTGACTCTCACTGCCTTTGGAGAAATGATTGTTTATCATCTCCTCCCACCCCTTCTCTTCCCAAGCATGCTTTCACTGAAGTCACAGTGGCCCCTGAGATTAGCTGTAGTGGGAGTACCTAGTCCATGGACATCTGCAGTTGCTATTAATTAAGATTGTATTATTATCATCATCATCACCATCAACATCATCAACATTCTTATTACTTAATTTTGAGGAGAGCTGGTCTACCAGCACACCACTGCCCCCAATCCATAGTACCTGGCACAATGTGCACATATTCTGTCTCACCTTGACAAAGGGCTCAGAATTCCATCATGTAACACAACATGTGTGTTAAATACGTAAAAGAGAAAAGTTTCATCTGCTTATGATGCTATGATAGAAACCAGAGCTGTAGAAGCTTTGCTCTGAGACTCAGCAAACAGTACCAAGATTCTTATCTTACTGCACTGTCTATAGCCATCCATTTTATTGGAACAAGAGGATGAATGTGGAAGATAAAGACCATTTGAACTTTATTTTATTTTTATTTAAAGAAGATATTTTTAAGAAGGTTCATGAGTCCTATTTATACCTATTATATCTATATTAAGAATAATACCTAATATTTGTAGGTAGCTTTGTTCTCTACAGTAGTTAAGATAAACTTTCCTTGTTTAATATTCAGAACAGTCTTGTGAGCCAGATATTACTGTTCCCATTTCATATATGAATATATAGAGACTCATTAAATGATATACAACATCAAATTCAGAATTTCTATCTTGATGTCCAGTGTTTTTTTCCACCACAGCACAATAATCAATTGCATACGTTATGTAAATTATGTTATTCAGGGTGTACAAAAAGATTAGTCAAACTCTTACTAATTGGGTGCCTGATTCAGTCGGTTAAGTGTCCAAATCTTGATTTCGGCTTAGGTCATGATCTCACAATTGGTGAGATTGAGCCCCATGTTGGGTTCCTTGTGCTGACATCATGGACCCTTCTTGGGATTCTTTCTCTCCCTCTTTTTCTGCCCCTCCCCTATTTGTGTATGCTCTCTCTCTGAAAATAAATAAATTAATTAAAAAAAACTCTTACTAATAACTGGCACTATCTTTCCTATTCAACAATATTCTGCAAGACTAAAACAAAATACATAAAATAAGCAGCCCTTCTCCGAGAGTCCTCATCAGAGTAAAATTTGCTCTTGCTAAAATTTCACAAAGTATTGGCATTGTCAAAGCATAACTGAAATGTGTGTGTGTGTGTGTGTGTGTGTGTGTGTGTGTGTGTAACAACTGGTGTATAGGCATTTTTTGGACATATTAGAAATAGGACTCATAGTTTCTAATTTGAAATATTTCAGATCTTTATAGTTTAATCTGTTTTGAGACAAATTTCAAAACTCAACTGACCCTCTGTGTTCTGCCATAATATGAAGGATGTGTGCCTCTTATACTCCTCCTTGTAACTAACTGTTGTATGTTATTTACAGATTAACCTATGTGACTGAATGTTTGCATTTCTTGGGAATTCAGAAGAAGAAGAAGAAGAAAAAGAAAAAGAAGAAGAAGAAGAAGAAGAAGAAGAAGAAGAAAGAGAAGAGGGTGGGGAGGTAGGGGGAGGGGAAGAAGAGAAAGAAAGAAAGAAAGAAAGAAAGAAAGAAAGAAAGAAAGAAAGAAAGAAAGAAAGAAAGAAGAATCAAATAAGGTTATCAAAATTCAAGAGAAATATAAAAATTTCTGACAACAGAAACATCTGTGAATCTATAGTCTCTATAATAGAGAACAATCCTTGCCACTGTATAGTTATGCAAAACAATTTAAACCAGGTATTATGACCCCGGGAATTCTTAGATCATGAAAGAGAGTCTTTGGGAATATAAAAAACTCTGGCATTCAGAAAAGTTTTAGTACACCTGACATTTAATATATTTAGATATTAAAAATGTATAATATTGCCAATTATCTATTATGATGATTTACATCACAACTTAAGAGTAGACCATTAGTGACTTTGGAGGTCACTTGGTCTTTCCTCCAGATTTACAGTGAGAATACTGAGGCAAAGAGTGGCTGAAAGTCATAAAGTTTATTTAGTTAAGTGAGGCTCCATTCTTCCTTAATTCAGTGCTCCTTCATCATTACCAAATGCGACAAGACTGTCCTATTCATGATGTATCTGATGTAAGAAATGCAGAAAAATTGATTAGTTAGTTATCAGTTAAGTCAGATAATTTCTCTAGCCAAGAAGAGACTTCTAAAGTGAGTATAATTTTTTGGAATTATAATGAAATTTTATTTGTTTAAGTTTATTTATTTATTTTGAGAAACAGAGAGAGTTCTCTATTGTGCTCACACTAGCAAGTAGGGGAGGGTCAGAGAGAAAGGAAGAGAGAGAATCCCAAGCATGCTTGGCACCCTTAGCGCAGAGCCTAACATAGGACTTGGTCTCATGAACTGTGGGATCACAACTTGAGCCGAAATCCACTTGGACGCTTAACCAACTGAGCCATTCAGGCGCTCCTGAACTGTAATGAAATTTGACAGACATAGGCCTGCCAATCAGAAAATCTGAATTTGGTCTTGGCCTTTCTAATTATAAGCTAGGCTCTGAAGCTGTTGAACAATACTAGCTCTGAGGATTGTGAAAATCCAATAAGAAAATGTATATTATGTTGGAAAATTGTTAAGTGCTATCTAGACAAAGGATTATTGCTGATATGATTGCTTTAAAATGTTAGATATTGGGTAAACATTAACACCTACAAAAATACTTGCTAGAAGTGGTCTCTAGAAGCTTTTCATTAGGAGTGGGAAGCCAGTACTTACTCTCCTTTTAGATCCTTAGACAAGCAATGAATTATTATTGGGAAACCAAACATCAGTCAAAATAAGCTAACAACTAGGAGACTTTTGGAACTTTTGTCTCTTGTATATAGGTGTCTAAATATTACATTTATCCAAATCATGCATTTAATTACCATTTATAAAACAAATGCTGCCATACTGTTGCTGTTTCAATCCGTTTTTGAAAGAAACTGGTAAGGGAAGGTGGATAATCTAGGTCCCCAGCTTGAGCTTCCCAGGTGATTGTTCCCAGTCTATATAGAATTTGAATAACTTAAAGTGGGACATAGGACTTCTTGGTCAGAGCACACATGCAGCACTATTTCCTTTCCATTCCCATTAGATGGTGTGAGACCTGATAGGGACATATGCTTTCCATATTTCCATCTGACTGAGCTCTGACGTCACTGGTGCATGGAGCTAGAGTAGCCCAAGGAGCTAACTGTCTCCTGTCAAGTTAATTGGCAAAAGGCAAGGGGAGTCAGGTCCCAGGCCAGGCAAATACTATGTCTCCCAGTGGATGCTAATGTCATCATGTGCCCTTTGCCAATCATTCAGTATGAACTCTCCCATTCCTCTTTTGTTCATATGCTGGCTTATTTCATTGTATTCTTACCTTGAATATATATCCAGCAAAGTTCTGGTTTCTCTAGCAACTAACCTTCCAAGGAGAATGCAGTTTGTATCCTCAAAGTCTAGTAAAGAAAATATTGAAAGAAGAGACATGGTAACAGGGATTAAGAGCACAGACCTGGGAGTAAGACCCCTAATGCTTTATTACTCTGCTTTCTGGGTAGCTCAGTGGTGAGGAGGTCTCTGAGAAAAGTAGAGATTTAACCTCTTGTTGCCTTGGTTTCCTCAGGTGAAAGTGTGGTTAATAATAGTTCCTACCACATTAGGTAATAATGCACACAAAGCTCTTTTTATAAAGTGAGGGACATCTAAACCAATGCTCTACAATGTCATTTTGAAACCTTTTAGATTTCATAGTGTAATACACAGTGCATTAGGCAATCTTCTAGATCAAATTGCTAATTTGTATATTGTTCAACTTATGAAATTCTGAAGACAGGGTTTGCAAAATAACTTTGTACTATGAATGGCATACTTATTAATATTTAGGCATGTCTAGTTTTTCATCCTTACAAGGTAATGTCCTTGAAAAGCACCTCCTGTAAATATGTGCTAGGAAGGTTGGTTTCTAGACTAAAGTAATTTACACAATAATGCATCTTACTTAATATGTCTTGTGTGCTGCTTATGGAAAATCTATACAATTATTAAAGTGATGAAATGCTTTAGCCATACTGTAGTTACCTTAGCAACTTGTTGCAATGTAGGTTGTAAATAACTGCCTCTTTTAAATTCTGAAGCAATTAAAAAAATGATCATAACATATAGGCTACTTTAAAATGACTTGAAGAACCCATGTTTTGGCAGTTTAGCTTCATTATAGTAATATTAAGTTAGCTGTAACATACTGTAATTATGGTAATTTAATAGTTACCTTTTCTAAAAACAATTTTCCTAACTCAATTACTTTTTAAAAAGTAAACTCTTATGTATTCATTTGTTGAAAAATATAATACCTAGCATGCTTTGCTCTACAAAGGCACTACTCTAAGAAAAATAATAAAGTGACAACAAACTCCCTGCCCTCTTGAGTTTAGATTCCATTGGAGGAGATAGACCAAAAAATATTCCAAATACATATTAAACACAGTGATATAAAATCATAGACAGTGACCTGGGGTTTGGAAGTAGGGATGCAGGAAGGTTTACATGGAGGTTTACAAGGGGAATGATGGGAGGTTTATTTAGAGAATGCATCAGAAAGTCCCCTCTGTAGAGGTGATATCTGGGCATAGATTTGAACAAGGTGAGCAGGTCATCAGAACATGTTGGGGAAAATTACTTCAGACAGAGGAATAAGATATTACAATATCAGGAACAAAATGAAGGCCAGGATAGCTAGAGGTTACTATAAGTTGACTAGATGTGGCATAATCTGGTGTAGTTTCCAAAATTTGTGCTAGTTGTGTGCATAAAGATGGAGTAGGATGGGAGCAGTGAAGGAAAGAAAGGCAAGTGTGGAAATTTGAGACCAGTTAGGAAGAAACTGCTAGAATCTAAAGAGATATGCTGGTAATCCAGTCCAGGATCATAACAAAAGTTATAGTAATTAGCCTTTGTCAAGGTATGTTTGGGAAGAAAAATTCACATGTCTTGAGGACTTCCTTAAATCTAGGAGCATGGGATATCTGGAGATCTCCTTTACAAATGACAGCAGGTAGTGTTTCCTGGAGCAAATATCATCAATTTGAGTGTTGACATTGACTTCAAAATCATATTACCCAATTCATCAGCATCCTACCTGCAGGTGGTTATTCAGTCTTTTTGAATACAGTTGTATTACAGTAATACAGTTGTATATTAAACCTAAAATTGACTAACTGGTTCTCCCTTGCAAAAAGGGACTGGAACAAATTTTCTACTTCTTTACAACCATCATTTCTTCTCACTGTGTTATATTTCTTGGCCAGGGTTTTTTAAAAGGTATTCTGTGAAACACTATGGTTGTATCATTTGGGAAAATGCTGCATACATAAACTTCTCCAAAAAAGTCACCAGTCACCTTAGCAAAAATTTGAGATGTTCTTCAGTAAAAAAATCTTTCTATTTTGATTAACACTGCATTCCTAAAACATATTCTACCATGGAACACTTAGATACTTTTCTTTTTAGCATGGGACTCATTCATATTTCAGAAAACTTGTGTATATGTCATATTCTTTGTAATTGACAGTATACATCTAAAAATATGGCAGATAATTTAACAAAACAATTCTGATGTGGTCTCAAGTAGCAGTTTTTTCTCCGTGGCTTTTTTTTTCTCATGTAAACCTGAATCTGTGTTCCTTTTGAAGCAACTGAAGACTATGTTAAATGTGTTGTAACCATATCACATCATCAGTCAGGATAAACACAGATGTCCCCTCTAGTGAAAAGTTGCCAAAGCATTTCTTCCCTATGTAGCTGATGTTTTTAGCATACAGGCTGGCCCTAGAATTCTCATTGGATTTCGACAGGAAAGAAGATATTACCAAATATCTCATTCTTGATTCCAGTTTTTATTGGCAATTTCTTTGTGCCATCTATCTCCTTTATAGGTTTTGTATTATCTGCATTCCTTATATATGTTGATTCCAGGAAATGAATGGAATTTGAGCCAGAGGAGGAGGAGGAGGAGGAGGAGGAAGAAGAAGAAGAAGAAGAAGAAGGAGGGGGAGGGGAGGGGAGGGGGAGGGGGGAGGAGGAGGAGGAGGAGGAGAAGGAGAAGGAGGAGAAGGAGAAGAAGGAGAGGAGGAAGGAGGAGGAGGAGGAAGAGGAAGAGGGGGAGGAAGGGGAGGAGAAGGGGAAAAGTTAAAGACAAATGTACGTCAATTTACTAGAGCCCTCTGCTGATATTGATATTGGGTCATTAACAAATCAGTAACACTGAGCATGGTAACACTACCAGTTTTAAACCCAGACAAAATTTAGCCATGTGACGCCAAATGAGGTAACTGGGATTGCTTTTTTCAAAATATAATATTACCTTATTATGTTTTAACCTGATATGTCAGTCACTCTCTTATTTCAAAATGTTTACTCATTGTTAGACAGTATATATACATATTTAATGCTCTCTACACTTTTCTAAGTTTTCTTTTAAATCATTAAATAAAATCATTTTTTTCTATGATAGTGACCTCTGTTAACCAACTTGTATTTTTCAGGATTCCCCCCTGCTTCCTTTTACCAAAGCAAAACATTTGCTAATTTTCCTTTTTAATCTCTCTCAGGTCTCTATGATTTCTCAGAGTTTTCCAAGGGTAGCCCTGAAGTCACATTTACAAGTGCTTTGATAATGTAATTCTATGAACTTACAGTTTAAATCCCTTTACAACTGAAGCTGGTATTCTGCATGTTGCTATAGTAGTGGTGGAAGGAACATGCACAGCTAGGCAGAAGTGGAAAGGCAATTAGAAGTGAGTCATAATTAAATGATTGCAAGATGAGAACAAAAGATGGACACTTTAAAAGAAAGAAGAAACTGATTAATGTAACTGTTCAGATTTTCACAATGCCAATTATGAGTGAGATAGGCATATCTCATGCAAAGTCTAATAAGGTTTGAGAAAACTCTGCATACAAAATATCGTTCTGCCTTACCTGAGCTGTAAGATCACTAGCAGCGCATTAAGTGTATTATTTTTAGGCCCTGCCATGTTCTTCATCTAAATGCACAATAAGCAATGAAGGAATAAGAGATTATAAAGAATGGTGTTTGAAGGGAGGTCTTCCCAGTCTGAATGGTATTAGGAACCATTAGAAGATTTACCAATTCATAAATTGCTGTATATAAATGAATGTTAGTCACCCAAATCATGACATATAAGACTCTTCTAATCATGTGTGGCTCTGACACTTCCAATTAGTATAGGTTAGTGATGTGATTGGATACAATAAAAGAGAGGTTTTGATCATGAGAAATTATCTCTATTAATGTGAATAAATTAAAAATGTCAGCACTGTATGTATTAGAATGATGAAAACAAATCTACCTATAAAATAGCAGATAAACATCCATTTGGTAGGTTGTTTAAATATTCTCCAAGCTCCTACTAAGTGCCAAGAATTTTTTTGGGAACTGGACAAACAAATGTAGTTTTATCTCTACCTTCACAGAATTCAACAAGCAATCTTGTCTAGGAATCAGACATTTAAGCAAGTGCATTGTAATAGTAAATGGCAAGAATAGCAAGAGATGCCTGGGTAAGATACAGAGGTAGTATTTGTGGAACATGATCAAGTCTATCAAGTAAGGCAGGGATATTGTAAGAAAGAATATGCTGCATTTGCATTCCTGTAGGGAAGCATACAATTTCAAACAAAATAAAGCAATAATCTCCTTTTAAATGGGTAGTATTTTAAATAGAGGAGTGATATTATGTTATTATAGTTAAAATAAAAGGAAAATGGGAAAAATTGAGTTTTTAATAAATTAGAAAGTAACCCTTAAGTTAACTGAACCACAAGTATTAAGGCCAGAAAAATTAGTGTTTGCTAATCATGAATTTTCATTTAAGAGCATGGAACCGATATTTCACATTTCTCTTTCCTACTTAATGTTTTTTTTTCCAAAAAACCCCATGATGTCATGGCTTCGTGGATTCAGGCCCTGTATCAGGCTCTGTGCTGGCAGCATGGGGCCTGCTTGGGATTGTCTCTCTTCCACTCTCTCTGCCCCCCCCCCCAACCTGTGCTATCTCTGTCTCTCTCAAAAAATAAACTTTAAAAAATAAATAAATTCCTTCATGAAATTTTAAGATATTGAAAAAGAAAATTAATGTAAATCTTAATGCAGTTTGGATGAGGAACCTAGAAATTTTATAAGTTGGGATTTCTGATGATCTAGGTAAGCACGAAATCAATGGTAGATGTAAAGATGGGGAAAGAAATCTTAGGCGTGGAAGAAAGTGGAGATGTAGGTAACAGGGAGGAGATTGTCCTGAAATGTACAAACATTTTTTTGAGTAGGATTTTGGCACACTTTTTCAAATTACTTTTCGAAAGACCTAAATATTTAATGGCCCAAGAAGAAATATTTTAAATAGTAGAAGATACATTTCCAAATCCCAAACTAAACCCAAAAGACTTCTTTTCTAATGTTGTGGTTAAGGAAAACAGTACAAAATCATCAATGCTGTTTGCAAATATTACTGTGTGCAGGTGCTATATTTCGGGGGTTCTAATTATCTACAATAAGCAGTAACATAAGCAATGTTCTACGATAGAAGCAATGAACATATATCCTTTCCAAAGATGTTTTATTTGGAGGAAAACTGTACAGGTTAGCCTAATAGTAGTAACATTCTTAAGCTACTGATACAATCTTAACTTTTAGCATTTATACATGTTTCCTGCTTGAGTCGGCAGCTGGCAATGATTGATTTCTATTTATCATAGCACTAATCGTCCTTTGATCATCTCTCAGGTAAATAAAACATACAATGTCACACGGTATGTTTTACATTTGCTATGTTTTTTTTAAGACTGATAAAACAGATTAGGAGGTGTCCCATTCATAGGAGGTACAATGAATTTAGTGGTTTAGTTACTTTTCAGTAAAGCGTTCATAATTTTATCAAGGACATTTCAGGGTAACAAAAGATTAAACATGAAGAAGAATAAAGTCACAGGTGAAACCTACAAATGAGGAGATTTATTTTTGTGCTGACAAAACAACAATAACAAAAAGCAGATCTAAGAACACATAAAGAACTACAAATCAATAAGAAGAGTACAAACAACCTACTAAAAAAATGATCAAGGTACATAAGTAGGCATTTCACAGAAAAGGGAATACTCATGCTATGAAACACGTAGAGATGATGAGAATCATAATTGATCAAAGGAATGAATTCCATACAAAAATATCATTATATATCATTTTGATTGACAAAAATGAAACTCTGACAATGCCTCATATTGCAGATGCTGTATATTCACATGATATCTTGTATATCGCTGCTATAAATACAAATTTGTGCAAACATTTTGGAAAGGAATTCAATAAGTTCTTCTATTGTTGAACAAGCCTATCCTCTATGATTAAACAATCCACTTGTACAAGCATAGCAGCAGATATATACAAGAATATTCATAGAGAAATTATTCATGATAGCAAAAATAGAGAAATCACCTAAATGCATGGGAAAGTAGATAAATTGTAGTATATTCATATAAAACAGCAGTCAAAACAAATGAACTAGAGCCAGACTGCAGTATATATACAGTATAATAATACATGAAAAATATAAGCTCCAAAAGCTTAAATACAGCATGATAATTTTTCCATAAAATTAAACAAATAGATTAAATTATCTTTAGAATAAATATGGATATAGAAAAACAAATAACAAGGAAAGTAAATGATGAACATAATATTTAAGATTATATTTGGGAAAGGTAGGAAGATAGGTTAATTATAGGATGAGATGACAAAGGGTTAGAGGTAAATTATTTCTAAGATCCAAACTTCTGTTATACATAATGGATTTATGGTTGTCTATTACATTCTTAAGGGGAAAAATTGTAATTACATTTTTAAGTACGTCTTTTTTAGAACAATGACAAGGGTATGTCATGAGCCAAGGATTAATATTAATAAAATTATATGAAACTGTGATCTTGTGTATATACAGATATATAATAATGAGAACATATGACGCTGATAAATATTCTAGACCCAGCAAATAAATTTATTTGTTAAATTTCTGCTGTTTGGCTGATTTTCCTCTTTTTGATATTCCTGAATATCAATGTTTGATATTCCTGAATATTACTGAATAATTAATTTATTATTAATTCATTTCTGGATTCATTTCTGGATAATTAATTCATTTCTGGATAATTTAGATTGTTCTGTATTTCATATATCAACCACTAACCTCTCTCTCACATGTCATACCAATTCTTGATGGAAATTATCTGAGTACTGTTAGAGAGACCGACCTGTCTTATTATTATTTTGATGGATGAAAGAAAGAGTAAACCACAATCTCTTTAGTAATAAGGTTTCCTATCATTTAAAACTTTGTGGATTATGTTGCCATTCAACAATTTGAAGTATTGTGAGAAACAAAGGAAAATAAATGGTCTCTAGGATACTGTTGATCAACTTGGCCATGAAGCTAAAACAAGTATCCTCTCTATATCTATTATTTATACCACAGAAACCCACTCAGCATTCCTTTGAGGAGCTTAGGAAAAAGGAAACTAGTATCCCAGAAAAATAAATAAAAAGCATTCACTGAAATTTTACCATGTGTTCATTTTTACTTCCAAAACAATCACTGGGTCAGGCAAGTGGGTCATTGCTTTCTTGATATTTGTCAACACAGTCAGTAACTGAGTCCATCACTATGTTGCTTTATCTCCCCACTAAGAACACTTGTGAGTTGGCACTCTTTCAGAAAGACTCACATTCATCTTACTGTCAGTACACTTCTTGGAATAGAAGCTATCCTTTGTCTTCCTGATGTTTGCAAAGCTTTAGAAAACCCAGCGTCCACAGGCAGAAGGTTAAGGCACGTTATACAACATTCAATTTAATGGTGAAATTTTTCATTGATGCTTTACGCTAAGTTACTGGTTTTAGGACAAAATTTTAGCTACAATTTCTTCAGAATTATATTCCACTAAGAGACCTAATTCTGTGGACACAGGAATATGAAATCAGTTAGAATATTTTAGAAACTACAAATTTTCAAGGTGACAAAACCTCACTTTTGTACCCCTTTGTAACATTATCACCTGTTCTATGCGGCATTGCCACATGAAGATTTCATTATTTTAGACTTCAGATTATATTGTTCATATAATCATACTTTATCGATGAAAACATTTCAAAATCTATTTTTTTGCACTTACATGTATGCAAAACCAAAATACTCTAGTATATTAATATTGGGTACCAGTTAGGAAAGATAAAATTTAAGGACAAAAATGTTTATAATCTGAGACAAAAGAACACAAAAAGTAAAAAAGAAAAAAATCTGGGAAAATTTAAGAACAATAATAAGAAAATGCCTCTTCTATTATTCTGTAAAAATGAACTCAAGCAAAAAATAACCAGTGGCCCACAATGGATCTCTAACTTGAATATTCACTCTCTTTAGCTTTCTGTAAGTGATCTCCAATTAACTAGGCATGTTGCCACATGGCTGAAAGGGAACATTTCCCTTACTCTGCCTTATTGTTTTGGTGACCGAGTGGCTAAAATCTGGGTGAAGATATGTCAGCCAAAGTATTGTGCGGGAACATCCTTGGAGTTGCCTTTTCACCTTTCTCCATCCTACTCTATTTGATGACTGGAGTTTCAGCTGACTTCTTAGATCACAAAATGACCTTAAGAATGGAAGCTAGGTATAGCAGAACAACCACCATAGGGCACACAGTGGAGACACTGCACAGACCGTGACTGCACACAGACTTCTTTCCTACAAGAGAAATAAAGTATTATATTGCTTAAGAATGATGTTATTCACAACTGAGGCTAGCCATTACTAATGCATGGCCCAATGACAATAATTTATGCGTCCCCAATATAAACAGGATAAAATAATCCCCATATTCATCCCCAAATTCAAAACTCCTTATAGTGTCGTTCACATGTAGTTGCAAAAACACTTCCAATTATATTCCTTCACTAATTGTTTTGTCCAACCTCTGTTTCACTTCCTGTGCATGAGTAACCATTGTATGGTCTCACTGTATCTTGGTTCATCTAATCTTTGCTCATTTTCTCTATCTCTCCCTTCACTTTCATATTCTTAAATACCACATCCTTGAGAAACCAGTTGCAATCACTTCTCTAAAGTGATTTTATGAGAATGGGCTTATTAATAATACCCCAAGACTTTGAAAATAATGTATCCATGATTTTTGCAATATGTTGTTCTTATCACCTAATTGCAGCTACCAAGTCTTATCAATAGCCAGCTTCAAGCTGACATTTCTAATCCCACGTCTTTGATGATCTTCCCTTCTGTATTAGCTTGTTGGGGCTTCCATAACAAAATAACCACAGACTGGGTATCTTAAACTATAGAAATGCTTTTTTTTTTCTTGTTCTTCAGGCTAAAAACCCAAGATCAAAGTTGTTTTTGTTTTTGTTGTTGTTGTTGTTGTTGTTTTTCTGAGACCTTGTTCCTTCCTTGCCTTGAAAATGGTTGCAATCTTGTGATTCCGTGCATATGAGCCCCCGATGTCTCTCTCTGTGTCATGATCTCCACTTCTTACATGGGTATCAGAGAGATTGGATCACGTTCTGCCCTACCAGCTTCATTTTAACTTAATTCCTTTTATCTTCAAATGTAGCAACATTCTGAGGTACTTGGGGATAGTTGTTGCTTAAGCTTAAGTTTATACCTTTGTCTGTAGTTACCCCAAAGGTAACAAACTCTCTCTCCTTCCTGTGTCTTTTCCTACATCCTTTCAGCCCTCAATCGATTTTTGAAAACTTTGCATAGGTTAGTGCCTCTCAGTTCATATTTGGGCTACTGCCAAAACTTGTCCTTTATGCTTCTGCTTAGGATGATATTCCTCTGTGTAGGAGCCCCAGACCTTTCCTGACCTTTTCTTTTCTTGTGTTTCCTAAAATGATTTACAGTGTCCTCCTATGTGCCCCTGTGGGACCCTTGATTTTCCTTGGAAGACTCTGAACAACTAGCAAGTCTCAGAGCCAAAAATCAAACCCAAGAGGTTTAACTGCAGACTCTGCAGATTTAACCACTACACACAAATGCATGAACCCAGAGACAAATTGTTTATAAGATGACCATTACTGTCAGGGTTAATTTCAAACTCCTTGGCCTGGTATATGTGCCCCACCGACAGCTGGTCTCTGGGCAACAACTCTGGCTCATCTCTCAACTCCCATTCCAAGCACTGCTTTATGTTTAGGATTTAGGGAAAAGACAAATTTGAATTAGGGTAGAAATAAAAGTTCTCTATCGGTTATTTCCTTTTTCTGATGTGCAATGGAGAATGCCATTTTGACATTTGATGTGGTGGCTTTATGAATCCACTGACAGACCAAGAGACAGTGTAGGAAAATAAACACTGCTTCTGTGTAAGAAATAACATGGGCAAAAGTTGTGCAAAGAGAGGACTTTATTTTCCTGACCACATTCCCTTGTCTGATTTCCTCCCTTTTCAAAAATAAAATAAAATAAATTAAAGTCACAAGGGTACCTGTTTATCTTCAGAGGATGGCAAGTGGCAAATCACTGACTGTTAGGTAGTTTCATCAGCAAAACACTCCAACTGCTTAGAGAAACATTTATTCCAAGTCTGTGTTTAGTTTCCATTTTATTGTTGCATGTGTTTTGAATTAGAAAAGCTAGAATGGTTATTCAATTTTAAGCAAGTGACTTTGTTGCAAACAGAGCATTGTAGTTTAAAATAATGACATTAAGTTAAAGGCAATGTGACACAATGGTTGAAAGCAATAGGTCTGGGTTAAATCCTGGACCGATACTTAATGGGTGTGAGACTTTGAGGAATTGATTAGCTTAGCATTGATTATTAGGAAAACAGTAATATTGCCCAATGTATGTTTCTTTTTCTGAAAATTTAATAGGATAATGTATATTATGTAACTAGCACAGGGCATGGCACACAGAGGATATTTGGTTAATGTTATTGCCATTTGTACAGCTCTCTCTTCTGCATTTTTTTCCCCAATCAAGAGTCATGTACAATTTGTGGCCCAAGAGTCTATGATGAACAGTATATCCGAGTCCTGCTCTAACAGACCTTACAGCCTATACCGAACATTCTAGTGCAGTTTAAGGAGCTGGGCTCCAAATCAAGACAGTCAAGGTTCAAAACTTGCATGCACTACTTAATCAGCAGTGTAACCATGGCAAGGTCACTTGCCCTCTTTGTGACTGTTTTCTCATCTGTAGAATGGAGATGATAATAACTAATACTTTTGCTGTTAGTATGAAATGAAGCCATAAATTTAGTTCCTTTAGGATCGTGCCCGGTACATAAAAGATGTTCAGTAAAGTTGGATATAATTTGAATTAAGCCCACAACTTTTTGAGCAATTCATAGGACTGGACTTTTCAAATCAGACTGCTATGAATCAGAGACCATAAGCAGTATCAACCTAAACTAAATAATTTCAAGGATATGAATAAGAGGTTCACCAAGAATGGCTTGCTCTCCAGGTCTTTCCTTCCTGTAACAGTTGCTTTACTCTAGCCCAGAATAGAGAAGTAAGGTGTGCATGGCTTCTCACACTGTGGGCAGCATTTAAATTATGAAACATCTCTATTTTATATTTCAGAGTTAGATAGCCGATATGACATTCTCCAGGGAGCCATGCCTTGGTTCTATTCATTATAGGTAATTCTTAGAGCAATCTAACTAAAGACACTTCACTGATAGACCTCTTCTTCCTAGCAAATATCATCAGTCTATTTATCCAGAGGATGTCCAATTGACAAGGACATTAGACTTGGTCATTTCCTATTGTACACTGAATGTTTGCGACTCTCCTCCAAATTCATACGTTGAATCCCTAATTTCCAAGGTAATAGTATTTGGAGATAGGGCATTCAGGAGGTGATTAGGCTTACTTAGGGGGCCTCATGATGGGATTAGTGGCTTTTATAAGAAGAGGGGACTCTTCCTCTCTCCCCATATGTGCTCATCAAGGAAATTCCATGAGAACACATAAAGAAGGAGACAGTGTAAAGGTCAGGCAGAGAGCTCTTACCAGGAAATGAATCAGTTGACACCTTGATCTTGGACTTCTCAGACTTCAAAACCATGAGAAATACATTTCTGCTGTTTAAGCCACCTAGTCTGTTATATTTTGTTATGGCAACCTATGCTAAGACACTTCTCTTCACTCTTTGCCCCAAGGTCTCTCTCTAATAAAGAGAGTGAATGAGAAAATGTACCATAGGCCAGATTCTCATCTTTTTCTCTTTCAGTAATGGAGGAGATGCATTTGTTATATTCTTATTTCCATGCAATTCCTCAAGAACACTCTTTTTTTTCTTTTGAGAGGTGAAACTTTCACATGGTTCCAGATACATACATACATACATACATGAAGTCTTTCCTCAACCCTTGACACCATTTGCCCATTTACTTCTCAACCCTAACTACTTTTACTAATTTCTGGTGTTTTCTCACTGCACCTTGCAATTTTCACCTAAAAAATATCATGAAGCCTTTTCCACATCAGTATGAAGATAACTTTCTTATTCTTTTCCACAGCAACATAGTCTCCTGTGGAATGGAGGTACTGTATCTGTACTGTAATGATACAAGGCTTAAAAAATGTTTTGTAACGTGAGTCTCTGGAAGTGATAATTACATCTCTGTAGTATGTTTCTATGCCATTCTATATCCAACGTCCTCTGTGTTCCCAGACTCTTATTTTTTAATTGGAGTTGAAACGCCCAACATGAGAGCTACTCTCTTAAATTTGTAAGTGTACAATATAGTATTATTAACTATAGGCACAATATTTTGCCGATCTCTAGAATTTATTCATCTTGCATTACTGAAATTTTCTAACAGCTTTCCCTTCTTTTTTTAACATAAGGAAATCAACATGGAAATGAACAATGAAAAGTTTTCTATAACTTTAAATTCATGGTGTCCCAATCCCCTTCCCTCAAAAAACTAAACAAAACTTGTATTTGGCATTCTTGTGGGAATAATTCCTAGAAGACAGTATCATATTTTAACATGAGAACTACACTGTTTCAATGTTCCACACTTAAACTGATATTGATTATATTGCATTAGTGCTAAGGAATTTATTCTAAATTTGACATATTCTTATATTCCACATTAAATACATATACATATATATATATATATATATATATATATATATATATAGAACATGTGGTTCCTGGCTATTTGAATAGAGCAAAGTTGTTAATAGTCCAGGCTTCAGAGTCAAGCGCATATAGATTCTAATCCCACCTCGTTTGTGAAAATAGCTTTGTGATCTTGGGTAAATTTACATATGCATCAATTTCCCCACAATTTGAGAATACACAATTTAGATCAGAGGGTTATAAAGAGGATCAACTGAGAAAATGTACATCAATTACATCATATAGTAGTTACTCAGTAAATGGTAGCTTTCATTATCATCCCCAACATTATTATATGCATCTATTCTGAGATAGATTCTGTACTGGATGTTGGGGGACAGCAATGTATACAACACCATCCTTGTTCCTGGGGCTTATAGTATAGTGGGAAAGGCATGCCAGTAAGCAAAGAATAACTTTAATTTATAACAAGCAATACACCAGTAGATTAAATGCTATCTCCTGGGAAGAAAAGTGATCTGAAAATACATTTTTCCCAGCAATTATCTCGAAGAAATAAAAGGTTCAAGAAAGTCTCCACTGGAAGAGATACCATATACCAACTTCAATTTTCACTTGTCACAGAATATAGGGAAATATATAACACCGGAACAATGAAGTAGTTATTTTAATTTACTGGTGGGATTTGGAGGGCTCCTGGAGTACCTTTGAGCCTCAATAATTTTTTCTTGATAATGTAGACTCATCTGAAGTATAGGGAATGAAGTGAATCCACTAACCTTGAGATTTGATTCTTTTGTTTATTGTCAACTATTTTTCCTCATAAAAGCATAGTGTGAAAAGTGGGAGGGAAAAGTGATTCACACCCTCACATCCTGTTTTGTTTTTTTGTTTTTGTTTTTTGTATAACAATAAATGTGAGTTTGGTTTTGCAATAATCAAGTTATTGAGGAAACTGCACTTTTTGAGGAGAAGTGGATGCTTCTTGAAGAGTTCATAAATCCACAGACCTTTTTATTTCATTGAAGGTGCTTAAATGTCAAGAATATCATACCTCTGACTACCACTGTTGCCTACACATCTTGTAAACCAAAAGCTCAAGGTAAGTGAAAAATACTCCTCGGACCTTCCACAACATTTTCCAAAACTATAAGACAACTTTTCAGGTACGAAATGTGTAAAAGTCCCGTTTACTTATTTTAAAGAGAGCCCCTTAGTAGCAGACAGGAGCCTGCACAAAAACAGCAACCAGGAAAGTAATTACAAGCCAGGATCTTTATGAAGAGGAGTAAACTCTGAATTCCAAATTTTCTTTCAAGTCCCTCCACTAAGTTCTGCAATTCTTGTCTAATAGCCACAGTATTTTACTATTAATCTGTAGGCTTATGTCAACAGAAATCACAAGCTAGATGGCCTTTGTCGGAAATAGTTCATTATAACTATTACTGTCACTTCACTTCATTACCAGAAACAGTCGATTAGCACTTATTAATTATGAGTGAGAATCAAAACTCCTAGGAGCATCCAACCTTGTGGCAAGCTGACAATGTACAGATTTACACCGGGTTAAAAAACACTGGGAACATCCTCCACTTTCAATTCTGCAAAAAGTCGGTGTCTGTCCGTGATACATCTTGGAATACTAAACCTAAAAAGTCGCTCTGGGCAAACTAATTCACACAGAAATTAAACGCCTCTTTATCCTTTAGTATCTCACCACCAAATTCATTATTGACTTCTTCATGCAGGCTCCCGGGTTGAGCTTCAAGCTTTTCTCTTAACTGCATCAGAAGGGAAGCCAGTGCGTGGGACCTGCGCGCTCCGATTCCCCAAGCGTGACTGTGTGAGTAGCCTTTTGCACAGACGCAAGTTAGCGAGAAGGTGTTGCCAGAGGTTCCCTGGTTCCGAGGGACAGCATCGAATGATCCATCACCCTCTCAAATGGACAGTCTCCCTTGGTCTCTGCTTCCTCCAGAGTCGGCTCAAACCGAATCCAAAGCAGGTTCTTTCCTGAAATTGGTAGCTATTGGTCCACAGACTCTGCGCGCGGCAAGGCTCACCTTCGAACGCTCTGGATGGATTTCTGAGCTGTGAGTAGCGCCGCTAGGACTCCTATCAACACAAGTTTCATCTTTTGCACCAAATCATCCACTTGTTCCACTTTTGCGCCTCGGCAACCTTACCTTCGGCTTTGGCGTTCATGCGCTGTCTTCCCGGCAAAGTCGGCTGCCTTTCAACTCGAAGCGGATTCCCAGAGCCAGGCAAGAGCTACCTGAACGGAGACCTTGGCGGAGCCAGGCGCCCAGAGTGGGGGCAAGAGAAGCTCGCGCCATCTCCTCGCTGCGCAACTTTTTGTGTTTCCTTCCGTCAGGTCCCAAGCTGTAGAGATTCTCGAAGCTCTGGAGTGAAAAAAACCCACAGTAGTCCTCGGCCTGGCCAGCCCTTGGGGCGGCAGAGTAACGCTCTGCTGGTGTAGCGACCTCCCAGAGCACAAAGGCGAGCCACGGTTAAAAAAAAAAAACAAACAAACCAAGAAACAAAAAAACCCCAAAACCCGGAGGGTAAAAGTTTACTTTCGGAGAGCAATTCCAGAATCCCAGTCTGGGTAAGACAAACTCCCTCCCGCTGGGAGTCTCCTCCGGGGAGGAGTGAAAGAGCCTGGGGCGGTTCTGAGAGAGGAGTGTCTCCGGCTTGGGGCTCCCCAGCTGGGTGGCACCCAGTGATCCTTCCCGGCTGTCAGAGAAGAGGCAGAAGTTGGGAAAGGAGCTAGACCGAGAGCAGGACACCTACTCTTGGTGCGAAACGTCGGAAATGGCTGCTAAAGGGGCTGAGTCTCCAGACTCCTAATCCCTCCCCTTCTCCAGCTGAGCCCTTCACCTGCTACCGTCCACTTTACAATATAAGCGTAGACAGTGCATTAGCCCGGTTCCAAAAGCTGGGCGTCACAAATCCCTGGGCAGTTCCTTTTTGAACAATCTACCTGAGTTTCAGGGGCTCCTCGGAAAATGTTACGTGATGCAGTACG
Organism: Prionailurus bengalensis; assembly: GCF_016509475.1. NCBI lineage: Eukaryota > Metazoa > Chordata > Mammalia > Carnivora > Felidae > Prionailurus > Prionailurus bengalensis. Next base: position 52,259,036 of record NC_057359.1, on the reverse strand, counting down.
CAGGAAAGGGGGCATGAGAGGGGAATGTATATTCCAGGAAAATATGCGTTGGCTCCTCTATTCGAAAGACCTCGGGGAGCCCCTCGGCTCCCTCGCAGGCTGCGGCAGCCACTTCAGTGCTCCGCGAAAGGGGCGGAGGTGGCTCTGGAGGGTGGAGACCCGGACCGGGTTAATCTTTAGTCCGGCGACCTCACGCAGGCTGCCCCGAGAGTAACTGGCTTCGAGGAAGAGAGGCTGGGAGCCGAGATACCTGGGAGGACAGGGACCAGAGAGGCGGCCGAACGCACTTGAGGGCTGGCGGCGAGGAACTGCCTGCCAGCAGCAATCCGCTAACTAGGGAGGAGTGACTGAGTCTCCCCGGCTCCTGCATCCGGGGAGCCCCTGCCCCGCTTCGCTCCTCGCGACTTCTAGCTCGCCAGTGGCCTGGGGCCGCCGGCGCGGGGCTGGGCGTGCGTGTGTTGCTGCGCGCGCGCGCGGGGGTGTGTGTGCGCAGCCCGCGCGCCGAGCCCGGCCGCCGGGACCCAGCCGCCTGCCGCCCGCCTGCCGCCCGCCTGCCTGTTGTCCCACCTCCTCGCTGCCGCGTCCTCGCAGGCTCCTCACCTGGCGCCCGCCGCCGGCCGCCCGCTCAGCCCCGCTCGGCTGCCGCTGCCTCCCCTCAAAGTTTCCTCAGAGCGGGCACCTTGGCGAAGGGCTGCCCAGGGAGATGGATTTCTGAAGCTGTGCCTTGGAGTGGCTCTTCTTCCAGCACCTCTCAGCTGTGCTCTACCCCCCGCCCAAATCCGGGCAGAAGGTAGAAGCTTTCCCCAAATCGGGGGGAGAGGAGGGGGAGGGGTTTTCATCCAGAGAAAGGGAGGAGCGGCCACAGCTGAGGATAGGCGCTTCTCTCCTGCCTGATGCCGCGGAACTGACCGATGGGCCTGGAGGGCGAAAGAAGAAAATTAAATAGAAAAGCCAAGTTGACGGAGGAGGGGCTGGGAGGCTTCCGGACGCCGGAAAGGTTGTCCCCGTCCCCGTTTCCACGGGCGTGAAGATTTAGAGGCGCCTCCAGCGCGAGGGCTTTGAAACCGCCATCACCTCCCGATCCCTTCGGAAGGAAAAGCCGGCAGAACTGAGGCCAGGGGTGGGTGGGTGGGTGGGGGGCAAGTAAAAGCTTGGACTTGTGTGCAACGCATCCTTGGCTTTGGATTTTAAGGACGCGAACGAGAATTAACAGCGTTTCAAGGTAAGAGGCAGCACAAGCACCGCCAGGAAGAAGAATAACTTAAAATAGATGTCGGGGATGGGGTGGGGGCTTAAGCCAAGTTAGGATGATCTCTCCGGGCGTCGCCACGAGATTGCTCAAGCCGCGCGAGTGCCTTGGAGCGGACAAGTCAGGGAGTAGCCGGTGCCGCCGGTGCCCAGGTGGGAGGCAGCAACCGAAGGGAGTGTTCTGGTGTCCTGACCTTACACTTTTTGGAGCCTATTGGAAATAGGTGTGTAGCTGGGTCGACTTGTCTGGGCTGATTTACAGCGTGGATTCGTGCGTGTGTTTCCGGCGAGATTTTTTTTTTTTTTTAACCGCCGTTAGCACCGCAGACCCATCCCCTCGTGGCCACTCAGCGCTGTGGGCACCGGCGAACGCCGCCAGGACGCGGTGGCAGGTGAGCCTGGCGCAGGTGGGCAAGTGGGGGCGGCGGCATCCGGCCGGCAGATCGCGGGGCGCGCGAAGCCCACGCCGCCGCCTGGCTGGCTTCGTGCGGCGGGCGTCGGAGCCCAGGCGCCGCGGGTCTGCTGCGGTTCCCTTCGCCTCCGCTAGAGGCTCCCAGCGGGCGCCGCGGAGCGGGTGGGTGTGGGGGCGCCGGGAGGCGGAGGGGCGAGCGCGGGGAGCGAGCGTGCCCGCGGGGTGGCGGAGCGGGCGCGGCAGGGGGAGGCGAGCCCGGCTAGGGCGGGGGACGAGAGCCGGAGTCCTGGCGCGCCTCCTGGCCGAGCGCAGAGCTGCGGGGAACGCGGGTCCGAATCCGGGCTGAGCTCGGGAAAGCTGTGCCCCAGAGTCGGAGACACTTCGAGAGGGCGATCCTGGCCCGCGCCCTGAGGGCAGTCCCGGGAGGTAACGTCCCCTTTCTCCACTCCTTTCTCCCCGCGCTTCTCCGTCCCCCCTCAGCCTAACGCGCAAGGTGGGAGGGAGTGGAGGGTGCGGGTCTGTAGGGTCCATATCTAAAGGTGCCTTTCAGTCCTGTTCCGAGGAGCTCCGTAGAATGTGTATTCGAACTAGTCTCCAATTTCACCCCCCTCCCTCCCTCCCCCGAATATTTGACTGCTTTGAGGGAAGTTTTCTGCAGAGAGTGCGGGGTGGCTGGTTTGGGGCCGGGCTGCTCCAAGGAGAGCGAGGGGACCCGTTGTGCTCCCCTGAGCCGCAGTGGACTTGAGTGCGCGACTCCAGGGTTGGGGTGTGGTGAAGAAAAGAGTACCACACCCTCTTCTTTTCCTCCCCTGTCCTTCTCACCTGATGATGAGGTCTCCCCATCTCGCATTTAACTGATTTCTTTTCCCAAGGGTTTGGCTCTGAGAACGGATCAAAGCTGCTGAGAGACTTGGAGAGAGAGAGAGAGAGAGAGAGAGAGAGAGAGAGAGAGAGAGAGAGGGAGAGAGGAGAATGAGAGGGAAGTCATGGCCAGAACATCAGGGAAGGAAGGAGGGTGAAGTTAAGCTTGTGTATAGGGTGGGGGGTGCTGGGAAATAGCCTTGGAGTTCCAGATTATTTGATGAAGTCTGATTCAGCTCACATTTCACACTGTCTTTGACATAATCCTTGCTCAAGCTACTAACAGAAATCATTTCTGCCAGATATTGCCTTGGGCACGGTGGGCACAGAGTATGTTTGATGATTGTGTCTAGGCCAAAAAAAAAAAAAAAAAGCGGGTATTGTGTGTGCTTTGGCGTGATTACATCGTGTCTGTCAGGCAGCAGGAAATGTATGTGATTTTCATTGTGCTGTGTTGTGTTTGTGCATACCATATGTGGTCATTTTACATTCAGTAATGCAATTTCAGTCTTCCAAAGGTGGCTCTTCACAAACATGACTTGTGATAATAAACCTCCTGCAGAATAACACTGAAGGAAGGCAGGGAATGTGATGGGCCATGGACTGTCCTAGGAATACTGAATAAAACCTGAGATCCAGCGTTTGTGAAATATTGGGCCACATAGGGAGGGAGTGCCAAATATTTCTTTTTTCAGGGATGAAGCAGTGGGTAGCATTTTAAAAGAAGGGGATGTTCTGTAGTTACTACCATCCTCATCCTGTAGCTTGCATTACTTCCAATACAGTTAGTGTGAGGCAGAAAAACATGAAGCACTTCCTGCTGAAAAACAGTAAAATGTTTTGTGAGATACTGTCTGATATTTCACCCTAAGAATTTAAATGGAATGGACTGCCTATTGGTGAGGACCATAGTGGTTTGGTTATGTGTCGGGCATCCGTTACTTTTGATCAAGGTAAATATGCGAGTTAATATTATATAATAAGTGTAATTTAGTGCAAGTGAAAACAGGCCAATTTACTGATGTGTCTCATTCCAGAATAACACATGGCATGATCTCAAGGAAGATTTATATAAAGTTTGTCGTTAAATGTATTGCATTGTATGGAGCTCTGGGTAGAAGACAAGAATAAATATCTTGTTGAAATCTCAAAAAGGATGGCTTACATTCTTAAAATAAACTGTTGTAGAAATCTTATTGTGTGACGAAAAAATAGTTACTAATCTAAATGTAGTTATCTGCATGCATAGATAGATACAAATTATTTGTTGAATTGAATTAACCAAGACAAATACACAATAAGGGCTCAGCTTTCATTGTTTAAGAGATCTCTGAAACCAGAGGAAGATCTCCTAGTGTGAGGAATCTGTGTACATGATGAATAAAAAATGTGTTTCTTGACACTTAACTGAATCAAACTAGTGAGGCTGGTTTGTAACCTCAGATTCAGTTTTAGGACTCTATCTCCACAAAGAGGTTTTTCTGTCTCTAATAAATGTGATTTTAAAAGAGACCAAACACTGAAATGTTCCAGGGATGCTATGGACCTGAAAACTGTTTTTGAGTCCTCTGAAACTTCATGTCAAGAATAAGAGGTGATAGGATGTTGTCACAAATTAATTGGCTTGATGCTTCAATTAAAAACTGATTATTATCTGGCTCTGGTAGTCATTATGGTTGATTTCATTTGGTCTCTAGATATTCTGTGAAAGGACTCTAGGTGGAAATGTTTTCCTGTAGTACAAGGAGAGGAGGTCACTAGATGCAAAAAAAACAAAACAAACAAACAAACAAACAAAAAACAAGCTTGCCAGTTAGTGATTCTCCAATTTGGTTGCATTTTACCTATAAGGCAGGATGTGGGCTTGGGGGGGGGGGGATCCGTTTTCTGAATTTACATGAATGTTTCCCTCTTTGTCATAACCCTCAACCTGTGGGGACTCCATTTATAATTTTGATGAGGAACTATTTCACCAAGCCTTTTCTTTTTATGGTTTAGGGGCTATTTCAGTGTAAAGAACTTTAAGAACTATCTAATCATAAAAGATCATATTTCCTGAAAGAAAATCAGTTGAGCTTTAAAAAGATGTTTGATGAGGAAATGAAAAGAGGATAGGAGAGACAGGTTAAATACTCTAAATGCATGTATGTCTATTATTTCTTCTGTCAGTAACGTTTTTAAAAATTTAAACTTAAATGTAATATTAATATTTTTCATTCTGCCCTTCTTCCTTCCTTCTACCCTCCCTCCCTTCTTTCTTTCATTCTTTTCTTTTTTCTTTCTTTTGGTTAAATATTTTCTTCAGAAACAAATCCATGCCAAAATTATAGTTAGTTTACAATGATCAGTTCATAAATTCTTTAATGGGATGTAGTTTTAAAATATTGACTGTTCTATTTAGTTTTAAAATTTATATAGAAGAAACCTGCTAGAGTGTGGGGTTGATTCTTTAAGGAGTAGAAGTCATCAGCTGGTGGTTCTCTCTTACTTTGTTGGTACTTCTTGTGTCTGGTTCTAGCTCCTTGTTTCTCCACAAGCCTGGATAGTAGTCCCTGGAGGTGGATGGGCTGCCTTGAAACATGGTGCATTTATGCTTTGAGTGACTTAGTTCCATGTAGCTGATACTTTCTCCATGTGCATCTGGCCAATGCAATCAAATATGAAATGTTCACAGTAAGCAAATAGTTGAGTTATACCTGTCAATTTATACCTGGTCAGAAATTAGTAATCCATTTCAGAAAATCCTTAACTCCATCTAAGTCTTTACTAAATGTAACTCTCTTTGTGTCATTCATCAAATACCAGTTGCTAAACAGTTTTTAAATGTCCTCCAAGAGAAAATCTAGTATCCAAAAATCTCCCAAGAGAAACTAATTCAGTGCCACCAGGAGGCAGCATGAAGAAGTAGGAAAATCACCGCATTTGGTTTTAGAAGGCTTGAATTCTGCTTCTCTCTTGCCACTAATGGTGTCACTTTTGAAAAGCTGCCTTATTTTTCTAAGGCTCAGTGTTGAATTCTGCAAAATGGGGAAAATTAAAAGCTACACACTTTCTTCTTGTATTTAAAACTTGACCACACCTAGCTTTAAGCTTTGAAAAGAGAAGAAAAAAAAAACAAAAAACAAAAACCAAAGAAAACTCCCAAATCTTTCAGGTGCCAAGTAAATATCAGACATTGTAACACTTGATAGAAAAGTAAATTAACTCTATTTAAAGAATATCTATCAAACTTCCATAATGAAGCATGGATTTTGAAACGCCTTTGATGAGAGTTGTTGTTGTCCCCCACCCCACCCCCCCAGGGGACTATTAATGAGTATCATGAAAGTAAAATTTACATTAATATGTATGTATGTGAGATGCTTTCCTCAAAGTTATTATTAATATGGCAAAAATTATGTGATGCCTACTGTGAGAGATATCTGAGCATTCGAGTTGCTTTTAAAGAGGTATGATGATAAAAGAAGAAAAGAAGAGGAAACTATTTTTGAATAAATAAGGTTTAAATGGAGCCCCCCCCCCCGCCTTTTTAAAGCATTCTACATTTTTCTTCTTGTGAATACTTAATGGAATGCAGGTAGCAATTTCCATTGATTTCATTATTATCAGGTTAGTTACCCATTTTGTATGAGCAGTTTAAAAATATTTTGCTTTGAAATGTTGATTCAATGGTTTAATTTGTGATGTTCGACACAAAACTAATACAGTGTCTTCGTTTTTACAATGGAATTTTCTCAGGAATGCTGATAGTCCATTTGTCTTATTGAAAACTGGTAATATTATTTATAGATTATTTTAATCAGGTGAATTAGTAAGAAAGTAAATGATAGATATTACATGACTCATTGATTTGAATAAAACTTTAAAAGCCCCATTGAAATAATTATGTGCTCTTTTGATAAAGTATGGTGCCTGCTAGAATTTGGACTAGAATAATTTTTGTTGCTTTTCTGCATGTAAACACTAGTTAATATTAGGAACAGCTTATCTGTACCAGTTGCAAGGATAAGACAGATACCATTTCTTTCCCTAGAATTTTAGTTTCATTGTTAATATAAACTACAAGTGTATTTTCTCTAATGGTATTAGTAAGACTAAATGTAAACCTAGGAACTTAGCCTAAAAAACAAATTACATTTTTTATTGCAGATGTAATAGAACATAATATCAAATTTTCTGTAGAAAAAAGAATTATTGTCTTTTCAAAAATCTTTGCCCAAATCCAGTGTAACGGAAATATATGCAAAAATCTAAGATTCCCAGCACATTTCAGTTTCTAGGTATAGCACTAGAGAGCTTTTGAAATGGATTCTAAATTGGACTGCATAAGAGGATTTTGTGTCTTCATACAATCTCATTCTATTATAATGTAACTATGGTTAGCTGCAAGATATCTATCTAGTAGCCAGCATGAAGGGAAATAATTAGCATAAAAACTGTATTGCTCCTGGTGTACCAGGGGAGCCAACAACAGTGCCTTGTGATAAATGTTGATTTTGAAACGGTGGGCTTCATTTGTCAAAGAGAAAGAGTCTTTATCTTCTCAACTATTTTTTTATTGGACTTTTCTATATATTTTTCTCTCTCTCCCCTCTTTCTATCTCTCTCTGTATATATACTTTGCATACTATACTTCATATATACTATGCTCTTATATACATTGTATTATATGTATTATATAGTGTATATTACATATGATATATTCATAGAATATTTTACATATATTAGATAGTATACTGCATATTATAGATTATGTATTGTGTATAATATGTATTAATATAGATTATTATGTGTAATATGTATTATAGATACTTAAATCTCCTTTTAAAAGCAGTTAATAGTCCTTGTGTAATTATATTCTTGACTATTACCCATTGGTTAAGTATATGATTATGGCTTGCAGATGGTTTTTCTTTATGGTTTGCCATTAATTTCATTGCAGGTAATGAAAAACCCTAGCTTTGGCCTCAGTTAGTTACATTCACATCAATTAATTCTCAAATACTTACTGACATTAAAGTGATTTTATTTATGATATTCAGGATTGAATGGTGTATGTATATTATATTTTGTGCTTAAGAATCTTGTAATCTTGTTAAAGACAGAAGGCAAAAAGTGAGCTGTACGAATAACCACAATTCCAAACAAAACAGTACTCCACAAAGTCTTCCCACAAAGTAAACCCCAGGTGCAGATGACCTCACTAATAAAATGTCTGAACACTTAAGGAAGAAATAATACTAATTCTGCACAATCTCTTCCAGGATGTTGTAGAGGAGGAAACACTTTATATTTTATCCCATGAAGCTAGTATTGCCCTGATACCAATACCATGAGAAGGGAATATAAAGAAAGGAAAGTACAGACCAGTACCCTTCATGAACATGATGTCAACGGTATTAATAAAATTTTAACAAATATAAATGAACAGTATATGAAAAGGTAATACATCGTGACCAAGTTGGGTTCATCTCCCAAATGCAGTGGTAGTTAAACATTAGAAAATCAATCCATGTAGTTCAGATTAACAGAATGAGAAATAAAAAGTACATGATCATCTCAGTAGATGCAATGAAAGTATTTGAGAACATCCACCATTTATTCTTGATAAAAACTCTTAGCACATACTCTAGGTATATAAGAGAAGTTCCTCAGCTTGATATAGAATATCTGCAATAAGCCTGTAGCTGATACGATATTTAATGGCAAAAGACCAACTGCTTTTGCTGTAATCTGAGAAGGAAGACAAGAATATCTGCTCTCATCAGTTCTACTCAATGTTATATTGGAAATTCTGTCCAATCAAGGCAAGAAAAAACTCAAAAAGGCAGATAGATTGCCAAGGAAGAGGAAGACATGCTCAACTGCTTACTTACTGAAGAACTGAAAAACAAAAGAAAACAAAACAACAACAACAAAAACCCCAGACATCCCTTGGGAATATAGTTCAATAAACTTTGAAGTATGAATACAATGGATTGTGTTGCTGGTTTAATAAGGTAAACGGAGTGTTACAGTTCTTTAAATGTCATCAGAGAAAAATCTGCATTATATATTAGAGATTAAGAAGAACAATGTGGTTGTAGAACAATGCTTAGTCTATGGTAGGTTGATTGATATAGTCAACAGGTATTTATATCTCCTCTGTGTTAAGCACTAGGATAGGCCTTCTGTATATATTATTTGTGGGAAGGGGCAGATATAATTCTTTTGAAAGACTTATAGGCTATTGTGGGAGAGAACTATAATGAAACTGAAATAAATTGAATATGTAACGAGAAATTATGTTTTATGCAGAAAAGAAACTGAGTAGAATGGTGTGGATTTACCCATGAGGGTTAGGAGAGGGATGGGAATATTTAAGATATGTCTGGTACCTAGTGAGCACTTGGTAGAGAACCTTGTAATAAACTAATTCAAACCATTCTTCTTTCCCACCTCACTTTATTTCCTTTCATATCCAGTAACTTGCCTATCCAGTGTTTAAGAAATACAGGGCACCTGGGTGGCTCAGTCGGTTAAGCATTGGACTTCGAATCAGGTCATGATCTTGCGGTTCTTGGGTTCAAGCCCCACATCGGGCTCTGTGCTGACAGCTCAGAGCCTGGAGCCTGCTTCAGATTCTATGTGTCCCTCTCTCTCTGCCCCTCCCCTGCTCATGCTCTGTCTCGATCTCAAAAATTAAATATAAAACATTAAAAAAAAAAGAAATACATACTCGGGCGCCTGGGTGGTTCAGTCGTTTAAGTGTCCGACTTCAGCTCAGGTCATGATCTCATGGTTTGTGGGTTCGAGCCCCACGTCAGGCTTTGTGCTGACAGCTCAGAGCCTGGAGGCTGCTTTGGATTCTGTGTGTCTCTCTCTCTGCCCCTCCCCTGCTTGTGCTCTGTCTCTCTCTCTCTCTCAAAAATTAATAAACATTAAAAAAATTAAAAATAAATAAATACATACTCTACTTTCTTATCACATTAACTTCCCATGTGTTGTTACATGAATCTCTCACGTGCAATAATTTTCATACCACAGTCAGCATTCATTGAGCACCCACTATGACAAATGCATCGCCTTAAATGCTAGGGATTCACAGTTGCTTGAAGCATATCCTTGTTTTTTAGTTAACCTAATTGATGTCTTTTTCTCCATATGTAATTTTAAATCATTTTTCTTTCTTTCTGATTATAAAAGTAAAATACATCATTGGAAGATTCAGCATTACAGAAATAACATAATTTCAAAGTGAAAGAGCTACCTGGGGTCCCCTTTCACAAAGTAGGAAACTATATTGCATAAGAAATGAGAGAAGAGTGAGACTGTGTACTGTGTGGGTAACAGGCAAGAGGATTAAGTGGTCAGGGACCAGAAAAGATTTGAGAAGACAGATGGTACATGGGAATTTTAAAAATACAGTGTTAAACCTTGTGCAGTGGCACTGCTTCCTGTGATCTCCAAATCTTTAGAGTCGCGTAAGTCTTAGTAACATTAATGCAACTGGATGCCTAGTACAGACTGACAACAGAGTTCATTTTTGTGTCAGAATTGGGGCAGCGAGGCAAAAGAGCCATCCTGTGTGGGTAAGAGGGTACTAGCAGATACACCACAGATGCCCCTCCCTTCATCTTTTCTTTGAGGGGACTTACCCATCTAATGCATTTACCTGTGTCTTGGATATATGCCTTCCAGCATACCTCCTCCAAGTAATTGTCTAACATGCCTTTAAGTAGTGGAGCCTATATGGGTTGTTTTATGATTCTGTACATGGCTTTAATTGATATTTTTTTATTGTTTGCCATAAAAACTCATTCTACGTAACCAAATTAGATTGATGGCATTCCATCTTTTTTTTTTAAGTTTATTTACTTATTTTGAGAGAGAAAGACAAGAGACAGCATGAGTGGGTGAGGAGTAGAGAGAGAGAGAGAGAGAGACAGACAGAGAGACAGAGAGGGAGAGAAAGAACTCCAAGCAGGCCCTGCCCTGTCAGTGCAGATCGCAACTCAGGGCTTGAATTCATGAACCCTGAGATCTTGACCAGAGCTGAAACCGAGGGCCAGATGCTTAACCAACTGAGCCACCCGGATGCCCTGTTGCCTGTTCTTTCCTAAAGAACTTTTTGACTAAAATTACTGGAGAGCATTCTAGAACATATTCATATGTTAATGATCTTATTTTTGTAGATGCTAAAATTAAGAGGGAAGCATTTATGGTTGGTTCAGTATTCAAGATTCTTGCAGGGTACTATGTAAACTTTGAACAAAAATGTAGTGTATCTTTGGCAGAGAAATTATAATCAATATAAAAAAATGGATTATTTTGTCATTCATTCTTCTTGAAAATATGTATGAATGAGACTGATAAAATTAATGTGAAATATGATATGAAATGAATTGTGCATGTTATTATAGGTGCTTATGGAGCTTAGCAAAAGCTGTTGAGTAGAGGTACATTGGATGACTGTCTTGTTGGACCTGGAACTTTTATTTCTCTTTTCTGTCTACAGAGGAACCTACTGTGCATTTTATAGAGAGAGGGATGAGGGGAGCAAAGCTTAGAAAAAGAACATTCAATGATTATGTTAATGTAAAGTTCAAGGGAGGGCACACAGTTTGATTCAATAGAAATTAATGATTTAAAATTGTAGCTTTAGAATATGGATGATAATCAGAAGTTTTATCACTAGTAATGGTAGAAAAACATGGAGAAGTTTTTGCATTTGGGGGAGATAATCACTCATCTTACCATTTAGTTCTTGTGGGAGAAGAAAGAATGTAGAATCAAGTGTACTAATTGCTTTATAAGAATAAAGTGCTAATGAATTTAATTAATAATTCATACTGAGTTTTGATATGTTGGAAATAGTATTTAAAAGTAAAATAATCTAGTACTTACTGATAAAACTATTTAATTTTTAATGTATCTGCATAGTTTTGCACATTGGGAGCCCCCTACATGAAATATCCTTTTCCAGAATATCCAGGCAGGATCAATAGATCTTTTGAAAACTAGCCTATATCATATTCTCAATAAGGCATTCCAGAAGCCTCAGACAAAATGCAATCTTTCTTTTTTTATAAGCTTCTGTTATTATATGTATTTTTAAAATTTATTATTATTATTATTATTATTATTATTATTAATTATTCACTGCTCTGTGTATCTTTCCAAACCATGATGGGTCCTTGATGGTAAAAATTATACCTTATTTGTCACCATTTTAAAAAATAATTTAGAATACCATCAGTTTTTATTCAATATTTTTGGAATGGATTGAAATCTGATTTTTAGAACATCCTAGACAGTTTTAAAATGTATCCCAAACTATCATAATACTATTCCCAGTTGGTAAAGGAGATAGTGTACAGTGGTTAAAAGTTTAAAGATTTGTTTTCAAACCTGATTCTGCCATTGACACTAATTGTTGGACGTCAAGCAATCTCTTAGTCTCGTGAAGTGTTAATTTCCTAATGTGAAATAGGTGTGATAACACCTTTCTGCCATACACATTTTATAAGGAGTTTATGGTAATAGAATAGTGAGTGAAAATAAACTTGTATACTCTGTACCTGTACAAATGACGTCATTATTGAATTAAATATATATTTAAAAGCCATTGATAAAACATCAAATGCAGTAATGTGAATCACTTTTAGAAACAAAGTGGAGGATTTATATAGAAAACCAAAACCCAAACTTGACATTGATTTCTTTCTATTGCCTTTTTGTAATATTTCATCAAATTTTCATATACCAATTGTATTTTATAGATTACGAAGCAAAGGTAACAATACAGATTGGACAAGGGTTGTTTAACACTGGTTATAGATGGATTAGTGGATAACTTTCATGCAGTCATTTACAGTTGGAATGAAGACTGTTGAATAACTCTTTTGGTGAATAATCGCTCCAGTGTTTTACCCTCTTTTGAAATTACAATTTAACGTAAATAATCTGTATTTTATTTCTTTATTTTGAACATTTGACCTCTTCAAGCACTTGTGTCTTATTTTCTTATTTGTTACTTTCTAGATCACTGATAGAAAATTCAAAGAGCAAATAGTTACTGATTTAATAGTAGCTTGCTCTGGGAGATCCACTATTAATGTGTTCTGATAGTAATAAGGGGTTATCACTCTATGCCTAAATCTAGTTTGTTGGAAATAAATTATGTTTTTCGTCTCTGCCCAGCATTCCTATTTGGCCGATGTTACAGAGTCTAATCAGATTTTCTGCCATTCATTTTGCTGTGATGGAGCATTTTCGTAGGTATTTTTGACTTAAGTCAGATTCTTAGAGCATTTTTAGCTTTAACTTGGGTTTCATGTACCTGAGAAAAACTCCAAGGTAGATTAGCCTGATTTCTAAACTTTATTCCCATTTCTGCAATAGCTTTTTATCTTAATGCTTTTGAGATTGTCTTGGTTATATATGATATTTTTCTCTGATTTTCTAAAGGTGTATTGATAGTTTTGTTTTTATTCGGATTCACTTTGAAGTGTCTTTTTCTTTTCTCACTCGTATTCTTGCTGACCATAGCATTCAGTGAAAATGCATTCACCTAGCACAAACTTGTTTTTTTCATAAGTGTTTTTAAGCAAATGGGTATTTATCCCCTTTGTCTCTACTGCTCTCCATTTAAAACTGCTCAGCGGGCCTAATCTTTTCATTGCTTGTGAATAAAATCTCAAATAGGGCTCATATCTTAACTTATTTACTATTAGAAAAAAAAATGCTCTGTGATCAGTTCTAATCATGGGAATAGTCTCATTTCTGTTATAACCTATTCATTTAGTAAGGAAGTCTTGAACAAAGAAAGAAAGAAGACAGACTATTAAATACAGAGAACAAATTAGTGGTTGCCTCTGGAGAGGTGAGTAGGGGGATGGGCAAAATAGACAAAGGGGATTAAGAGGTACAGACTTCCAGTTATAAAATACATAAGTCTCAGAGATTAAAAGTACAGCATAGGGAATATAATCAATAATCTTACAATAATATTGTATGGCAACAGTTGGTGACTACATTTATTGTGGTTAGCATTGAGTAATATGTAGAATTACCAAATCAATATGCTATACCCCTGAAATTAATATAACATTTTATGCTGATTATACTTCAATAGAAAATCAAAACATTGCACACCATTAAAAAATCATGTAGAGTGTAAATATATACAATATTTGTTTGTCAACCACACCTCAATAAAGCTGAAAAAAAAGTTGGTTATTAAAAAAAAAAAAAGAAGGAAGTCCTAAATTCATTTAGTGATAAAGTTTTCCCTACCTTAGCTGCTGCTGTTTTTCTCCTGGCCATTTGTCATGGGAAAAAGAGGAAGTTGGTCAGCCTCTCCTGTGTTTCCCCTAGCTGACTTCCATGTTTTTTGTCCTGTTCAAATAGGGTGCCTATGACCCCTTTAAAGCTGAGTTTCAGAAAAGTAGAAGAGGTAAAGGTGAGGTCTGATTTATTGGATGTGAATGTCACCTTGGAAATGTTTTTTCAGGGCTTGGTGGACTCCTTGTTTTACCTTAGGATGTCATGGTAGACATTAATGTTGCTTATCAAAAGTTTCTGTGCCTCTTGAGCACATGGTAGGGTAGAATTTATAGGCTTTCTGTGTTTAGGTGAGGCCCTCTGAGCAAGGAGTTTTGAGCAGAAGTGGCAAGTGTCACTGATAGGGTGAACTGGTGCAAGCATCTCCAGAGATCTTTTCCTTCTGACACTGCAGTCAGGAGCTTTAGAGTTGGTGGCTGTTCTATCCTCTTGAGCCACTGAAACTTTAATGAAAAGACCCAGTCTCTGCCCACTGCTGACACACAACAACCATGTTGTAGGAGCAAGAAACTAATATCTGTGGTTTTAAGCTACTAAATTACTGGGTTGTTTGTTACCACAGTGTAACATAAGCTATCAAAACAGAAAGATACATGACTTTCTCAGAGGGAGTGGGAGTATTTGTCTGTATTTTCTATGATACAAGAAATGCTTTTCCTTTCAGCTAGATGCATAATATTTCTCTCCTACTTCCTGGAAATCCAGAAATCCATCTCTTCTGTTGGGATGACTTTATCCCTGTATGCATTCTTCTTGGGTTGGATTTGAAATGTCTTCTAAACAAGTTTTTCTTCTAAGTTGCCCACCTCTGGTCTTCTGGAAACATTTACACAATCTTGTGTCTCCTGGGAAAGTGTAGCTTGATCTCTCTCTACTGTGCCAGTTCAGGAGCATAGTCTTTCATTTTTAATGCCATTTATAAGTGGCTTAGAAAATATGAGATGACACAAACTGTGCTCTAATAATCCTGTGGAACACACCCTACAACAATGGTCTTAGAACAGTATTCTAAGACAGGATTGGGCTTTATTGTTTCCCTTAGGCATTTCAAGCTTTTGAAGTGGTTTCCTTAAAGCTTCTTCAAGGTGTGAGGTGAGGAGATGGTATTTATACTATATCAACAACTCAAAAAACTTTTTTTCTGTAGTTTCCAGCCTTTTGACCAATTGAACTTCAAGGGACATTGACCACAAAATGGGCTTTTGAGTTTCCAATGGAAGTTTTACATACATGACCTAGCACTTCCATTTAAAACGTGGGGTGGGGCGCCTGGGTGGCTCAGCCACAGTGTCTAACTCTTGATTTAAGCTCAGGTCATGATCTCATGGTTCGTGACTTCAAGTACCTTATCGTGCTCTCTGCTGTCAGTGCAGAGCCCACTTTGGATCTTCCGTCTTCCTCTTTCTCTTCCCCTCTGTGTATGCATGTGCTCCCTCTCTCTCAAAAACAAACACATATATATTTTTAAAAGTCTTATTAAAAAAAACTCATGGGGGTATTTTGGCTTTTGGGTCTTAACTGAAACCCACACAGAAAATGTGTGATTTTATATCCTGCCTAAGACTGTTGTTGTAGGGTATATTCAGAAGATGATTAGAATGTGGTATGTGTTATTCAGTATTTTTAAACCATTCATAAATTGAATTAAAAATACATGTGCCTACAACTGCAGAGTCATGTCATCCCTGTATCACAACATTATTTATGGGAAGCTTTGACAAGTTATTGTTTTGTTGTTAAAATCAATATGATGCTATGCATAAATAGTGTCCATTCACCCACTGGTCATTAAAGCGATTTGGTGTTTCTGCAGGTGTTGCTAAGTGGAATTTAGTGAGGAGACTTATGCAAAGTGTATTTATTCTTGCCATTTTAGGAGGACCTATACTGAAACTTCTGTTGTCAGTCACCACCCATTTATTCCAAAAGATTGTTCTGGCTAAAACAGTTAATGAATCAGTCTTTCAGAGTGGTTACTTATAAGTAATATGAAACCCTTTAGGTTTGAGGAGGGAGAGACTATGGAACTGTACAAAAGCATAATGTATATTATAGATTAATAGCATTATCCAGTGCTCACTATAAAATTTTAAACTTGATGAAACCATGAAAGGAGATGATACATTTTGCTACCCTGAAGTGAAACCCTGAATGATTTACCCTGAAGTAAATCATTTTAGTTAGCAAACAAATAAACAACACTTCTAGTGTATAAGTACCATTATAACTTTATAAGTATTATTTTATCTATTATTATTATTCTCTTTATTTTCTGAATCACAGTATTTCTTGTGACAAATTTATCATCAAATTTAGATCTAAGCCAAATGGATGAAGAGACGTAGACATTTCCATACAAAACATTTTTAGACTATTGGCTCTTGGCCTTCAGGATGATCTAAATAACAGGGTTTGAATAGTAAGATTTGGAGTATATGAAGAAAGGAACATTTTCATACTCTAGTCAAGGCTGGGTTATTGTATGGCTGATAATTATGCACTTTTGAGTTTCTGTTTTCCAGAGAATGCTAGCAATTTAAACTATGCATTTCTGAGCATCAGATGTTTCTTGGCAATGTTTGTGGAGTGTAACATCTTCTGTACAGATGATTTAAAGTTAGAACTGGACACTGCCACCTCCTGGTAGCCTTATAAAATGCTGTCACTTCAGTCTGCACTGTAAGCTTTTGGGGTATCTATTTAAAAGCTTAAGTGAGGTTAAATGCACTTGGAGGCAGGGGAAAAAAATGAAGAAAGAAAGGTATTTGTATTACCAATTGCAGCTGAGTATGCTTCACAGCTCCTGGTAGTGGATAAAAGAGTGAATTACCCAACCTGGGATAATAATGAGCAGGTGTGAAAAAGGTCACATTGTAATAGCCAATGACCGCATCTATGGGTCCTGAAATATTTCCTAGCACTTGTGGCATCTTCTTTCAAAGTCTTCTCTGCCCCAGCTCAGAAAATCAGGCATTTGTTTTCCACCATCTAGAAAAATTTCCGCATATTAGGCATTAGACCTCAATTACCTGTCTACACTTTCATAGCCTTTGTATTGCTTTTTAATTAGTTAATTTGGGTTAATCTTTTATCTCAAATTAGACCATGGGCTTCTTTAGGGCAAAGACATTATAGATTTATTTTGCATGCTTGAGACCTGGCACACTTAAGAGTGTGTTCTATCTTTGTTTAACACCTGGCAAAGGTTTTCTATCAATATAATGGTGGCATTAAGGAGGATCTTCCATCACAACAACAGTTGTACAAAGTGCTAAGAGGAAACCAAAACTTCTTATTTGTTAATTTTAGCATCTCTTTTTACCTTTAAAAAGCCCCAAGTTGCATGTGTTAAATATAGTGTCTGAGGAAGATGATGATGTTCTGAAGAATCGAATGAATACTGTGATACTGTAGACAATTCTTTACATATAAGAAATACAGCAGGAAGGAAGCTTATCAGTCAAATACGTATATTATAGGAACAAGAGAAATGCAGTGGAAAAAAAAGGTTTTTAATGAAATTAGGTAGTTAGAAACCATATGTAATTGAATGCTAGACAACATCTTCCTGGTTGGAAGGAGTTAGTCACAAGATGCATGAAAGTCCCAAGGAGCCAATATAGTTTGATAATTCAATGCCATTTGTTTGTGGGGGGAGCATTAAAGGAAAAATATATTGCACCACAATATATCTCAAAGGTGCAAAGCATCACCTGTCTTCCCCAGTCTTTCTTAACTGAATTTTCTCATCTAAACTGGAACACATAGAAATGATTTATGAGATTTTATTTTCTAAAATCTCCCAAGAATAGTGGATACCTAGTACCATGCTAGATGCAGAGAAGGGGAGTTAACTTATTACATACATTGATGGCTTAGGGCATTAGAGCTTTATCCAGGTATAAATTATTGTTGAGGTGAGGATATCTGCAGCATCAGGAGATGCTCAATTTATGTCTTTATGGCAGAGAGCTGCAAAGAAATGGATGCTCTCTTGAATATTTGCCTGTGACTGAATCTTGGTATGTTTAATACCATAGAGAATATCCAGATCAAATTTAGCTACTTGGCTAGTAACCGAAGTTTAATATGAGCAATGTATTTTTTCCAGGTGAAACTTTATGAATATTTCAGTGTTGCCCTTAACAAATTTTCCTAAATAGTAACTACACAAAGATTAAAAATTGCTAGTTAATTAAATAATTTTGCTCTTATTTTTCTAGATTGTTTTGTTTTAATAGGGATACCTTTTTTGTACTTTCTTTTTAATCTTTTGAGTCATCTAAGCCTGGTATAAATGCCACAGTTATTGGGGACAGTCACCTTAATGTGGCCATAGATCTTGAGAATAAATTCACTTTTTTTTGACTAAGTCCAAATGTGAGCATTCAGTAAATAAAAGCTCTGAATAATATATTTAAAAGTTATTTATGTGCTGGAACAATTGAACATCTATAGCCCAAAAATGAGCATTTAGCTAAACTTACCACCTTATCCAAAAATTAACACAATCTGAGTAGCTGACTGAAACACAAAGCATACAACTATGCAACTTTAAAGGAAATGAGAAAATATTCATACTTAGTACTAGGCAAAGAGTTCTTAGATTTGGCACCAAAGGTACAATCCATACAAAAAGCATAATTGATACGTTGGACCTCATCAGAATTAAAATCTTTTGCTCTGCAAAAGCCCATGTGAAGGGGATGAAAAAGCAAGTTAAAGACTAGGAGAAAATTTTTACAAACCATGTATTTGGCAAAGGACTAGTATATAGAGTAAATAAAGAATTTTCAAAGCTCAACAGTAACAATGTAAATAATCCAGTTAGAAAAGGAACAAAAGGTATGAAGAGACATTTCACCAAGTATATATAGATGTATGTATAGATGATGGAAACCCACATGAAAAGGTGTTTAACATCATTAGCCGTTAGGGATATGAAAATTTAAAATTCAATGAAGTATTGGTACCATCAGACTATGTAAAATAACATTAAATACTGGCAAGAAGGCAGAGAAATTGGATCACTCATACTTTGCTGTTGGGAATATAATATAGTTTAGCCAATCTAGAAGAAAGTTTGACATTTTCTTATGAAATTAAACCTGTCTCCAATATACCACCTAGAAATTGCATTATTAGGCATTTGTCAGAGAGAAATGAAAACATATATTCACACAAAAATTAATACACGAATGATCATAGCATTTTTATCCATGATAACTGCAAACTTAAAATAATCAAATGTTCCTCACTCAATAGGTGAAAATTTAAACTGTGGTATTCATAGCATAGAATGCAATTCAGTAATATATAGGAGTGGTCTAGAGATATATGTAACAATTTCTATGAATCTTCAGGGAATTATACTGAATCAAAATTGCCAATTTCAAAAGGTTATGTATTACATGGCTCCATATATTATAATATTTTTAAAATGACAAAATTATAGAAATGGAAAAAAATTAGTGGTTTCCAGGTTTGGGGGTAGGTTTGGAGGTGAGTGTAGTTATAAAAAGGCAGCACAGCATTTTCTGTGGTATTGGAACTATTCTGAATGTGGAGTGTAGTGATAGATATGTAGAACTTACTTATGGTATAAAATTGTGTACAACTAAAAAAATACACACTCAAAAATAAGTGCAAGAAGTACTGGGGAAATTTGAATATTATCAGTGGTTGGTTTCAGTGTCAATATCTTAATGATATTGTACTGTAGTTTTGCTAGGTGTTACCTTGGAGGAAATCTGAATAAAGGATGTATAGAATTGCTCAGGAGAGATTGGAAGTTTTATAGGAAGTTTTATAGGAAGACATCCTATAATCTTGTGTTGCAAAACCACTCAGGGACCTCTTGCTACCTTGTGATGAGAGCAGATTTGGTGTGGGGGAGGTAGATGTTAGGAAAATTTGACCTTCATTCCTTGTAGAGTGTAGAGACTGTTGTCTGATATCTTTCTGTAAAAAAGCCAAAGACCAAAGTCTGGATGAAGCTGTCTAAGGTAGCAGAGCAAAGAAAGAAAGCTGCATTGACAGTAGGTTGTACTTCTTCCATTGAAGATGGGTAGGAGATCCTGGTTTTGGTGGACTGCAGAGAACATTGGATACCTAAGATGAATCAATGCCAGGGTGGGAGGACCCCAGAATAAGTCTACATGCAGTGGACCGTGGCAGTGGGTGGGGTGCGGCTTCAACAGTCAGCTGTAGGGCCATGGTTTATCCCAGTGAGCATTGTAGAGAAAGGTCATCAGCAAACTTGGATTGAGTTGTGAAGGAGAGTTGACCTCAGAGTCCCACAGAAGCTCTCCTTGAAAGAAAGAGCCAACATTTGGGGGATCTGCTGTGCCATTATTGAATGTTGCAACCTTTTTCTTTTTATTCACCTGCCCATCTCTCCAACTTAGGTGAGGCCAGAGACAACCCAGTGAGTGGCAAAGGAAGAGTGGAAAATTAAGATGGGGAAAGTAGTAAAGATGTGAGCCTTCTCCCTGAACTCCCTCCTCTCTCCAACCCTATGCAGATTTCTAACACTGAAACAAGTGTGAACTAGGGGAGGAAAATCAACTTTAAACTGAATTACAAAGTGAAATTTTTCACATAAGAATTAGACTAGTTATTAATACTTCAAAGGTTCAGAAAGTTTTGGGATTGGCCTAAGATATTTCAAGGACAGGCAGTTTGAAAGCCAAATGAAGACCCAGCAAAGCTACATCCTTTATACTCCACTGAATCTAGCCCGTTCAATAAAGTGGTATAGATGCATATATATAGATACACATTTTGTTTAATATCATTGTCTTGATATTAAAGAAAGACTAGAAGTTTACATAATAAAATATTAATGATAGTTATGTCTGGGTGATGTTATTTCAGCTATTTTATATTTAATTATTTAATCTTTTGTACATTTTCTAAATCTTTTACAATAAGAACACTTTACCTTTATAGCTATAAGAATATTATTTTAAAATAATGTAGAAAGCATTTTGGACACTAATTTCAGTGGCATATAACTATGCCCCTATATCTAGCTCTTAAAGTGTTTAAATTTTTTTGCTGATGGGCCAGACTTCCCATATTTGATAAATCTATATCTTGGAATAACAGCTAAGAGTAACTTTTTCATCTATAATTGAAGGTTTAGTTAGATGATTGTTAATGTTTTCTTTTCAACCCTGTAATTCTTCCATATTTTTCCAAATGAATAACTTATTCATTATCATTAGATGTGGCAGTGTTGTTCTAGGTAATGAGATTATAGCAGAGAATAAGAGTTCATTTCCTCAAGCAACTCAATACTGCAGATGAGATAATGAAGAATTATAAATCTGTGTGGTCAGGGCAATAACAGGGGCATGCACAAGGTGTTGTAAATCACAAAGGAATAGGATGTCTTCTAAGAAGGGGAGGCAGGAAGGCTTTCATAAGGAGGTGATGTTTGAGCTGAGTTTGGAAAATCAACAAGCTAGGCAGAGTAGAAGTGAAGGAGGGTCACCTGGGTGGCTGAGTCTGTTGAGTGTCTAACTTTGGCTCAGGTCATGATCTCATGGTTCATGAGTTTGAGCCCCACATTGGGCTTTTTACTGTCAGCATGGAGTCCACTTGGGATCCTCTGTCCAACCCACTCTGCCCCTTCCCCGTCTCTCATAAATAAGCAAAAATTTATTAAAAAAAAAGTGAAGGAGCAGAGGATGCCAGGCTGTGGAGACAAGGGAGGAGGATCCTGAAAACTAAGAGGGTATGTTGCATTCTGGTTCACACTGAGTGTGAGTGGTCTGAGTGTGGACGATGGAGGTGGGCGGAGTTATCAGATTTGAGGTGGAGTGGTAAACAGGCAGTAGGGATATGAATCAGATTCTGAGTACCCAGAGGGCCTGGAGGAAAGACCAATTCAAAGGCAGTCAAAGCATTCCATGTGAGAGAAGATGAAGTTCTAAACAAAAGGCAGTGGTAAGGGGATAAGAGAGAGAGAGACATGTTGCTGTGTTTGGATGTGAAGAATGAGGTCAAGAAAGGAGTTACATGATTTCAATGATACACACCCACACCCCCCCCCCCACACACACACATGTAGGTGGCACAGATGAGTAGGTGGCAAAAAATGACCATCCCAAAAAATTACAAAGAGGTACACCTTCCTCTAACATGCTCCAGAAGTTGTCAGTTCTGCAGCAGGGCAGATAGTTTGGCAAGTGTAGCAGGAAGTGGATTTCAGTCCTTATTCATCCCTCTAGCCAGCATCCTATGTTATATGAACCAACTGCAGAACCAGAGGCCTATGCCCTTACTCTAGCCAAATAGGTGGAACTTCTTCAGCCCTTTCTGGGTTTATATTGAAAGAGGCCTGTGAGGTGCAGAAAATCAAAGCAGCATCAAAGCCATTTTACCTCGGCTTAGCTGAATTGAGATAGATTAACAGGATGTAGTTTCAGAGCAAAGAAGACATTTATGAGCTGTTTTAGCATGAGTAAGTTGTTCTTCCTCCCAGCAATTTCAGAAAAATGTTAATAATGTTTCACTAGAAAAATATTTTTCTCTATGTATAAAACGATCAGTTGTTTTTCTATATTATTTCTATTGTACTTTGGGACCAACATTACTTTTGCTGAAATGAATCTCCATTGTAATAATGGAGATTATTGAAAAAAGATAATGTGAAGAATACAAGTGCAGGTTTTAGATTCTCAAAATACTTTTTTCACAATGCTTCTAGGAAAATAGAAAATTTATCTTACCATCCTCAAATGTTCCTTCATATTTATTAGCAGATTGGTAGCATTTTTAGATGCTATGGAACCAACTCTAAAACCAGGTATAAATTAACTGGATGCAAATACAATAATGATGTCTACTTCAAGTCATAGTACTGAAACCTTATAGCAGCATTCATATAATAAATATATTTTTAAAATTGTTTATTTTGAGAGCGAGGGAGGACACAAGCAGGGAGGGGCAGAGAGAGAAGGAGAGAGAATCATGAGCAGGCTACATGCTGTCAGCGCAAAAACTGACGTGGGGTTCCGTCTCACAAATTGTGATATCGTGACCTGAGCCTAAATCGAGTCAGATTCTTAACCAGCTAAGGCACCCAGGCACCCCCCATATAATAAATACATTTGAGAACCCCTGTATAAATGCTGCTAGTGCAATATATAACATGGATGCCACAGTTGGGAAGAGGTTGGAGAATGCAGGTAACTTTATCACAGATAGTATATGGGTAATTAGGTCAAGAAAATGATCAATTCCCTACCTTACAGACACCATAGAGTATTTTACATTAATGTTGCTTCTAGTTTAGTGGGAAAATTGAATTAGCTGAAAATAGTAACATAATCCTGAATTAAAGATGAACTCAGTAGTAAGAAAGCTTGGAAAAGTCTACAGAAAACAGATGTGATAGTGTTCATGTGAAAGATTGTTTACAACATAACTGTGAAATAACACTGTTTACTGCTACTGTTTAATCTTACTCATCTTTATATCCCTGGAGCCTAAGCACAGTGCCTGACCCCCTAGTAAGTGCTTCAAAAGTGTTAGATAAAGTCCTCATTAGTGGAACATGCATTATAATTGTATTATCCTAGCTTACTGATTTCTGGGTCCTGCCATCCTTAAGATGGTGTTAACCACATGGAGAAATTAGGCAATGAAACATCCCCAGAATGTTTTGTGTTCTTGGCAGCTCAGGCAATTTTAAGAACCTGAATATGACCTGCCAGATGGAAAACAATGAGAGTAATAATGATAATTAGCACTGGGATCAACAAAACTAAGTTGAAAGTGAGCAGTAATGGTTATTTAAAATCAGTGTTACCATAATAAACAACCAAAACAATAACAAAACCAGTCATAATAAAAATATCTATTGGGGCGCTTGGGTGGGTCAGTCGGTTAAATCTCTAACTCTTGATTTTGTCTCAATTCATGATCTCATGGTTGTGAGATTGAGCCCTGCATCAGTCTCCATGACCATTGTGAATCCTACTTAAGATTTCTCTCTCTCCCTCTCTATCTCTGTTCCTCCCCAGCTCATGCACACACATGTGCTCTCTCTCTCTCAAAACAGATAAACAAACGAAAGCACCCATATGTACATTATGGCTAAAATTGAATAAGAAACTTTGAAAAAAGATTTTAAGTTTCCTTTTTGTTAATAATCTATTTGGAAATGAAATGTATGAATAACATACATTTGAATAACCTCCTGAATAACATTGGAAATTCTTTTTTTAAATTTTTTGATGTTTATTTATTTTTGAGGAAGAGAGAGACAGAGTATGAGTGGAGAAGGGTCAGAGAGAGAGGGAGACAGAATCTGAAGCAGGCTCCAGGCTCTGAGCTGTCAGCACAGAGCCCGATGAGGGTCTTGAACTCACAAACCATTAGATCATGACCTGAACCGAAGTCAGATGCTTAACTGACTGAGCCACCCAGGTGCCCCTTTTTTAAAAAAAAATTTTTAAACTTTGGAAATTCTTACGCTACACAACATGCTTTAAAATTTTTCTCATATTTACCAGAGTCATAGTGATAATGCATTTAAATGTATCTAACATATTGAATAGAACTATATTAATATTGTATATCTTGTTTCTATTTGTCTATTGGGGGTCTTGCTTAAATCATACCAGACATTTTGATTCTTATTGATGGCAAATGTGTGTTACCTCCCTTTTTGTCACCATGGACTAATGGATTTTAATGCAGTTGGTGTTTGCAGTCTTTTAGAGTCCAATATCAGTAAATATTAGCTACCCTTTGTTCTAGACACCATATAACAACTTCTTTTTGATACTGACCTGCTTTTTACTTAGTATTCTTATCCATCCAAGACCAATAAACCTCTATGATTAGCCCTGGAAATAACTATTCCTATGCATATTTAGAAAACTACAAAATTACTAAAATTAGAGATAATACCATGTCATATAATTAGCACACATTTTTGAATAAGATGCTTATAATTTCAAAATTACTATAATTTTTCATAGTTATGAAAATATTAAGATGGAAATTTTGGACAAAGGCAAATATGATTGTTTAAAACACAGCAGATTATAGTGTCCTTGTTGCTTGCCCTACACTGATCTCGGTTTTATTGTTGTTCTTGGATTGTAAGAGATTAGCATAAACTGCCTAGTACAATATTGCCATTTTTTGTGTTAAATTATCTAGCAGTACTTCCTACTTATTTTAATAATATGAGCTAAAAAGGTGTCATTTTCAGAAAACACACTGGGAATAAGTAAATAATATTATGTTAAATTTCCTTACACTATTTTAAAAATGTATATATTAGCTTTATTTGAACCATAAGAATGTTTGGGGATCCATTTTATTGCCAAGCTATCAAGTAGGAATGGGTACAAACAAGTCAGTTTACTCACATTTTGTTATAATTAGCTTTCTTTGGTAATTTACAGTAATTACTAGCAATTAAAATATGTTTAATTATTATAATAATATATTTTGTACACTTTATTCTAGTTAGATTGGCCATCTGTCTGATGACTTTTTAATCTGTTGCTTGTGGTAACAGTCACTAGATTATGATTCAATACCAACTGCTCTTTAACAAAGAAAAAAGATTAAGATTCCATATTAATGCATCTTTAAATTACAAAGTTCAGGGGTGCCTGAGTGGCTCAGTTGGTTAAACGTCTGACTCTTGGTTTCAGCTCAGGTCATGATCTCACAGTTTAATGAGTTCAAGCCCCATGTCAGGCTCTGTGCTGACAGTGCAGAGCCTGCTTGGGATTCTCTCTCCCTCTCTCTCTGCCCCTCCCCAACTTGCGCTGTCTCTGCCTCTCTCAAAATAAATAAATAAAAGTAAAAAGATGTGAAGTTCACAATAAAACTAAAGTTTACAGCTCTTCTCAAAAAAACTGAAACATATATTTTCTGTTTTCAGATTACATTAGATAGAATAGTACATGTACATAGCTGATGAGATGGGATTGATTTATACATACATACTAGATTTTTGATTTCTATAGAAAATAGACATGGTGTATTTTCCAGATGGAACACCTAATATAAGATGCAAAGTTATGATTTGAACCTGTTTTTTTCTTACATTGGCTTTGGCAAATGCTAAAGAAAAGGAGCTAAGTTTCATCATGTTTTTAATTTGGAGTTTAGAGACTTCTATGAACTGGGTAAAAATTGGATTAAAATAATTAATTCCAGAGTGAATCAGCTACTGTAGAGACTTGAATCTACATAGTTCCCTTAGAGGTTAAAGCACTATAAAAATATAAGGTCCTACATTTTGATTTTCCTTATCAATAGATGTTGAGTTAAAATTGTGTTCTTATAATAATATGCAATGTGGAAAGAAGATTCTCTTCACAGGAATCTGATTTATAATTGTCTTTGCTCAGTTCTTTAGCAGAGCGAGGCATGCTTATATATTTATTTTTAACGATGTAATTAAAAATTCACTTGAACTATCTGTAATGCTCTATGCAAGCAGGTTGATTGTGAAGGAACATTTTACAGTGAGGCTTTGGTACAGCAGGAAATGTGCTGTACAGGGACACAGAAGACCTTGGTTTACATGTCACCTGTGCTTCTTTGCTTGTTTTGTGAGTTTGTGCAAGGAACTTAACCTCATTGAAACTCCAGGGGAGGTATAATGATTTGTCTGCCTGTGATTGAAATTTGTATGTATATATAAAAACTAAAGAGTGAAAAGCCTTTAACTTAACCATTTGTAAACTACAATTTTATTATTATTGTCATACCTAATAGTATGCAAGTTTTATTGTTTTTCCTAGGGCCAAGTATATCTGTGTGCCTTATCTCATGTAATTTTCAATGCAGATATATTCAGTAGGCATTGTTAGCATCTCTTTATAATAAATGGTGGCGCCAGGATGCAAACTAAATCTTACTAAAACCTGTGCTTTTAGCTAGTACGCTTTTGCTATGATTTCACTTTTATCATATTGCTTATACTAAGGAATCCTAGAAATTAAGTGTTACCTTACTAATCATTAAATATTTTAATGTCAGTGAAGTTCTTTTCAATCATTTCATAAGTACCAATTCACCCTGCCTTTCAGGGCACCATTTGTAAAATGGGAATACTCTGCTTTACCCACTACCATTGTACAGATTAAAAGGAGAGAGATTATGTCAAAGCCCTTTGCAAAGTTTAAACTGATTTTTCTCCTAAATTTTTACGGAGATTAGCTATGTGATCTTGGCAGGTCGCCATTTCACTTCTTTAAACATTAATGTCCTCTTGCCTTTCTCATGGGGTTGTTTTGAGTATAATTGAAATAATGTGTTTAAAGTATGTAATGTACAAAAACAATACCTGGCATATAATAGGCATATGTGGTAGATTGAATGCAGGAATTGCCCCAGTTTTTCATGTTTTCAATGTGACTTTGCAGTTCTTCCCATCAAGAGATGGAATTTATTTCCCAGCCCTTGAGGCTTGTTTTGTTCCACAGAGTGCTATTCTGAGGTATGCCATTTTTCACCAAACTCTCTAACAGCCCAGCATGCTCTGTTCTTTCTCTTGAATTCCTGTTGCCACCATCAGAATCCTAGAGGGAAATGTGATACCCCATGGAATAGCGCCCAGTCATAGACCAGCCATTCCCTTGCCCATTTACCAGATGAATGAATGAGCCCAGCTGAGATCAGCTGAGCTGGGCTTAGATCAATGGGACTTCCCAGCTGTTCCTCCAGAGTCTATTTAGATTTGTTAAAATAACTGGTTGTTGTTTTAAACTATTATGTTTTGGGCTATTTGTGACATGGCAAGAACTAACTGATAACATGCCCCTCCCAAAGAAAAAGTAGGCGTTATTATTGTTATTAGGATTTCTATATATGTAATAAACTTCATGACAATTAGTATTTACATTTGGGAACATTTATTTTGGCCTGAATGTAAGGTAATTTTTTCAAGCTTATAAATCCCCCAAATAAAACAGAACAAAATAGAAGAAATAACTAAAGGAATTCATGTTATATAAAAGTATTTAAAACTTAATTGCATGTGGCTTAATGTAATGACCAAACTCCTTCCAGAGAGATATATGTATTCTCTTAGAAGAATTGTCTCATACTTTAGTCATCAACCTGAATAATGATGCTTAGAAGCAGAATCACCCTCCCCTCCACTCTCTCCCTCCTTGCCCCCAGTAGAGCATGAATTTAATGTGGTTTAAAATACATCTACTTGCAACTTCAGTAAACACATTAACCAAAACTTTTAGCTTGACCTTAAGAACATATTAAGTGAAATTCCCTAAGAGTCCATATAAAAATATTTTTTTAATTTTCAGAACACATATTTGTGTGTTCTTTCTTTATTATGAACATTAACCAATTGCAAATGCAGTTGACTACTTTCTCTTGGTTTGAGAAAATCCTTCGGTTGATTCAACACAAAAGGGAAATGGCACATTGAACCTGCTCTGTTAAAATTTGGTGTTTAAAGTGTGTTTTTCACTGCAGAGCACATTTAAACAAAGTTATTTACATATGCATGTATATACTTGTCCAATTACTTTCTTTATCCTTGTTATTCACGTTGTGGTGCTTTAGATAAGAGCATGTTCTTTCACTGCAATCTTCTTATTAAATTAACTTTATTTTCAAGAAGCTCTAAGGATGAAAAGCACTCCGGATGTTAAATATCATTTAAATATTATATGAAGTGCTTCTTAAGTGTTACATTTGTAGGTAGTAGAACAAAGAGAAACAGGTAGGCAATGTTGAAGGGAAGGCTGAGGGCAACCTAATGGCTCTCTTAAATTTTTGGAGGGCTACTTTATGTAAGAACACAAACAGCTATTCTCTGTTGTCATCAGGGGCATTATAAGTGCAGAACATGAGCAAATGGCCTTAAATCTCAACAGAGGAAATTTAGGGGATAGATAATTTATTCATTCAACATAAATGAAACAAATATTTACTGAGGGTCTACTGCACAAGGCCCTGTTCTAAGTGTTCAAGTTAAAGGTGAATAGACCAGACGAAAGTACCTGCAGTCATTGTACACATCCCTTCTTGCTCAGAGAATGATTTGGAAACTCAACCCCAGGCCTACTGGCTCCTGGACTTTCCACTTATTTACGGAGTTGCACAATGGAGTTGCAGGCATTATAGATTCTATGAATGATGCTGCAGAATATTTCTGAGGCTCCAGGTTGTCTGAGCCTATCGTTCCCCTGTCATAAATGACCAGAGAGATGGTTAGACACTGTTCATCCTCTCTACATTGAAGAATTTGGTTCACTTTTTCATTCAATAAAAAATATTTTGGGGTGGTGAAATAATTTCTTAGTTTATTCAATCAAGATTTCTTGTTTCTGGGTTGTGGCAATTCATCTCTTGATGATATTTTTCTTAGTTTGTTTCCATGAAAATAGAAAATTGATTGCCCTTGGCATCCTGGTTCCTATTTTATCATTTGCAGATTTATATTCCTATTCCATTTGTTTTCTTTCTGCTAATATGGGCATATGTCACATTCTGGGTTTATCATTTATCATTTCCTGGATACAATTAGCATTTTCTTTGGCCCATATGCAGAAAATGTTTTGCTCATGATTCCTTTTATAGACTTCTTAATTTACCTATCCTAAGTAGGGGTCAATTTTTACTACTTGAGATGTGAGTAGCTCTAGTTT
The DNA here is from genome assembly GCF_016509475.1 of Prionailurus bengalensis. NCBI lineage: Eukaryota > Metazoa > Chordata > Mammalia > Carnivora > Felidae > Prionailurus > Prionailurus bengalensis. The sequence goes on along the minus strand of NC_057359.1, from coordinate 52,229,528 downwards.
TTTATCTATCTCACTGTGCTTGGAGAGTCTGCTAATTTAGGTGAGTTCTTCTTTCCCTTTTAATCCACCTCTTTGAAGGAATAATTTTAAAATATGAAACGTGTCATTTTCTTTTCTAGCAAATATGAAATGCTGTGGATTTTTCTTCTAATGGCATTTACCCATTGCCATGGTGATGGATTTGCAGACTAGATCACTTAAAAAAAGAAGAGAGGGAAGGAAGGAAAGAAGGAAAGAAGGGAGGAAAGGAAAGAAGGGAGGAAGAGAGGGAGGGAGGGAAGGAGGGAGAAAGGAAGGAAGGAAAGATGAAAGGAAAGAGGGAAGGAAAGGAGGGAGAAAGGAAGGGAGGAAGCAGAAATATAGAGACGTATTTCTTTGCTTGGTTCATAGGTAGAACACTTACACCAAAGGAGATTAATCTGTTGACCCACGTTTGGTTCACATGCTGGCTTTGCCGTGCATTGAGGTCATGGGGCAACATTTCTCCCTGTTAAGAGAGCTAGAAAGCTAGAGTTTATTGTCAGTCATCCTGGGGAGTGCCAATATGCAGATCTGTAGTATTTACCTTTTCTAGCCCAGCTTCTCTTTCAACTGTGAAGTTTCCTTTTCTTCTATTGGACTCTCCAGCTGACTTCTGAGCCGGTATTTGTGATTAATTTTATATGTGCCTCCTGTTTGAAATCTGCTTCTTGACCTTGACCTGCCATACTTAGGACTTGGATCCTGTGTCCTGATTCCTGCCAGATTCCTATCCATGGAGACTTTTCTTCTAATTGGCTGGTAATGCAGATCTCCAACAGAATAAGAGATGGGTTCCTGAAAATTTGTTCCCTGTGATGTTTTCTAAATAGAATTATTTAAAATACATGGGGGGGCACTTGCTGTTTAAAGGCCACTGGTAATAAGGTATTTTATAAAGTGACGGACCTTTTTATTTTACAAGGCAATTATAACCCATACCGCCCAAATTCACCTGTCTGTATGTGATTTGTACTAAAATTCCTCAAGCCTGGGCATATCTGGGGCCAGCTCCTCTAGTCACAAAAACTGAATCTCGCAGTTTTAGGTCATATAATTCACTGAGACCGTAGTGGCAACAGCCATACTCAGAACTACATGGAGTGTGGCATTTCAACATTTCTTTTATCTTTTTTTCAACTTGAATTTAATTAATTCAATATTTGTTACCTGTTTGTATTTCTTTTAATGTTTACGGTAGTAGATACCTTAGCTTTTTGTTGTTGTTGAATCAGGAGTAAAAAGTAGGCCAGTGCTGGGGTTGTTCTGCATGGGTTATGTGACATGTCACATTGGCTAGCTATAAAGGCCTGTGGCCCTGCAGTGGAAGAAACCCAACATCTGATTCCTTTGCTCATTTCTTACTGTAACAGTTTATTTCAACTTCACCTGGCTCTTTTATTCTTCTTTCTAGGATTGTTTTGGGGTTCTCACTAAATTTGAGGTGCTTTTTCAACTCCTTTTCTGGTCCCCATATTATCATGCATCTAAGAATGTTGCAGTATCTGAGATTTATACTTTTTAAAAAAATGTAACTATTTCCAAGCAATAAATTTAGCGAGAGAGATTGCTCGAAAAATTTTTTATTCAAAGTTAGTTACATAAAAATTTTGATCTGATGATGATACATAAGTGATGGAGTCAATTTAAGCATAATAATAGAAGATAATACTTTAATAATAAAAGCCACCTTATAATGAATGCTCACTTTGTACTGCAGAGAAATCATTACTGATTTTTACAGTAACTCTGTGAGGTCAACATTTTTGTTTCCATTTTATAGACGAAGAAGCTAGGCTTCCTGGAGGTTTTATAAATTGTTCAAGGTCACTAATTAGTACATTTGAATCCTGCCATTATAATTCCAAAACTCATCCTTTTGATTATTCCATGCTGTTACATATATCCTAATTTTCAATATATATAACAGTTACTTTGTCATTACAAATATGAAGTATTCTTTAATAGATGTTGATTGTGCTTTTACGGAAGTAAATTCTACCCAGAACCATCATGTTATGAAAGTAATACAATGAATAAGGAGCCAGTCAGTTTTACAAAATTTACTCTCTGAGAAACATTCCTATACTGTGTTGTTGTTTGTCTTTCTTTGTTTTCTTCCTTCTGTTTCTTCCCTTGCTGCTATGTTGCAACCTTGACCAATGGCTCTTCTCTCTTTGCCTATTTTCCCTTTAATTGTTAAAATGTAAAGGATAGATAGAAATTATAGAAAGACCCCAGATGTTTCAGATACCCTCAGGGTATACCAAAGTTCTTTATACTTAGGAATGATTCCTTCATGGGAGGAAGGTATATCTGAGGGAAAGATGGTATAGAAGCTTTGCAAAAGTGTGTGAGCACATCTAAGGGAAGCAGTCTGGAGAAGCAGCAAATTTTTATCTGTGATTTTTGATGATGCTGTAAAATTGAGAAACAATACAGGAGAAACAGGGATTCATATAGTCTTTTGCTGGTCATAGTAGTCTGGATTTTAGCAGTACTGGTTTTTGAGCTTATTGTTAACTTGCTGAAACCAGGAGAATGTCTTTGAGGTATAAACTTGGAAGGATGTACATTCTTCTAAAGCTGAAAATATGCATACCTCTCACACATAATGTGGGGAATTTTCACCTACTAAAGTCCCTGTAATTTCGTAGATGTCTTATTTACACTCTTATTCATGATCACCTAATTCTGTAGAGCTGTAGGTTCAAGTAGTATTTATTGAAAGTTTATTGGAAGTGTTTACTGAAAAGGGCAAAAACATAGGTAAAAAATGGATCAGATATTCTTATTTACTCTCCATTTTCATGTTTGTATGTGTGGAAGAGAGAGGTGAGGGTAATTTGTGTGTGTGTGTGTGTGTGTGTGTGTGTGTGTGTGTGTGTGTGTGTTGTGTGTGTGTTTCCTAGTGTGATACATGAAAGTTTAATTATGAGATTTTTCTCCCAATATGGTATCTTCCTGTAATTTACTGCTGCCTTCCTGCGATCTACCTACCTATTGATTCTTTTTCATTTTTTATTCATTCAAGTTCATGGAATAAATGTGTTTTTCAATAAGGCTTTTTAACTGAGTTGCTCCCTTTTAACTGTTATCTGATTGAATTTTAAGTTTTGATTTTGAAATTAAATCATTGTAGAATGTTAAAAATGAATTGAATATTATAGCAATGATAACTTGAAATGATAATGCATACTTTTGCCCAGGGTCCACTTCATTCTGTATTTTAAGATTTTATCTGTTGTAATTTATCATGGAAATATACTGCAAAAATGTGCATCCACGCATGCATATTTTTAGAGTGTATTAAGGAAGTAGTAGAGAGCACATATAAGCACTCAGAAATAAATACAATGAATAGGAACTGAGCATTTTGCATAGTCATTAGTATCCTAGAAAGGTGTCTAGGTTAATTGAGAATGTAACTATGTTTTCCTGGGAAACAAGTATACCCGGGATCTAAACAATGGTATTTGTTCAGAAGTTCAACTTGTTGGGGCGCCTGGGTGGCTCATTTGGTTCAGGGTCCAACTTCGGCCCAGGTCATGATCTCCCGGTTCCTGAGTTTGAGCCCCACATCAGGCTCTGTGCTGACAGCCTGGTGCCTGCTTCGGATTCTGGATTCTGTGTCTTCGTCTCTCTCTGCCCCTCTCCCACTCTCATTCTGTCTCTGTCTCTCAAGAATAAATAAACATATTAAAAAAAAGGCGTTCACCTTGTTTTGTTAAAAGGCCATGATGCAGCAAGGAGTGAAATTGGTATATAACATCACAGAAATGATGAAAGAAAGCCTTATCTTTGAAATAATTTTAGATTTAGACTGTGAAAGGAGCATTTTATCATGTCACTTTCCTTAGGAGGTAAAGACCAGCATCTTTAAGGAGATCAGCTGTTCCTAGGTGATTTGGTGCCTGCCTATGTCAACAGCCTCAACCAACTCAACCTATAGCAGTCTGAGTATAGCCACAGAAGCTTTCTGTTTGTTTCTGGAATGCCCCAGTTGTTTGTTTTTCAGGGCTTTGCTGCTTCCCTTTCCTATTCCTGGATGGCTCTACCTGTGTTTAGTTAATCCCAACAAATCCTTAAGTACTCCGCCTAGGAGATACCTCTTTGAGAATGTTTTCTCTTCACTCCCACTAGAATAGGATTTATTCTCTTATACACATTGCTTCCAGCAAGTGTCTTTTTAGCTTGTAACACATTCAAAGTTTAAAATATGTTTTATATTATCAATTGTTTGCTGTATTTCTTGCTAGAATGTAAGATATGGAGACCATTTTTGTCTTGGTTCACCAACCCTCCTCCACCCCATGCTTAGTATAATGATGGCATATAGTTAGTGCTTGCTACATACTTATTGATTGATTGATTGAATGGGTGGATAAGTATGTGAATGTATAGATAAATTCAAGGCCAGAACAATGGAAAGGGAAAGGGCATGGAATAGAAAGGGTCAGAGAAAACAAGAGAAGGAACATAATGTAAATATTAAAGGTAGGTGACATGGTGGGAGGGAATGGTGGAAGAAGTTGTTCAATACTTGGTTAACTATTTGAAAAAGGATGAGCATGGAGGTGTGGACATTGGTAAGAATGGAAGAGAGTGATAGTGTTTGCCTTTGTAACTTTAACTTTGTCAAGGTCTGTATCCTTGGCATTTGATTTTTGAGGAAAGTTTTCAACACAGTGTCACTGATAACTGTATTCATCACTTTTCTTTGTAGGGTCTTTAGGGAGTAAACTCCTCTTGTCTTCCACCTGAAAGTTGTAAAATATTAACAGTTCCTAAAACATTACATTTGTAAAGATAGCATCAGCATCATCATTAGTGGAAGAAAAAACTAAGAGATGTAAAATTAAAAACACCGTAAGAGGGTTAAGGTTTTTAAAAAAACTTTGGATTTGGGAAAAGAAGATCTGAGTAATGCTTTCTTTTCTGGGGGCAAATCCAAGTTTTATGGGTCCTTGAAGATTATATATTTTGGGAGGCTGTTTTAAAAGTGTTAATATAGGGGCGCCTGGGTGGCGCAGTCGGTTAAGCGTCCGACTTCAGCCAGGTTACAATCTCGCAGTCCGTGAGTTCGAGCCCCGCGTCGGGCTCTGGGCTGATGGCTCAGAGCCTGGAGCCTGTTTCCGATTCTGTGTCTCCCTCTCTCTCTGCCCCTCCCCTGTTCATGCTCTGTCTCTCTCTGTCCCAAAAATAAATAAAAAACGTTGAAAAAAAAATTAAAAAAAAATAAAAGTGTTAATATAAAATTAGTAGCAGGGCTTTGGGAATAGTCATTGAAAACAAGGGCCCCCGATTTTAATTAATTGCACTAAAATGTTCCCTTTGCTCAGCAGTGTTCATATGAACTGTACAATTTTAGGAAACCACATTAACCTCTTCAAAAAAAATTAAAAAAAAAAGAGGGTGCCTGGGTGGCTCAGTTGGTTAAGGGTCCAACTTCGGGTCAGGTCATGATCTCCCGGTTCGTGAGTTTGAGCCCCTGTGGGGCTCTGTGCTGACAGCTCAGAGCCTGGAGCCTGCTTCAGATTCTGTGTCTCCCTCTCTCTCTGCCCCTCCCCCACTTGCGCTCTGTCTTCTCTCAAAAATAAATAAACATAAAAAAAAGTTTAACTTCTTCAAACCTCCATTCTCTCTTACGTAACAAGTGCAAGCCGTAATTTCCAGTGCAATGTTGGTGTGATTTTGTAAGCATATAGTTTATTTTATAGGAAAAACTGCTTTGCAACTGGAATTAATATAGAATTATCATTGGTACCATTATAATATTAATTAATTTACTTCATCTTTATGACCCCATTTACAATATTGCTTTTTTTTAAGTGGAAGAACAAGACAAATCAGTACCTTTTTAGTGTTTCTCCCAAAAAACTAAAACTTGCTGACTGGCATTTAATGCTCTTTTTACTAACCCTCATTTATTCATGGTGATCATGATCAGTTAGCACTGACCATTTATGAGGGTGTGCTGAGTCAGGTGTGGACCTAAGCCAGCTGACTGGCTAGGGCTAAAAATACTCAACCATCTACTATGTTTCTCAGTTAAAGTTTTTTTCTAGATTCCAACTCTTACTTGTCAGTCAAATTCTAATTTTTGTCTTCAGGGAATGAAATTATTTGATAACTCCCTTTTCCTTACTGCTTCTGGTTCTTGTCATTCTATCAGAAAGAAAAAGGAAAATATTTTTTTATGATAAAAGTAAAAAGTTGTATTGGAAGTTTGTAGAAATTTCAGTTATGTTTTTATATAACATCTGTCTCTTTAACTTGATAGTTGTCTCATATTTCTGCATTTCCTAATAGCATTCCCTGGGGCTGAAATGCTTAGAAACAAATTATTATATTTTCAGTTATTTCTTGGGTGCTGGATTTTCTGCACAGAATGTAATTAGTTAAGCTCTTTCTTGTGAGTATAAATGTAAGGACAGACATACAAGATGATGCACCATTTACCTAATACACCCCTTTACCTGTTTTGAATGCTGAAGGGGAACCCAGTACTCCTAGTTCTGATCATAGCACTGCTGTGTGCATGTGTGGGTGCGTGTGTGTGTGTGTGTGTGTGTGTGTGTGTGTGTGTGAGAGAGAGAGAGAGAGAGAGAGAGAGAGAGAGAGAGCTGGGGAAGAGAGGCAGAATGAGAAGTGGTGGCAGAGGCATAGACGAGGCAAGGAAACACATGTCTCAGAATGTGTCTGATTATACTGCCACTTTCCCTAACTAGCTATCTTTCAGTTGTTGACAGATCACTTCCAGCCCCAATATGACATATCTGTCTCTGAGACCCCCTGGATAGCCCTAGTAGCAGTCTGAGGGGAAGCAGACAGATGATAACAGAAAACACAAGGTAATCCTCAGCAAGTTGCCTGTCTTTTGAGAGCCTTATTTTTGTCATGTGAAAAATGGGAATAATTATAATTACCCAATAGATTGTTGTGAAGATTCAGTGTGATAGTATATGTAAAATGCCTGGAAGGTTCTAAGTGCTCAGTAGTATTTGTCACTCACCAAAGGGTTTTTGATGGACATTGAGGCCTTGATGCCATGCGGGGCCCATAGGAGGTGGTGGGTGAAGATTCCCACATCAAGACTAAGGTGCTGAAGCTGCTGTTTGTTGCTTGGCACCACCCCTGTGTGAGGAAGAGGGTGGAAAAAGGCATGTAGAGCGAAGGGAAGGTGGAATGCTGTGATTGGAAGAATTTAAGGATTAAAAACAGTTTTTTTTAAAGATTCTTTCCTCTTTGAAAGCTTCAAATATATTTAAAAAATGATTCCCTCAGGACTCATGGTATTAAAATGTTGCTTTATAAGTACTGCTGAGAGCCCTGAGAGATGCTACTCCTTAATGTTGCATTTTAATGCAGATGTTCAATATATTCAGCAAGTAGTGTCTAATCTCCTAGAAGTAGTGGAACCACTGTTTCTTCACAGAGCAGAATCAGGACTTCTATAGAGTAATTTTCATATCAGTAAAAGCCAATGTAAAAATAGTAATCCATTGACTTCCATAAACAATGAATACTGAGATTGGTGTTGCCATTATTTTAGTGAAAGCCTCAGAGAACTAACGGGTCTTGTTCAAGCTCACAGAGCTATAAGTGACAGAGCTGGAATTCAACCCTGGCCTGGCCTATTCCGTAACTTTTAGATTTTTTAGAATGAATTTTTAAAAAGTCATCCAACAAAATTTTCTTTGGGCTTTGACCCATCTCACTGCCCCCTATGAGTGTGGGGAATTCTTCCTGTGCACATAGATAGACATCATAAGCATCTCAACCATGCCCTGATATATATTTATAACCCAGTCTCTCTAGGTCCTGACTCAGCCCTTCATGATCTTCCTTCCCATATTAGTGTTTTGACTCCATCCATTCATGGTCAGCAAATTAACTTCAATAGACTTTTACGTTCTTAATAAATAATTGATAGGTTTGGTTGACATGAAGCATGAAGGGGATTTGCCATGTAATTGCATTTAAGATTCTATATTTTCAAAAGCTTAGTTGAAAATCTTCCACTGAAACTTCTGTTAAATAATTTTCCAGAAGTCAGTCTAAACCTAGGAAGTATTATGAAATACTATTCTTGGAGTTATGTATTTTTATAATGACACAACATGAAGGTTTGGGAACAGTCAGCCTAAGTATATTTTACTGTGTTCTTCAGTTCAAGAAAATTTGATTTCACTTTTTCACAATATGGTACACATGAAGGATGCCAGCTGGTAAAACTTACTTCTTATTTATCACTCATGCCTTAGGGAGGAAAAAGGATGAGTCCCAAGGAGAAAATGAAAACACATGGTGTACAATTTTATTTGAAACGATGTGAAACTTCAAAATATAGTGTGTAATAGATCATCTTATTTAATTTCCAGTGCCTGTTCAAAACAAAAAGGAAAGTGAGTACTTTTGTACATTAATATTTTCAGTTTTTAGGCAAAGCATAATCTCATTTTACACATTTCCCTAAATTGTTCATTATTGTAGATATGTGAAATTCATGCTTAGTCTCATGTCTGACTAATGGTTTTTCATAAGCATACATGGTAAATCTTTTATATATTTGTTTTTAGTTCTGATTCCATTACATATGCGTTGAAGGAAAAAAAAGATTTTTGAAATAATACAAAACACTATAAATAGTCTTGATCATTGTGTTAATGTGGTAAAATAGGATACAAAATTTATTCTCAATTTCTGAGATATTAATTTCCTTCTTGCCCTAGATAGATATTCTCATGAATTTTTATTTATAATTAAGTTTAATAATTGTTTCACATATACGTATAGATTCTTTCTAGCATATATGTCTGTGGTTTCCTTTGAGTTTTTAAACTAGACTTCATTTTTCTTTCATGACACTTAATATTTCTTCAAAAAGATGAAATCCACATGGCCGTTTTAATAAGCTTAGTAGGATTAATCTCACACATGGGTTTCAAATGGAAAATATTTAAAATTGATGGGAAGAGACATGGTAAAATGCAGTTTGGAGAAATGGCTGGAATTTTTTTTTTTTTTTTACTTAATCATCTTTAATTTTCTCTCTCTTACCACATCAAGAAACCATAATCTGACAGAGACCAAAACACGTGCATAGAAAGAGCTTGCTCCTGCATAGCAGTGACTTACTGTTAGGACCATAATGTAAATTGAGAAATCCTTTATCATAGCTTTTACTTTATAAAAACTCCAGTTTTTGATATGCGATGTCTATAAAATGTGTGTTGATATTTTAAAAAGTTGAAGTAAAACATACAGGGAGAGAGAAACCCTAACTTAATTACTGCTGCATTAGAGGTGATATTTTTTAATTATTGATTTCCAGAATATACAACTAAACTGAATATTAGGGGAGGAGTCAAGAGACCCTATTCCAATCTTGGCTAAGAGCTTTCCTCCCACCACACCACAGATGTTCCTATATGTTGAATGAAAATAAGATAATTGCATAATTTTTCTCAACCTTACCTCTATGCCTATAAAATAAAATGTAATGTAATAAAAATTTAAAATATAAGGATGAGGTAACATCTTCAGACCCAAAATTGTGATTTCCCTAATTCAGGTTTCAGACAGGCTTAATATAATCACATTATACTGAAAATAATCACTAAATCAACCCAGGAACTATGAGTTTGTTTGATAGTGTGTGTTGTATGTATGCATGTATAATGGTTTGTGGAGAGTGACTACTGTTTTATTATTTTTTACATGTTTATTTATTTATTTTGAGAGGGAGAGAACATCCTTGTGTGTGAGATGGGGAGGGACTGAGAGAGGCAGAGAGAGAGAGAGAGAGAGAGAGAGAGAGAGAGAGAGAGAGAGAAAGAGAGAATCCCAAGCAGGCTCCATGCTCAGCATGGAGCCAGGCTGGATCTCATGACTGTGAGATCTTGACCTGATTGGAAGTCAGGAGTTGGATGCTTAACCAACTGAGCCACCGAGGCACCCCTTAATTTACTCTGAAGTTACAGACTAAGATTATACATGTCTGCAGAAAAAGAGGGTAAAAAGTAATTGCCATATAAATTAGTCATGGATGATTCGTGTGTCCAGACCTGCTGTGTATGTGTGTGTATGTATATGTTGTCTTTTGTTGTTTTCTTGCTTTCAATGCAGATTTGTGAAGGAAGAGTTGAATTACAAGGAGTAATAGTTGGAACACACTGATATCAAGTGTATATTCTCTGTCATTAAATTTATTTAGGATCAGCCACTCTTAAGATTGTTTTTCTTCTGCAGCTTTGAGTTGAGTCATTTTGCTTCTGCTTTGATCTTACTTACATTTAATTTCTGTGATTGTTAAATATTTTATGAGTAACCAAAACATCTGTGAAATCAAAAATTATTTACTGATATATTTTTTTTCATGTTAAGTAGGTGCTTTCTTAATCCAGAGTTCTCTTTTTCATGTATTTCTCTGACTAAATAATTCTTTTTCAAAGTTTATATTAATTAAATGAGTTTTAAATGAACTATAACCAACTTTGGGTTCAGTCAGTCAAGAGCCATTTCTGTGATTAGTTAGAAATTAGTGAAACATCACTACTTGTGTAGATTTATATTAAAATAAGTGGAATGATTGAGTTTATCTGTGATTGCTAGATTACTAAAATTGGCTGTCATCCCTCATTACAGCTTTTATAATAAAATAAATAATTATATTAACTATACTGTAGTCACCATTTTATAATTGTCAAAAGCTATTGAAATTTAAATATATGATTTACTCTGAGAAAGAACTTTATATTTTCGGAGTTTAGCAGTAATCCATAGGCAGAGACTTTCTCACCTGTCATTTGGTAAAGTGTGCACCACTACATTAATTTTAAAGAAATCAATATTTTTTTCTCATTATAACCACCTTTTCTCTTTGGAGGGAAGATAAACTTACTTAAGCTTTTGTATTTCTTTGTATAAGGTATATATCAATAAACATGATAGAATTTCATCTTAAACAGAAAATTTTGAAAGTCTGAAATTTTACTTCCTCGGAGTTAAAAATTATAAACTATTCACCCTATATCTTTCTAGTACTTTTCTATCAGTTATGTAATATAGGGATATCATTTACAGAATCGAAACCCTGTGCTATGGCACATATTACATTGCAACTCTGCTTTTTCTGTGTGTCAGTATATGTGGGAGACTTTCCTTGTAAGACATATTGGTCGACCTCATTTTTTTTTAAGTTCATTTATTTATTTTGAGAGAGAGAGAGAGAGAGCATGCAGGCAGGGGTAGGGTCAGAGAGAGAAGAGAGAGAGAATCCCAAGCAGGCTCCATGTCCAGCACAGAACCCGACGTGGGGCTCGGTCTCACAAACTGCAAGGTCATGATCTGAGCTGAAATCAAGAGTCAGATGCCTAACTGACTGAGCCACCCAGGTGTCCCAGGTCTACCTCATTATTTTTTTAATGCCTGTTTAATATCATATTAATGAACCATCATTTATTAAACCTTTCTTCTCCTTTAAATGGATATTAAAATTGTTTCCAGATTTTTGCTATTAAAATTAACAATATAATATATAATTTCATGTATAATGTAAATATATAGTTTAATATAACATGAAATATATATGATTTATTTTGAAAGTGTGAGAATATTTAGGTGTATCAGTATATTTTTAAAAGCAACTGACAGAAATCCAAATAAATAACTGACAGAAATTCAAATAAATAACTGACATGCCCAAACTAAGAAAACACTCTGTTGTCTAATATAAGAAAAGTTTTTCAGGTATATCAGTTTAAGGTATGGAAAGGTTCAAGTTCAAGGTTTTTAAATGTCTCTGACTCTCTGACTCTCCTCTGTATGAGATTTATTCTCAGTGAAGTTCTTTCCATGTGTCAGAAAAGATGACAGCTTAGGTTTATATGGTCCTTACATGTGTCAGCTTCTAGCAGAAATTCTCTCCCTGGAACCATGTGAAGATTTTCCAATGGGACTACATACACTTCTGTTAGTTAACTAAATTTTGAAATAGTCAAAGAAGGGAGTAAGGACTCCATAGTAGTGCATGTCCAATACCATGGTTAACAATCTCCGCCATGACAGCATAGGATGGAAGAAGTTCTTCAAACAAAAAAGACAAAAATAATAGACACGGGGAGACTTAACCCTTCAGATGTGGGTAGATGTAGCCAAATTACACTTCTGAAGCAGTTTGTACTGCAGCCAGAGTATATGAAATAATTTCTCTGCATCATGCCAATCCTACATCACATTGATCATTTTAGTTTGATGCGTTTAAAAAGAGTCTCGTATTCATTTTATTTCGTGTTTCCCTATATTAGTGAGTTGTGGTTTTATTTTCATATATTTCCTAGTCATTTCCATTTATTCTATGGATGTTTTTTGTCTATTTTATATTAAGTGATTTGTCTTTCTTACATTAATTTCCCAGAAATGTTACATATTCTGAATAGTAATACTCTGTTACCTAGGTATCATAAAAGTTCTCTAGTCTGAATTACATCTTTCAGCTTTTCTGTGTCCTTCATTACACCATATTTTTTATGGCTTCTGTTTAGTGCCTGTTCCTCGGGAAGGCTTGCCTCATTATAAGATAGTCTCAGTGTTTCTTGTACATTTTTGAATTTTTAAAAAAGTTATTTTATATCTTTATTGTTTAAAAACAAAACATATGTAAAAACATATATAACAACAAAACATATATAAAAACATAAAATATATTCTGCCAATAGATAGGGGGACAAACAACCATGCTTTGGCTGATGCTGGAGAGGAGATTAAGGCTTCCTCTAGGAAGGTGTCATGGCTATTACTCCCTAACCACAGACATCAGTAAGGAAGTGCCTATGTCATCTATGTCATCTGGACCGCTTCTTTCCTTCTTTCTGCACCACCGTCCTCAGCATGTTTGCTCTTGTGTTCAGACTTATTTCACCTTAGTCACAAGATGCCCAGCGTTGTATCTTCCCTTGCTGGTGTCCAAAGCAGAAAGGAAAGAAATGCAAATGGTGGAAAGGACTTCATATATGTAGCAAAATCTTTCCCAGAAGGATTCCCAGCACACATTCCCCTATATTTCTTTGGCCAGAAATGAGTCTCAGCCTCCTTCCTAGGTCAATCCTAGACATAGGTGGATTCGATCTCTCTAATCAGTTTAAACCAATCATTATTCACCCACTAGAGCCAGGGGTATTGCCACTTGAACGAATTTGTTAGCAAGAAAAAATGTGACAGAAAGGTTGATGAATGGGCAAACAATAAAGTCTGGTACCACAAATCTATAACTACTTTAGAAATATACAAATACTTTAAATTTAGAGAGGGTTTTCATACATTAGCTTGTTCTGTTTATCTGGCGTTCATGTGTAGGACAGTTTTTTCTTTTACGTTCACAGATAAGAAAACTGAGATCCAAAAAATTACATGATGTGTCTGTAATTGCAAAACTGGTAGGAGACAGGATAGAATTTAATTCAGGTCTTTTAATTCCTAGTTTAAGACTTTATTCTTAGTTCACACTGTTTATTATTTAAACAAATATGTCTTTAAAATATTAAGAAGAATGCAGTAGTTTTAGATACGCGTCTGAAACATCATCCACAAAATTCTAATTTCCTTTAACCCTTAGTTATATTAAAATTGTCTTGGAAGGAGCTAACCACTAGAGAGTTGCCTTTTGGTAGAAGGAAATAGTCCCTGCATAGCAATATACATAAGTAATTTCTCTCACAAAGGAAACTTGCAACTATTAAATTAGGTATAAAAAACTTTTTCACAAATGTGTTCAAGGCAAGTTGAAAACATGAATTGGGTGGTTTCATGGATGATTTCCATTTTTGTGGGAATGAGTTACAAGGGAGAGATATTTTGTGCACAATATTGCACAGTTCAAAAATATGTATGAAAGACTTTGTCGCTGTAAAGGACTCCACTGGCTTTAAGATATTGCTAGACTTTTATTTGTTTTGTTTTCTAAATAGTAGAATAAACCAGAACAGATGCTGTTTTTGTTTATAGTCTCTACCCATAATACTCCTCTATCTTTTACAGAATATCATTCAGGTTTTTTATTGTCTATTGTAGGAATTCATCCTAAAGCAATCTGACATGTCACATATAAGCTCTTAAGACTTCAGCTCTCTCTTGTTTCAAGTGATAATGAAGTACTCAGAACATTAATGTCTGAGGATCTCTTCTGCTGACAGCCAGTCTGACATCCTGGTTCAGATAAACTAAATTTAAGTGTGAAAACAGAAGTAAACATTTGCTGCATTTATGAATATTCCAAGCACCCAGGGTCTTCATGGATCCTTATTATGTTAAAGTTGTTTGTTTTTCTTTAAAATGTTCTTGTTCAGTGGACATACATGATTTGCAGGGGTGCCAATTTATAATTCCTTTGATGTTTTATGGTCTGTTCTTGGATGTCTAAAAAGTGAAGAGAAAAATCCTTTCCCATTACTTGTTTATGCGATAGAAGATAAGCGTTGTTTGCTTGCAATGCAGATTTTAGAGTCCTAGATTCCTGGATGAATCAATTGATCAGTCTGTCTATCTGTCTCTCTCTCTCTCTCTCTCTCTCTCTCTCTCTCTCTCTCCCTATCTGTCATCTTTCTACCTTTCGGGATTTCTTTCTGGTGGCTTATATTTTTTAGTATATTATTTCTTTTATGATGAGAAAGAGAATCCAGTCATATGAGTAGGTTTACCTAGAAATTATTCGTGTGAATGGATTAAAATAAAAGTTTGACAAATTGGAGAGAGCAGCTGAAGTTATGCAAGGAGTTTACCAAACATTTTAGTTGAGCAGATTTTGGACTAGACCTTACATATTATAGTACATATTTCAAATAGTGATTAAAACATCTGCTTATGTATTAACATCTTATAAAATACCATTTATACAATAATAACATTGTATTGTATGCCTCAAGCAATACTTCAGCTTTTTACCTGTAAAATGATGATCTTACCAGATCAAGGTCAAAATTCAAATGTCCATGGAGAACCAGAGTATATAGGGAGCAGCAGGCGCTCTGGAGCTAGAGAGTGCATGGTCTGTCTAAGGTGGTCTGTTTATTCCTTCCCTTCCCCATTTCTCCCTCCTAACCTCCCCCCTCCTCCCTCTTTCTTCCCTCCCTCTTTCCTTTTCTTTTCTCATTTCCTTCTTATCTCTTTTCTTTCTTTTCTCTCTCTCTCTCTCTCTCTCTCTCTCTCTCTCTCTCTATCTCTCTTTCTCTCTTCAGTACATTCTGGCTCAAATAAAATTTGTTTCAGAGCTGAATTTGGCCAGTGGGACTTTAGGTTGCAACTTCTGAATTAAGAGAATAACTAAGATCACATACACTTTTAAAAAATGGATGCATTTTTTTTTCATATCAGTTAGCCATTTCTTCATTCTAAACTTTTACTTGCTTCATTTTACCCTTAAAACTTGGCAATGTATTTGACTCTACATTCTATTACTACATTTCTTAATTCTATTTGAAAGCTATTAATCCAAGAACTATTTTTTTCATAACGATATATTTTATTATGAGAAATACACTATATGTATACATATATATATATATCTATATACATATGTATATATATATGTATACACTTTATATACACACACTACACACACATGTACACTTATACTGAATACTAATGTTGTCACTAGTATCGAAGTTAGATAATGTGGATCATATCATCCTTTGCTTTGCCTGACCTGATTCTTAAGCTTTAAGTGTCTGTAGATCACACTCAATTAATTTTATTTTTGTAAATACTTAAAGCTAATGGGGGGAAAAAAGAGTAGATCCATTTAACAAAGTTTTTTTGTTTTGTTTTTTTTCTTTGCAGTCCACATTATTCCTCCTATTTAGTACTGGTAGTTATGCATTTTGAATACTTAGCACTATTTAGAGAAAATCAATTACAGCTATCCTAGGCTCAGTAGACATTATACGATTCTGGTGATGTTCAAGTTTAAGATTATGCCAGGATCAAGTTATGTTTAGTATCATTCATGTCTGAGGGAAAATGATCAATTCTGGGCTATT
Source organism: Prionailurus bengalensis (assembly GCF_016509475.1). Lineage (NCBI taxonomy): Eukaryota > Metazoa > Chordata > Mammalia > Carnivora > Felidae > Prionailurus > Prionailurus bengalensis. Next base: position 52,213,473 of record NC_057359.1, on the reverse strand, counting down.
CAGTCTACTACAGTATGTGTTCATAGACTTTTGGATCTCCCGGAAGATAATCTGCACAAGAGCAGAGATTTTGCTGTTTTTATGGTATATTTCCAGTGCTTACAATAATAATACTCAGTGATGAGTATAATTTCTCAATAAATATGTATGGTGTTTGCTCAATAAATACGTGTTTAATTATTAGATTAATTTTGGAAGAATATTTTAGGATGCCATCTACAGATATTGAGAACAAGTAGTATTTTAGGGAAACTATTGTAGGGAGATTGAAAAATACTTTCTTAATTTTGAGGTTATGGTATAAACTTTTGGTTTCTCAGTGCTGTAATGGGAATCACCAGGGAAAGTTTTGAAAGTTAAAAGAGATTTTCATTTTTTTTTAATTTCCACGGAAAAGTTATGAAAACAAAATGGGACATTTACCTCAATGGTACTATTGAATTATAAATGTAGCCTTACCAAGGGTATGATATAGTTATCAAATTAGTAAATAAATGAGTTATTAACTGTAAGTATACTTACTCGTGTCTACAGTAATTATGAAATTATATTATTTTCATTCCTTATTTTTGCTTTGAACAGTGCTTTGAAGAGTGTGTATACACATTCTTACATATACACATACACATGCACACATGTACATGACTGAAGCAGGTTATCTGTCCTTGTTATTTGTAGAAATTCTTCTTCATAAGTGTATTGTATGCACTATGCTCTGCTTAATTATTTATTCCTTATTATTACCTCAAATTGTCCACCCAACTGTACTTCATTTAAATCCTGATTATCTCGATTTTATAAATAATATATTGAAAAGTAGCATTCCTTAGCTAATTGATAACATTGTGTCATTTGAGTTTATGGAATGCCTATTTGAAAACAAACACCAGCTCATATTTATATTGTGTGTCCTCATTATTTTATTTCATGACTCTAGTGCAGAACATTTGATTGTTTATGTATATCATTTATCTACTGCTGCATCAGAAACCATCCCTACTTGGTGACCTAAAAGAATAATTATTAGTGTTGCTTGTGAATCTTTAATTTGGGCAGGACTTGAAGGAGTGAGTTGCCTCAGCTGGGGCAGTTTCAGGTGGTAGGTGGATGTTCACTTTCAAGATCACTTATTCACATGACTGCATTTTGGGGCGGATTGCAGCTAGAAGCTGCATTGCATCTGTAGGTCAGGGCCTTGTTTTCTTTCCACTCATTTTCTCCACTTGTTCCTCATTAGGTTGTTCATGGTAGTTAACTTCCAAAACGTCATACGAAAATCAGTTATAAGTGCATGGTGTTTACATGCCTAAGTTTGGAAGTCCTGCCAACACTTAATATGTATTTCATTGGCTAAGGCAGTCACAAGGCCTCACCCAAGTTCAAAGGGCAGGAGACATAGACACCATCACTTCTAGAACACCCCATGTTCTAGAAGAGCATATAGGACAGAAGATACTGTTATGTTCATCTTTGGAAACTAATTTACCATGTGACTATTGATTTGTTGTCATGCAAAAACCTGTTCTTTTTAGCTTTCCAAAACACTCTAAGAAATGTGATTGTTGTTGCCCTTGTCATCCTGAATCATTTTCTGTGCATTTACATGATTCTCTTCTGAATTGGAGCTTTCTTAGCTTTAGAGTTTAGCACCTCTTCCTGTATTTTGTAAGCCACACTATAAGTTTACTAGATGGATATGCGAGTGAATATTTGCTCTTTTCATGCCAAGAGTTTTTTACAGCTTTTCTGATACTTAGAAAGGACCTTTTCTAGTAAGATGGAAAATCATGAGAATAAGTCATGAGCATGTTTACTGTGTAATATTAGACACTAAGCCCCTTTTCTTACTCATTTTTTCTCTACATCCATAAGTACATGTCCATGTGGTAGAGTAAAATTATTTAATGTCAGTATCTAAATCTGATCCAGCGCCTTTCTGCTAAAGATGTTATTTTGGTATGATGAGTATTTTACTTAGTGTTAAGATAGGTTTTTAATGCTTGTGACTTCAAGATGTCTTAAAACTTTAAGGCAAAGCTGAAAAAGTGATTAATACAGTCACAAGCTCTTCTTTTTTGCACTGAGTGGGAAATAAAATCTAGATAATATATAATATTCAGTCTTCTCTCTTGTGCTTTTTTCTGTCTCCATCTCTTTTATGGAATCTATAAGATTCTTAAACTTGTCAGACTAGTGAAGCTAGACATTGCCTTTGCTACTGAAGCCAAAATACAATGAAATAATCTTTTCAGGAAAATTCTTTGGAATAGCCTGCTTGCTGCTGGTTTTCAGTAGAGTATTTTTTCCCTAATGATACTTAATAATTCTATATTTGATTCAATTTATATTGAATTTGAACATACTTTTTGTTATGTTTTTATATTTTCTCCCAGTGATTGTTTATTCAAATCATGAAGAGTGTTTTGTTTAATACATGTTGTATACCAACCTGTTTTATTTCTTACACCATCCACTTTTGGGAGAATGCTACTCAGGTATTCTGTTCACTAGTGCCTTTTATTTCCATTCATTCATTAATTTATTCTTATATCTATTTATTGTGCCTTTTATGATTATTCATTGAGTAAGCATATATTGAATTATTTTCATATGCTCGACTCAGTGTTGTATATAGTTAAATAAGATTCTCTCTCCTCTCTACAGCTAGCAATTTATTAGAGAAGGTTATCAATTTCTATTTTCAAATGTTAACTGCAGTCTATTAAAAGATTCATTTATAAGAAAGCTTCTTTGATAACTCACTTTTATAATAGTTTCATTTTTATAATAATCACAGAGTATTTCTATATGCATTTATCTATTTGTATTCCTTACATTATGTGGTCTTTTTACAGTATTTAAATCACTTCTCAATAATAATTGAATATTTCCATCCTTAGCAAATGGACTGTGATGAGTTTTGTATTATGATTCAAGACCAATTACAGGCCATAGATTCATGAAAATAAGATCATTGTAATTTTTGTTGTTATGATTTGGTGGCCTGTTGCATGAAGACCCTTTTCTTTGGGTACTCTCTGTTTCTTTGATTAGGTTCCTTCACCGTAAGGCAGTAGTTTCATTGTATTGTCCTTGGACCAACAGAATTATTGGGAAATAGGTAGGAATATGCATTCTCAGGCTCCATCTCAGACCTGCTGAATCAGGAACTCTTAAGGGGCAGCCTAGCAATCTCTCAAGCTCTCCAGATGATTCTGTTAACACGGTAAAGTTTGACAGTAACTTTTGAAATAGAATTCTGGGGTACCTGGATGGCCCAGTTGCTTGTGTCCGACTCTTGATTTCAGGTCATGTCATGATCTCACAGTTCATGAGTTTGAGCCCTGTGTCAGGCCCTGTGCTAACAGTGCCTGCTGACAGCGTGGAGCCTGCTTGGGATTCTCTGTCACCCATCTGTGCCCCTCCCCCACTCACTCTCATCCACTCTCTCTCAAAAATAAATGAACATTTAAAAAATAATAAAAGTTAAAAAAGAATTTAACACATCTCTGCATTACAATTTTGAGATATTCACAGCATATACAGTTAGTACAGATATAGTTGTTTTACAGTTAAAATTAATGAGTGGAGGTTAATATAAGCTCACTAAGTTATTGGTGAGTCTGTGCTATAAGCTAAAGACACAAAGCACACTTATTTGTCAAACTATCTCTGTTCCTTAGGAAAAATATCAAATATACATGTGTTTCTCACCACGCATGGGTTTGGCATTTAAAATTAAAATCTGCATGTAGTTTTGTATTCATTACTTCTGCACAAGTTAACATTCTCTCTGATTTATAATGAAATGTTTATTACTTTTGGAGTGTTGGTCTAATTTAGAGGAACTTTAGCAGGATAAGCAATTTTCTACAGTCCATTCAAAAGTAAGAAACCCCATAATACTATGAAGAAAATAGATAATAGGGAATCAGCACTTATTAATTTTAGGCAAGTTTAAATACATTATCTCAATTAATTTTCACCAGCATTCTGAAATGAGCAACTATCTCCCCTGCCCCTTTATGATCAGCAAACCAAGGGAAAAAAGAAATGTTAAATAATTTGCCACAGCAGATAAAGTGTGGAACCATTTTACTCAAACTTAAGAGTTGAGGCTTCAGAAATAACCTTTATAACCCAAATGTTTAGAAGATGTAGGTCAGTGGTTCTCAAAGTGAAGTTTCTGGACCAATGGTATCTATGTGATCTGGGAACTTGTTGGAAATTCAACAAAATTCAAAAAATTCATTTTTTATCCTACCTCAGAGCTATGGAAGTAGAAACTCAGAGGCGGGATCCAGCACTCTGTTTTAATCATCTCTTTAAATGATTCAGATATACTATAAAGTTTGAAAACCAAACATCAAGGTTTAAGACCAGGTTCAATTATTTACTTTCTTTAGAATTTTTGACAAATCCCCAAATGTTTTGAGTGAAACTCTTTATCCTCAAAAGGAGGCTAATAATTATCTTTGCATGTTAGGTGGCTGTGAAATTTCTGAGGTAACTCATGAGAAAGAAAGCAGTTTATTATTTGCAAAGTACTCTTCAGATGTTACTTGATCTTAAATTATATCAGCCTGTGAAAGGCAACTGAAAATTTCAATGTAAGTTATGCTGTCACAGGTTTCTTTGAACCACAACTGATGGGTGTGTCAGCTTGTGTGTAATTCAGAGCCAAACTTGAGGGCCATAAGAAGACAGGATGAGGGTGTGTGAGAAAGGTCTGCCCAGCATATCCACTTAGGAATGTAAGCTAAGTATACATGTAGCCATGAGGGATTGCAGAGTTATTGGAAGAGGAGATTAGAAAGAGAATTTACTAAAATATACTAGTACTACCGCTTACCTTCTAGTTCTGCCTATTTCTGGTGCCTCAGTTCCCATTCCATCTTTTGTGCATGGCTGAAATAACTCCATCTTCAGTGTGTAACAGTAGTCCTGAGATTTGAGGCAGAGTGCAGGGCACTTTGTGTCACTTATGGAAGGCTTCCAAAAAAGGACGATAGTTCCCAGTGGGAACAAGTCTGATCTGAGCTCTGAGACACAACTAGTGAGGGAAGGATCAAGGGTTGGACATTAAGGCTGGGTGGAATCTGTGAAAGCTTCCTTTTCATAACCCTTAGTGAGGTTTCAGTGCAACCATTGGGCTTAAAGGAGGCAGATAATGAAATGGAAGCTCTCAGAATTCAGATGGGTAAAGATCTAGGATATTCTTTCTGTCTCTGTCTCTGTCTTTCTGTCCCTGTTCCTCCCCCCCCACCCCACATACTTGGATAACTAAAATAAAAACTGAGTGGGGAGAGATGGAGTAATGGTTTAGTAGGACCTAACAGTTTAGTATAACCCACTGACAGGTACTTCTTTTTCTCTTCTACAGTAGAGATGAGTCCCAAGAGGATGGTTCTGGGATGCTTTGGAGACAATAGACTTGAGAGAAGTTTATTTTATACCACTCAGATCCTTCCTCTAGTCTGCTAAAGAGCCAAGTAAATTCTCTCTCCTTTGCATGTTCTCATTTAGTTATTAATAGAATGCATGTCACTGATTAATAGAATGAATAAAGACTCTCCTAATTTGACAAATTTTCTTTATCAAAAAGTATCAATACAAATGAATCTAGAAAGTTGCTTCTGAGTCATATAACAAACAGAATATATAGATATACCTTAGTACTGTTTTTTCCTACACGTCCAGTGTCTTTTAGAAGATAAAATATGTTACAGAGGAGCAAGTAAGTAGTAATGATGAATGAGGAGGTCAGGATTCTCTTTTAACAACCCTTAATTTTTCATGATAGTATAAAATAAGAAAACAAAATAAAACAAAATCAAAGATTTCCCCACACCCAAAATTTGAACTTTGATTATCGATTTAAAATTGGAATATGAGTGGAATTATTATGTTGCACAAGACAGATAATATCGCTTTCAATGCAACCAAGGCACTCGACTTTCCTTCTTGACATCAAAAGAGCAAAAGGAACATTAGTGAGTGTCAAGTTATTATTCGGTTTAAATGAGAAATTGCTTATCTACCTAGATCTTTTCATGTAAGATTGAGTTTTGTTAGTTTGACACTATTTTATATTAATCCTCCCCTAATCAATATCTTTCTGCTTCTAGGCATAGTGTCAGGGGTGGTGTGTATTTTATGTGCTACAGTGCATTTCTGTTTGCAGTTTACTCCTTGGCTCTCCAAATATTAAAACGAATTTAAAGTGGGAGTTAAAAAAATCTTATTACTCATATGTTTTCAAAATGATTCATGCTCACCTTTAGTTGTTCTTGGCATTCTCTATCAGGATTCATCGTGTCAACAAGTGAGGTTGAATAGCCAGGACAGCATTCCAGTATGTATAAAACACAGTACTTACAGAATTTTAAATATCACATCCTACTGTAACTATTTATTTATGAGTCTGTCTCTCCATCAGCATTCTCTAATTGTGAGCCTTTCTTGGAAAGGGACTGTTTCTCATTTACCTTCATGTGTGATAAATCTCATACTTTCAATGACATTTTGTTGAGTTTTAAAACAGTATTTCTTTTTTTAAATGCTGATTTATTTATTTTGAGAGAGAGAGAGAGAGAGCACACGTGGGTGGGGGAGGGGAGAAGCAGAGAGAGAGAGAGAGAGAGAGAGAGAGAGAGAGAGAGAGAGAGAGAATATCCCAACCAGGCTCCACACAGCGTGGAGCCTGACACGGGGTTCGATCTCATGAATTATGAGATCGTGACCTGAGCCAAAATCAGGAATTGGGTGCTTAACTGATTAGGCCACCCAGGAGCCCAAAACTGAATATTTCTTAAATGGAATACCTTTATTAAAAAATTATGTAAGTGGTGATGTTGGAGGGTATATGCAATTTAATTCTTTATCTTTGATTTTATGGAGTCTTAATAACTAAACTAGTGGATATTGCTAAATATATTACTTGTAAAACTTGTTTTTCTTCTTATTTTTTTATTTTGTCTTTGTTCCATTCCCAAGTAAAGCATATATTGTAGGAAGCAATAATAATTTAGATATTGGGATTAATATTTAGATCTAAGGTACATTAAGTGATATGTTGGTTTCCTGAAAGAGCTTTTTCCCAGGTAATAACTTAAAATAAAAATATGGCTGAATGAGTTTCTTGTTATATTATAGTGGAAGTATCATGTGAAATTGATATTCAAAGACTTATCTAGGAAGGCTAACATTTTATGAAGTGTTCCATTAGTAATGAAATGTTATTTTCTTAAGACAAATAACTTTTTCATGTCCTTCAGTCTCAGGCGTTATCAGAAGAAATTTAATGGCATGCAAACTATGCTAGAATTTTAGTTTTATTTATTGATACTCCATCTATACGCACAAATGAGCTGTAATCATACACCAAAGTACATTTATATATGGCTTCATCTCTAGGAATAGGTAAGAAACCCAGTTTTAAATGAAAACCATTTGTTTTATCTTCTTTTCTTGCCTAAAGCCAACAATTGATTGACTGCTATAATATGAATTTAGAGGTAACTAAAATCCCAATATTGTTGAAACTACACTGCCATATAACCTGTCAGTTCTTAGTGATGCATATAAAAGCCAAGTACGTTTTCAATTGCTCAGTGTATTGTGAAAAGTCTAATGGGGCTTTTTTTTTTTTTTTTTTTGCCTTTTTGCCTTTTTGCAAATTCTCCATGGGCTTTGAGTTACATCTTAAGGGCTGTGTTGTAGTTTTACAATTAACCTGTCATAGTGAAGAGTACACAGATGCTTTGTTGTAGTTCTTTTCTTTTATACCATATTCCTCCAGTATGTATTTACCACGAGCAATCTGTAGTAGCATGAGATGAGAAGAGGGCAGAGCTCTAATTTTGAGGGCATTTTTAGAATTTCCTATGTTTTTTGTAGTTATCACCTCTCCTGGAATTTATGGTAAGAAAGCCTCTAGATTCTTAAGTTTATAATCACAATTGTTTGTGCCACTGTCCTTCTGCTGTAGCTCCTCCATGAAGGAAGTTTTTGTTTTGTTATGTGTGTGTTTATTTTGACTAACGGAGATGATTTTCTGTGCTCTTAACTTCCTTGAGATGGCAGTATAAGCTATTTACTCTGGAATAAACTGCCTTCTTTTTTTTTTTTCTCCAAAAACAGCTACAGCTTTGTTTGGCACTAACAATACATTGCGTTATTTCAGAGTTTTAAGATTTCATAACTTCATAGAAGCTAATTGTATATTAAATGTTACTCTGGGTGTTATTCTCTTCTTCAGTAGATTCTTCAAATAAAAAAGTAATCATTTATGTACTTTTTAGAGAGTATTAATTTCCATTTTGTGATTTTTTTTCTCATTCATTTTTAGGTTACTATTAAAAAACTCCCAATATTCTATAAGACAGTAGTAAGAAATATCTAGGTCGTATATTTATTTATACTAACCTCTAATTCTTGGAGACTTGCAGAAGGGAAGAATTATAGTTGGTGAACTACAGTATTCATGATCACCAACATCAGTATTATGTAGGAGGAAGATAGTAAATTGTTTCAACTTTTTCTTTAAACATTTATTTATTTTTAAGAGACAGAGATAACACAAGCAGGGAAGGGGCAGAGAGAGAGACACACCAGGATCCCAAGCAGGTTCCAGGCTCCAAGGTGACAGCACAGAACCCGACGCGGGGCTCAAACCCAGGGACTGAGAGATCATGACCTCATCTGAAGTTGGATGCTCACCTGACTGAGCCACCCAGGTGCCCTAAGACAGTAAAACTTTTTAAAAAGTCTAGAAATGTAAAGATCTATCATCTGTGCAAGTGATGAATACAGCAACCTTTAAAAAAAATATTTTTTACTGTTAAATATTTCATGAGATTTAACATTTATAAAGGGAAAAGATCTTCCTAGTAGTACCAAGGATAAGTACATAGTAATTTATGCCACGGTTGTACGAAGACCAATGTGAGAAGCTGAAAGGGTAATATTTCTCCTTTTTTTGGGAACAGAAATTTAGCAAATTATTCATTATTTTTCCTCATGCAGAAAAAAAATAATGATAATAATAAGAGGAAACCACTGCACAAAAGGCCTTGTGATAAGTGCGTTCTGTATATTGTCTCACCCAATCCTTTCCAAAGTACATTATGCAAAGTACAAAGGACATTATTGCTGTTGCTGGGAATTAGATTTGCAGAGAATGATGTCACTGAAAAGTCAGAAATGGAACAGGGTACGTTGCCCAGCCAAGGAAACTCCAGAGTCTGAGATGTTAACTCTGCAGAGATAGATTTTTGTGTTAGAGGAGACAATAACTTTGACATTTCTCTCTGCCTTTCTGCCTCAGCATATCTGCTTTCTCCTCTTCTCTTTTTCCTTTACAAATAAATCTTTTCTATTGGTGGTAGGATAACTGCAATTTCCTGTTCTCATCTGAAAACTGGGAGCATATAAAGCTGTGGTACATGGATTCCACAGGACAAAATACATGTACATTTATTTTCCTTATAAAATATTTAGTAATAAAGCTGATTACATTATTCAGTATGTTGGGATATTTAATAAAGTTTTATAGGAATCCTCCATTGGCTAACATCTGAATTTATTTCATGGCAGCCTATCTTTAGTATAGAGCTTCTACCTTTATTAAAATGTTTGCATTTACAGATTCCTATTCAATATTTGGAGCCTATGTGGGAGTTTAAGGGCAGTCTTTTTTTTAATGTTTATTTATTTTTGAGAGAGACAGAGACAGAATGCGAGTGGGTTAGGGACAGAGACAGAGGGAGACGCAGAATCCGAAGCAGGCTCCAGGCTCTGAGCTGTCAGCACAGAGCCCGATTCGGGGCTTGAACTCACAAGCTGTGGGATCATGACCTGAGCTGAAGTAGGACACTTAGCCGACTGAGCCACCCAGGCACCCCTAAGGGCAGTCTTTTAAAGGTGATTTTAAGTTGTTCAAAAAATACCATTAGCCAACAAAATTTTAATTGAAGAATACTATAAAATTCATAGGATCTTTAATTTAAATCAGAGTGACTCTCTTGTTTTTCATGCATCTGCATATCCCCATTAGTGGTTGACTAGAAGTGTGTCTGTGTCCATTTCAGTAGAGAAGATACCTATCTGGGTCACATGAGAAAAGGTCAAGGATGAGGCAGATGTTCTGTACCTTGATCCCTGTGTCATTTGTTCAGTTTTATAAAGACCCAGGAATTACATGGGCATTGGTCTAGATCATATTCTATTTATAGTTGGGTTATTTCATGATCTTTTGTTCAAATTAACTTGAATATATGCAGTAAGGGCTGATTTCACTGTTACCTATATGATTTCAGGGCTTATATTATCAGTACCTTCAAGAGTGAAAAAAGTATGTTTGGTTTATAAGAAAAAACAGATTTCCTTTCATTTACTTGGTAGATTAAAAAGTGCTTTGTAGTGTTATTAAATAATGTTGTTAAGCTTAGACTTTTATTTGAAATAATATACAGACACAATAGTATCTCTTTGTTGTTTAAAAGTTCTTTTATAAGGGCATATAGTGGTAAAAATAAACACTAAAGAGCACTTTTTCATAGATATTAAATTCTATGGCAGTCTTCTTGTCTACCCAGTAGATGCTGCCAAAATTATGAGTCTTAGCAAAGAATGCAAATTGGATCATTAACATTGGGAAATAAAAATGAAGAAATTGATTGTAATGAATTATGTTAGCTTTCATGAAGGCTTGGCAAAAAAATGGATTCTGCTTACTAATATAAATGGCCTACCTAAATGAGCAAGCAACTTTCTATTCTTAGAACATATATAAAATGCATAAGGAATAAAGAATATGGAACAAGATTGAACTAAAATAAAGGAAAGGAAATATGATGGTTATATAAAATCAGCAAGGACATGTACAGGCATAGATAATCTATCTTTCTTTGTGCTTTTCTTAGTACTACAGAACCTAAGTTATTTATGTGTTTCTTAATTGTTTTTAACAGGGCATATTAATTAAGTAATTACTAGTGTCCACAAATGTTGTGTCCTTGGGATGCCTGGGTGGCTTAGTTGTTGAAGCGTCAAACTCTTGATTTCAGCTCAGTATCATGGTATCAGGAGGGGTTCTTAAGATCCAGTTCCGTGCAGGGCTCTGCGCTGACAGTGTGGAATCCACTTGGGTTTCTCTTTCCCTCTCTCTCTGCCCCTCCCCTGCTCCCACTTGGTCTTGCGCTCTCTTTCTCTCTCAAAATAAGTAAATAAATATTAAAGTCTCAAAAAATTTGTCCTTTTTTGCCATGTATTTTCACATGCATTGTGCCACTTGATCTTTACAAGCGAAGTAGGTAATATTTTTAATTCCCATTTTCATATATTATTAAATAAAAATTCAGAGAGGATACTTCAAAACTATTATTTTAAGAGCTAACTCTAAGCTATTAAGAGATGCATACCTAATTTCACATGAGATTGATGAGGATATTGCTGATACTTTATCATCAGTTTTTTATCTTTCAGACTCTGTAGTCTAATTTTAAAAGGTTTTATTTATTTATTTATATTTATTTATTTGATTATTTATTTATTTTTAATGTTTATTTTTGACAGAGAGAGACAGAGCATGAGCAGGGGAGGGGCAGAGAGAGAGGGAGACACAGAATCCGAAGCAGGCTCCAGGCTCTGAGTTGTCAGCACAGAGCCTGATGCAGGGCTCAAACTCAGACCGTGAGAACATGACCTGAGCCGAAGTCGTATGCTCAACCGACTGAGCCATCCAGGCACCCCTAAAAGGTTTTGTTTTAAATTTTGAAAATATGGAGTCTAAGCTTGATGACCTATCCCTATTGTTCCTTGACAATTGCTTTAACTTTTTTGCATTGTTATAAACCTATATATCTTACCAGGTTGTGCATTTTTTTGGACAAAGATAGAACTGTAAAGTAGACATAGTCCTTTATTACTACTTACCAACTATGACATAAAATAATACTTTATTTATTTTTATTCTATTTTATTTTCTTCTTGGTTAATCTTTTTTTTAATATTAAATTTATTGTCACATTCGTTTCCATACAACACCCAGTGCTCATCCCAACAGGTGCCCTCCTCAATGTCCATCACCCACTTTCCCCTCCCTCCCACCCCCCATCAACCCTCAGTTTATTCTCAGTTTTTAAGAGTCTCTTATGGTTTGGCTCTCTCCCTCTCTTTTTTCTTTCCCTTCACCTCCCCCATGGTCTTCTAAGTTTCTCAGGATCCACATAAGAGTGAAAACATGTGGTATCTTTCTCTGTATGACTTATTTCACTTAGCCTAACACTCTCCAGTTCCATCCACATTGCTACAAAAGGCCATATTTCATTCTTCCTCATTGCCAAGTAGTATTCCATTGTATATATAAACCATAACTTCTTTATCCATTCATCAGTTGATGGACATTTAGGCTCTTCATAATTTGGCTATTGTTGAAAGTGCTGCTATAAACATTGGGGTACAAGTGCCCCTATGCATCAGCACTCCTGTATTCCTTGGGTAAATTCCTAGCAGTGCTATTGCTGGCTTGTAGGGTAGATTTATTTTAAAATTTTTGAGGAACCTCCACACTGTTTTCCAGAGCGGCTGTACCAGTTTGCATTCCCACCAACAGTGCAAGAGGGTTGCCATTTCTCCACATCCTTGCCAGCATCTATAGTGTCCTGATTGGTTCATTTTAGCCACTCTGACTGGCGTGAGGTGATATCTGAGTGTGGTTTTGTTTTGTATTTCCCTGATGAGGAGCGACGTTGAGCATCTTTTCACCTGCCTGTTGGCCATCTGGATGTTTTCTTTAGAGAAGTGTCTATTCATGTCATCTGCCCATTTTTTCACTGGATTATTTGTTTTTCAGGTGTGGAGTTTGGTGAGGTCTTTATAGATTTTTGGATACTAGCCCTTTTTCTGATATGTCATTTGCAAATATCTTTTCCCATTTCATTGGTTGACTTTTAATTTTGTTGATTGTTTCCTTTGCAGTACAGAAGCTTTGTATCTTCATGAGGTCCCAATAGTTCATTTTTGCTTTTAATTCCCTTGCCTTTGGAGATGTGTCAAGTAAGAAATTGCTGTGGCTGAGGTCAGAAAGGTTTTTTCCTGCTTTATTCTTTAGAGTTTTGATGGTTTCCTGTCTCACATTCAGGTCCTTTATCCATTTTGAGTTTATTTTTGTGAGTGGTGTAAGAAAGTGGTCTAGTTTCATTCTTCTGCATGTTGCTGTCCAGTTCTCCCAGCACCATTTGTTAAAGAGACTTTTTTTTTCCATTGGATATTCTGTCCTGCTTTGTCAAAGATTAGTTGGCCATACTTTTGTGGGTCCAATTCTGGAGTCTCTATTCTATTCCATTGGTCTGTGTGTCTGTTTTTGTGTCAATACCATGCTGTCTTGATGATGACAGCTTTGTAGTAGAGGCTAAAGTCTGGGATTGTGATGCCTCCCACTTTGGTCTTCTTCTTTAATATTACTTGGGCTATTCGGGCTCTTTTCTGGTTCCATACAAATTTCAGGATTGCTTGTCTAGGTTCAAGAAGAATGCTGGTGCAATTTTGATTGGGGTTGCATTGAATGTGTAGATTGCTTTGGGTACTATTGACATTTTAATAATATTTATTCTTCCAATCCATGAGCACAGAATGTTTTTCCATTTCCTTGTGTCTTTTTAAATTTCCTTCATAAGCTTTCTATAGTTTTCAGCATACAGATCTTTTACATCTTTGGTTAGGTTTATTCCTAGGTATTTTATGCTTCTTGGTGCAATTGTGAATGGGATCAGTTTCTTTATTTGTCTTTCTGTTGCTTCATTATCAGTGTATATGAATGCAACTGATTTCTGTACATTGATTTTGTATCCTGCGACTTTGCTGAATTCATGTATCAATTCTAGCAGACTTTTGGTGGAGTCTATTGGGTTTTCCATGTATAATATCATGTCATCTGCAAACAGTGAAAGCTTGACTTCATCTTTGCCAATTGTGATGAGTTTGATTTCCCTTTGTTGTCTGATTGCTGATGCTAGCACTTCCAACAGTATGTTAAACAACAGTGGTGAGAGTGGACATCCCTGTCGTGTTCCTGATCTCAGGGAGAAAGCTCTCAGTTTTTCCCCATTGAGGATGGTATTAGCTGTGGGCTTTTCATAAATGGCTTTTAGGATGTTTAAGTATGTTCGTTCTATCCCGACTTTCTCGAGGGTTTTTATTAAGAAAGGATGTGAATTTTGTCAAATGCTCTTTCTGCATCAATTGACAGGATTGTATGGTTCTTTTCTTTTATTAATGTAATGTATCACATTGATAGATTTGTGAATAAAATAAAACTTTCAAAAGTGGGAAAAATGAATTGGTATTCCCTGGATTTCAAATTCTAAGTGATTGTATTCTGAAAGATTTTTCTGTCCCACTTCCTTGTCCCACTTGTCCCACTTCCTTGACTGACTGGACAGTCAGGAATTTGCACCTGGACTTTGACCTGATATTGATGATAGGTGTGAACTGGTTTATCCCTGACTTTTGCACAGTTCTCTAGCTGAGTATAATCTAGGTCCCTGAAAAAGGTTAATGTTCTCCAATACACATGGGGATTGAATACAAGTTCTTCCCATTAATTAAAATTTAACTAGCCACAAATCATGATTAACTAATAATATGAATAATATATGATTTAAGGTACCAACCTACTTAAAAATGAAGATTTTCAACTATCTATAAAATATTTGACTTAATTACAATTAATCAATTATATTAAAATGCAATAATATGTCTAACCTATATAAAAATTAAGATTTTAATCAAATAGTTTTATGAATTATGCATGCAAAAAGTGAATGTTTTAATTTTATAAGAATTTTTCTGGGTAAGGAGACTGATATAAGGTTGTGCTATAAGGATGATTAAATGAGCAGAGTAGCTGTTGGAAGAACACCAAGGAGAGAATGTAACTCTGAGAGTCAAAAAGAAAAGTAAAGGAAAAATTATGGCAACTTCAGCCATAGTGGTCAGGGTTTCTGCAAATTTACTGCTTTTTGAACCTCCAGGGGAGTTGGTTACAATGGGGCCCACCCATTCTGCTCTATCACCAGAGGGCCCTGGAAGTTAAGTGGAACAACAAGGCTGGAAGCATTCTTAAGTACTTCACAGATTCCACCACGCCCTGGAATCCTGAGAATGGCAGCGAATGGCCTCCAAATTTCCCATTACTGGTCAGGAGAGGCAACAAGATGATAATATTTTCTTCAAAAGACAGTTGGGCATTTCTGATTGAAATTGTGTAGGTAAAACCTGCTCACCTCGTATTTAATGCAGATTATACTGTATAGTATATTCTGCTAATTTAATCTCTTAGCATCACTTTTAGTTAGATTACTTGTCTTCTGTTCTATGTGTGCTCATCTCTACTAGAGGTCAGCCATTGAAGGGCATTGTTAAAGAGAGAAAATTGCCTATGCAAATGTGTCTGTTGGGAATTTTTGAAAGATGATGTGGGTTATGATGCTATGTCTGTTTTTACCAGAATGGGTTTGGGTAAATCTAAAATTGACCAGCTGATCTACATTGGTGTGTGTGTGTGTGTGTGTGTGTGTGTGTGTGTGTGTGTGTTTCTCTCTCTGTCTCTCTACCTATTTTGGCATAAGGAATTAAAAATAAAATGAGTTATTAAGCCAAAATATGGTTAGAAAGTGTAAAATAATAAAATAGACTCAATTTTTGTGTCTTTCAGTATTGTCACTCTGATATTCTTACTTACTCCTAATGTGCTTATATTGGTGAGGTGTAACTCTAATGGATTAGGAAGCTTTAGTGACACCAGTAAATCTCTGAGAATTTTATCTAGAGATATTTAGGAATTATGGACTCTTTTGGGGGACAATCAATAAAGACACTCAACTTCCAGAAATTCTTAATTTAGAAGGTGAGGTAAAAATAACTTCATAGATAAAATACTCTCCCCTATTCAGATATAATATCATAAGGCTTTACACATTTGAAAAACAACTGGCCCTACAGTTTATTTATTATTTTTTTGGCACATGAAAATATTATTTTGTTCTTCTTGTAGAGCAAAATCCCATAATGATCATTCACATTTGTGGAGAAAATTGCATTCCTTCCCCTGAACATTTCAATTGCTATAAAAAACAATAGGTTTTAACCAATGGGAATAAACCAATAGAAAGAGTGTGTAGGCAGTTATGTTTTCCGTGATTATATATGCTTTCATGCTCTTTGTTTCATTATTTTATCTTAGTATTGAAGGGTAAATAATAATGCAAATGAAGAGGGAATGAAAATGTTTTGTGTAAAATGATTGCTAAAAACATAAAATATAGCAGAAATAATAATGTTTGGAGTTAGAGGAGGTGACACTATAAAATAGCCAGATTATAGAGGACCACCAGAATTATAGAGACCAAAAGTTTAATCCCAGCTTTGTCATTTATTAAGTCTGTAAAACTGGGAGAGTTACTTAGCCTCTCTGTGTCTTTCCTCATCTGCCTCTGTGGAAAGGTGATATTGAACATGGATAGATCTGAGAAGTTCTTTGGCAAAAGTGGATCCTTAAAACATGTTGACTACCTCCTAGGTGAAATGGCTTGTGTGCCACAGGAAGAATCAACTAAGTATATATAAAATTTTAGGGAGATGAGTATCAGTAATTAAAATCATACCAAACAGAGGTGCCTGGTTGGCTCAGTCAGTTAACTGTCCAACTTCGACTCAGGTCATGATCTCACAGTTTGTGGGTTTGAGCCCCATGTTGGGCTCTGTGCTGACAGCTCGGAGCCTGGAGCCTGTTTTAGATTCTGTGTCTCGCTCTGTCTCTCTCTCTCTCTCTCTGCCTCTCCCCTGTTCATGCTTTGTCTCTCTCATCCTCAAAAATAAACATTAAAAAATTAAAAAAATCCTACCCAAATTTTGAATTAAAATATGTAGTTTAAAAGAAGAAATATACGGTAGAATGGATAAAGAATTTTCCACAAGACCATCATTAGCCTTGTCATTATTAGACATTGTTTTAGATCATTGTAGATGCTTTTTCTACTAATTTATAAAATAAATGCAATTCTAAAAATCATTGTTATAAAATTGGCTACTACCCAGAAATAACATCAGCTTAAAGAAGTGTATTTTTTAATATAATTGTGAAATCACCATATGGAATATTTGGAAATGCTTTTTGGAGATTGGCCAGTGAATCACTAAGGGATTATAGAGATAATTACCTTTATTAAATACCTTATTTTGTTTTCTGGAATCTGCTGTATGTTCATTTAGTTTGCAGATGGTTTTAATTTGTGGTGGTTGAAATAAGAACTAAATGTTCAATTATACAAACAAGTAAGAAGCAGTATATCTGAAGGAAATTTATGGATTATCCCATAGAAATAATATGGTATGGAAGTTTTAAGATTCTAAATATAATATCAAATATATCAAAGTACTTACAGAATATCTAAGATGTGTTTATGATAATTTTGATATATTTGGAAGATAATTACTGATTTCTATCAGGCTGTGCTTTGACTATCAAAAGGCTGGATTTTTTTTTGAAAAAGAAGTAGACTTTGATTCTGGAATCTGTGAACATAAATAGGTCTGAAATTATCAAAGCTCATTGCTTTTTGTGATGCATCTTGCATGTAGATTATTCAGAAGTCTTGGTGAAAGTGAATCAAAATAAGGAATTGTATTTCAACTCTTGTTAAATTTATATCCTAATTAAGCTTAGGGATAAAGAAAAGCATAGAATATAGCATTTGCTTTATTTTTAATAAGATAATAGTTTCTTTTTAAAAGAAGCTCTCTATACCATATATGCAATTTGAATTTTTTTTTAATGTTTTATTTATTTTTGAGACACAGAGAGACACAGCATGAGCAGGGAAGGGGCAGAGAGAGACGGAGACACAGAATGTGAAGCAGGCTCGAGGCTCTGAGCTGTCAGCACAGAGCCCGACGCGGGGCTCGAACTCACGAACTGTGAGATCATGACCTGAGCCGAAGTCGGACGCTTAACCGACTGAGCCACCCAGGCGCCCCGGCCATATATGCAATCTGAAGAAAGCATTTAATTTGAGAAATATAATGAAACATATACCCATATATATTAAATATATATATATATATATATATATATATATATATATGATCATAAGAAGAGCAAATGTTCAGGTAAGTGTAAAAATTCTGAAAATTACTCTGATCCTTCAAAAAATATTTAAACACTGAATGTAGATAAAAATTTGAAATGACTGACATACTTTGAATAGACTTCATATTTGTAATCTTACACTCTTGAAAAGAGGATACAGTGCTTTAGAGTATTCGTGGTGTGTGTGTGTGTGCGCGCGCGCTTGTGTATTTCTCCATTTAAAAGGGTATTTGCGGGGCGCCTGGGTGGCGCAGTCGGTTAAGCGTCCGACTTCAGCCAGGTCACGATCTCGCGGTCCGGGAGTTCGAGCCCCGCGTCAGGCTCTGGGCTGATGGCTCAGAGCCTGGAGCCTGTTTCCGATTCTGTGTCTCCCTCTCTCTCTGCCCCTCCCCCATTCATGCTCTGTCTCTCTCTGTCCCAAAAATAAATAAATGTTGAAAAAAAAATTAAAAAAATAAAATAAAAGGGTATTTGAGGAGTGCTTTTACTTATGAGTAGTCCAAGGTTTCTGTTACCTTTGTCTTGGATTGAAATTACCTCAGTTTCACAGTTCATATAATGACTACTGCTTTACTGCTACCTTACTAAAAACAATAGAAATATATATTAATGAGATAAGAATGTTTTTACTGATTTATGAAATGATAATAAATATTTCTCCCTAACTTCTCTACTGAGTGCTTCTTTTAGAACTGTACAAATTAAAAATCTGTGTAATACCTTTTGTCTTGTAGCAAAAATACTAAATGTTAATGTTCACGTTGATAATAATTCATAAGGCTATCACAGGTATTGGCTTTGGTCTAGGTTTGTATCCAAGTGATACTGTGGTGCTGCTTTTATGTTTTATTTTTTAAGATTCTACCAATCATGAGAATAAAAAATTAGTGGCCATATTTTAGAGACAGTAGTATAGTATTTTTTGGTACCAATGTATATATGTATATGTATATACACATATACATACACACACACACACACATATATATATACAAAACACGTATATACACACACACGTATATATAAAACATATATGCACCTTTCTGCCTCTGTATGTATGTGTTTATTTATTTATATAGAAATGTTTCCATAATTTTCAGTATTTAAAATATCTTCTTCTTTATGGTTTAACACGAAGAAGATCACTATACCATATGAAATCAAAAACAAATAAAGCATAATCTCAGTGTTTATGGACATCATTGCCATGCTTTCATATGATTAGTTACTCAAATTAACTCACCACTAATTGCACTAGGAAAAGTTTTTTGAAATGTTTATATTATTTAAATTTTGGGAGAGGAAACTAGTCACATGCCATGGAGATATATCTATTCAGTTACTGATGGGTTTAATGTAAAATTTAACATTTCTACTGCATAGAGACATAATTATTATCAATATAGCATTTATGAAAGTTTTGAGAAACAGACTGCGCATCAGGATAGTTTGAATTGTGTCTCATTGTCCCATATAACTTTGTTATTGATGAAAACAGTGTGTTAGAAAATGACTACCAAAGAATATTAATACAAAAATTTTTTTGCCTTTATTCAAAAAATTATAGAATTATCAAAGGTTCGTGTATCTGGTTCAAGATATTTCTTACTCAAATTTTGGTGGAAGAGAAAACAAACCATCTCTAGTAACAACAAAGAAAATTGGCCAGATGGACTTCCATCTCTACACCTGGATCACCACAGTGTGTGCCCAGAACAATAAAAATGCGTGACTGATGACATTTGCACAAAGGAAGTTATAATTACATATAGGGGATTCTTGGAGTGATTCATTTTATTCTGAGCAACAGCTGCTAGAACGTCAACTCAACGTCACGTAAATTATCTAGAAATACCTTTGCGATTAAAAAAATTAAATGAGGCATTCTGACAAAGGGAAAATTTTTCGAATATCAGACATCTATTGTCTATTTTTGTCCTAAGAACACCAGAAGTAATGCATATAATGAAATATCTGTATCCAAATCATGATAATCATTGTAAAAAAAAAAGAAAAAAATAAGCAACTTGTATACATGCAGACAAAAACCAACAATCTTCAATTTAGTAGAATTTATTGATTTTTTTTTGCATGCCCAATTTTTAATTTTCCCTTTTTATTAACACCTTAGTGAGGGGTAATTCCTACTAGAAACCAATCAGCCATGACATCACTTGCCATTATATGAAGGAGCAGATGAAATAAATTATCCAGTTGGCTACGCTGTTGCAGGACTTTGATGCTTCAGCTGTGACACGAGGAACAGAGCTCAGTGATGGAGCTGACCACACTCAGTGGTGTGGTGGTGGAATCAGTGAGTGGAGTGTACTGCCCCTGCTCTGATATTGTTGGTATGGTCTTTCTTTTCTGATTTTCATAGCTACCCTGGCACTGAAATTGTACTTAGCTGGTTCTCAAGCTTCCAGCTAGTTCTAGGAGCTGGATTCAATGTCTCTAATACACTTCAAAAAATCCCTTTTTAAAAATTAGCTAGGTTCCATTTCTGGTGTTTGCAGCCAATTACACTAATTGAATGCATTTTTAAACTTATTACTTAATCAACGTTAAGTTCAATTTTCCTCTGCTATTTTCATGGAATGATATATAGAACACCTGATTATCTAAAGAATCTCTAAAATAATTGAAAAACTATTTAATTTTCTGTCTATTCATTTGCATGTGTCTACCATCTTCAGACTACAATTTATTTTTTAACCTAAAGTGAAATATATCCTATTAACATATTTCTAAGCAGACACTACAGTTTTGTTAACTGTATATGCATTGATGTATGGTAGATCTCTAGAACTTTTTCATTTTGCATGACTGAAACTCCTTACCCATTGTACAACTCCCTATTCCTCCCTCTCCCTAGCCCCTGGTTCTGCTTTATGCTTCTATGAGTTTGACTACTTTATACATAACTTGTATAAAGGAGAATTGTGTAGTATTTGTTCTTCAGTGGCTAGCTTATTTAACTTAGCATAGTCCTCAAAGATTTATCCATATTGTAGCATAAGACAGAATTTCCCTCTTATTTAAGGTTGAATAGTATTCCATTGTATATGTACCATATTTTCTTTACCATTCATCCATCAATGGACATTTAAGTTGTTCAACCTCTTGGCTATTGTAAACAATACTTAATGGACATGGATGTGCAGATATCTCTTTAAGATAGTTTAAATTCTATTGGAAAAGTACCCAGAAGTGGGATTTCTGTATCATATGGTAGTTCTATCTTTAATTTTTTGAGGAACTTTCATACTGTTTTCTATAGTAGCTGCACCACTTATATTTCAACGAATAGTGAACAAGAGTTCTAATATCTTCACATACTCACTAAAATTTGT
Source organism: Prionailurus bengalensis (assembly GCF_016509475.1). Lineage (NCBI taxonomy): Eukaryota > Metazoa > Chordata > Mammalia > Carnivora > Felidae > Prionailurus > Prionailurus bengalensis. The sequence continues at coordinate 52,191,969 of NC_057359.1, read as the reverse complement.
TATTTTCTGTTTTTCTAAAAAAATATATTTATAATGGCCATTCTGCCAGGTTGTGGCAATATAGTATTATGGTTCTGATTGGCATTTTTCTGTATACTAGTGATGTTGAACATATTTTCTTATATATGCTCATTTGTATGTCTTTGGATAAATGTCCATTTAAGTCCTTTGCCCATTTTAAAATCAAGTCATGTTTTCTTTTTTTATTGACTTGTTTGAGTTCCTTATATATTTTTAATATTAAGCCCTTACCAGATATATATTTGCAAATATATTCTCTCATTTTTTAGGACATTTTTTCATTCTGTTGATTGTTTGCTTTACTACACAGAAGCATTTTAATTTAATGTAGTAGTACATGACTACTTTTTGCCTTTGTTTCCTGACTTTTGGTGTCATATCCAGGAAATCATTGCCAAGACCAATATTATAAAGCTATTCCTCTACAGATTTCTTCTAAGAGTTTTGTAGTTTCAGGATTTATGTTTAAGTCTTTATTCCATTTTGAGTTGGTTTTTGTGGATGGTGTTAGGATAAGGGTCGATGTCATTCTTCAGCATGTGCGTATCCAGTTTTTAGCATGTGTTGAAGAGACTGTCCTTTCCCCATTTTGTAGTCTTGGCCACATTGTCCAAGATCATTTCACCATATATGTGTGAGTTTATTTCTGGGCTCTCTATTCCTTTCATTCGGTCTATATGTTTGCCTTTATGCCAGTACCACACTATTTTTATTACTGTAGCTTTGAAGTCAGGAAATGTGAGGCCTCCAGCTTTTTCCTTTCTCTTCTTCCCTCTCCTCCTCCTCCTCCTCCTCCTCCTCCTCCTCCTCCTCCTCCTCCTCTTCTTTTTCAAGATTGTTTCTGCTACTCAGGGACCTTTGTGGTTCCATAAGAATGTTAGGATTGTTTTTTTCTAGTTATGCATAAATTGCCATGAAGATTTCATTGAATCTATAGATCTCTTTGGGTAATGTGGACCTTTTCACACTAAGTATTTCAGTTCATGAACACGGGGTGTCTTTTCATTTATGTTTTCTTTAATTCCTTTCAGCAATATTTGATAGTTTTCAGTGTAGTCTTTTACCTCCTTACTTGTTTATTCCTAAGTATTTTATTCTTTTTACTGCTATTGTATTTTTTCTAGTTTTATTGACATATACTTGACAAGTAAAAATTGTATACATTTAAGACCTACAGTGTGATGTTTTGAAACACATACACATACACTGTGAGATGATTCCCCAAATCAAGCTAATTAACATATCCATGACATCACTTAGTTACAATTCTTTTCTTTTTTGGTGTAATGGGAATACTTAAAATCAACTCTTAGAACAAATTTCAAGTAAACAATGTAATGCTTTTAATTGTACTCACAATGCTGTGTTTTAATTTTTTTTAATGTTTATTTATTTTTGAGACAGAGACAGAGCATGAATGGGGGAGGGTCAGAGAGAGGGAGACACAGAATCCAAAACAGGCTCCAGGCTCCAGGCTCCAAGCTGTCAGCACAGAGCCCGACGCGGGGCTCAAACTCACGGATTGCGAGATCATGACCTGAGCCGAAGTCGGCCGCCCAACTGACTGAGCCACCCAGGCACCCCCACATTGCTGTGTTTTTAATATCTAGAATGTGTTCATCCTGGATAACAACCTTTGTACACTGTGACCAACTGTCTCCCTGTTGCCCTACCCCTCAACCCCTGGCAACAGCCATTCTACTTTCTGCTTTCATGAGTTCTATTTCCTTAGATTCCACATGTAAGTGAGATCATGTACTCTTTGTCTTTCTGTGTCTGGCTTATTTTACTTCACGTAATGTCTTCCAGGTTCATTGATGTTGTTACAGATGGCAGGTTTCCTTCTTTTTTAGGCTGAATGATATTTCACTTTATATATATGCCACATCCCTGTATTCATTCATCCACTGACAGACACTTAGGTAGTTTCTATATCTTGGCTATTGTGAGGAATACTCCAGTGAACATGGGGATGAGTAAAGGTAACTGTCTGAGATTCTGATTTCTTTTGGGTAGATACCAAGTAGTTCTAATTTTAATTTTGCGGGAACCTCTGTACTTTTTTCCATAATGGCTGTACCAGTTTAAATTCTTACCAACGGTGCACAAGGGTTCATTTTCCTCATATCCTCACCTACACTTGTGATCTTTTGTCTTTTTTGATTTGCCCTTTTGATAATTATTCTAACACTGTGAAGTGTTCTGTCATTTTGGTTTTGATTTACATTTCCCTGATGAGTGATGTGAACGCTTTTTCTTACCCCTGTTGTATGTCTGCTTTTGGAAAATATCTATTCAGACCCTAAGCACATTTTAAAATCAGTGTTTTTTTCCTGTCTATTTTTCTGCTATTGAGTTGTTTGACTTCTTTGCATATTCCAGATATTAACTCTATTTGATATATCCAGTTTGCAGATATTTTCTCCTATTCCGTAGGTTGCCCTTTTCCCTCTGTTAATCATTTTCTTTGCTGTGCAGAAGCTTTTTAGTGTAACACAGTCTCCCCTGTCTATTTTGGCTCTTGCTGTCTGTGCTTCTGGTGACATATCAAAAAATTATTGTGCAGACCAGTGCCAACAGCTTTTTCCTTAGGATTTCTGCTATTAATTTTATTATTTTAGGTTTTATGTTTAATTGTCAGTATATAGAAACACAACCAATATTGTATGCTGATTTTGTATTGGGGTACTTTGCTGAATTCATTTATTAATTCTAACAGCCTTTTTTGTGGAATCTTTAGAGGTTTTTGTTTTGTTTTGTTTTGTTTTGTTTTTTGTGTTTTTTTTTACATATAAGGTCATGTCATCTGTGAACAGTTACTTTTCTTTCTTCCCTTGCATTTTGGATTCTTTTCGTTTGTCTGATTGCTCTGGTTAGGACTTCTGCTACTATGTTAAATAGACATGGTGAGTGTGGGCATCTTTGCCTTATCTTTGATCTTAGAGGATAACGTTTCAGTTTTTCACTCTTGACTATGATATTACCTGTGGGCTTGTCATATATAGCCTTTATTATATTGAGTGAATGTTGGAGTCCTTCTATTGCTAACTTGTTAGATAGGACCTTCTTACATTGAGATCCTTCTTTTCCTAATTTGCTGAGTATTTTTATCAGTAAGGGATGTTGAATTTTGTTGAATGCCTTCTTCTGCATCTCTTGACATGATCATGTGATTTTTATCTTTCATTCTCTTAAAGTGGTGTATCACATTAATCCATATTCCTATATTAAAATATCCTTGTATATCAGAAATAAATCTCACTTGGTCATCATTTGTGATCTTGTAATGTGTTGTTGAATTCCATTTGTCAGTGTTTTGTTGAGGACTTTTGCATTTTATTCATCAAGAATATTAGCCTATAGTTTTATTCTCTTGCCTAGGTTTGAGGTCAGAGTAAGTAGCTTTGATGTCATAAAATGAATTTGGAAGTGTTCCTTCCTCCTCAGTTTTTTTTTGAAGAGTATAAAAGGATTGGTTTTAATTCTTTAAGTGTTTGGTGTAATTCACCAGTGAAGCTATCTGCTCTTGGGCTTTGTTGGAAGGTTTTTTGATGACTGATGCAGTCTCCTTACTAGTTACAGGTCTTTTGAGATTTTCCATCTTTTCACAATTCAGTTTTGGTAGGTTTTATGTTTCTAGAAATATATGCAAAGCTGGACCTTTCTGTTGTGACATCCTGCTGACCGGACTTCATTGATTTCTAAACGCAGCATCGTCAGGAACATAATGTCATACAGCATTGGCTGCAAACATAAAGTTATAATATTTGAAACTTGAATTAGTTATTTATCACTGTATAGCTAGTTACCCCAAACCCAGTGGCTTAAGATGACAATGTTTGTTACCTCATAGTTCCTCTGCATCAGGACTTCTGGTCATGGCTTAGCTGGGTCCTTTAATTCCGGTTTTCTCACAAAACTATAATCTGTGTGTAGACTGGGACCATAGTCATCTCAAGGCTCTTCTGGGCTAGGATCTGTTTCCAGACACCCTTATGTGGCTGTCCTTTGGATTAGTTCCTTGTGGGCTATGTCTAAGTACCTCTCTGGCTGCTGACTGGAGGCCGCTCTCAGTTCCTTAACTTGTGAGTATCTCCATATGGCAGCTCATATAAGAGCAGCTAGCTTCATTATTTTGAACAAGTGATAAATTAAGGGAATATGCAAGAAAGACAGAAATCACAATATTTAGTAACCTAATTGCAGAAGTAGCACCCTGCCATTTTTACCACATTCTCTTTGTTAGAAGTTAGTTACCAGATCAAATCCATTATTCAAGGGAAGATCATACAATGGGGTCATACAAAGGAGGTGGGGATCATGGTGACCATTTTGAAGTTGCCTACCACAGAAGTTGCCTAGTTATTTTGGATTATCTAATCAATCTTAAAGAATTATATGACACATCTGTTGTGTTGTCACAAAGTTTGTATGGAATTTGATAAATTGATTATATACCCTGAGGCCTAGACTGTCCATTTACAAAATGAAGGTAATGATTTCTACCTCATAAGGGTGTATAATATATGTGACAAAGCTTTTAGTGTGAAAAGTACTATAGAGATGACTGATGGATATTACTAATGTGCTATATACTCACCTGGGTTTCAAGGTTGAGTAGAATATTTGAATGACTATCTCACACACAGAATTTGAGAAATAAATTATCTGTCAAATTTAGAAGAGTGAAATAAAAAATATTAACTAAAACATTTTTCTTTTTTAAAAAATTTTTTTAATGTTTATTTATTTTTGAGACAGAGAGAGACAGAGCATGAACGGGGGAGGGTCAGAGAGAGAGGGAGACACAGAATCGGAAGCAGGCTCCAGGCTCTGAGCGGGCAGCACAGAGCCTGATACGGGGCTCGAACTCATGAAGTGTGATATCATGACCTGAACCGAAGTCAGACGCTTAACTGACTGAGCCACCCAGGTGCCCCTAAAACATTTTTCTTTTTAAAAAAATTTTTTCAACGTTTTTATTGATTTTTGGGACAGAGAGAGACAGAGCATGAATGGGGGAGGGGCAGAGAGAGAGGGAGACACAGAATCGGAAACAGGCTCCAGGCTCTGAGCCATCAGCCCAGAGCCTGACGCGGCGCTCGAACTCAGGGACCACGAGATCGTGACCTGGCTGAAGTTGGACGCTTAACCGACTGCGCCACACAGGCACCCTAAAACATTTTTCAATGGGACAAAATATACTGTTTAGTCAGCCACTATGGGTAAACATGGAGTAAGTGTATGAACCTGTAAATAGTTCTGTTTAACTAGATAATATAGTAAGTAAGGGGCAATGATGAAAGACAAGGTCAGAAATACAGTTTGGGCCCTGAATATCTGGCCAAATGGTCTGGAATTTTTCAGTGAACATGGGGGGACTGTTGAAAATTTCTGAGAAAAGGAGGAGCTGCCTGATTTAGGCAGATTTATCATACTCATTGTGTTAATAATAAATTAAACCGATGTTTCAAGTGTTGTGAACAGCTTCCATTTTTGGAAGAGTTTTGTTTTCATGTAGTACTCTTTGAGACTGCTATAGATTAAGGCAGTGTCTGGAAAGCATTATTAAATAATCTGTATTTAGCTTTGCTAGGCAAACTATAGAAATAGAGGTAGAGCTAGATTGAGAGAATAAAAGAGAAACCTCACCCAATGCTAAATAATATTTCCCCACCAAGCATGTATTATTTACCAGGCACTGTTTGAAGAACTTTGCATGATTACCTCATTTTATTTTCATAATAGTCCTATAAGGTCTGTATTGTTTTTATTATCTTTACCATTTTATACATCAGAAATGGAGATAAGGTCAATACCTTGGGGTCTCATATCATAGAAATAATAAGTTGAGAAATCAGGATTTGAACCTGGTGATGTAACTCTGGAGCCTTACTGCTAAAAGTGCTGTCTGTAGGCCAGCAGCAAATGACCCCAGTATCACTTGGGAGATGAGTGAAAATGCAGAATGTCTGTCTTTTGCCCAGATGAGCTCAATCAAAGATCCTGTAGGTCAAAGGTTTGAGCAGCTTTTGAGCCCTTGCCCTTGACTGTTTTACTAGATTGCAGAATGAATGCAAAATAGGATCACTTGTAGCTATTTATAGTAGAGGGTAGAGCTTTCCTAGGTCTTGGTAACAAAGTTATTCCAAGAGGTGCACTACCTCTTTGGAGGCTGCAGCTGAAGATATCTAAAGCAGTAGTAGTGTGATTTTACTTAGAAGTCCACCTCATTTCTAATCTTTGATCTATTTAGATGAAGTCTCCTGTTTATGATAAGTGATGCATTATGACCCAGTCGGAAGATCACTGTGAAAGTGCTTTAACTATTAAATGTTCAGCCTACTTGCATGAAGTATGAGAATTGGAAGGATTATTAGAGCTCAGTTAGCCCTGTCCTCAAATTATCAATGAGGAAGTGGAGGCTCCAAAGGGGGAAAAGTCTAGTTAAAGTCATGGTTAAGTTGTTTTATCCTGTGAGGATATCTGAAATTATAGTTTCTCCAGTACCCATCTAAAATTTCAAGGGAAGGATGAAGTTATAAAAGAACTCCCTGAACAGGATTCATACAGTTAGAATTGAAGAAATTTTTCTACAGTGCTGATTTTCGGAGCTTGGTATGCATTTTCTTGGGATGGGAAAGAGCTGGACAACCAAAGAGAATAATGATTTTAGTGAGGTGAAATAATTGAAATTGTCAGGACAGATACTTCTATACATAAGTATATCACCTATCTATTATTTTATTCATTTATTCACAAAAGAAACTTTTATTGAGTTCTTAAAAATGATATGTAGTATAGTACATTTGAGTTTGAGATAATTTGAGGGCAGCCAGGATGATGCAAGTGTCAACTAAGCAGTTGTATTTGTGGGTCTAAAGGTGGAAGGGAGATGTGTCATTGGAACAGAACAACACTTGAAGCCCAAGTAGTGGATGATGTTATTCATGAATGTGTGATGGTTTGTAGAGTGAGAAGGCAAGCAGTCTGTGGCCTGAGAACTGACACCTGGGAAGGGTAACATGTATGAATAAAGTGGAAAATGAGCATGCAAATAACTGAGAAGAAGAATTCAGGAAGAAGGGAGAAAAACCACGAGGGAGAAGTACTGCATGATTCAATGATAAAGAAATGATAAAGAGATCATTTAAGATGAAAGGCATAAGTAACCATGCCAAGTTCTCCTTAGAAGGCAGGTAATACAAAGAATAAATATGAATTTAATTTTACAAAAAAAATCACGGTTACCTTGTAGAGGATAATTTCTGAGCAGTGGTAAAAGTGAAAGAAATCCATGGGAGATAGAGAAGGAGAGATAATATTTGTAAACTACATTTTGAAAATCAGACTTCCTAAAGGGTATTATAGAGAGGAGAGTAACTACAGTGAGACATTCCTCAAAAAAGGTTTTTAGAGAAAAGTCTGTGAGATTAAGGACATTTGAACAAGTACCATGCTGAAGGAAAAATCCCATTGAGAAATTGAAGATTCATATGATGACACAATCCAAGCCAGGCTTTCCTCATATTTAGGTTTCCATTTTGGATTAATAGTGGATTTAGGTATGTCCCTTTGAATTCGGACAAGGGATGTTTCCATGAGTAAGAGGTCATCAGTGAGTCCAGGGGAAAGAATGGCCAGGAAGTGAAAGGAATATCAAATTGTGGAAATTGGAAGAGATTTCTTTCATTAGTGAGCTGGCTGTGTCAGGTGATCCAAGAAACTTAAAAATTAGATATCTAAGCCTTAAAGAGGAAGGGAGTTCTGACCCATGCTACAACGTGGATGTACCTTGAAGACATTACGCTAAGTGAAATAAGCCATTCACAAAATGACACATATCGTATGATTCCATTAATGGAGTGTCTAAAGTAGTCAAATTCATGAAATGTAGAATGGTGGCTGTCAGGGCTAGGGAGAAGGAAAGATAAGAAGGTGTTTAACAGGTATGGAATTTCAGTTTTGTAAGATGGAAGGGTTTGCACAACAATCTTATATTTAACACAACTGAATTATACACTTAAAATGCTTAATCTGGTAAATTTTATGTTATTTGTATCTTAACACAATTTGAAAAAGTTAAATGTCTACATTTCTGCTTCCATTGGAAACTTTTTATTATTATTATTTTTAATATTTATTTATTTCTGAGACAGAGACAGAGTGCTAGCAGGGGAGGGGCAGAGAGAGAGACACACACAGAATCTGAAACAGGCTTCAGGATCTGAGCTGTCAGCAGAGAACCTGATGCGGGGTTCAAACCCATGAACCGCGAGATCATGACCTGAGCTGAGTTGGATGCTTACCCGACTGAGCCACCCAGGCACCCATTCCATTGGAAACTTTTTAAAAGACAGGATTGTGGGGGTTTGGGGTTTTTTGTTTTGTTTTGTTTTTTTAGTGGAAAGAAAGTTTTCCTGTCCCTATGTTGGGAAGGAGAATGAGATTTACCTTCTTATGTGTATAAAGAGACTAAATTAGTAATTGACACAACTAATATGTGAAGCCATTTGCCATACCCTCACCTTACACAGTACCAGTTGTAGAGAATTCTTGCCATAAGCAAATAATACAAGTAAATCCAATAAAATTGCATGCTTATTATATTTATCCCATCTGTGGTCAGAAAAGTTCAAATTAAAACGGTAACCAAAATTGGAATCTAGAAATGATCATGGATTGGAGGATTAGAAAGGATTAAAAAAAGAGAAAAAAACCCTCTATCTGATAAAGTTGCTGTTAAATTCTAACATACACTGTGACTGGAAAAGTAAGTTGATGTGCTAGTTATGAATCTATATCTCTTAAAGCTTTATACCTTTGACATTGTAAGTTCAAGAATATATCTAAGATGGTGAGAATATATATATATGTATCTTATATATCTTTTATATATCTTATGTATAAAAGATATCTTTTATATATCTTATGTATCTTTTATATATATAAGATACCTTTCATATATCTTATATATATCTTATCTTTCATATATCTTATATATATTTTATCTTAGATACATACATTGTATTATATGGGGCGCCTGGATGGCTTAGTCAGTTAAGCATCCAACTTCGGATCAGGTCATGATCTCTGAGCTTGTGGGTCCGAGCCCCGTGTCAGGCTCTGTGCTGACAGTTCAGAGCCTGGAGCCTAGTTCGGATTCTGTGTCCCTCTCTCTCTCTGCCCCTCCCCTGCTCATGCTCTCTCTCTCTCTCTCTTTCTCTCTCTCTCTCAAGAATAAATAAAACATTAAAAATATTTATATGTTATATCATATATATCTAGATATAGGTATATATTTCTGGGGTGTTTTTCAAAGTGTTATAAACAATATCTTAAAAATTGAACTTTATTAAACATACACTAATAGAATGGCTAAATCATGATAAAGTAATAGATTACCATACAAACATCAAATATAACTTTCTAAAGCTGTTTAATAGTATTAGAAATTCTTCTGACACTATATTGAATGAAAAATCTGTCTGCCTACCTGTCCATCCAGCCAGCCAGCCAACTAATTTTATTAATCAATGACTTGTGTATGTAGTTCTATATATACACAAAAATGCAACTAAGGCAATACACCAAAATATCATTATGGTATTATTTCCCAAACTGAAGATATGTATATTTTCCAAATTTTAGACAATGGGAATATATTTCTCTGATAAATTGAAAAAGAAATCTTTATTTTAAAAAGTTTTAAGAAACAAGTAATTATATGTGTGAAGGAGTATTGACAGTAGCTTCAGTTAAGATTTTTCTCCAGATGTATTTGATTGTCTTCTGTCAATATACCCTTTATGGTTGCTGAGAATCTGATTTCAAATAATAATTTTAGTTGGAGCACAAAGGATTTTACATAGCTTTATTTGGTCCAAAACTGGACACATTAATGAAACAAGCAAATCATAGTCATTAGCAATTATATTTTAAATGACTGACTCAAACCATATAGAAATATACATATAGAAATACATATACATATAGAAAACTGTTAAGATTAAAGTTATTAACATTATTAACTTTAATGGCAGTGAATCTTCCTCTTCTGAATGAATGTGCCTTTAGAGAGGGAGAGCGGGAGCTCTTTTCAAATCATACTCATTTAGCAAATGGGCCATTAAGTGGACCTCATTGTATATAGTGACCAAATAAGACTGTGTGGTGTTAATAGATATGACCCTTTGGAAATTTTGTCTTTTCTTTGGGGTAAAAAAGAAAAAAAAACCTACTTGTGTTGCAATGGCAGCAAGATTGACAGTGATGAATTAGAAAGTTTTTTGGAGTGTTCTTTAGCAACTAGAAGTTAATGTAGAGGTATTTCTGACAAGTGTTTCACTATTGATGCCAAGAAACAAATGTGTCAGTTACATGAGCTAGTAAAAAGGGTATTTTTTCTTTGAGATTTTGAACTTTCTAAAAATGTTGGGCTAGGAGTAAGGGACACCTACTCCAGTCCTGATCATAACACCAAATCCTAGTGTGATACTGGACACTTAGGTTCTCTGGCCCTGAATTTAATAATTATTTCAAGGACTAAATAAAATAATAATAGTTTTCATGATGTTTTAATATATTGAGGGAAATATATATGAGCAAAGTTACTATTAATGATAATAATTAAGCTACATTATGTTTAGGAAAATGAATCTGTTGACAAGTATAGGACAAGTTAGAAAAAAATTGTAATAGCATAAGAAAAATGTAGTAGTGTGTTTGAACCTCCCCTTCTGAAGTCTTTTGTTTGTTTTGTTTTGTCTTGTTGTGTTTTGTTTTAATTCTAGCTAGTAAGTGGGAAAATGTACTTTTTGTCTACCAAAGAGTGCTTACATAGAAAAAGTGTCCAGGATTATGTCTTCATCAATAGAAGATATTTGCTGAGTACCTGTTAATATTTTGAGAAGGTTATCTGGCTGTGTCAAGATTGATAGACTGGGAATGGTGAAAAGTTGGAGGCAAGGAACCCCAGGTGGGAGGCTATTGACATAGTCTATTTGTGAAATAAAAAGGCTCTGAATGTCCCTGGATAACTTGCCAAGAGAAATTCAATCAATATATGTTTGTTGAAGTTCCGCTATGTGCAGGGCATTGGGCCAATGCTGGTTCTTACCCTTCTGGAGAAGGTCTTAAGTAGGAAAGAACAGTAAAATACTGGCTTCTCAGAAGCTTTCTTTTGGAAGAAGTACTGAGCTATAATATGCCTGCCTTCAGTTTACATGGCTGATGTGGAATCTTGGGGTCACTTATGATGGAGATAGAGAGACTGTGCCTAGGAAGAGAGGTTTGCAGGTCAGAAGTGGATGAAGGCAGCAGGCTCCAGGGGAGAATCAGCATTGTAGTTACTGAAGGAAATGAGCTTTAACAAGAGGCTGTGCTGCACATCAGGGGAAGATTTAACCAGGGACGGAGTCAGATGGCAGGGCCATTTTGCTGTAACTGAGTTGTGGATTTCATACAAGCTGACAGGGAGGTGGGAGCTCAGGACTAAAGTTGTGGTGGAGTGAGGCCTTATGGGTCTTTTTTTCACTCCTGCCAGTGGCATCATGTCAAGGTGTTAAGGTCTTAAAGAAGACACCCACCCGAACTGACCATCATGCTTTGTCAGTGGTCTTTTTTTTTTCAAGTACACTAGATAGTGAACTTCATGAGCTTTTGCTGACTCATTCTCCCTTTTTGCCTGGGTGAACCTGAAGTTAGGGAATCAGATTGTCTTCTTGGACAGCTTTGATAGTGCTCTCACCACAGGGTTATTAAATGAATGCATAAATGTGCTCCAAAACACTGAGCTGTAACTGACATATGAAAGCAGAGGTTGCCCAAGGTGGCAGAGGGTGAGGTATGAATGTCTTTCATCCCACATGAGGTGGCCAGATGCAAGGAGGTGATTTTCTTTTGTGTGTGTGTGTGTGTGTGTGTGTGTGTGTGTGTGTGTGTGTGTGTGTTTTCTTTCAGCTGAATCAAGCATCTCTGGAATCTGGAGATGAGTGTTTAACAACCTGCATAACTTCAAACTATGTCATTCATAACTCTGTGAAAAATACAGCCAATACAATTTACTGTTTTATGTGTTGTTAATTATCTCCTCTCCCCCACAACCCCCCCTAGAAAGAGGTGTGCTGCTATGTCTTAGAAGCTCTTTCCCTACTTCGAGTGCAGATACTCTTTAATAATTGATACTTTTTCCTGATTTTTCTCTTGTTCCAAGCTAATTACAAGCTTCCTGTTTATTTACTAATAGTAGCCATATTATAAACATGATAAACTTGTACTTGCAACAGTAATGCTTTATAAATGTTAAACTCTTTTGTAATCTTGGCATTCTACTCTTCTGTCATTTTGACTGTCTTCTTTTTCCACACAACTTCATAGCTCTTATTTTAGTCTGGTTGGGTTGCCATAACAAAATACCATAGTCTGAGTGGCTTAAATAAATTTATTGTCTCACAATTTTGGAGTCTAGAAGTCCAAGATAAAGGTTCTGGCTGATATGATTTTTAATGAAAGCTTTCCTTCTGGCTTGGAGACAGTGGTGCCCTCTCACTACATCCTCTTGTAGCTTTTTTTCAGTACCTGGGCAGGGAATAGGGGTTGGTGGGTGAGAGAGAAAGGGTGAGAGACAGAGAGAGGGGGTGGGAGTGAGAGAGAGAGGAAGGGAGAGAGAGAAAGCACATGAGAGAGAGTGAAAGGAAGAAGAAGCAAGAGAGAACACTGATGTCTCTTATAAGGATATGAATCCCATCAGAATAAGGACTCACCCTTCTGATCTCATTTAACCTTAATTGCTTCCTTACTCCAAATATAGTACATTGGGGGTTGGGGCTTTAACATATAAATTTTAGGGAGCCTTAATCCACTCCATTGTAGCTGGAAATACAAATAAGCACCTCATTCCCAGTTGTAGCCACAACCGCCACCCCCGAGATTCTTTGTCATTTTATTCCTTTCTCCAACAGATGTATACATGAGTATCTTCTATGCATTAGACTTTGGAAACATAGTTAGGGTCCCTGCCCTTAAGGAGATTTCATTCTAGTGGAGAAGACATCATTGAATGAATAACCAAGATAATGCTATGAACAAACTAGGAAAAATGATGGGGAACAAGTGAGAAACTGAGCAGTGATTTTAGGAAGGGGGTTATCTCACACTGGCAGGACGGGGAAGACCTTTCTGTGGAGCATGCATGCGACCTGAGAATTGATGGATATATAGGAACTGCCTTTGTGAAAATCCCCAAGGATTATGTATTCTAAAAAAATACATTAGCAGCTCAGTTGTTTTATAGTGTAAACATTTTCAATATATTGAAGGAAATGAAAGCAGACCAGGGTGCCTGTAGCATGTAGACCTTCAGAGTCACAAATGATGGAAAGGTGGCCATGAGTCATATCATGCATGTCTTGAAGATCATTGCAATGTATTCATGTTTTATTCTAAATCAAAGAGCAAGACAGTGGGGTGAGGAATTATATAGGCTGGTTTATGTTTTAAAAGATGGTTTTTGGAAGGCAGCAGCAATAGCAGTGGGGGGTACTCATGAAGAGGCTGTTCCAGTCATCTGGGCGAGAAATGAGGGAGGCATGGATTTGAGAAGTGACAGTGCAGTAGAAGTAATGGTAAGAACTTTCAATATCCACTTTAAAATAAAATAGAAACCTCAAGTTGCCTGGTTCCACAAGAGAGTTGTTGTTTATGATTAAGTCATCAAGAACCTAGAGCCATCATACATATTAGGCGATTTAGATTTCTCCTTCATTCTGTTTGCTGGTACTTAGACTCCATTCTCTGTTCTCGTAGACATAACCCATCCTCTCTTTCCATTTTCATTTGTTTTTATTGAAAGGTAGATTCTGCTTGCTCCCTTCTTAGTTTCGACCAGTCACAAAACCCAGCACCATAGTCCTGTGGGAGTTCAGTGCGTGCCCAATTCTATGGCTGTCTTGTTTTGCTCAGGCCGGTCTTCTACTTCAAGATCAGACTAGTGCCCCACTCTGGGAACCTCTCACTTGTTTTCTGCCTCCAGTGACCAGCGTATTGAGACAGCTTGGACCATGTTGCCTCTCTCTGGGCACCCTCTGCATATAGGGCCCTTGTGCTAACTTCGGTTCTGTCCTTAACACCTGGGATTCATGCCAAGTCCTGTGTTTTTCCCTCTCTCATCTTGTTCAAGCTGCAGCGAGATGACTATGAAGCCTTGCATCAATCTTCTGACAACATAATAGAAGATTCTTAGGATTTAGAAACACTTGTAAAAGAAGTATCACATATGATGATACTTGTACTTAATTTAATATGGTTGTTATTATCAGTGAGTTTACAAGTATGTGTTTTTATTTTTATTTATTTATTTATTTATTTATTTATTTATTTATTTATTTATTAATATGAAATTTGTTGTCAAATTGGTTTCCATACAACACCCAGTGCTCATCCCAACAGGTGCCCTCCTCAGTGCCCATCACCCACTTTCCCCTCCCTCCCAACCCCCATCAACCCTCAGTTTTTAAGAGTCTCATATTGTTTGGCTCCCTCCCTCTTGAACTTTTTTTTCCCTTTCTTCTTTTTTTATGTGTTTTTAAATAAAAAAAGATTTTATAGATTTCTTTATTGATAAAAAATTTTCATAAGTATTCTTAAAAATTTAACTTGGTATGGTATTAGTTTGCACTAATTATTTCCATGTGTCATGCACTGTCATAATACAGGATTTATTCATAGCTTGTCATGTGACCCCCTGTGGTGGGTACTGCTGTCCCTGTGTGATGATTTCTCATAAGGTTAGCTGACATTTACAGTGCCACATGGTTGGTTAGCAATTAAGCTAATGATTTAAATGAGAGTCTGATTCTTAGCTATACTGTACCCCTGTTGCTCAATTTTATGTCCTTTATACAAACACCTGTGGAAATTAACTATTTTTTCTTCTACATCTTTTTTTTTAACACTTGCTCCTAAGTAATCCCTAGCACTGTAACTGGGATATTGATTGACTTATAGACTGGAAGAGCTTAAGGGGAAAAAAGTTTATTTCAAATAAATGCAAAATAGCTACAAAAAATAATAGTGTAATCCAATCATTTAAATAGTTTTAAAATTAAAAATTTTTAAATGTTTATTTATTTTTGAGAGAAAGAGACATACTGTGAGTGGTGGAGGGGCAGAGACAGAGGCACAGAATCAGAAGCTGGATCCAAGCCCTGAGCTGTGAGCACAGAGCCTGACGCGGGGCTTGAACTCAACAAACTGCGAGAGCATGACCTGAGCTGAAGTCAGATGCTTAACTGACTGAACCACCCAGGTGCCCCTAATTTAAATAGTTTTATAATAGTCATGTTACATTTGGTTTTCACCATTTAAATCAGAAATAATTCAAATAAATCATTAGTTTTTATTTTGTCCAAGTCTGGTGATATTGATTTTTCTATTTCTATTTGATTAGCTGTAAATAAATGTGAATAAAAATCACCCCTGCTATCACAATTAAGGTTGAAAATCTCAAAATAGACTTTGGCACTCAATTTACAGGTTCTAAAATAAACCATATGTTCATTAGGATGTAGGCATTAAATGCCCTGTAAATACTTCATTAATTTTATATTAATCTGCATTCATTTATAGTCATCCACATGTTAATTGCTTTAGTGATTTTTCTCCCCAGTAAATGTGAGTAGTTTCACAGAATGTTAAAAATGTCAATAAGTGTTATATTTATGGGTTGTTCTCACTATAGCTAAGCATCATTTCACTCATAATTATCAAAACTGGTAAGGTTCAACAGTAACAACGTATTCAAATATAACATATAAATATTTGTATTAACACCTTAGCTCAAGGATTTATCTAAGTTTGTCAGGGAATTACTTATATACTGTTATTAGTCTTTAGTTATTAAGACATGATTTTAATCAGCTAATAAGGCTTTTTTGGTAAATAGAAACTGAGTCTTTAAAATAATTTTATTTAAACCATGGATATTTTTGCTTCAGCAGGAACAACAATACAGCATATAGTAATTCATGCTTTCTTTTTGAAACAGAACAAAGGATGATAGAACATTATAATTATTGTATTAGGCAACATGATTAATGTTTGTTATAAATTAAAATATTAGAGTGAAATTTTATTGTATAAGTTTAAAGTTTGTTATTTTTTGCAAAGAACTTTTATTAATGATTTACATAATCTTAAAATCAAAATAATGTATCATAATAAGATATCAAAATATGTTTTTTTACATTCTTCAGGTATCTCTGAGTTCAGAGATATGGATATCTAAAAATCTGTTATTTAAGAACCTTGATAATGAATTTTGTAAGGATGAAAGTCATGTTTCTCTTTTCATGATCTAGGAGATTTTTTCTTGTTAAGCAAATAGGGTTAGGGTTAGAAAATGTTTTTTTTTTTAGAAGTTTATTAAAGCCTTAAGATAGGACACAGTTTTTCTCCTATTTTGAGTTGGAATTTAAGTGTATCCCTAAATTCTCTAATTTTGATTTTTCACTAAATCCAGCTGAGTACTCCTGAACTGGTGTCAATGTGTGGAGTATGCTTTTATCTACAGATGTTCCCATGTGTACTGTTGGATGTTCATGGAGTGCTCATCCAAGTGCATGCAACTTGCATGGCAAGAAAGTGGCGGGGAAAACATTCAATGTGAATTCTTGTGTTCCCCTAAAATGCTTCAAATTACCCATTTCTTTGATCAAACTAACAAGTTAAAAACTGTGTATCTTAGAAATGATAAATTTAGGCTACTTTGCCTTCTCTGTCAGGTGAACCTTGACTCTGTGGAATTGAATGACTTATTTGTACTTTGTAGACCCTTGTTAATCACAGTGTGGTCCACTGAGAGGAAGCATGGGCCTCAGCAGTAATATATTATAAATGCAGCTCTGAAGCCCCACCATAGAAATGAAAATCCAGTTTTTAACAAAATCCCAAGTTGTATGCACCTTAGAGTTTGAAATGGTCTGAGCTGAGACTTGGCCAGTAACAAAGCCTGAATTGATCAATACTCTTTCTCAGGATATGGTGCTAATAACCATTGATTATGTATTTGTTGATTGACCACAGTCTGAACACATGTACTGTGCTAACCCTGGGCTTCTTGCTCTAGTTTAGTTGTCGTATATGGAAAAGAGAAGAATGGCAGTACTTACTGCCTTCTTTGAGTTTTCCTGTCATTGCTGTCCTATTAACACTGTTCCAGGCAGCCAAAGTCACCTTTGAAATTTTCTCCAGGTGAATAAGAAAAATGGATATTTTAAAATGATCTGAGGCTGTTTGATCTTCAGGCACACTAAATAAAAAGATTATTATCTTTTTTCCACCTGATTGCATCTTAGTAAATGCTTAGAAAAGCATATTTGATGAAATGGTGTACATTTTATTGGAATATGATAACATCCTGTACATTTCCCCTTCTGCCTTATGAGACAATGGATTCCTTTAGGAAGTGTCTCTGGTCTAATTATGTATCACAGCCTAAACCTCTACTGAAGTCAGTGCATGTTTCTCTTGATTAAAGTTTGCATAAGCAAAAACTGTGTGATTTGCATTTTATCCCCTAGAGTAAAAGAATATTGTATACTCCATTTCATTAGAGGTATTAGCTTTATGAAGTGTCCCAAAATGTATTGAACCAATCAGATTTTTTTCTTAAGCTGTTTAAATTATTGAATACAAGAACTTAGTTTCTCCTGCCACGGGAATGAAATAATGTTACTGCATCCGATGAAGATTTTTCTTTTCCTTATATTTTTCATTGTTATCTAGTGTGCTGGCTTTTTACAGATGTCTTTTTAATAACCAGATTTTGAAATCTTAACTGCTCATGAAGTTCTCATAGTTTGTTGCCATCATTTACTTGGGATTTAGCAACATCAAATGAAAAGATAAGAGAGGTATAGAGTGTAATTTACTCAACGAAGAGTGGATGCAAAACAGCCTCCAAGGTATATCAGGCTTCTTCAGACACAAATACTGGCAGAAATCAAGAAACTCCTACACCTTCCGTCCATATCTGTACTGCCATACAGAGGTAGTTTTACTAACATTTGCTTTAGGGTCTTCTCCATGGAGATCTTGGGGGTCACTTTTTTCACCTTAGAGTTCTGGGATGAAATAGAGAAACTGTGGCTTGTTTTATGCAAGTCTGGGGTTCTGATTTTTAGACATAGTGGGAGAAAGGAGGAAATAGCTCATTGTAGCACATTATCTTCTTACAGGAAAGATACTACATGACTAAATATTAGTACTGCCCCCCTTGTTTTTGGATTCAAGCTTAAATATCACTTGGCTTATTTAAGGTGATAGAACAAAGTTAATATTAATAAAATACATCAGGACTGCAAGAGTCACTTAGATGCATGAGTATTCTACTAATTTAGCATCATTTATTGAGCAGTGAATTATCTGACATTGCTGCCCCACCAGAATCACCTTTACAGGCAGAAGCAATTACTCCCAGCTGCTGTAGCCTGTAGACTGCTAACAGTTCGTAGCTGAACACTTGCTGAAAACGGTCTTTGGCTGAAGGGAGGCTGTGGAGATTTCATCCTTTACCCCAGGACATCCCACTCTTAATGACTGACTAATTCTGATTTACTAAAGGTCAACCCCTTTACTGCCAAGAGGGATAACTATGTGCTGTGCACAGTCCAGAAATGTCTGAAGGAGAGGCTAACCCAGAAGTGTGCTGGAGTCAGCTTACACTGAAACTGACTGTTAACACTTAATACTTCCTTTAAACTCTTTTTTCGTGATATCATGTAGATAATTTAAAATTGACTGGGGTGAGAGTATTTATACCACAGAAATAGGCACACACTAAAAATCACAGCTTTTTTTTTCTTTTTTAAAAAATTCTCCCCTAGAGCTATCTCCCACCAAACAATGGGACCAAATCCACATCTTTGACTAGCTTTTTTTCTGACCATGTCCTGCTTCCTTTATTCCCAGTAGATTTTTACCTGGGAGCATACCCTCAACACTCAATTACATAAGAATTACATTTTCAGACTCCTTCTAGGGAGACACACCTAAGAGAAGTTCCTACTATGTTGACATTCTAAGTATTTTACATAGATGGTGTGAAATAATTCTCATAGTACTCCTCTGAAGGAGATACTACTCTCACTTTTTAGAAGGGAAAAGCCTTATGTAGCTTGCTAAATGTCTCCAAAGCACACTTTCTTTCTAATATGTCATACTATGTCCAAAAAATGAAAAGAACATTGAAAGATCACAGTCTATTTCTGTGTCTTTTGGCATAGCTTTATTTAAAATATTCAGGAAAATTGATTACCCTGCCCATTTTAAGTGGGTGGAGCTTAACGATAAAAATAAATCAATTTAAGCAAAAGTGACAGCCATTTAAAGATATGCTGTGAGTGAAATATTATACTTTGTTCTGAAAAAGATGATTTGGTTTTCTACAGTATCCTAGTCCTTTGGCAAGACTACCATTGAAATTTCTGCTTCTTTCTCTTGAATATTACCATAATGTTCAAATACTGTGATTTACCTAATGGCCAAGAAGGAAAAAGGGATCATACATCTTCTGGTAAATGATTGTAGTAAAATTAGACACCACCCAAAATATTTGGTCAGCATCTGAGAGTAATCACTGGGATTTTCTGAGTCTTTAAAATTAGTAAAAAGAAATAAGGACATTCTTTGCAATTACTATTGAGGTTTAATTTTTGAAACAAAAGAGAATATCAAGGAATCAAAGATTATACATATTTTATGTCATCTTTATGGAGGAATTTATATTTAAAAATTACAAATATATGCACTGACCTACAAACCAATTGAACAACAAAAAGATTGCATAATTATAACAGTATTGATGATGAATCTTAGCATTTTGTCAGTATTCACTTTTTTCCAGTCATCCCTCCTTGAATGTTTCGTAATTTCTAATAGGTTGTGAATATGCCAAAGATCTTTCTATAAAAAAATTTTTATAGAAACAAAATTATAAATATGTTTTAATTTTATTTTTCATTAGGAAAGATATTGATTAAATCACTTTCTCATAATGATTGAATGACCTATTATGTCTAAAGTCTTATTCCTAGCCAAAGTTATCCTCTGATTTTTACTCAGATATTTCCAGTTTTTTCCATTACTCCCTAGTTGGCCAAAGCCCAAGTGATTAGAAAGAGGGAATTTTAGCCACAAATGAATTTATCATATCTAGTTTCTATTTGTAGTATCCTATAACAAATGATTCATAGTTAAAACTCGGTCAAAATAGTCTTTTCATGGAATGTTTTAATCTTTGGACCTTTTTAGGTTTTATTTATGCCTATAGTTACATGGGAAAAGTTGCCATATTCTTTTTTTTTCAATTTCAAGGTGTTATTTAAATTTAGGTTAGTTAACATATATAGTAAAATTAGTTTCCACCTTACACCTGTCAGAATGGCTACAATTAACAAGACGGGAAACAACAGATGTTGGCAAGGATGTGGAGAAGGGGGATCTCTCTTACACTGTTGGTGGGAATGCAAACTGGTGCAGTCACTTTGGAAAACAGCATGGGGGTTCCTTAGAAAGTTAAAAATAGAACTACCCTATCACACAGCAATGGCACTACTAGGTACTTGCACAAAGGATGCAAAAATACAGATTCGAAGGGGCACACGTATATGTATATATGTACATATATATGCAAATATGTAATTATATATATCTTGTAAGTTATGTCATATATATATACATATATATATGTATATATATATACATATATATATATATAAAATGGAATATTACTCCTCCATCAGAAGTGGATGTATTCTGTAAGTGAGAAACACACAAGTGATTCTAAGAAAATGAATTTATTACTTGTATTACTCGCCTTTGCATACCACGAATTTTATTTGTCAAGTGCATATCAAAAAAACTCGATAATCTTGCAAATAATTTCAGTTGTAGATTTTAAATAATGATATTGTAATATCAAAATATTATAATAATATGCAATTTATTAGTATTTCTGTTATTTAAAAGTGTTAATGTTAACTTTTTTATATAAAAGATTATATTTCTTTACACACATTATTCCATAAAGTCAAAGTTTTGGCTCACAGTGAGTTTGTTATCTTTATCGGTTTTTACAACTTTTATGAGAGATATCATCCTTCATTTCTAACCCCAAAATAAAATTTAGAAGTTGAGTGGTTAACTGAAGATCACACTTACTGTAATAGTCAAGATTGGTGTTTTGGTTACATTAAAATATATATATATATATATAATATATAAAATAATACATATTTCAAAGAATATACATATTATTTGAGTGTTTTACCTGCCTCAAACAATGTAGAAAGATTGTTACAAGGAAAAATGATGTTATTTATTTTTTATTAGTGGGTTTTATTGTGTAATCTGAAAACTAAAAATCTGCTGAATGCACGTTAGCTGTTTTTTCTGTACTTTGCCTGTTTCTCATTTTCCTATTTCTTTATACTTGGTATTTATTAACAAATACCCTTCCAAATGGGTTATTAGTTATTAGGAGGTGGTATATTTGCAAGTCATATTTTCTCTTTTGGCAATTATTATACTTTGTCATTGGTAGTTTATCTTTGAGAGCTTTTATTGCTTGCCTTCTCTGCTTAGTAGACATGAGATCTTGGACAGGTCACATACTGGGAATGTGATGATATTAGTGTTTACTTCAAAGGTTTCTGTGAATATTAAATGGGCCAATAAATAGAAAAGTCATAAAACTATTCCTGGTACAGCGTAAGTACTATTTGAATGTGTGTTTTCTTCATCAGCTTCTAATGTTAGAACCCCTTTAATACAAGCCTTATTTACAACATGGTATTTGTTATGGAGAAAAATAGAGAAAATATTTAAGTATATTCTCATGAAGAGAATATAATTTTAATATAATATAATTTTATTATATAATATTAAATTATATATTATATAAATATAATATTTAATTATAATTTCTTAGAAACTGTGAAAATGGGGTCATTAATTGGGAAAGGGGTAACATTTTGTAATATGTTTTCCCAGTTGGCACTTGGATATTTTGTGATTTCTTGTAAATTATGAATGTACCAAAAGTTTTCATAACTCTGTTCACTATATCACTGTATCATCCGAAGGTAAAATAACAGGTGGCACAGCTTTTAGAATAGATTGATTGGACTTACTGGTTTTGATGGGTTGTGGCCAGGAAACGTAAGAGGCTAGAGCCAGTAATAAGTGGCCACATGTATTCTTCAATCATTTTTCCATTCTTCACTGATTGTATGAAACAGTCGTTCTCAAGCTTCAGCATACGTTGGAATCGCCTGGAAGCCTCTTAAAATGTAGATTGCTGAGACCAAACTTTACAGCTTCTGATTCAGTAGGTCCTAGGTGGGGCTTGGCAATTTGCATGGCTAACAAGTTCACAAATGATGCTAATCCTGCTGGTACCAGGATCATGATTGGAGAACCACTAGAATAGAAGGCTCTTCGATTGTTCTAAGCAATAAGGAGAAACAATTGAGCATATTTTGTCTTAAAATTAGGGAGGCAATTAGAAAAATCCCACTTTGCAAGAAGGGATAGATTTTAATTTTGGTTTTCTATGATATTTAAGAAGATGAAATATTTAGATACGAGATTTAAAAATGTTATTATATATACACATACATATGAATCTAAAAGATCTAAAAGTGAAACATAGAAAAATAATATTAAGTTATAGTATAATAATATTGTTATATATTAAGTTATAGTAAAAAAATTGCCTTTCTTTCAAAAGATATGAAAGCATGTTTATTTAATGCATATGTATAGAAAAGTCTGATAATAATAGATAGTCCTGGAATATCAGAGTTAGGTATTAAGTTACTCCCACCCTCCAACCCATAAAACTTTGTCTTCTCCATTAATTAGACGCTTGCACAGCTAGTCTAAGTGGATTCTGCCATAGGTAGAATATTCAAGAATAAAAAGTATGCAAAAAAAAAATCTAAGCTGTGAAAAAAGTACCTCTTACACAGCCATGTGTGTTTCTCTGCAGCAGAGGAAAGCTTTCTAATATATTCTAATTTCAAAACCTTTTAATTTAGCAGAGTCTAAAATCATTTTTTTCTAAATGGATATGCTTTTTTAAATATAAATTTAGCTTCTGCCTGGGTTTTGATGGGCAGGAAGTTAGAGGCAGTGAGTGGAGAAGGGGCTTGTTGAGAGATTAGTCTTGCACTAAGAACTGAGAGAAAAGGAGATATTATAAGCATTAGCTGCCATATTTGAACAGCAACCTGTCTTTCATTGAAGGAGGAACTCAGCTCAACTTAGAGTGGGCGGGGGGGGAGGATATTAAATCAAAATGTGGTGCAGTGATTGAAATCCATATTGCCGGTGACTCTGTGTGGATAAAACAAACCAGTTTATATTAGCTTAAGCACATTGTATTTTGGAAAGAAATTGTATTTAAAAATTTTGCAAACCGTGCTTTTTTTTTTCCTGAAAGGATCATTCCAAAGAAAACTTCCAAATGTCTGTAAAATTCATTTAAATAGGATTCCTTAGTTATCTGTGATATTGTATAAAATAATCCATGTACAAATACTTGCTTAACATTTATGATTGATTGCTAGTAACATTTATTTCAAAACTAACTTTTAGGGGCCACTAACTGTGGTCATGATCTACTGTGATAACTTCAGTCTACTATTAAAATTGTAGTCATATAGGTATCTAAGATAGCATTAGTTATTATAATGATAGTACCTGGCATTTCTAGAATTATCAAGGCATTATTTTGAACAGTTATAGTTGCCTATATATAAGGATTTCTTAGAAGGGCCAATTACATGAGAGGCTAATAACACATTAAAGTATTTCTAAAGTACCCATTTTTCTCAAACAATTTGAAATGCACATACTTTGCAGATAGAAGCACTTTAAATTTTTTTTCATGTTTATTTTAGAGAGAGACAGAGAGAGACCGAGAGATCCAGAGAGTGAACGGGGGAGGGGCAGAGAGAGAGGGAGACAAAGAATCCAAATCAGGCTCCAGGCTCTGAGCTGTCAGCACAGAGCCCAACACGGGGATGAAACCCACAAACCGTGAGATCATGACCTGAGCCAAAGTTGGACGCTCAACAGACTGAGCCACCCAGGAGCCCCCAAATATAAGCACTTTAAACCATGCCTGATTTTCCCGGTGAAAATTAATGTTTCTTCTTTTTTAAAGTCACTGCTGTATTTGTTTTCCTGTGCAGGGTGTCTAATGGTTCTGAATTCCTCTAAATTCTTCATTTCTCATTGATAGGAAGTATATTCACATCTAGAATAGGGAATGGGCTTTATTTTAGACCTATATATGAAAGAGGCTGTAGTGTAGTGCTGAGAGCCTGGGGTCTATTAGCAGCTTTCTTCTAACTTCAGTAGATTATTATTATCAATGCCTTGGATGTTCAAGCTCCTTTACAAATGACCAGCTTTATTACTGCCACTCAAATGGATACATTTCTGCATTAACTCTATGTATTTCAAAGGGTAGAGAAAAGCACATTGGTTGTGAGATGATGTGTGGCTGTCCCTGTTCACTCACCGAGTTCATTGAGTTGTTTCTCACCCATATCCACTGTTAGTACTTTGTGCAGTATGCAGTTCAGGGTAATTATCCACATGTTTGTGGGCTTTCCAGTGGTCAGTATCTTTTAAACATTTCAAATACTGTAGATGCCTGGAATCTTCTATATTTAAGTGACTCCTCATATATATAATTCGTCTTCTTCCCAAAGTTGCAAGAATCAAATGTCATTTGGTTTGGGTGAGGTTTTAAGAAACTGTCAGTGATTTTATAAATATGCATTTCATTTATATTCCAAATTGTTTTTTCTTCTCATATAAAATGGGGAGAGTTGGAATATAGAGAAAGCCTTAGGTATAACATAAAGAGTTTTTAGTATAATGGTCAGTCATTGAAACAGTCTACCTTCTGAAGAAGCAAAAACCACTGCAGGCACCTGAAGAGATGAAATATATAATTGAGCTTCAGAAATTATGCATGTGGAAATAAATTGATTTAGTTAAGCACTTTATGCAATAGCTTTTTATTCACCGGACTTTAAAAAATCACTCACAAGCAACAGAAGTGGAAAAAGCTTATATGTAAACCCAGTCTACACTAATGGTTGATATATAAATATGTAGATTTCCATTCAATTTAATACCCAAAATGAAATTGAAATAGAAAAATGCTAAATATTTTACTAAAATGGTTCTACCTATTATGTGAATAAATTTCATCTAAGGATAGAAAAGAAGGGAGTTAGACTAAGTGCACAGTACAGCTTTGCAAATAATTAGGTTCATGGAAATGCTGTCTCATAAACAGACTTTGCAATCACATTTTGCTGATTTGCATTTATTCATGTCACCTGCTTTATTTCCTGGCTAACCCCCAAAACACAGTGTTGGTGTCCACTTCAATAAATTAACAGGAATTCAAGCATCTTCCTGCAGCCAGACTCATGTAATTAACTCTTCATTATCCATGTGTCCGTTAATTCCAGGATGATTTCCCTTTGCTTCTGCGCATATCTCTGAAAACTCCCTCCTCTTGTCAGCTGATATCTGTCTAGAGAATTCAGTCTTATTTTAATATTTGCCTAAGTACTATATAATTAGCATAGCTGCTAATCTATAATGCAATGCATTTGTGGCCAAATAGAAAGATGCTTTTAATTGGGAGCATCTTTGCTCCTTGCTGATAGTATTGAGAATTTATTGAATCTTTGTAAATTATACAGCCTTTGAAGGCAGGTTGCTATATTCTCCTTAGGCCCAGTGACTGATAGTTTCTGAAGCCCAGCTAGATTTTTTAAGCCCTCCCTGATTTATTTTAATCCCTTGGAACATACTTACTTTCATAACCAAACAAATGGAAAGTTTCTATATTCTAGTTGCCTAATCTTCCAATTACTAATTCCTTGACTCAACATTTTCTTCCAGTCTGAGAAGCATCTCTTGTTTATGTTATAGCAAGATCATCTTTGCAGGTGTGTTTTCTCCCAATTAAGCAATGAAATAACGCAGTTGATAAATGAATGGCTGGCTGCTGCGTGCCTGTTGCAGCAATGACTATTGGAATAGGAGTAAGAATTCCTCATTTAATGATGTGGAAACAGACAAACATTTAGTTTTGTGGTGCCTTCCCTGAGCCATTATAGTTCTCAGGTGCTCGGTGTTATCCACAGACACTTCAGTGATTTTGCTTGCAGCTGCCTGTGACTGTTTTTAAGAGGATTGAATTTATCTTTTCAATCATAGAATACTCCTTCAGTATTTTTTTTTTAATTTTCAGGTGGCTAGAGGAGCAGAACATAAGGAAGAGGGTGAAAAAGAGAGCTAAAGGTTATTTGAGTTATTTGAAGAGTCACAGTGGATTTAATGTAACATCGAGAGAAAACATTGCAATGATTTAGATTTATGTTGTAATGTACTACCAGGCTGGGTGCTTGGGAGTGACTGCTGGCAAATGAAGATTGCCTAAGAAACAAAATAAAGGTGCAGTCATTCTTGGATAACTGTCCTCTTCAAATTCTTAACTCAGTTGGAAAATGAACATTTTTCTAAATATGAAGTAAAATCTGTGTAGTATTTTAATACTTAAATTGTTTTTATTAAAAAAATTAAAAAGACAATTATTTGGGGCCATTAAGTGCCTTAGAAACTTTGATCACCTTTTATATTCTGTAGGAAATAGAATCTCTTTTAGAAGAGATGCATCTCAGGATAACTTATTTCAAGAGTTGAGTAAAACCCTGAAGCAAATTGCTTAATTAGGGCTTTCTTAAATTTATACAGTTCATTAGACAGAATGGGGAAATTCAAAGTGCAAAATACTATTTTTCATTTATTTACGTACTATAGAAGACATGATATATTACAAATGTGCTATTAAGTATATTACAATCTATGTGCATTTGTAAATAGGATTTGAGAGTTTCATGAATTTTAACAATAAACGTAAATTCCCTTGGTCAGAACAGTGTATAACTTTATTTCAATGGTACTGCATGAATGCATTAAGTAATTAAGTGATAAAGATAGTACTACATATAAGAGCATTTTATATATTAAGTAATGTGTGTGGTATGGATATATTCAGGGGGTTATATTTTAAAGTATACCCATAAGAACAAAGGACTATCTGGTGTGAGGCTCCCTGGTATTTATTGGTATTCTCAGCCACTTTTCTGCCCTGAAATTTCCCTTAGCACTGTAACGTGAAATCATGGAAATGATACCAGCTTTAGAGCAGACAGACCTGAATTGTGTCTGCATCTATCATTTAATAGCTGTGTGACCTTCATCAAATCTGTCATCAAATCACTTAATCTTTCTAAAACTCAGTTTCCTCATTTTCAGCAAAGAATTAAAGTTTCCTTGCCTAGGTATTGTGAGGATTAAAGTAAAAATGTATAAAGAATATTAGATGTCACAGGGACTCCACTATACTTAGAATTATTATAAATAGTATTTTGCTTAGAATATAAGAAATATAATAAGAAATAGAAGAAATATAAGCTTTGCCTACATTCAGTCAACTAACATATTTTTCGCATGTGAGAGGTGTTTGACAATATGTTCACAGCGGAAATCAAGTGTGCAAGGAAGTTAATGAGGGCAACAACCCTCATTCTTGTTTTATAAGGGACCCTATGTTCATAAGAAATTTCACTGTGCCTTCATTGGCCTTAAGTGTTTAGGGAATACCGAAAGGAATTGTTGAGAGCAGATAATAGTGCAGTAGAAAGAAAATGAGTTGGTAACATGACTCTTAGGGATTCTGTTTCCTTATCTGAAATGGGGATAAGGAGTCCAGGCCATATATATCTTACAGGATTCAGTACTGCAAGACTCTACCCAAACGTAAGTGATAGCAAGCTTATTTTTTGGCAGTTTACTGACAGTATGAATGAAACATACTGTTCCCAATTAAGATCATCCAAATAAGAATACATTATCTAAGTACCTATCACTGTGTTTTGTATTTTGGAGAGTATATAAACTACAAAGACTTACTCTTTGCCTCTATTAGTGTTCTGTTGCTACATAAAAAATGACCCCAGTTATCTACTTACTAGAAACACACATTTAGTATCTTACATTTTCAGTGGATCTGGCATGTTTTAACTGAGTGCTCTGTTCAGGGTCTTATAAAGGCTGAAATTAAGATGTTCATTTATTTGTACCCTCATATGGTGGTTTGATTAGGGAAAGAGCCCCTTCCAGGCTCTTTTAAATTATTGGCAAAATTCATTTCCTTACAGTCATAGGACTAAGGTCTTCATTTTTGTGCTGGCTCTCTAAGGTAGGAGTGTGACAGAAGGAGTTGCTGTCAGTATTAGAGGCTGCCCTGGGGTCCCAGCCACATGGCACCCTCCATAGATATTTCACAACTTGACTGCTGGCTTATTTCCAGGACAGTGGGAAAATTTTTCTGTTAACATTATTCCTTCTATTAGAGGATCAACTCATTAGGTAGGCCTATTTTTAAAGGGATAATTTTTCCAACTCAAAATCAGTTGATTAGTAACCTAATCACAGAAGTGATCTCCTATCCTGTTGCCTGGCCCCACACGTACCCAAAGGGAGGAGGTTAGAAAGAGCCTATATACCAGAGGACAGGAAGCTCAAGGGCCATCTTAGGCTATTCCTTATAAAATTGCCCATGGCTTCCTACTTTATTTTTTGATGACTTTTTAGACAGTATGCTGGAAGAGCAATAAGTTTTTACTGTAAATGTTGAGATTATATAGAAAAAACTCACATTTCTTTAGGTGACATGAGAATACAGAGACAACTCTAAGCAGTTCTATAGAGCCATTGAGCTTGCTCTGCTTAGTTAACTCTTGATTAGCCTAAAATGACATCACATTAATTTAAATTATGTCTCATTGATTGCTAATGTAGATAAAGATTTTTCTAACATGTTATTTGCCTTTTGTCTTATTTTGATTTTGTAATGCCAAAGCTGCTCCAGTGCCTCTTACTCCTCAAATATTTGTGGAATAAATAAAATGATTAATCAAGTTCTTGTTTAGCTTGAATTCTTTAGTTTCCAAAAAAAATACAAATTAATAGAGTGTTTGGGCATAGTATTCAAAAGATATGATCCCTGTTCTCAGCTCTATTGCTGCTTCTGTACCTAAGGAGAATTCATAGCACTTCTTGGGGCCCCAAGTTCCTATAAAATAAGTAAAATGTAAATGCAATATAAGGCATCCCCTCTGACACCAATATTTTATAAACCTTTTAGTATTACTTACATAAACTAGAAATTATCTCTTAAGGAAAATTGTTTTAATATCTTTATATAGAAATTTGACCTTCATAGATTATTAGCTTTTAAAAACAGGTCTGTAAGTAATTATGGATTTACATGGCAGAATTTTAAAAATGTAGAGTACTAATCCACAATGTTATAACAAAAAAAAAAAGGCTGAACGAGTTTTCAAATAAAGAACATAATTGCAGAATAAAAAATTTAAAGGTATGATAAAAATGTTGATGTCACAGGGCGCCAGGGTTAAGCATCTGACTCTTGACTTCAGCTCAGTTCATGATTTCACAGTTTGTGAGTTCAAGCCCCACATCAGGCTCTGTACTGGCAGTGCAGAGCTGCTTGGGATTAACCTAAAAGAATTTTTGATGTCAGGAGATTCTCACTCCTTAGTATTTCTTCTCTCCTAAAAAGAAACCATTATACACTGTGTCCATTTCAGGTCTTTGCTTTTATTCACCCAGCTGTGTTTATTTCAGATGTCATATTTTAAGTAATTCTCCTAGCTCTTCGGTTGTGTCTGTCGTTTAGTGTTATGGTTGCAAAGCAGTACTCACTCTCATTGGGTACTGTTTGCAGTCATGATATTAAGCACCTTACCTGCACAAGCCAGTTAAACCTTGATAACTGGGAGAATAAATGCTCTTGTCCAGATTTAAAATTAGCGAAACAAATATCATAGAGGTTATATGACTTATTTATGAGATCCAGCTTGTAAAACTCAAAGCTGGGATCTGAATCCAATTCTTGTTTCATCATTTTCCTTCCTCTGCATCTATTATAATTTAGTTTTGATATGCATTGTCTCTTATTGTGGCCATTTGGTGATTAAAAAATTGACATAATATGTGGATCTATATTCGGTATACCCTATCGCTATACTTCTGGATATTAACTAGGAAAGGCAGACTTGAAAATCTTTGAGGACAAGAACCTGTGTCTCAATTACTAACTTCCCTACTAATGATTTTAATACTAGGAAGAAAGACAATATTAATCATTTGATTTTTATTCCATATGTTAATGATGTAGTTTCATTAAAAGTGTTTTGAATATATAAAGTAAAAAAAATAAATTAAATGGACAATACATTTAAAACAGAAAGAGTATAGACCTATTATGAAATATCAAATAAAATGTATAATTATGAAAGATAAATGTGGAATGAACATCATTATTGTAGATCAGTAGCAGGTGAAATAAATTATCACTCATTAATAAGTTAAAACTATTAAAATGAAGAAATTTTGAAACTCATAATAAGTATATTTAATGTTTTTTATTTGTTTTTGAGAGAGAGCACAAGCAGGGGAGGTGTGGAGAGAGAGGGGGACAGAGGATCTGAAGTGGGATC
This sequence comes from Prionailurus bengalensis, assembly GCF_016509475.1. NCBI lineage: Eukaryota > Metazoa > Chordata > Mammalia > Carnivora > Felidae > Prionailurus > Prionailurus bengalensis. The sequence goes on along the minus strand of NC_057359.1, from coordinate 52,161,262 downwards.
TGTGCTGACGGTAGCAAACCCCGAGATCATGACCTGAGCCAAAGCCATGCTCAACTGACTCAGCCACCACCAGGTGCCCCCGTAATAAGTATTTAACTGTTTCTTCAAAAATGCAATCTTAATAAAATATTTCATGACTAACGTCATTGTGGAATCAAGTACATTTTTGTGTAACATTTCCCAGCTGCTATAAAGGCACTTTATAACTCTACACAAGTTCAGAAAGTGGTAAAAAGATGGTTGCAAGGTAACTCTGAATATTTTCCTCTTCTGTAATTGTTTAAAAAATAGTCCCAACACTTGTTTTTTTTCCCAACACTTGTTTGAAGTGATACTTAGAATCATTTTAGGGGGAAGGAGGTGGGTGTTATAGGTAGAACTATAGTAGCCATTATGATAAGCTGAGGTTATAGCAATGTTGTGTTCTATTAAAAACTGCATTTCTGATCACTTTAATATTCTTGTGTTTCCTCAAGTATATTTGAGATTCTGTTACATTTTACTTTGGCTTATTGTCATGTTCATATTCAGCTTTTATGGCAACCTCTTTTTAAAATTTTTTTAATGTTTATTGATTTTTGAGAGACAGAACAGAGCATGAGCAGGGGAGGAATAGAGGGAGAGAGAAATGGAGACAGAATCCAGAGCAGGCTCCAGGCTCCGAGCTATCAGCAACAGAGCTCAACGTGGGGCTCAAACTCACAGACCATGAGATCATGACCTGAGCCAAAGTCGGACATTTAAGGGATTAAGCCACCCCAGGCGCCCCTATGGCGAGTTCTTAAATCAAATAAAAAGTGATTCTTAATGAAGAGGTACTGCTTTTTGAGTTGGCATTTGTTCCTCTTTGAAGATTATAGAAGTGGAGAGGATGCTTTCTAAACATCCTTTGTTAGATTCAAAATTTTAATATAGTATGTAAATGTCATTATGTGTCTGTAGATATAATGTTTCTTACTTGGTATATTTTAATATACCAAAACAATATTACAATACCAAATATTGTGCTCAAAAAGCACTATTTATTTCATTATGTAAGAATGGCACATGATACCCAAACACTAAAAAGGTAGTGGTGCAATCACTGTTCCCCCCTAGGCGCTAGCATAGTATCATGGAATTAGTGTATATTCATAGAGACATCCACATACATGTGATATACACACACACATACACACACACAGTTCTTTGAGATAAAGAACTGAACTTGAGCCAGGATATGTGCTAGCTTAGGTAGACGTGAAAAGGAAGGTAACAGTTTGTACATTTGAGGAACTTAGAATTTAATGAGACTCAGAACTCATTATTCATATGAGTATGTTCTTTGTGAAGGAATAAAAGTCTTTGACAAATGAAAAAAAAATTACTCCTGTATCTCCTTTGTATGCCAGTCTCCATTTTTTCTGTTACTGGAGAGAACTAGAATGTTACAGATATTATTTCTTTTAAAGCTATAGGTGTTATTAACCAATATAAGCATAATTCACTCTGTGTGATGGATAATCTCTAAAAAATCACTTATAAAGACTATTATAAAACACTAGTGAAAGTGATTTAACAACAACAAAAAATCTTTTTAAAAGCAAAGGATCGGCCCATAATACTTGTAGGAAGCTACTGGTCTTTACATATGCCATGTTACCTCAAAGTGTACCTTTATCCCATTCTGACAAGGCAGTTCAGGCTAATTCTCCTGAAAATTTGGTTGAATAGTTCTCTGAATGTGGGAATTAAATTTGCATGTCTGTGATTCCAATTATGAGTTCCTTTTGATAAACTTATTCTGTACTGAATTTTCACTTAGGTCTCCAACTAGTCATATATTTTTGGAAATACAGGTTGTAGTTTCTTTGCTGCTTTGTTGCTGTCAGACCTACTAGTGCTTTTGATTAATTGCACAAAAGGTGATATAAAGACTCTATTACTTCTTTCCAAGTGTCAACATTCTCATCCCATAAAATGTGTGTGTTTCTTATCCCTAAGAAATTAAATGACCTTGCCAAAGTTATGACATCTTTGAACCATAAAGAGAGTATTACAAGAAAGAAATAATATGACCATCATCTAATAAGAATGGTGAAAGCTCAGGGGAAATAATCCTATTTATGAACTTGAGTCTTGTCACTTTCACTTTCCATCCCCATTGCCACGGCCTTATTACACACACCATTGTCTTCTGCCTAGACTACTACAGACTACTACTTTTTCCTGGTCTTTCACTGCTCTTGTCCCCCTATAATCTCTTCAAAACAGAGAACTCATATGTTGTTTTTAATGGACATATGATCATGGTGATGACATGATCCTGGTGAAAAATGATCAAAGGTAGGTAACAAAAAGTGTCAGCAGTTTAATGGATAAGTCCCTGTATGATGTAGTTTTGGCCAACTCACTAGCTTAGTAGTTCCTGACACTCTGTCCACAGTGACCTTTTAAATTTACTGTTGTTTTTTCTGTGTATGTGCTTCAAGAATCCCACATCCTCTTGCGTCTGCCAAGAGGTTGTCCACTCCCCAAACTCCCACAATCTCACTCAGTTTATGTATCCTCCTCTTTATTGAGAGCTCAGCTCAGGTTTCACTACTTCAGCTTTCCCAGGAGCAGATCATTACCCTGTTATATGCCTTATTAGTATCCTGTAATTCTCCTTCCTACCATTTTTCATAATTTTGTTAAATAATAGTATAAGGGAATTTTGATATCATTCTACTTGATGACAATCCAGGGACAATGGTTAATCATGATCATTGCCATACCCCCCCCCCCACCATTGTACAGTTAGGTGCTCAATCACTGTTTTTTTGGATGAATGAATGAATGAATGAATGTTTGAAAAATAACTCATCAGTATCCAACTGGCCTTTTGTAGTATGGGATTTCATACCCTGCATCTAAATAGATAGATAGAGCCTAGATTTTTTTCCATTCATTCATTCATTCATTCATTCATTCATTCATTAAACAATGATAACTCATCTGTGATGTTCTAGCATTGCATTAGGTCTAGAATTCAAATATAAATAAAATGAATCCATGTATTTTATTCAGATAGTACTTCTTCCTTCTTGGGAGTTTGGATAAGTTCACATGGACTCATCATAATCATTCTGGTACATTAATGATTATAATTCTCATGTGACAGGTGAAAGCATTGCCCTGATCTATATAGGCTGTATTCCTCCTCAGATTAGCTGTCATAGTATTCTTGTGAAAAATACAAATTTCTGAGTCCTCTCTCATTGAGTCATAATCTCCAGAGAAAGTACATGTGTTGGTGTGGTTTTTAAACATGTATTACTAGGTGATTCTTATCAGCTATTTAAATATATTTAAAAATTATTTAAAATATTTGACTTGGCATAGTATTAAAGCTTATGTTATAAAATTTATTTTAATGAAATTTTAGTTAATACTTTAGTAATACTTTGGTAAAAATGTGAATTTTTCCTACTTGCACCATTTTTTAAAATTTATTTTAAATGACTTCAATGAGAAAGGCCATGATTTGTCAAGGAAAAATTCAAACATAGCATATGGATTTAGGTTTAGGAGTAAAGATATATTAAAATATAGATAGCATTTTAGTAGATTTTATAACATCAAAAACATCAAAAGTACTTTAAATTATTTTTTCACTTTGCACTGAAATAACATACTGTTTATTTTAATGTGTCTTGGCTTATGAACAATGAGATTGGGGAGATGGCTTCATAATGCTGTTTATACAATCTCTCTGAATAATAATACATGTAGAACATGTGTAGATTTTGACATGATAAGCGAAAAAAGAAACATATAATTCTTACTAAATATATATGTTTAGACATTAGTATTTGATGTGCTAGAGAAACCTTGGAATGGTGCTGTCTTAGGAATTTGTAGAATTACTATATTATATGTCTCATTAACTTATCAAAATTCTATGACAGCTTTTCTTATGTTTCCTGCCTGTAAGTAATAGTCACTTGTGGGATAAATTTTGGAAGTTAGATTTTAAAGTTTATGAAAAATATAAACAATTAAAATTAGTATAATCATCAAAACCCTCAAGGCATCTACGAATATTCAGGTGAAGGAAAAAGAAAGACACGAATATACTCATCCTGGTTTCTATGCACTTGGAATGTTATATCTATAGGGGACAATAAAATGTTACTTTTGATTAAAAATCATAATACAAATAGATTTTACTAAGTGTTTTCATGGAAAGGACTCTATGGCACAGCGTTATGATCTCCTGAAGGTTCACAAACCTCTATTTAGGAAATGGAGGTTTAAAAGAATGTAAATACTATCTAGTTCTATCTTTGGAGTATTTGTATTCAGATTCAGGGAAGAGGTTAGCCCAATGTCATTCTATGGCAGAGCAAACTCTTACCTTCTAACTCCTTCCTTTTTTTTTTTTTTAAACATTTTCATGCTGTCTTTCTTATCTTAAAATATTCATCACACAAATAAAAATACAGCCACATCATGTTGTCAACATCATTTGACTTTTGAAGAGAGCTGTTGGCCTAGGAATTGCCATGACTGGTCAGTGACTGATGAAACAGGAAACCCAGCATCATTCCATGTTGAAGGACTAATCACTGCCAGCCACTTCAAAACACCTGCTCTATATCACCACAACATGTCTCTCTTTTGCACAAATTCTCAGTGGTGTTAAAGCACTATTGAAAATTGAAAAGTGACCACTTTTCTATGGAATGGCTGAAAACTCTTTTTCTAATGAATCAATATTACTTAGAACTAGCTGGGTCTGGAAGCCACTTCTAGATGGGGAGGAGTAAATGGAATCCCTTGATTTCTATAAAGGCATTTCAGGCCCAGTGTTTATAGTATAACAAATATTATTTACCAGTCCTTAGACAGCACACAGCCCTTATAAATTTATTTATTGCAGAAGTCTCAACTGTACAGTTTTTTGGGGAATGTTTATTGCCTGCCCCTTTGAATTAGTTATTGTTTTCAAAATATTTGTTCAGTGAGGACATGTTAAATACCGTGTTATCTATCAGGTACAATAACTTTGAGTTAAGATGAATCCATTGTATTTTAGGTGTTTTTCTTTTTTCTTTCCTTTCCTTTCCTTTCTTCTCTCTTCTAATATTAATGAGACCTTCAAATTAATCAGTTTTCAGCTTTCAGGCAGAATATGCTTAAACTTTGACTTACATGTAAACACGATTATTTTTTCCTTTTGACAAATGCTATTGGCTATTACTATAGTTTAATCAAAAATCTATTCTTATTGGAATTATCTTCAGTTATTCTCCTGTGACAATGAAAATTCAATACTCTCTTTTTCCTTTTAGACCCTTGCCCAGTACACATTTATCAAAGAGTAGAATGGGTTTTGGATGACTGTGGAGTTTAAGGAATCACATTTTAGAATAGTGAAATTAATGAGTAAGAAACAAAGAGAAGCACTTCTTATGAATGACAGTGTGATAATGAAGCTGTAAACATTTCTGAAATTCATTTGGCATATGTTGACTGGTCTGGTATTTAGCTTATGTAAACACTGACTCTTGAATGACAAAAGATAATTTTTTTTAGTTGACTAATGAAAATATGAATTTTATATGATAAATTACTATATGTACTTGGAATCCAAAAAGCAGCTATCCCTAAAATAATATAAAAGGTAATGGTCTAGAACAGTGCCATCAAATAGAAATACAATGTGAAATACACATGTTATTTTAAAATGTCTAGTAGACACATCAAAAAAGGGTAAAATGAAATAGGTAAAACATTTTAATTATATATTTTATATAGTTAAAATGTTATCTTTGAACTTAGAATTACTATGAAAATTAGTGGGAGGGGCGCCTGGGTGGCTCAGTCGGTTAAGCATCCGACTTCGGCTCAGGTCATGATCTCGCGGTCTGTGGGTTCGAGCCCCACGTCGGGCTCTGTGCTGACAGTTCAGAGCCTGGAGCCTACTTCAGATTCTGTGTCTCCCTCTCTCTCTGACCCTCCCCCATTCATGCTCTGTCTCTCTCTGTCTCAAAAATAAATAAACATTAAAAAAAATTTTTTTTAAAAGAAAGAAAATTAGTGGGAGATATTTTGTTACTTTCTCATAGTAAGTTATCAGAATCTGGTATTTTTTTTTAAAAGAAAAGCTTTCATACTTTTAACACAAGATGTTTGGAGGTTTTTCCCACATCCAGCAATTCTCCATTTTTTAACAGATATCTACAGGGTGTCCTACAAATGTAACTGAATTCTAACATTATCTACCTGAAAGTAGCATCAAAACCCATAGTTTAAGGGCTCAGTCCCACAAGACTGTCCCACTTCAGATGCCAATCACAAGTGCAAATTGTCACCTGTACTTACAACTAGTCATCATGCGGAGGTTATCCTTTCCTGGGGTTCGATAATTTGCTAAAAGGCTCACAGAACTCAGGGAAACATTTACTTACGTTTACTGCTTTCTTACATAGGACACAACTCAGGGAGAGCCACCACATAAATAACTGGGGAATCTGTTTGGGACCATATATAATTATTAGCACTTTTGTACTTTTTTTTGCAGTTTTCTAAATGGAGGGTGGAAGACTGAGACCTGACTGCTTATTAGTCAAGAAAACTTTGTACCTTTTAATAATGGAAAATAGAATCCAAAACAAAAATATAATGTGCCTTTTGTTTACTTTTCTTGTGTCTGGAGGCTTGGGGACCTATGGAAATTCAGGTTAGAGCCTGAGTGATTACTTATACCCAGAGCAGGTTAATGGGTCAGATGTGGAATTGAGAGTCCAAATTACTTAGTTGCTATAGATACCCTCATGTGATTTGGAGAAGCCAGTAGGTGCTTGGATTGTCCTGTGACCAAGGTAGATGATGTCTGTAAATTACCTGGTGATTGAGAGCACAGAAGACTATTCACTTTCTACCCTGCAGAGGAGGCTTCATTTCTCAGGTGGCCCAGATTTGTAGATCTAGATTTGCAATACCTTACACAGCTCTCTGTAGAATTTTGGTAACTGGTGCTGGCAGAGAGCTGTTTCACTCTCATATAGCCCTTAAATTTAAATAAAGTGGAATCGTTGTCTACCCTTGTGCATGTTTAGCAAAAACAGCCACTTTAAAAATAACCCTATTTGTATGGAATTCTTCCTTTTCCCACTACTTACAGTGTTTCATTTAAAAATAATGTTTCTACATCTAAAGAGTGTTTCCATAGGGGTCCATTGGCATAACTGAGAAATATAAAATAAATAAAACGAAGAACTATGTCAGCTGTCAAAAATAGAGCATTAATTTGTAGCTTGAACTTTGCCCTTGCAATAATACTTTGGTAATTTCCCAAGAGGTGTCAGATTTGGAACTGCAATCTTGAATTCTCATGAAGAATCTATATTTTAACCAATATTGTGGCTATCAATGAAAAGGCTGGACAAATAGAAAAGCTGAAATTCTTATTATATTTTCATAAGCACCTTAAGTGGGATGGATCAAAAGAATTTGTGTTTCATGTATTTTTATCTGAGAGAAAAAAAAATATCTGTAGAAATTACTATCAGCTGATATTGTGGAAAATTATCTCAAGATCTTAATTACTGAAAAACAAGCATCAGGCAGCACATGACCCCTGGTGTGGTGTGTGTGTGTGTGTGAGTGTGTGTGTGTGTGTGTGTGTGTGTGTACTGTAATATTTTAATAGAAAGTGTTGGTATTGTTTTGCCTTAGTGAATTTATAATCTGATCACATCAAGTAATTATACCAGAGACAAATATCTAACAAATCTACTCAATCCTTACTTTGTATTAGATTGCATATCTGATCATTGCTCATTACTTTCTGCTCCTGGAATTTCTGTGTTGTCATTTTGGGTTGATTGAATAAATCATAATCAAATTTGGTTTCTTTCTTTATGAGCAAAATTAATAAGAAATGTGTACTATATGATACTATTTAAAGTCTTAGCTTATAAGAAAATATGTTGCTAAGTTAATTGTTGTTACTTCAGTTTGTAGCATTTTGGGACTTCATCTGTGCCTAGAAATATGTTAGTCCCTTGAGATACAAAAAACGAACAAGGGAAGTCTATTAAGAAGCAGAGAGCTGGTAGAAAACAGACATGGGCGTATATTGAGGAACATGTGACAGTTGCCCAGGGGATTTGGAAAGGAGGTTCTGTGTGGTTAGTGAAGAAGGGAGTATGAGGAAGGGATATTTCAGAGGGGAGCAGTGTTGTGTAGTACTTTGTTCCACATGGAGGTGGGCAGTGAAATAATGGATCTGAAAGACAGATGGAATTTCATGTGATGACAAGGCATACAGGATGAAAGAGCATGATGTGTATGAGGATTGACGAAGCTCATTACAATACATTGTGACGAATGGTAAACTAGAAGTATATTAGCAGGGCTGTGGGAGCAGAATCCCTCTCTGCATTAATCACAGTGTCTGACACATTAAAGGCCCTCAAATATATAGGCACCTGTAGATTCCCCTGTATTTTCACATTATTTAAATCTAAATTTGTAATTAAGTTATAACTCTATATATTCTTAGAGGATAAAAATGAACAGTGGGTTTTGTTACTTTGTTCTAGTATGAGGAGAACATTAGAATTGTATATATCATTCAGTTTTTATTCAACAAATATATATTGAGTGCCTAGTATATGCCAGAAACTGATCTAGGCATGAGAATATAGCAGCCAACAAAACAGAAAATCCTGTCTTGTCATAGAGCTTAAATGTGCAATTCCATGCACTGTAAGAAGCATCAGATAGTGTTTGGCATTCGTGGAACTGCATTGCATATACACACAACAGGAGACCAAGCAGATGAAAATAAAAACAACCACAACAAAAACCCCCTGTCATTCATTCACAAACTCATCAAACAAATATTTGCTCAATTCTAATTGCGTACCAGGCATTATGCCTAAGGCCTACAAAATTAGAAAAATAAATAAAGCACAGGGAAAATGAGAATATGTAGACTTTGTAGTTTATTTGGTTGAAGTAACTTTAAAAAATATCCTATAATATTAAAATTGATCTTTGTAAGCATTAGTTCCTTACTCTGGCCTTTAAGTTTTCATCATTACTTATATGCAGATCTATAAGCAGTTTGGAAGAGTGTTAAAAATACTATTACTACTTTATAGCTGTTGGAATTACTGTGAAATATTTGAAAGGCTGTGATCATTTACTTGACAAAAGAGTGTATTATTGTTCAGCCAAAACTACTGCGCTCTGTCCTCAGAGATGTATTATTATAATGAATATAAATAAAGTAGACTATAGTATAAGCATAATGAGTTTAATGCTGTTTTATGCCTATAGTCAAAATCCTACCGATTTTAATTGCTTTAAGAAAAGTTTATATTTTTAGTCTGCTCAAAAATAAAGGGGATGATAGTTTCAAGGGCATATCAGTTCCCCTCCAATAAAGAAGATATTGATAGCCGAAGCCAGGGATCTATTTCCTTGGACTGTGATAATTAGCATACACAGAGCAGAATGCATTTTAGCAAAAATATTTGCAATCCTATCAGGAGCTCATGTTTCAGAATTTAAGTCAGCTGAGTTTAACTGAAAGACATATGTTAAGAGACTTGATGGAAATATTTAGTTGGAATTTAGCTATGTGAAAAAACTTTTTCTGAATTTCATGGGTCTTTTTCTTATGTTGTCCATTGCAGGTTCTGATATAACTCTTCAAATAATCACATCTGCATCCATTTTAAGTGCAAAGACTGTGGATTTGTAGAGTAACTTAGGATTGTATTTTGATTTATGTCTAATAGTATAATGCATTTGCCAATAATCTTCATTTGTATTGTTCTTATTTTTACCTAGCTGGTAGGTTATATTTCCTACCACCTTTTTAGTTCAATTATCAAAATAGTGCCATTGAACACTTGCTGTGGTAACTAACCATTGTAAGGTGGTATCTAGAAGAGTATAAGGAAAGGCCCTTTGGTTCATGAATGTCTCCAATAGCCATGCTTTTCCAGTATACTAAGATTTGCCTCTTTAGAGTAAGTCTGTGGTCACTGTTTGCATGTTTCCTGTTAGAGGAAGTGACCATCTAGGTTTTGCCATGAGCAGAAGGCTGTGTATTGGCTTGTAGACAGAACCTTAGAGAAGTATGGGACATGGGAAGATGGACCAAGAAGTTTCTAGGTGTGGTTCATGCTTTGTGATCTTGGAAGCTGTATTGTACTTATTATGTAATTAATAAAAATAATACATTATTTGATCTTTCTATGAGATAACACTCCTCTAAGGACACATTTTCTCATTTAATTCACATAGTAACCCTTTGAGATAGGCCACTCACTGTATAAAGGAAAAAAATAAGCACAAAGAGTAAAAAATAAATGGAAATATTAATGATATATTTTGAAGGGCTTTCATTTGTTGAGTGTTTGATATGGAGAAGCACATAACTTACCTCATTTACCGATACATTTAATCTTTAGGAGGTGCGCATACTTATTGTCTCCATTTTCAAATGAGGAAATTGTTTTACTGAGAAGACAACATGACGAAGATCCCATAAATAGAAAGTGCCAGAGCTGTAATATAAACCCAGATATTGTTGCCTTCTTTTCCTTTAGAGGAAGAAGGGCTAATTTTCCTCTTTCCTTAGCATGTTAACCTAGCCAAACCCTGTACTGGGCATTATGGAAAAATGGATTATAAGCAGAAGACACTTGAACAACTTACTGTCTGATTAGAGACAGGATCAGAATATTGAAAGGTGAAGAGAGAAGACAACTGGAAGAACAGGATCTGAGTGACGGAGCTGTATCCTGGGGAAACAATGTGGTCTAGGGAAAGTGCACACAGATTTTAAAATCTGATAGAGCTGAATTTACCTTCCAGTTTCATTGCTTCCTAATTGTGTAGTCATGGGAAAGTTATTTAGCTTCTCTGAGCATCTACTTCTCCAACTATGTATTCACGAGAAACTGTAAGTAAATTAACATCAATAGCTACCATTTATTAAGGGATTAATGTGTGCCAGACATCAATTTGAAGAACTGTGTGTAATTTTTCCCTTTGATCCTTAAAGCAACCTTTCAAGGTGAGCCTCATAACTTCTGTTTCATAGATGAGAAGCTGAGTTTTAGAGAAGTTAACTTACCCACATTACTGTGGAAGCAGTGCAGTAGGGATTCAAATCTATGTGATATGATAGAGATTTTTGCTCTTGATACTTATTAACCAACTTATTTAACCTTCTGCTCTCAGTTTTCCAGAAGAGCATCTAGTAATCATAGATGTTTTAGAAACATTCTTATAGAGAATGTTAACTTGCTTTATCCCCTCATGTTATTGAGGGGGGAGTTGAGGGCCAGAGAAATGAAAAGCCATACCATGGTCCAGCTCATAATGCCAGAACTAGGGTGGATACTCAGATTTGCAGTGCCTTTTTTTTTTTTGTCAGTACCACACGATTTGCATTAGTCAAAACTTTGAAGAAAAAAAAAAGCTTTGGTAAAGAATAACATGTTTCTTAAAAAAATTGACTCTATTTGGGGCGCCTGGGTGGCGCAGTCGGTTAAGCGTCCGACTTCAGCCAGGTCACGATCTCGCGTTCCGTGAGTTCGAGCCCCGCGTCAGGCTCTGGGCTGATGGCTCGGAGCCTGGAGCCTGCTTCCGATTCTGTGTCTCCCTCTCTCTCTGCCCCTCCCCCATTCATGCTCTGTCTCTCTCTGTCCCAAAATAAATAAAAATTCAAAAAAAAAATTAAAAAAAAAATTGACTCTATTATAAAATTTAAGGCTGTAGCTCCTAGAATTTTTTAAGATCAGTAATTAAAGAAAATACATGTTTTACTCCATTAAATATTCATTCTTAGTTAACTCCTGTGTTCCTTAGAGGAGTTCCTCACAGATGTTCAATAAGATAAATATCAACAGATACATCCTCTGATTATAGAAGTTCAGAACTTGACATGCCCTAAATTGTTCTGTTTTTGACAGCTTTATTGTTTTGTTGTTCTTCTCCTGGTCTAATTGAACAGCAAGGAGGTGGGATGAAATGGGTCTAGCATTTTCTCCTACCCCTTTTTCTGTGTTACCTCTTTGTGCTCCAGAGAAACAAACCAAAAAGCACCACTATTGATTCAGGAGCATTACATGTGCTTGGCTATGGTGAGACAGAAATTGTAACCACAGAAGTTGGAGTTTTTTACAGGAATATGTAGTGCAGAGCCTAAGTGCTCAAGTCATGGACCTAGAACTGGATCCAAATCTAGGTTCAGTCATTGAACAGATGCATGGTAATTGGGCAAGTTACTTACCCTCTGCGTCTTAATTTCTTTGTTGACAAATTGAGAACAAGCTTTTACGTAACAGTACTTATACCATATTTATCTTATAAACTTAAGTAGGAGATTGTATATATAAAATACTTGGAACATAGTAACTACTAGATTAACATTAGCTCTAAATATTAGTGTCACAGTAATATTTGGCTTCACAGAGCTCTGAGAATAAAATCACATTTTCTAGCTGTTCCTTGAGGTCAAAATTGTTAGAAGTTCTGTTTCATTCACTTCGTCATTCATTCCTTTATTCATTTGGACCCTCAAACTTTGTACCTCCTTGTCTTTGATTTCTTCTTTAAAAAATGTTAGAGGAGGGTGATATCCATTTTAAATGATTTTTGTGAGGAATAAATAAGCATATGTATTATCTTAGGCTCTGATACATGGGAAACAACTAGTTGATGGTAGCTACTAATATTTTTTTATCATTAGTTCTGTGTTTCTCAAGAAAGCAACTATCTAGATATTGCCAGTGGTTTAATTTATGTCTTTCCTACCTGTCATAGGACATTTAGCTGCTTCCTGTAGAGCTATTTAATAAGATAGTGACTTTCTACAACTGAGAGACTATACGATGAGATGAATTTTTTGAAAATCAGTGAACCAAGCTGCCAAATATTAATTTTGAATCCTGCAGGTATGATAATGATAAAATAGGTTAATTTAAGAACCAGTTCTCACATTCAATTGAAATGTTATCACAGTGCACTTTGTATGAAAAAGAGTGCCTGTGACATAGGTTTAAAAATAATTTGGTGAGTGAATTGCTAATTAAACAGTAAAAAAGGGGCTCCTGGCTGGCTCAGTCAGTAGAGCATCAGACTCTTGATCTCAGGGGTCATGAGCTCAAGCCCCACATTGAGTGTAGAGATGACTTAAAAATAAAACCTTAAAAAAACAGTAAAAAAACACAAAACAAATAAAACTGTGTAGTTGAACTTTTTCTCAAGTTCTTTCTACTGAGTTACTGCTTTTAGTCATTCACTCCTTCATTCACTTAACTGCATACATTGAGTGCTTCTTATGTGGCAGTTACTCTGGAATTGATGACATTTGGTAGTTCTCAAGGAACCTATAATTTAATGAGAGAATCAGACACTAATTAAATAATCACATAAATAAATGATAAATTTAAGTTTCGGTAGGTTTACAATTGAGAGATGTGCTCTTGAAAGTGGGATTTGACTTCGTCAAGAAGGTCAGAGAAGGACGCTCTAGCAAAGCATGCTGGATATGAGATCTAAAGGAGTTTATGTGTAGCTAAGGATCACATTCTGTATCAATTCATGAAAGATGTCACAGTTCTGTATTTACTGAAATCTCATTCTCTAAAGTGATTGATTTGAATAGACAGTGAAGGGCAAGACTATCCTAATGACTTGATTGTATTCTATTCTACTTCTAACCTCCAAAATGGAAAACTGCACAGGTAGGAGGTCAGAATAGTATATAATGCAATCAACCATTAAGAAAGGTTTCCCCTTCTCTCTACTCAAAACAATCAATCAGGATAGTCACATGTCTTAATGGGAACACAGAACCAAAGTGTTCTTGTTCTCCTTTGATTAGCTGATTATCACAGCACTTCATTGCCTGATTTTTCCCCATGAAAATAAATAAGGATAGGATGCTAACCGTGTTTTGCATTTTTCTTTTAAAATTCCAATCACTGTGTAGCTGCATAATCTGGATTTTATTTTTGAACAATCCCTTTAACATGAGTTGGATCATCTAAATCTTTTCTTCAAAAATATGTTTAAAAAACAAAAGTTCATTATTAATTGTAATTAATTATGTAATTATGCAACTATGTTACAGTAGAGGATTCAAATCAAATTACTGAATGTTCTTTCCTACTTGAATTCGGCAAGAGTGTAAGGAACACGTTCCCAGAGTAAAGACTGTCCCAGAGTAAAGTTGATAAAGTTCCTAGAGATTAAAATAAAGCGCCAAGGTACCAGGTAAAACGCTTATCATAATATTTGCCCTGAGGCTTCTTACGGTGAGTTAATATAACCAAGAAATCTCCTAGAGCCAGTGTGCTGCAGGTATCTGAAGGCAGATGACTGTTTGGGATGAGAATGTCAGGATCTTGCTAATCCTCTGATTGCAGTCCAGGAAAGTGATGGAAATGATGTTCACAGGTGACTTTCAGCCAGTGTATCATTTGTACCTGGGCGTTTATGTCAAATCTGGTACAACTCCTTTCAAACTAATCTGACACAATCATTGGTTAGAATAATTTGAAGCCGTTTTTAGTTTGCAGTATAAAATTTTGAGTCCATAAAGCTGGATTTCCATGCCAGCCATGGCAGTTTAAAACAGCATGACTCGGGGCAAGCTACTTAACCTATCAGAATTTCTTAGTTATTCTTCTGTAAGTTGTGACTGTTCATACATATTTCAGAAAATTTTTGTGAGGGGAAAATGTGTAATGTTTGTGGAGGTTACTGTAATGCTTGGAACACAGAAAGAACTTAATAAACTCTGGCTTTTCTTTTTTATATAAAATATGTAAGCATACAATGTAATTATTACTCATAGTTGAATTATTTGTTCAGCACATGCTTGTTCTTTTCTCTTTATCTTCTGTTACTTTGAATTCTCCTTTTTGTATTTACTAGGATACAGGGATCTTTGATGATAGACCCACATGATCTTATATTTTGGTAGGCATACTTTGCTTCTTTGCTAGTGTTTATATGTTCTGGACAAGACCTATATCCATTGAAGCAGTCAAGGATTTCAGTGTAACCAAATTAATGTGTGATCATTATTTTAGAAGCATTTTCCATAGGCTTCTCCTCTTCAGAATAGAACACATCATTTTTACCAACTTTAGGTAAACTAGTATAGAAAAATAATCTATCAGTGTTTCATGTTTGTAATATCTGATATGAAGGATATTTTAGATATAAATATTGTAATTTCTGCAATTTTCTGTATTTAATAGGAATCAGTAAAAAACCCAAACTATTATATAGAGAAGCCATATTTCTTTTATCAGGTATTTTCCCCTTTGATCTATGAGTTCTCATTACTTGCTTTTTGTTTATGCATATTAGGTGATTAATTCAGGAGAGAACTAAGTAAAGATCCTCCCCCCCCCCACCACTGCCCACCATTTGTCCTTGGCTTTATTTTTAATATTCCAAGAGTAGGAAGGAATGATAAAAGGCAAGAAAGAATCCCTGTGATGCTTGTCTAACACATCTATCATTGCATTTTTATGTTGTCAAAACAGATGGTCCTGTGTCTATACCGGAATTAATCAGTAAAGACAGAATAATGCAGTGGTTTAGTAGTTGGATTGTGGAGTCCACCTCTGGAATCTGGACTGAACCCTGGCTGTATAATTTTGTAAACGGAGTCATCTGTAAAATGAGGTTTAGGGTAGTGCTTCCTATTTGATAGGTGTGATATAATGATTCAATGAAATGATGACTATAAAGCATTTAGTGCAGTTTTGTAGGCCTTTTAATCATAATTTAAGAAGCCCAGCCTGGAACTAGGAATTTGAAGATCTTTCTAGATACCATAGGGAATTGTGAGGTAGGTGGTCAATGGAGCATTCTTCAGGATAATGTAACAAATTGCTCTTTGTCAGTCTGGATCACAGAAGCCATATGTCTACTTTGATCTCTGTGACTCGGTAACTTTCAAAGTAGAAGACTGCTATAAATTTAACGAAAGGTTAATTGTAATTTTGACTTGACAAGCAACTTAATTGGCACATAGTGTACCTATATCCAAATGTACAGTAGTGAACCAAATTTTGAGGACTGATGCTTAGGATATTGGGGGAAAATACCATGTTCAGTGAACAGTTTTGAAGCAGACTAATAATCTGTGTCAATGACAGTTACACAGTCAAAGTTTATCCAAGTTAATGGACAGAGACATTTGTTAAGAACCTTTTCAGACTTGATTAAGAATTTCATTTTCTAATTTATAAACATGAAATATACAATTTTTATTACCGGTGTGGTTACTCATGCCACTCTAGATGGTAACCTTCATTTTCTAAACAAGTGAGAAATCAGTTCAGATTTTCATTTGGTGGCTTTAATTTCAATCCCTTCAGCCCCATCTAAATGAAAACCACTCTGCCTATGGAATACTTGCTCTGTTCTTCCTGCCTCATGGTTTTTCCCTCCATTTTCTCACTGCTAATCCTTTTCCAATCTTTATCTTTCCTTCCCTACTTTCTAAATATTGCTGAGGAGGCAGGGAATACTAAAGGATTCCTCACATGTGATTCCTCTGTTCCTTGCAAACTTAATTCTCTCCTATGAAAGAGAATTCTATCCCATAAAAAAGGATGATTGGGATTTTCAGATTCTAGATGCCTTTCCAACATGGAGTCTGCCTTAACTCTTAGTTCCCATTCTTTGAGATATGATAGTAGCCATTTGTCTTCTGTTACGTAGTTTTCTGTCCAGGCTTCATAAGGCTAGGTTAGCACTGTTTTTTAGGAAGTAAGTATGCTATGACAGGTTGATATGTTTCCCCATACATTTTGTTTTTGATGGCATGTCAACACCTGAATTTTCCTTTCCTTTCATAAGCCTTACTCAAGAAAAACCGTGAAAACTTTTTCACAGTTTTTTTCTATTAATTTATATTCTATTTCCATTTTTATACTTCAGGTTGTGTTTTGCTAAGGTATAACTAAAAGACTAAGGTATACCTAAAATAACTAAGGTATTACTAAAATTGTAATGTCTTTCAACTTGGTTTCACAGTTAGGTTCAATTCAGAATGTCTTTATTGTTTTTAATTTAGTGCAACAAGCATTAAATATTGGTTAAATGTTTAATGAATTAGCTACAGATAATATTGCTTCCACAACTAATTTCCTTGATTTGTGATAGGATATTTTAGGTTGTACCAGATCTCATTGTTCTATGCTGTATTGAGATAATTAGCTATGTAACTACAGGGCATATTCTGATCAAGTAATACCTTGCAAGGCAGAACACACAAAACAGTTTAAGGGTATAGATTTAAAGTAGGGTATGGGGCACCTGGGTGGCTCAGTCATTTAGCATCCTACTTCAGCTCAGGTCATGATCTCACAGCTCATGAGTTCAAGCCCTGCTTTGGGCTCTGTGCTGACATCTCACAGCCTGGAGACTGGAGCCTATTTCAGATTCTATGTCTCCTCTCCCTCTCCCCCTCCCCCACTCATGCTCTGCTCTCTCTCAACATTAAAAATGTATATATATATAAAGATAAAGTAAGGTAAATGTTCCTTCATGATGTCTATATTTTTCTTTAAGCATAGATTAATATAACCATGTAGAGTCAATTTGCTACCAGTGCAACTCTAATTTCACCTCTTTTTCTCCCATTTATCATAATTATTTAACCCAAATAGTACTAGCATATATATGTGCACATTTGATAACTACTTAAAAAAAACAATTAGGTAAAACTATTTGAAACAATTTGTTGGCCTGTTTGCAATACTTTCATATTTCAAAGTAGCACATGGCAATAAATACTTTGAATATGTGGTAACATCAGACATTGGCAGGTGGATCAACATCCAAAGTAGGGTGAGAGTGGCAGTAGTCATTAAGAACGTAAGCTACATACAGAGTCTCATATTTGCTGCCTTTCCTCTCTCTTAAAATAATAATCCAGCATTTATATTGCACTTACTAAGTGTCAAGGGTTACTCCGAACACTTATGAATGTTACCTATTATTATTCTCATTTTACTCTTAAAGAAACAGTCACAGAAAGGTTAAGAAACTTGGCCAAGGTCACAAACAAGTGGCTAAGTCAAGATTCAAACCCAATGCAGAGTACATATCCTTACCTGCTATGCTAAGTTTAGGTTGCTGGGATTAGAATCCTAATGTGGCTCCTTACATTGTGTGACCACAGGGCAAGTTTCTGAGTATTTCTGGGCCTCATTTTTATCATTTGTATAATGGGGGGCAATAATACTATGTTATTTTGTAACTAAAATGTACTTAGTGCAGTATATACCTAGCATACAGTTCTTTTGAGGAATATTGTTTCAAGTTTATGTGGCATGGAGGACAGGTACTATCACCACTGCCTGAATGAGACTTTAACAGTAGAAGCTGTCTCTTTGGCCAACACTAGGGTGCCATTTTGGCTCTGTTTCTTGCTTCTGGGCACCCTCCTCTAACTCATTGCCTTTTATGGCCTTTGTCCCTCCTGTGACTACAACTGTAGTGCTCCTTCTCCCAATTAAAACACCAGGAGTTTCAATTTACTCCTTTGCTAATTCTTAAGAGATGATGTCAATGTGGCTGATATTTAATTGCATTGGAAATAAAACAATAGAAATGAAGCTATTAATGGGATGGATCTTTTTCTGGATTTAAGCCTTTGAAGAGGAAGAATCCCAAAGAAAAATAAAATAGAATTTGAGCAGAGATTTTAAGAAATTTCTAAGTTTTGTTATTCCAGAATGTATTCTTCCTACACCAGTATATCCATAGGTATCTTAGATGTATTTTGACAAATCATACCTTTCTTCATGAAAGAATGATCAAAGAATATTTATAAAATTGAGTATTATGGCAGGTAAATCTGAGATATCCTTTATTATTCTGTCTAGGAAGACAGTTACAGTTTGGTTCATGTTTTTTCCCATTAATCACTTTTTTTTTTTTTGATGGGGAAAAAATGTTTAATTACCTACTCAATCCATTTGGTGTATTTCAAAAGGTGCAATACTTTTCTTCATTTATCAGTAAAAGAAGTTAGAAATTAACTTCAAAAGAAATAAGCAAATGGCAAACAAATTTCCTTGAAAGTCACAGTCACATATGGAATGCATCCTAGAAAAGACGAAGGGCAAGACAGGTTCCACCCGCTTTCATGATTTCATCAAGTACTGGACCTACTCAAGGGTGGAGGGAAAAGGCAGCTTTCAAAAAGGAGTATGTTATTAAATGAGGCATTTACTAACTCCTTCCTAAGAGCACCAGGTGGGGAACACATGTTCTAAACTAGTTCTAGGAAATGGAATGTGGAATCAGTCCATCCTCCTCCCTTAAGGGCTGTCCAATGGTTACTGAATTAAAAAAAAAAAAAAAAAACATGGCTAAATAAAAACAAACCCCACACACAGTTCCTCCCCCCCAAAAGAAAGATAAATAAAAACAAAACAAAACAAAACAAAAACAAAATCAAACCCTTAAGTGTCCCAGATGATTCTCCAGAGTGGATGGAGCCCTGGAAGCAGCCCCAACAACCCAAGTTAGTCTGTTACAGAGTCATCACAAGCATGCCTTGCTTTTAGACAAAAAAACAAAATAAAACAAAAACCAAATTGTAACAACAAAACAAAAACTCATACTAATCATTTTTCTGACAATACACAATTACTGAAATTAACCAGTACTGAGAGGAGGAAGGGGACCATACCTATGGGCCTTGTCTCACACTAGTGCATGTGGCTAGGTGCAGGGCATTTGTCATTATTGCAAAAACAAATTTTAATTTTCAATCTTTAGTTTGATTTAACATTGCTTTTAGTACGATGCTGACAACAGCTGTGCGGAAAGGGCTCTGGGGATGTTCATAGCAGCACACACCTCGGGTCTTCTTCGGCACTGGAGGCTCCAGGGCAGCCAATATTGCTTCGTCAAAAACATCCATTAGGCCTTTCTGTGTGAGTGCAGAACACTCCACATACTTGACCACCTTCAGGCCACGGGGCAGCTTTTCAGTAGTTTCTGGAGTGACAGGCTTCTCTTTGTTCTTGGCAAGTTTCTCAATCGTAGAGGGGTCATCTCGGAGATCAATTCAGGTCCCAACAAGCAAGAAAGGAGTCTGTGGACAGTGGTGAGTTACCTCAGGCACCCACTTCTCCTTCACATTTCCAAATGAGAATGGAGAGACCACTGAAAAACAGACTAGAAATACATCGGTTTGTGGATAACTCAGCGGTCGTAATCTGTCATAATCCTCTTGCCCTGCAGTATCAAAAAGTTCAAGAGTATATGGCTCTCCACCAATCATAACTGTGACTGCATAGTTGCCAAAAACAATCGGTACATACTCGGATGGAAATTTATTTGTTGTGTAGGCTATCAGGAGACATGTTTCACCAACGGCACCATCGCCCACAACAACACACTTAATTGTCTCCATTGGTGAAACAGTTTTGTATCCACTTTAAATATTTCAAATTGAATGATGACCTCAGCTTCTCCCCGGGGCTCCCATTAATCACTTTAAGAGTATAGGATTTTAGAAGCCATTGATAATACTCAGAAGAATAATAATCTTTTCTAACAGGCAATTATGAATTAACTTTTTGATTAAGTGGTTCAGAATTTTTGTATGTGCCTTTGACTTTATTTTGTTTATTATTGATACTGTTAAAATTGAATGGAATGAGTGAATAGCCTGAATTCTGCAATTGCCTTTTCAGAATTAAGCCATCCTAAATTACAATTATGAATATTGTTTAAAATTGGGAATACACTTTCTGAAAATGAAGATAAAATTTCAGGTATCTTGGCCTAATTTTAAGAAACATTTCAGATTATGAATTTTTATGAGTATCACAATGTAGTTTAAAAGTAATAAAAAATCAAGAACATGTTTATATATGTTTAATGAAAAACAAATATACAAAATGATTAAATCTGATACATCTTTGCCTCATGCTTGTAAATCTATGGAAATGCCTTCTCTACTCCTCAGGCTTTTCAAGAAGTTTGCTGGAATATTGCTGATAGATGGATTGTATATTATAACAGAATGAAATTCTGATACTAAATGAATAAATTAGTTGAGAAAAAGGAGCCAGAAGGATAATTAATTATGGAAATTAATGTCACTAAGATACTTTTTATGAGTTAGTTTGAATTTGTTGTATTTTGTATAAAATATAATTTTTTAATGTTTATTTATTTATTTTGAAAGAGAGAAATAGAGCTCAAGCAGGGGAGGGGCAGATAGAGAGAGAATCCCAAGCTGGCTCTGCACCATGAGCGCAGAGCCCGATGAGGGTATCGAACCCATAAACTGTGAAATCATAACCTGAGCTGAAACCAAGAGTCAAATGAACAACTGACTGAGCCACCCAGGCACCCCTAAAATATAATTTTATTAAAAGGTGCACATATTAAGTGTGACCTTCAACCTTGTATCAGTAGATGAGAATTTCAATAGATGTTTATGATAATATTTAATCTGTTGCCCCATTGTTGATTGAAAAGAACTTACATATTGATTAAAATGTATATATCTATCAAATAAGATCTTTTTTGGAACTGTCAAGTTGTTCCCCAGATTTGTGAATGCATCTTTGTTAGAATATAAGGCTACTTGCACTCTAAAATGTTCTTTATCTTTCATGGAATAGTTGCTTAATAGTAACTTGAATGGCTATCTTCTAAGTTTTTTTTTAAACAAAAAAATTAAGGATTTATTTTTAAAGGAAAATTATTGTGACAATCCAAAATATAAAATGTAGCCATTATAGTCTTTGGGTGTTTTCTGAATAGTTGTTTTCATAGTTACAGGCTTTTCTGGTACTGAGAATAGGCTATTCAAATTTAAAATATGGAAACCTCGAATAGTCAAAGGTGGCCAGGGCACTGTAGTGTTCAACTTGTCAAAGGGTTGTTTTTGGTGTACTAGGAGAAAACTCAGACTAATGGATTTTAGAAAGGCTGTCAATAGTAAAAATTAAAGCCAATGAGATTAACCACAAATTATTTCTGTCTCTGTTCTCCATTTTAGAACAAGGACTGGCAGCTGTTTTCTTTTAAGGACGAGATAGTAAATATTTTAGAGTATGTTGGACATACAGTCTCTGTTGCAACTCCCGAACTGTGCCTTTATAACTTGAAGGCAGCCATAGACAATACATAAATGATGAGTGTGGTTGTGTTCCAATAAAACATTATTTATTGACACTTAAATATGAATTTCATGCAATTTGTGTATGTTACAAAATATTCTTTATTTTTTTGCCATTTAAAATTGTGAAATGATTTTTAGTTCATAAGACAAAAATGGCTGGTTGAATTTGTCCTGTG
Organism: Prionailurus bengalensis; assembly: GCF_016509475.1. Classification (NCBI taxonomy): domain Eukaryota; kingdom Metazoa; phylum Chordata; class Mammalia; order Carnivora; family Felidae; genus Prionailurus; species Prionailurus bengalensis. The sequence goes on along the minus strand of NC_057359.1, from coordinate 52,138,906 downwards.
ATCTTAGTTTGCCTTCTCTTGCCTTAAACAAAGAGCAATGAAAGGCGCCCTGTTATCTTTATATCCCCAAATACTTAGCACATAATAGGTACTCAACAAGTGTAAGGCAGATAACTACTCTGATGTATTTAATTTTGAATTTAATATTGATTTATTTCTAATATTGAATTTTTCTTAGCAAATAAAACTTTCCTTGTGTTTATTTCCACCATATTTATAAACATATGCGCATATATATATATGCACACATACCCTTTTCTTAATTTTATATACATACATATAATATATATATATATATACACACACACACACACACACATATACACATACATACATATACACATTAAAATTTTTTTAATGTTTATTTACTTTGAGAGAGAAAGAGAGACAGATTGCAAGTATGGGAGGGGCAGAGAGAGAGGGAAACACAGAATCTGAAGTAGGCTCCAGGCTCTGAGCTGTCAGCCCAAAGCCCCACTCAGGCGGGGCTCGAACCCATGACCTGAACTGCAAGATCATGACCTGAGCCAAAGTTGGACGCATAACTGACTGAGCCACCCAGGCACTCCTACACACACACATTTTAAACAGTTTCATTGGGGTATAATTTATATACCACAGAACTGACCTGTCTTAAGTATATAATCCAATGCTTTTAGTAAATTTACTGATTGTGCAGCCATAACCATAATATAGTTTGTGAACATTTCCATCATCCCCAAAAGATTCTGTATGTCCATTTGCTCTCAGTCTCTGTTTATATGTATGTAAATAATCAGTGGATTAATGTATGTTTCCATTCTATTATGCAGATCAAGAATTCAGAAGACAAATTCATGGAGACAGGTCAAGACTTGTGCTCTTGGCACTTTACAATTATGAACTCGTGTAGTTTTCATCTAACTTAATGTGTTGTTTCTATTACAATCTTCATTTTACCCATAAGGAAACTGAACTAAGTTGCCCAAGTTTACTCAACTTACAGAGTGACATCAACTCAGCTATTGCATGGAAGTACAGAGTTTTAAGATGAAGCAATATGGTTCCAGGGTCCATGATTTTAATCACTTTAAGAGTATAGGATTTTAGAAGCCATTGATAATACAAGAATAAAAAATAATCCTTTCTAACAGGAAATATGAATTAACTTTTGGCTTACCATTTTAGGCAAGCAATAATTTTCATCAAAATCATAACTTCAGCCCTCCTTAATCATATATAAATAAGAATCATTAGTGAGCATAAATCAACTGATATTTTGGATATATACTTGCACATAGTAAATAGAAGACAATTATTCTGCTACACAGGACATGTGCACTTACAATATTTCCAGTGTTATGATAAGTGCTATTATCCATCTCTCAAATATATATCATTTGAAAAGAACTATTAAGTAAAACTGTAAATAGGACTAATTTTTCATAGCATGAAACTTCTACCTCAGTACTTAGCTTACATAAGTAAGCCTATTTATTTATTTATTTATTTATTTATTTATGCACAAGCATGTGAGTGTGGGAGAGGCAGAGAGATGGGGAGAGAGAGAATCCCAAGGAAGCTCTGTGCTAGCAGCACAGAGCCCAACACAAGGCTCAATCTCACAAATCATGAGATCATGACTTGAGACAAAATGAAGAGTCAGACCCTTCACTGACTGAGTGACCCAGGCATCCCCAGCCTATTTATTTTTGTCAGCAACTAAAATGTTTTGTTTACAATTATTTTAAAATTTCCATTTATCCTACTTTTTTATAAATTTGTCAAAAATATTGCAAAGAACAGTTAATAATCAGCAATAATTGTATATACAACTCTCTCTAAGCATAGATATCCCGAAAAATCATTTTTGTTTTTAAGGGAAATGTTAAGTGTGACTATTGTGTTTTTGTACTATATAATTTTAAGTGTTTATATACTGTGTATATTTTCTATGTCTTTGCTCCTCTAAGTATAGATAATAAACATTTGTATAAAAAATGGTCTTATTTGATTTTGATGCAAACTGTTACAGGAATGAAAATTTAGGAAATTGCCAATTTCACATTCTTGACAAGATCCTATTCTCCTTTAAAGATTTCACATGAGTTTTCTCTAAGAACCACATTTCCTTCAAGGCTACCTGATTCCCAGTGGTTCTCTAGCACTTTCTGCTTTGTTCTTTCTCTTAGGCATCAGACCTAATCACAGCCATCAGCCATCTTCCTGAGGAGTTTGACCCCACTGATTAGCTCCACGGTCCCTTTCTTTGTGAACCATTCTCATTACCACTGCCACCTGTGAGAGTGGGTGGAGGAAGAAGGGCTGAGGCTATCACATGCCTTGTCTCCAAATTGAAGTTTTTGAGGCATCATGTTTTTTTCTAAACTGGCATTTCACTTGATTCCATTGATTTTCTTCCTCAATGAGGAAACAGAGCCTCAAGATCTAGTAAGCAGTGTGAAGTGGTTAAAAATGTGTTTTCAATCCGTCCTCACTGCTTGTTGGCTATGATCTTGAGAAAGTTATCTAATTTGTTTAAGCTTCAGTTTCTTCATCTCAAATCCTATTAGGAGGCTAATAGGAGCTACTTTGAACACTAAGTGAAATAATGTCTACATAGAGAGTATGTGTAATACATAATGTATATAAATACTAAAGTACTTGGTACGGAGTGAACAATCAGTGAATGTAAACTATGACCAATTTTTGTGTTTTATGTTTCGTCTCATGTATTTAGCACTAACTATCCTGGTATTTTAGAGTTCTCAAACTCTGATGCTACAAATCCCATTACACAAATTTGAGTATCTTGATGCCTAATGATTTGTGGTATTGACTACCTATTAAAAATAGAATATATAGAGAACTGATAAAATTAAAACACAAAAAACTTATAAAACACAAAAAAAAACAATCCATTTAAAAAAATGGACAGAAGACATGAAAAGACATTTTCCCAAGTAGACATCCAGATGGCCAATAGACATGAAAAGATGCTCAATATCACTCATCATCAGGGAAATGAAAATCAAAGTCATGATGAGATACCACCTCACACCTGTCGGAATGGATAAAATCAGCAACACAAGAAAAAACAAGTGTTGGTGAAGATGCGGAGAAAGAGGAACCGTATTGCACTGTTGATGGGAATGCAAACTGGTGCAGCCACTCTGGAAAACAGTATGGAAGTTCCTCAAAAAGTTAAAAAAGAATTACCCTATGATCCAGAAATTACACTACTAGATTTTTACCCAAAGAATAAAAAAAATATTAATTCAAAGAGATACATACACCCCATAGTTTATAGCAACATTATCTACACTAGCCAAATTATGGAAACAGCTCAACTGTCCATCAACTGATGAATGGATAAAAAAGAAGCAGTATAAATATACACAATGGCATATTAGTCATAAAAAAGAATGAAATCTTTCCATTTGTCACAACATGGATGGAGCTAGAGTATGATGCTAGGCAAAGTAAGTCAGAGAAATACCATATGATTTCACTTATATGTAAAATTTAAGAAACAAAACAAATGAGCAAAGGGAAAAAAAGAGAGAGAGGCAAACCAAGAAGCAGGCTCTTACCTATAGAGAACAAACTGAAGGTTACCAGAAGGGAGGTGGTTGCGAGATGGGTAAAGTAGGTGATGGGGATTAAGGTAGGCACTTGTGATGAGCACCAGGTGTTGTATGGAAGTATTGAATCACCATATTGTATACCTGGAACTTATATTACACTGTATATTAACTAACTGGAATTTAAATAAAAATAATGTGTATAAAATTAAAATAAAATAATATTATAAAAATAAATTATTTGACCCATGAAATAAAGAATAATAAAAAATATTACAATTGGAAATAACTTCAGAATTTATTACAATCTCCCTCTCAAAATATTTCTTCCATAAAAATCCTTGCAGTTTTTCCCAAACTATATTTACAAGTTAATAGTTCTGAGAAAGGTGCCTTGTAAAAAGAGTTTCATTCTGTGGGGAACTGCATACAATCTTCTGCTCTTGAAGGGGAGAATAGTATATTTACAATAAATATTCTGAAATTCTCTGTAATAGAATGTTTTATAAAATCAAATGGACTAGAATACTTTGTTTTCTAATTGATATCTTTTTTTTTGATAAATTATGTCCTAGTGAAAGGAAATACAGTGTTAGAGAAAGTTTACTCCATCATGAGATAGTTCTTATTAGAATATTACTCTTTATTGTAAGATAAAATACACCTTATAATCTGACTGTTTGCCCATTTTTTATCTCCTGGACCAAGAGAAGAAAACCTTTATAGATAGATATGAACTATCTGCCCACTTAAACTCTTATTTCTTCACTTAATGGAACAGCTTCTTCATGTGATATGGTATATATGCCCCTTACCATTCTGGCCTTTCATTTCTAAGCGTAAGCAAATCTTTTCTATAATGTCTCCTCACCACTGAATGTAATATTCTATATATAGTGTGACAATAATCAAGAACAGCGAACAATGGCATTCTTTTTGTTCTAGAAATGTTTTATAATGGTGCTATCACTTAACAAAAAGTTGTATTATCTTGTTGGTTTACATTTAATTTATGGTGAAAAGAAAAAAAATTGATATCTTGGTTTTATATGTAAGGTATAATGTCCAGATTTTGCTCATACTATAATTGAACTTCCATTCTTGAAACAAAGTAAAGAACTTATACATCCATCTATGTACTATTAACATTGTGTTGATTTCTGCTCATTATAAGTTGCCAAGGGGCATCTGAATCCTGATTTTGAAATCCAGTAACTGAGTTATCTTTCATAAATTTCTACTGATCAGATAAGGACTATCCCTTAGGATGGAATGGAAACATTAACTAGTATAATGAGGGTTGGTTTTTTGGTTTTTTTGTTTTGTTTTGTTTTGTTTTTACATACAGTTTGCTGCAATTTGTGTACAGTTACTAAAATTTCATTAAAATGTGATAAAATTCAGTCTGCTTTCATCCTTAATGAACATAGGAAAAATATGTCAAATGCTTTGTTTTAATCAACACATACTTATATAAACATCATAAGCCTGCTCTAAAAAGCATAAAGTGATAAGGTTTGTGTTACTTTATTTTAGTGGTTCTATATTGGCTTTTAGTTTTTGTGGCTTTACCTATTGAATACATTGTTAATTATTTACTTTAAGAATCCAGTGGGCACCAATCTCAAAATTATCAGTTTATAAGTATCTTGTGTATTATTATTGGATGTTACTAAAGTAATTGGTTTATTTGTTTTTGTTTTACTTGTGAGTCTAACTAGGCTCATGGAGAGCAGAATTCATTTGCAGTGGTTAATTACTTTGTTATTATTTTTCTATCAGTTTGGTCAGGAAGAATAGAATGCATAAAAGCTTTGTTTGCTATCTTAAACTTTTTTCAGTTTTATGGAGAAATACAAAGAGCAAATAGAATGTTTTTAAATTCAAACTTTCCTTCCACCTATGTTAATATTATGCCATGTTGCCCTAAACAATATTCTTATGCTAGAAGTAGCTTTTAAAGCCCCATGTTAGCTCTCCATAGCAATTTTCAGAATGCTCACTTCATTCTGGGCTTATAAATTTCTTGGGGCTTATAAATATCACTAAATATTTGTGTCACTCTTATTTTCCTTGATTAAGTGTCCCTTTGTTTTTCTTTGAAAATATTGCTCATTAGCCCTTATGTGTTTTCACTTCAATGCACCCTGATTTACTTTTGCATTTATACTTTCTTTCTTGAATTCCTTGATTATGGAATCACTCATATCCCCTATTCATTTTTTAAATTATATATATAAGGTTTTCTGACACATAGGTACTTAACTTTCTTTTTCGATTTCAAAAATTTTAAATTGCATGCATGTTTACTTGTTTTTAAGAGTCTCATAACATTTATGTCACAAATTGCATCTTGCATTGTGATCCAGACTGTGAGACCAGCAGTCTTCCTCATTCATTCTTTTTTAATACAAGTTAAAATTTCAATTAGGCAATTAAAAAAATTCCAGAATTTTCAGTTTAGTAGAATAGTTCTAAGAATATATCCAGTAGTTTATGTCTTCCTTGGTTTCCTTCTGGTCTATTCAGTATCAGGAATAGAACTGTTCATATTCTTCTCTTGTAGTCTATCACTACTATTTTACTTTTAGCTTTTAGTTTTTTAGCTTTATAACTTTATTGGGATATAAATGACATATAAAATTGTATAAATTTAGCTTGTACAGTGTGATGATTTGATAGATGTCTATAATGTGAAATGATTACCACAGTAAAGTTGAAACATACATTGTCTCACATAGTTACCTTTGTGCATGGGCGCGTTTGTGCGTGCGTGTGTGTAGTGAGAACTTCGAAAATCTGCTCTCTTGGTAACTTTTGAGTGTATAATACAATGTTGATAACTGTAGTCACCATGTTGTACATTAGATCTTCAAACTTATTCATATTATTACTGGCAGTTTGTACATTTTGAACACGTTTTCTCTAACCACCACCATTCTACCCTCTGTTTCTTTGAATTGAGTTTTTTCCAGATTCTATATTTAAGTCAGATCATATGATACTTGTCTTCCTCTGTCTTTTTTCACTTAGCATAATACCCTCAAGGTCCATCCATGTTGGCACCAATGGCTGGATTTCCATCTTTATGGCTAAATAATATGAGAGACAGACAGAGACGGAGACAGAGAGAGAAAGTGTATGTGTGTATCACATTTTCCTTACCCATCATTCATTCATTGATGGCAACTTAGGTTGTTTTCATGCCTTGACTATTGTGAATAATGCTTCAGAGAACAGATAGCTCTTTAAGATGGTGATTTCATTTCCTTCAGATCATATGGTAGTTTCACTTTTAATGTTTTTGAGGAACCTCCATACTATTTGTCATAGTGGCTGTACCAATTTGCACTCCCACCAGTAGCGTACAAATGTTCCCTTTTCTTCACATCCTCACTAGCACTTATTGTGTCTTTTTAATAATAGACATCCTAAGAGATTTGAGATAATACCTCATTTTGGTTTTGATTTATGTTTTCCTGATGATTAGTGATATTGAACACCTTTTCACATACATGTTGGCCATTTGTATGTGTTCTTTGAAAAAACTATCTGCTCCGTTCCTCTGCCCATTTTCAACAGGATTATTTGCTTGCTATTGACATGAATGAGTTTCTTATATTCTAGATACTAACCCCTTATCAGATAGATGGTTTGCACATATTTTTCCCATTCTGTAGGTTGCATTTTCATTTTGTTGATTGTTTCTTTTGTTGTGCAGAAGCTGTTTAGTCTGATGTAGTCCCAATTGTTTATTCTTGCTTTTGTTGCCTATGCTTTGGGCATCATATTAAAAAAATCATTGCCAAGACCAATATCAAGGAGATTTCTCGTGTGTGTGTGTGTGTGTGTGTGTGTGTGTGTGTGTTTGTCAAAGTTTACAGTTTCAAGTCTTACATTTAAGGCTTTAATCAATTTTCAAGTTATTTTTTGTGAATTCCAGTTTCATCCTTCTGCAGGTCAATATCCAGTTTTCTCATCACCATTTATTGAAGAGACTATCTTTTCTCCATTGAGTATTCTTGGCTTCCTTGTCAAATTTCAACTGATTGCTTTTAGTCTTACCCAAATACTTTATAGTGTGTTCTCACTATAGTTTACAATACTTCTTCCCTGATCCCGTCTTTCTCAGGATTTAAAATTATGTAATATGATACCTCTATGGCTAAAAAGTAATTATTCCTTTTTCATGGTATTGTCTTGACTCTTTAGAGCTTCACAAAGCTCAGTGAACCCTGTTTTAGTACACTGTTGGACAATTAAGTTGCACTTCCCAAATTGACTGGAGTTAGTTCTAATAATCGCTATGTGATTTTTTGCCATTGGTTAACTTAAGAGTGTATGAGGGATAACAGTGGGGAGGGATCTGACTAAAGAAAACCATTATACATCATTTTTTTTCATTTCCAATTTCAAAGAGGCAACAATTACATATTAAGACCATAACCATGCTATATTTTATGTCTTAAGTTAGAAATAATTTGTATTAAACAGTTAAATTCAGCTTCTACATCCTTTGCTACCAAGAAATTCTGGCTTTCCTGTCTGCCCCTGTTCCCCATACCACCACCCTTGCTTCATTTCCAACTACATTCTTATAAATTCATTTTGCTTTGCTGCATACTAAGAGGTATTTTAACACTGTAATTTTTCCTCTATTCAAACACTCAATGTCTTTCTGGTTTTATGACTCAGGGATATTAACTGTTTTCTCTAGGGTGCCACTATGATCCCAGATACACTGAGTAACTTGGATGCTTGCTATGCAGAACACTTTGAGTAACCTTTATATAACCTAGTTGGCATAGCTGAGTATGCATATCTCAAATTCCCTTCTCAGTACCCAGGATTATTAAGATTTAGCTATGCCACAATAACTTCACACCAAAGCACCTGCTGTCAGCCCTTCTAAAACATGACTCAGTTCTCCCGCTGTGCATCCTGGAAGGGAAATCTCTGGTCTGAGTTACCATTATTTTAGCTTAGGTTTTCTCTACACTCAGTGCCTTTAACTCAATTAAATCTTTTTTTTCTCCTTTTCCTCAATATTTCTAACAGAAGGGACTACCACTTCAAACACAATTAATCAAGAATACACACAGCTGAGGAAAATACATACAGAAGGAAATCTTTAATATTTTGATTTTTATAGAAGAAAAATTCTAAGGATGAATGTTTTTTAATCTAGCTTTTAAGGGAATTTCATTTATGTGGGAAAAACCATTTTGTTTGGAAAGGGAGTGCATTCACTTGTGCTCTTAAATTTAAGTTTTGGTAGCTGGCTGAGATTGAAGATAACTTGAGAGAGGGGCTAAGAACACTGGCTTTAGAGCCAGACTGACTTCAGTTTCTTTTCTGGCACCACATTAACTAGCTGTGTGACATAGGGCAAATCTACTAACTTAAATTTTCCTTACATTTAATACAGAGGTAATCATTCCTATCGGAGCTGATTATTGATAGGGTTAAAAGATACAATGTATGCACAGTGTAGAGCAAAATGCCTGCCATGTAAGAAGTGTTCCATAAATTATAACACTTTTGTTTACAAACCTCCAATCTCTGGTGCAACCATGGGTTGGCACTTGATACATGTGAGTACCAGATGTGAGCATATTTGGGCATAGAATATCATCACATCATTTTCTCTTCTTTTTAAAGTTTATTTTGAAAGAGGGAGAGAGAGCATGAGTGAGAGAGGGACAGGCAGAGGGGCAGAGAGAGAATCCCAAGCAGGCTCTGTGCTCTCAGCGTAGAGGCTGATGCACATACAGATGTACAAACCCTGAGATCATGACCTAAGCCGAAATCAAGAGGCGGATGCTTAACTGACTGAGCAATCTGGGAGTCTCATGTAATTTTCAATGGAGAAAGAACTCTCTTAAGTTCTTTTTTATTTCTCTTCAGATTTTGTGCCACTAACCTTTAGGTTTTTAGGTTGTCAATGGTACACATGCCTGGCTCCTAGAAATCATGAATTTAAGGTTATATGATGTCTGACATAATAATGTACCAACACACACACACACACACACACACACACACACACACACACACACAGAGTTTGGGACTTTGATAGTGTGATAGTGACCAGACATGATCTATGTTAGGAAACTTCCCATTACCCCTTCAAAAAAACCAAAGCAAAACGAAAAAGCTCATGGTGTTTTTCTGATGATTATATAGAAAGCAATCTGAAAATAGAGTTGAAATTCTAAAGTTTTCACCCTTGCTCTCCCTTTTATGAAATATATGGCCTTGGACAGAGCCCTTTCCTTTGAAGTGAAAATAATATTTATCCTCTAAAATTTGGGGAGGATTAAGTGGGATCATGTATGCAAAAGTGCCATGTAAGCTATCAATTTGTGCTTACTGTTGGACAGATTGTTAGATAGGTTTCGATTTTCACTTTCATGTCTGGATTCAGGACATGATTCAGGAACTTCCAACTTAGTTCATATTTGTATTAGGCTAAATAAATAGAGGTCCCCTCCCCATTCCGACCTCCCCTTCCTTCTTTTCTCTCTCTTCAGAGAAGCCAGATAGATTAAATCATTAGATCATGTTAAGAGAGAAAATAACCTACACTCTAAGCATGTTTTATAAAACCTTTAAATATTAGCAGGCTGTTCAAAGTACTTTTATCACACTTAATATCTTCAAAACCATGAGAAAGTTTCTGATAATTCATATGTAGATTATATGGCACAAGGTACACTTCTTTGTAAGAAACCCCTACCAGCTGGGTTTGCTTCTAAGGAAATATATAGCTTTTCAATCTAAAATGAGAATATTTTTCCTGAACTGTCTTTTACGCAGGATTTTTTGAGATGACTCAAGATGAAAGAAATAAAAAAAAAGTACTTACAACTGGGAAGTTAATGAAAATTTATTATTTTGTTGCTACTTCCTAATGCTACAATTGCATTATCCTTTTTCTCCTTTGAATCCAAGACTTCTGAGCCTCTTATCCTAAAACTTTATTGAAGAAGACTTATTCTTCCTCCAACACTTCAAAAACATGTCTCTTGATACTTTGGTATGGAGTCTTAACTGCTTTTGTGCCTTCCTTTTTTTAATTTTTGTCTATCTAAACACATTGCCCAATGAGCAATTAAATTGACAGTTCTCCTGTTGTCATGTATTTGTTATTCAGCTGATCATTGAAATGAAAATCCATTGGTGATTAAACTAAATGTATTCACTTCTGAAAACAATGCTTTGATCAAAATTTCTTCATCCATTAAGATATATGCCTGCAAGGAGGGGAAAGCTCTCCTTAAGCATTTTAAGGTTCTTTTTAAAAATAATATTCTCCATTCTTTTAACCTATATAAAGGCAACATTTATAGCATTTCCTCCTGAAAAGTAATTTATTTCAACCACCTTTTTAATAGTAACTATCACAGAAGATTAGCTCCAACCGCGGGTCATGGCTAAAATATATATCTTACAGGTATATTCTGAAATACTGTAATTAGGATAAAAATATTTTACATGGCTTCCTTTTAATATAGAACAATTCTGGGACATTTGATTTCTACAAAATGTTAATTCAAAGACATCAGAATAAAAGGAATCTAGAAGACATGATCTGCCATTTCTTCTTATGTACTCTTAAAACCTAATACTTCCCAGTAATTTACCAGTAGTAAGGACCAAATTAAAAGAAATATTCTTCATGATGATGATAATGATGATGATGATGATGATGATGGCAGCTAATAGTTACTGAACTTTGTCTTATCTGACTTAATGCCCTCAGCTCTTTACATTTCAAAGAAATGAAATTCATGGGTAGGAAGATTAATTCAACTAAGGTTATGGTAGAGCTATGACTTGAACTCAGTCAATGTGACTTCAAGTCAGTGTCAGACTTCCTTTATGTAGTCTTTATATATATGTATATATATACATATATATATTGAGAGATAGAGTGTGCAGGTGATGCACTAGCAGGGGAGGGGCAGTGAGGGGGGGGAGAGAGAGAGAGAATGAATGAATGAATGAATGAATGAATCCTAAGCAGGCTCCTCACTGTCATTGCAAAGCCCAATGCAGGGCTCAAACTCAAGAACTATGAGATAATGACCTGGGCCAAAATCAAGAATCTGATGCTTAACCGACAGATCCAATATGTTCACAGGTTGATTTTGAAAATCATAATGTAAACCAGCATGACATTTATATATACCTCTTTAAATGCCTTTTTAAAAAAATAAAATCTATAAGCTTTTATTTATTAAAACTCCTTAATCTTCCCCATTTGGTATCTCTTATGGGATATCTTAATATATATCATGCATGGACACAGATTTTAATAAAAGTTAGTCCTGTAAGAAATATCCCTGTTACATATTCTTAACACCTAAAAGTACTCCATGATAGAAAATGAATACATTCACATTTATCTTATATCATACTTCCTGTTTGAGTGTATGATGTGCCTTAGTAATATTAAAAAGGATTCTGAGTTTGGTGCATTTGGAAAGTTTGGGATTCATTTCTGGATATAGCCACTACTGTTAATGGTTGCTTACCAATACCAGACTAACCTTCCTAAATTACTTGTTTTCTACTATTATTTACTATGTCTATTAAATCTAGACTCCTTTCCCCATGCAGTTTCGTGAGCTGACTGTCTAACCTCCCCACTGTAAATCCCACTGGATCTCAGCAGGAGCTGGAAACTCTAATTAGGCAGTCCCTTTGTCCCTATATTCTCCTTACCTGTAATGATCATGCCTTTCTCCCTGTTTTTATTTATGCTCCTTCCCAGGCATGTGATTATTGTTCTTTATTCCCTTCTTCAAAAACTTATTCATCCTTCAGTATCCTTACTTCCATGGAGAAGTTTGTCAGGTTAACTCAAATCACAATGATCTCTAATTTTTCTCAAATCCTAGAGTATCTTTAATGCAATTTCCAGTCCTTGATTATAGGTTATATTGTATTTACTGTGAATTTTTGATTCATAAGTCTTACCCACTTATAAATTACTAGTTATAAATTTACTTATAAATTACTAGTTATAAATTTACTAGATTAAATATGATAAATTATTCATATTCTATACAGAATCGTCTCACCTACAGACTTTAAGTTAATGCATTTTATTGACAAGTAGAAAGGTGCAGGTGAAGGAAACATATTTCATTTTTGCTGACTGCCCTCATATGGCTTTATAAGTTGTGTGAAGTCACTTAGGTCTTGTTCATCTGGATCACCAACCTGTGAACTGTTTGGAATATTGTCTTCTTTCAGGCTTACTTATGATAGAAAAAAGAAAGTTAAAATTCACTCTTATTTTTTTAAAGTTTATTTATTTATTTTGAAGGAAAGAGAGTGCAAACAGGGAAGGAGCAGAGAGAGAGGGAGACAGAGAATCCCAAGCAGGCTCCACGCTGTTAGTGCAGAAAGCCTGACACAGGGTTCAAACTTACCAACCATGAGATCATGATCTGAGCTGAGATCAAGAGTCAGACTCTTAACTGACTGAGCCACCCAGTCTTCCCCATATTGGTGCTTTTAAAGGGTTACTTTGAGCTTGTGAACACATGAGTTTAGGAACAGATTTTTAGAATTTAACCTGTTTCTAAGCACTTATCTGTATCTCACAAAGTGAGGACTCAAAAAGTAGTCAGTGCTTTCTTGCTTGTTTTCCTTCATGGATAAAGGTTCTTCAATATCTAAACTAATGTATCATTTATAAACATATATTTTCCCCATGAACTGGTTAATCTAACAAGTTCAATAGAATGCTGTGGATTCTAGATATAGGTATACACATTCACAACAGTATATATTGTACAAATATAGCTATATAACATCTATATTGTCTATGATTTATAGTGAGAGACATGTTGGTATCACTTCTGCCTCTCTGTCAGTTTATTCCCCCAATCATGCCAGTGCTCCTACTCAAAAGTATGTACTTACTGTAGATGCTGCCATGGGAGATATATCTGCATCAGAACATAGAACAAATTACATTTCTTTACAGAAATAGAAAATGCAATCCTTAGATCCATATGGAATCACAAAAGACCCTGAATAGCAAAAGAAATCACAAGAAAGAACAGAGCTGTAGACATCACTCTTCCTGATGTCAAAATATATTACAAAGCTTTAGTAGTCAAAACAGTATGATACTGGCATAAAAACAAGAATATGACTGGGGTTCCTGAGTGGGTCATTCGGCTGAGCATTGAACTTCAGCTCATGTCATGATCTCATGGTCTGTGGGTTTGAGCCATGCATTGGGCTCTGTGCTGACAGAGCCTGCTTCGGATTCTGTTTCTCCTTGTATCTCTTTGCCCCTTCCTAACTCCTGCTTTGTGTGTGTGTCTCTCTCTCTCAAAAATAAACATTAAAAAACAAAAACAAACAACAACAACAACAACAACAACAACAAAACACAAGCATATGACCAATGGAACAGAATAGAGAACACAGAAATAAATCCAGCATTTGTGGTCAACTGGTCTCTGACTAGGGTGCCTGGAACATACAGTGGGGAAAGGATTGTCTCCTCAATAAATAGTGTTAACAAAATTGGACACCCATAAGCAGAAGAATGAAATTGGACTTTATCTCACATCATATAAAAAACCATCAACTCAAAATGGATTGAAGACTTAAATATAAGACCTGGGACTATAAACTGCAGTAGAAAAGAACATGGGAAAAAGCTTCTTGACATTGGTCTTGGCAATGATTTTTTGGATATGACACCAAAAGCACAGGCAGAAAAGATAAAAATAGACAAGTGGGATTGCAAGCTTCTCTAAAGCAGTGGAAATAAGCAAGTGAAAAGATAGCCCATACAATGCGAGAAATTATTTGCAAACCATATATCTGATAACAGGTTGATATCTAAAATACACAAGGAACTCCTACAATTCAATACCAAAACAAAAACAAAAGACAAAAAAAAAGAAAAGAAAAACAAAAAAAAGAAAATAAAGAAATCTCCAAAACAAATAACCCACTTAAAATATGTGTGAAGAACCCAGAAAATGTGAATAGATATTTCTCCAAAGAAGACCTACAAATTGCTGACAACTACATGAAAAGATGTGCAGCATCACTCATCATCAGGGAAATGCAAATCAAAACCACAATGAGATCTCAGTTCCACCTGATAGGATGTGTATTATGAAAAAGACAAGATAACAAGTATTGACAAAGATATGAAGAAAAGGGGGGCATCTGTCTGGCTCAGTCAGTAGAATATTGACTCTTGATATCAGGGTTGTGAGTTCGAGCCTTATGTTGGATCTAGGTAGAGATTACTTAAATTTAAAAAAAAAATCTTTTAAAAAGTTAGGGAGAAAAGAGAACATTTCTACACTGTTGGTGAGAATGAAAATTAATACCACTATTATGTAAAATAGGATGCAGATTCCCCCCAAAATTAAAAGTAAAACTATCATATGATCCAACAGTTTCACTTTTGGGTATATATCCAAGGAAAGGAAACCTGGATCTCAAAGAGATATCTGTATTTCAGTATTTTTTGCAGCAGTATTCACAAGAGCCACAATATAGAAAAAAATATAAATGTCAGTGAGTGAATGTACAAAGTCACACGGGTGTCACCACACACACACACACACACACAGAAACACACACTGGAATATTATTCAACCATAAAAAAGAAGGAATCCTGTCATTTGAGACAAAATAGTTGAACCTGGAGGACTTTGTGCTAAATGAAATGAGCCACATACTTAAGACAAATACCACATGATCTCACTTGTATGTGGAATCTAAAATAGTCAAACACACAAGCTGAGGAGAATTGTGGTTGAAGGGGCTAGGTGGAGGGAGAAATGGGGAGATATTTATCACAAGGTACAAACTTTCAGTTATAAGATGAATGAGTTCTGGAGATCTAATGTACAGCATGGTGACTATAGTTAACAATACTGTATCTATGCTTGAAATTTGCTAAGAGAGTAGATCTTAACTCTTATCAGCACCAAAAAAAAAAAAATTGGTATTTATGTGACCTGATAGATATGTTAATCAGCCTGATTGTGGTAATCATTTCACAATGTAAACATGTATCAAAACATCAAGTTATACGACTTAAGTATATACAATTCCTATTCATCAATTATACCTTGATAAGTGTAAAGAAGAAAAAAAACAAGGACCCTGGGGAACACTGAATAGATTTCTTAAGCACCTTCTCTGGACAGCTCTTTTCTCTTTGGAGTCTGTCTCACAAATTCCAGCCACTCAGACTCCAAACTTCAGCTCAAAAGATCCCATGAACTATTTAAGGCTAGCTACCAATGTCTGAAAATTGCTATTTCATAACTGTTTAGGTTTATTAATGACTATAGGGACAATTTATTATCAGTTGTTCTTTCATCGCTGGGAACCTAAATCTGATAGCCTTCATTTGCTTTTAAATGGCATAATCAAAATCACAGATTTTAAAAAACATAATTTTAGGTTTTTTGTTCTCTGTTCTTTTTTCTTCAGTTTGCCATTTTTCAACCCACTTAGCTCTAACCCTCATTTCTCTCCAATGTCCAGAATTTCTAGCCCTGTGCTGTGCTCATAGATTACTGCTGCCAGATGAAGCATCCAAATGCAAAGCTCTAAAATGCGTTGTATCAGAGATGGCATCTGGGCATTCAGCTGGCCCATCTGGCAGAACTTTTCTTGGGACTTTTTATGTGGCAGCTCACGTGGCTATAGAGAAAGCCACTAAGCTTTTTCCAGAGTTGAGCTAGGGTCTGACCCTTCCTTTTTTTTTTTTTTTTTTTTTTTTTAATGTTTACTTATTTTTGAGAGAGAGAGAGGGAGAGAGGGAGAGAGGGAGAGAGAGAGAGAGAGAGAGAGAGAGAGAGAGAGAGAGAATGCATTAACAAGGGAGGGGCAGAGAGAGAGAGGGAGACATAGAATCTGAAACAGCCTCCAGGCTCTGAACTGTCAGCACAGAGCCTGGGGCAGTGCTCGAACTCAGGAATAGTGAGATCATGACCTGAGCCGAAGTTGGATGCTTAACCAACGGAGGCACCTGGGTGCCCCAGGGTCTGATCCTTCCTGACTGCCTTCATTTCTTGCATGATATACTTTTGGCTGACTGCCTACTGTACTTAGAGAAATTGCTTGATATTTAAACTGATGATTGGCGTGTTTTTTAAGTTTTAACTCTGAAAGCAAGGGTTCATCTCAGTCACCTTTGGGCTGGAAGTTTAATTATTTCAAAGTTAGACGATGCATCAGCAGCTGAGAAAGGGATGGAAGGCTCAATGCATTGTAATTTTTAGTGTTAAATGTAAATAAAACTCCCCAAGGAATGCTGAGAAGAAAGAAAAAAAAAAGCCTAGTAACTGATATCCCTTAAAAGTTTTAGATTCTTCTGTGGTTATAGCTCCAATAATTTGGGATTACGTTTTGTATTATTAGGTATTAATTTTTGCCAAAATTCTACCTGGCTATTAATTTTGGGCCACTTGTTTGTGTTCCAGAATTATTGTTATTAAGATGAAACCGGAGAGAGGATTCTGTAGTAATAAAGCAAGCTGTCATTGGCAGACATTCTATCAGGAAACTGTTCATCTCCATGAAAATGTCAGTGTGTT
This sequence comes from Prionailurus bengalensis, assembly GCF_016509475.1. NCBI lineage: Eukaryota > Metazoa > Chordata > Mammalia > Carnivora > Felidae > Prionailurus > Prionailurus bengalensis. The sequence goes on along the minus strand of NC_057359.1, from coordinate 52,121,739 downwards.
GCCTTGTATACTTTTTTCAGATAGAAAGAATTTAGTTATAAATAATTCTTTTTTTAGATTTTTTAAATTTTATTTTTATTTTGAGAAAGAGATAGAGGGCTTATGCTCATAGAGCGTATGAGAAAGGGAGGGGCAGAGAGAGAGGGAGAGAGAGAATTCCAAGCAGACTCTGCACTGTCAGCATGGATCCTGATGCAGGGCTCGAACTCACAAATGGTGAGATCATGACCTAAGCCGAAATCAAGACCCGGATGCTTAACTGACTGAGCCACCCATACACCCCATAAATAAATGTTTTCAAAGAATTTTATTAATTTTCTTTCACTAGTAACTTTCTCGAGTTTCTGACCAAAGCCAGTTGTCCTTATATACATTCCACAGTAAATAACAATTAGTCTATCCTTCAAAAACATTATGACTCTGTCTTTTTAAAAATAATTACTAAATTTCTAATAATATCAAGAGCCAAATAATTTTACTCTAACTACTTAAAAGTAGCTTCATAAAACTCTGTGTACCAACTAGGGTGGTGCTCTTATAAGGAAAGAAACAAAGTATAAACCACACACACACACACACACACACACACACATGCACGTGTGCACATGCACGCACACACACTTTCTCTATACATATCAAATGTTGAACTTTAAATTGAAGTATACATGACAATAAATGCCATGAGTTCTTGGAACACTTCATGGATTAAATTCCTTTTTACAGAGATTGCCAAACCATACCTCAGTGGAGAACTGTTGTATGTATTTCACCTTTCATAGCTACTAGTAAAACAAAAATTAATTTAGAGTTTCAAAAATATGGGTATTATATAACAGTTTGGGGGATCAGGCAGTATTTAACTGCGTGGATCAAAAAGTTAATTCCCAGGTCTCTCAAACTTTAATCAGATTCCACAAGCTGTAAATCTCATGTTTTGTTATAACTTCATTGTATGCTACCTCTTTCTCTAAACAAACAGAAAAGATAGGTTCTTGAGGATTTCAGAAAGCCAAGGAAACGATTAAATGATGAGCTTCATTGTGATATAAGCAGTGTAATTGAAGCATAGGTGATGGACTGTTGGAGTTTAAAAGATGGGGAGAGGTTAATTCTAATGGGAAGAATAAGAGAGAGAGGGGCCAAATAGTCAAAAATAAGACATCAACTTTGAAAGCGGGATGGCCGTGCACTGCACAGTGGAGACACCAGGGCTGAGAAATCTGGGACAGACCAGTGTGACTATACACCCGAGTCCTTGAAATAGCGTAATTCACCCACTAAATGTTGATTCTGGCAAAGTTAAGATAAATTTTATGTGTTTGAGGAATGTCTGCTTACTTTCCCAACATAAAGCTCAAATTGTATAAGATTACTTTATCTCTGCTTTTCTTTTCTTTTTTAGGTATTCCCTTTTTAAAGACCTCACATCTCCAACTAAATCTTTTATTTTTTAAAATTTGTGCTAAGAATACTTACCATAAGATCTACTTTCTTAACAAAATGGCATAGTCAGTATGAAAAACAGTTCAGAGGCTTCTCAAAAATTAAAAGTATAACTATCACATGATTCAATCCTGCTTCTGGGTATTTATCCAAAAGAATTGAAATCCTCTAAATGATAGTCCCCCCTGCCAAGTCCCACCCTTGTTCATTGAATCATTAGTCACCATAGCCAAGATGTGGAAACAAGCAAAGTGTCCACTGATGGATGAGAGCATACAGAAATTTAGTTGTGTGTGTGTGTGTGTCTGTGTGTGTGTGTGTGCATACACACACACACATACATATACATATATACAATGGAATATTATTCTGTCTTTTTAAAAATTTTTAATGTTTATTTATTTTTGAGAGAGACAGAGACAGAATGCAAGTGGATTAGGGGCAGAGAGAGAGGGAGACACAGAATCCAAAGCAGGCTCCAGGCTCTGAGCTCTCAGCACAGAGCCTGACACGAGTCTCGAACTTATGAGCTGTGAGATCATGACCTGAGCCAAAGTCGGATGTTCAACCACTGAGCCACCCAGGTGCCTCAGAATATTATTCTGTCTTAAACAAAAAAGGGAAAATCCTTCCATAAGCAACAACATGGATGAACCTTGAGAACAAGCTTAGTCATTTTTCTACTTCTCTTTTACATTCTCCAGAGAGGATAAGCTATACAAAAACATTTACTTTTGTATGCCAGACTCAGCTTGATTTGTTTTTTTTTTTATTTTTCTACATAGTTTTGACATACCATCTCTGTACTCCATGCTTGCTTATATGTTTTCATGGATAGACACTGTGTAATTTGTCAATGCCTTCATTACATTTGGAGTATAAAGTCCTCAAGGGCAAAAATCGTTTATTCTTCTCTTTTTGACCCTGTGATGCCACATCCTGTGTTTCATAATTGTCAACACAGAAAAGGGGTTTGTGAAAAGCATGAAAAAAAAGTTGAGGCCCATTTTCTCTTGATGCTAGGGTGAACTGCTGCTTTAACTCATTTATAATTTTGCTGCAGGTACTCAATGAAAGCAGGAAAACAGTTCCTTGGAAACATGTTTTGGTGCTTTGAAATACATTCATAAAAGAACAGAGGCATCCCAAAGCATATACGAAATCCAAAGAAATGTGTAGGCAAAAAACAACATTAAAAAAACAACATGCCAATGCTTTGCTTCACTTAGAGGGACTCTGAAAGAGCAGTTAAATACTATAATTCAGTTCCATTTGTTTTTATACTTTTTGATAAAATACAAACACAAAAGTTGGGACCTTTTTAAAAGTAGTAATTTTTAAAATGTAGTAAAATGTTACTTAGTTTTGGGGCGCCTGGGTGGCTGAGTCGGTTAAGCTCCAGCTTCAGCTCAGGTCATGATCTCACGGTTCGTGGGTTCAAACCTCGCGTCAGGCTCTGGTTTGACAGCTCAGAGCCTGGAGCCTGATTCAGATTCTGTGTCTTCCTCTCTCTCTGCCCCTTCCTGATCGGCTCCGTCTCTCTCTCAAAAATAAACAAACGTTAAAAAATTTTTTTTAAGTTACTTAGTTTTGTTAAACAGTTGGAGTTGCTATTTTTTAGAAATGCACATCTGAATAACATATGTTGATAAATTTGGAGCTTATTATATTCGAACTATGTGTTTTTAGAACTGTAGTCTGTAGGTATGTCTAAATATTATTTCCAGAAATTCCATTAAATACTCTATTTAGGAAGTATAGTATGAAGATGAGTATATACTTCATTTCTAGTTAAGTTTTGTAAACTATTTTAAGATTATCAATATGAAATATCAACATGTTTCTTCTTTATCTCTTTTAATTTATTTTGGAATATAGTTTGTGTTATTCTATACTATATAGACAGCTATAAAATATATTCTACTGGAATTTATAGAATTTTTGATAGAAGGTATTTGGTACAGAATATTCATTTATTACATAGAAATTAAGTATTTTTTTCTGGAAATATGATGACATCTTTTGACAAAGAATACACAAAAAAGTTTGACTGTAACACTTTCTCATGCAATAAATTAGTGCTCCATAGTAACTGTTTCTTTGTTGATTCTGAAGTAAAGGAAAGTAATGTTATCTATTAAAATCATGCTCTGCATTTCTTTTAGAACTCAGAATATTTTCCTAAGATGAATTTATACTCTAATAATGTCATAATATCTCCAGTTATTATTTTAAAACCATTTTCATATATCTTTTTAATGACTTGTAGAAACGTTTAGTTCTTCAGTGTTCTTAGTTGCTTTTGCTGTTCACTTTTCAGCGAGATTTAAGCACAAAAACATGTCTCATAACTTTAATTTTGAATAATAACTCCAGATACAAAAGCAACAAACCACCAGAAACAACTTGTATATGCCATTAAAATATTTTTATTTAGAAAATAACATTAAACTTTCACTACCAGGACTTGTAAGGCTGAAGGAGATTAAAACAACTATATTAAGATTATAATGAATTACTTTTGTTCACATTTAGGGATGGTATTTAAATTATCAGAAATAGCAGATCTCTTCATGATCTTTATTTTACCTCACCTCAAAGATGAATACATGATAGTGGGGAAATTACTTCCAACACCTGCAACACTCAAGATAGAAGAGGGGAAAGATATTTACAGGTAAGAAGATCCACAGAGAAATCATCACATATACACGAGAACTAAGACCTGTGTGATAATGGCATTTACTGAAGGGATGAATTGATATATCCACATTAGTATTGGTTTGAATTTCTTAGCAAGAACTTTGTCTTTCTTTTGGGAGTTTTCCTGGCAATGGGTCATCTTAATATTCATCATTCTGTGTCTGTCATTTTTCGCAATTAATAAGTTGCCAACTAATATAAATGCTGAATGGATATAGCCTCAAGATCCAGACTGGCAATACCAGTGGCCAGGTTAGAGAAGATGGTAATTCCACACCAAGTCTTGTCTCTGTTCTAGTCATAAGGAGTTTGTTCAAAGGAGAAGTGACAATTCTTCCTTTAGTGGATGTGGCCCAGGTGAAGAGAAGTGTCAAAATAGAAATGCCATCTGTGATTTCAACAGCAATAAAAGACATAGCACATTTTGAAATTCAAAATACTGAATGATTTTTTAACATAGAGGATTCCTTCTAAGTTAGAGTTCTGAAAATAAATCTCTTGCTATGTATAGTTAAAAGTAATGAAATGTTGCCAGTAGACAGTGCACTGCTCTCCTGCCCTGGGAGATGCTTATCATAATGTGACAGGGCCTTTATTATACATGTAAAAATGACATATTACACTTTATATTTCCAGAGCAGCAATGAACTCGTTACCAGAAACTGTTTACGCTGGTGTTGAAGTGTTTTAATATCATTTCCAGCTAGCATTGGTCTCGGTTGCTAGATGGGTAAATAAAAGGCAGTACTTGAGACCTTGTGAGCTCTAGTTCCTTCATCTATAGAAGGAGGTCTACTCTTCCATAGCTGGCACATTACAAGAGATTCTATGCTGATTTGTTCATGGTGATACCACAGTTTTTGTATTAGGTTGAACCATATGAAATTGCCATTTTTATGAGTCAGAGATTGCTAAACGTCAACAGCTTCATATAATTCATTGAAATACATGGCATGCTATAGAATAGTATTATCTTTAAGATTTGCCAAGTTCACAGTCACATGCATTTGCTCATTATATATCAAATGCTATGCTAAGCACCTTCCAAAAGTCATTGCATTTAATCATGACAGAAATCCAATTTGTAAGTAGTATTATTATTCCTGTTTTAGAGAGGAAGAAATTGAAACACAAAGAGGCCTGGTAATTCAAGGTCATACAATCAGCGAGGGGTGGACCCACAGTCTAAACCCAGGCTAAGGTTGATGGGGGTGGGAGGGAGGGGAGGGTGGGTGGTAGGTATTGAGGAGGGCACCTTTTGGGCTGAGCACTGGGTGTTGTATGGAAACCAATTTGACAGTAAACTTCATGTATTGAAAAAAAAAATAGACCCAGGCTAAGTATGAAACCCACTTAATACTTTGTAGTAGTTATTCTATATTATAAATATGCTCAAGGTAGGAAGCTTTCTATTGGGCTTAATGTAAAAAAAATTGTGGCAAAGGCTTTTTGAACTCCTATAGAAGTCTTAAAAATAAACAAAACATCTCTTAGGAATGTAATAGGTATGGACAAGGGGGAATAGGTGAGAAGTTAGAATTGTAGGTTTTGTTATTTATCCAGTGGGTGTCGTAAGAACCGGCATCCTTTAATGAAAAGACATTCCGTGCCCACCATTGTCTGAGAACAAAGCAGGAGACACATTTGTTAAAAGGAGCTGTATTTTAGATATTACAACCTAATGATAGTAATTGCCTGTAACTATGAACTTTCCTCACTGTGTATTTCTTTTGCCACCAATTCACATTATTCCTCTCTAGACAGTTCCTCTCTAAACTTTTCAGCTTAATGCTGAAAAGTATGAAATTGTTGATATGCTTTTATTATAATATAAATCCATGGTTACCCATATGTTTCTACTATTTTAAACAGTTGCAAAATAAACTTAACTGTGCTTCTTATACAGTGTTTTTTTTAGGACTTTTGAGTTTACTGAGAAATTTTTGAAATTCTAAATAATTTAAATATGCATGCTGCTAATTTTATCGAATCGTAATTAACCAGCCTAACCTATATTGATTTATATATTTTCTAAAACAAGTTTCCAAATAATTTGTATGTCAGGCATTTTGGAAAATATGTGAGGCTTATTCATGTTTTGGCTTTTTTTTTTGTTTTTCAAAGAGGTATATAGAGGATTTCCCAACCATCACACTTCCAAGAGAACCATAGTTCTGATATGCACACTGGAAGTACATAACCAGTATTGATATATAAAAAGAATATACTATTATGCTGTGAAAGGATTTTCTGAAATGTACCAAGGTTTACAGTGGGGTGGCTGTTACCAACCTATGAAATTTCTCTCAGCTGTTGGTGTTATAATACTCACATCTATAGGATAATTTCAGGTCATAATTTAATGAGTATAATAATAATTCTAAACTTATATCTTACCTTTATGCTACAAATGCTCATGGTTATTTTATCAATTCTGAAAGTTTTTCAGCCACTACTAAAATTCAGCAATCTTTAGATATAATTGCATGATAATCTAATACCCAAGAAAATTATATAATTGCTTAGGAGGAACCTGAAGGAAGAACATTGTATATAGTTGAAGCTGTGATCAGAATTAGGTAAACAATAATGTAATGTTTTAAATTAGCGTTTTACCATCTTTGTGAATTTCAGAAGCTTTTTCACAAAAATACAATTTCAAATTAAAACTTGAAACTGTTGACGCTTTTTGTTCTGCTGTTGAAAACAAGGGAGGAAAAAATGAAAATATGACCCAAGAAAAGCAGCCTAGATATCAGTTGGAATACTGTTATTCAGAAAGCCTAAAATAATTGCACTACACATTCCCAGCAGTGCCTGACCTCCTACTGTAACTCCATTCACCTGCTAGTCTCCATCTTGAACCAGTTGTTCACACCTTATTGGTGGACACCTTAGTAAACTACAGCCTGTATATAACTGTCCAGGTGTGCTGATATAACCAGACCTTCTCCTAGAATTAGGTTAGCCTTAGGAATGAAGCTGAAATTCCATGGAGTAGATTTTTTAAAATTTATTTTATTTTTTTTTAGAGAGAGTGTACACACACGTGTGAGCAGTGGAGGAGTAGAGGAGGACAGAGATAGAATATCCAAAGCAGGCTCTACAGCCAGTGCGGAGCTTGGCACTGGACCATCTTGATCCCAGGACCCTGAGATCATTACTTGAGCCGAATTCGAGTTTGACACTTAACTGACTGAGCCACAAAGGTACCTCCCACGGAGTAGATTTCGAATGAGAAAGGCTGAGGCAGCCATGGGCAAGGCAGAGTAATGAGAAAACAAAGGGTATGAATAATTAGAGAAAAGTACAAGGTAGAAAGACAGGGAATGATTGGGTCCAACAAGGGAAGAAGAGGCTCCACAAGAGGGAGGGAGGTTGTGCTCTCCGTGAGCACTGTCTCAGTTCCTAGTGAGCTTAGTTTTTTGCTGTTTATAGACTTATTGTACCCCCCTCTTTACATCAGTGACTCATCATAGAAGTGAATATACCCTAGTTAATACAAAGGGACAGTCCAATAGGCACCTTATTAATTTTTGGTATTTCTGCAAGGAACATTACCTCACTCTGCTGAGCAGGCTGTAAAACATACACTCAAGGACTGTATTTTTCCATTTCCTCCTATTACAGATCCAAAACAAACTGAAATCAGTTTAGATCTGTGCTGAAATTTAGGAATCTCTAGGAATTTATTTTCAGCAACCATGGAATCGAGGTGTGCAGTCCAGTTCTGTTTGGTGCTGAATTTGTGACACATGCCAAGTTTAGGATTGGGCACAATTCTGTGTGTTTCAAACTCACAGAACCTGGGTTAATGAACTGGTATGAACTTGTAACAAATTGTGCAGCTGTTGGCCTGCTTATTTAGATCAACCTGAAAAGACAGTCTATAATACAGTCAATTAGCACTAACTAATGACTCTTTAAGTAGTCACTGATGGATACCTGAGTAATGCATACTCATTTAAAGCCTAATGAGCAATGGCGGGAAGGTTCCTGAACAATTCATGAAGTTGGTAGACACCATTTATGGTCACTATTGAACATTTGGTAAATTAAAGCATCTAGCATCTTCAATTTCCCCTTGTTTCAAGATGGAAATAATTCATTTAATCTTTTTCCTGTGTGTGCTTTTAAAAATAAAAGAATTTGAAATTGTGAATGAGCACGTATATGAAAAGATATTACCTACCCTCAAGAGCAAACATAGGTTCTATCTTTTTTTTTTTTTTCACGTACTTCTTCTGATTAGTGTGCTCTGTGTAATTCTCCTGAGCAGTCATTCTTATCTGGTTGCCATGGACTATTTGTAGATATGCAGCTAAATTCTGATCTGTGTATAAATTTTACTTTTTCTTTAACTCTGTATATTAGCAAAATCTTTTAGTTTTCATGTGCCAAGAAGTCCAGTGTGCTGCAGGGAAGAGATGAGGAACACAGAATGATGGCATTCAGGAACCAAAAGAAATTGAATGTATTCAGTCATGTGTGAACATTTCCTTCAGCGTAATCCAGTATTCCCACTGGAACAAGGACAGTGGGAATTGCTGACCACAATCATAGCAATAGATGGATACACATGAACACATTAAGACTGGTGAGATATTTATGCTGTAATGGTGATCCTGTTATATAATTGCTGCACAGATTTGTCTATAGCTTTTTAGTGTCGGAGGCTTTCAGATGAATCCATCAGAAATTACAGAATTCAAAACTGTGCAGTAAACATAAACAGTTTAGGAATTCTGACTAGGATATGTCTCTTTTTTTTTAAAATTTTTTTTTCAACGTTTTTTTTATTTATTTTTGGGACAGAGAGAAACAGAGCATGAACGGGGGAGGGGCAGAGAGAGAGGGAGACACAGAATCGGAAACAGGCTCCAGGCTCTGAGCCATCAGCCCAGAGCCCGACGCGGGGCTCCAACCCACGGACTGCGAGATCGTGACCTGGCTGAAGTCGGACGCTTAACCGACTGTGCCACCCAGGCGCCCCAGGATATCTCTTTTAATAGAAGGGTGTACTACTTCATTCCCTGAGGGTAATGAGAACACACACAGACACAAGACTCCGAACACCATGTTGACTTTTTTTGTAAATTATCTCACCCTGGAAATTTATAATACTAAATTTATGGCTTATATTTCTACATATTTCTTCTAAATTCTAGACTCCTAAATGATAGCAAGGCCAGCAACTAATCACAATATTATTAATTAAAAACATTTTTTTCTGCTCAGAGTTTATAGTTTATTTCTTATTTTGTTTGTAACTTGTGTGGGAGTTAATTGGATGGGTTTTGATAGATGACAGACTTGGAGTTAAAATCAATGTCTAGTACTTTTTAACTACATGACTTCAGACATATTATTTATCTTCTCTAGGATTCAGATTTTTATCCACAAAATAGAATAGCATATTTAACTTGTCAAATTATTTTCAAGGATATATGAAAAAAATAAAATGTTTGGCATAGTGCCTTGTATATTTTATACATGAAAAGAAAGGTAGTTATTAATGTAAAGAGGAGAATTAACCAGAGAATCTTCAGAATGACTCAGGTGAGGTTTGTTTCCTTATTTGTTATAACCACCTTTGAAAAATCAACTAGGGAAAAGCAGTAGTAAGGCAAAAGGGAAAATCAGTGGAAAGATGCTTCTGAATTATAATGTTGACTGTAATGCATTTATACTACGTGCTAAATTGATACTGCATTTCTTTTCTATTTATTTCTTTTTTAAATTTATTTAAATTCAAGTTAATTAATACGCCGTGTAGTATTGGTTTCAGAATAGAACCTAGTGCTCTATCACTTACATATAACACCCAATGTTCATCCCAACAAGTGCCCTCCTTTTATTTCTTAAACAATTCTTTTGGGGAGCCTGGGCGGCTCAGTCCATTAAGCATCTGATGTCAGCTCAGGTCATTATCTCACGGTCGTGAGTTCAAGCCCCACGTCGAGCTCTGTGCTGACAGCTCAGAGCCTGGAGCCTGCTTCGGATTCAGTGTCTCCCTCTCTCTGCTCCTCCCCCGCTCATGCTCTGTCTCTCTCTCTCTCCTTCAAAAATAAATAAAAACATTTAAAAAAAATTAAAAAGACCAATTCTTTTAATTTTTTTTAATGTTTATTTTTGAGAGAGAGTGAGGAGAGAGAGAGAGAGAGAGAGAGAGAGAGCAAGTAGGGGAGGGGGCAGAGTGCCCAACAAGTGCCCTCCTTAATACCTATCACCCATTTAGCCCATCTCTCTACCTATCTCCCCTCCAGCAACCCTCAGTTTGTTCTCTGTATTTAAGAGTCTTTTATGTTTGCCCCTGTCTCTGTTTTTATCTTATTTTTCCTTCCCTTCTCCTATGAACATCTGTTTCATTTTCTTAAATTCCACATATGAGTGAAATCATATATTTGTCCGTCTCTCGCTGACTAACTTCACTTAGCATAATACACTCTAGTTCCGTCCACGTTGTTGCAAATGGCAAGATTTCATTCTTTTTGATCACCAAGTTATATTCCATCGTATATATATATACTATATATTCTTTATCCATTTATCAGTTGATGGGCTCTTTTTTATTCAATATAAAACATAAACTAAATAGAAGAATAATAGGGAAAACTAATAAATTTCATTTAAAAGAGTTCATAAAGGGTAAGACATAGTACTAAGATTTTAGCTTTTAGTAATGCACTCTAGGTAAATTAGTCTAAACTTTCTGATAAATAAAACTAGAAATATTAAAAAAAGAAAAAAGAAAAGAAAGGTCTAAAAGCATTAGAGAGCTTACAATGCAGTGAAGAATTAAAGCAACAATCTGAGAGAAGTAAAAAATTCAGAGAGATGATCCAAGAATTGGGGGCCATGTTTCCCCCTAAGACATTTCCTTTCTAAGAAATCAGTACTGAGATGATTAATGATTGAGTGGAAAATTTGATAGACACAAAGTTTACAAGAGCAAAAGTTTCAGTCTTGCCTGAGAAGTTTCAAGTGCCTGTCAAAAGTGAGAGGTGTGATAAACTCCCACAGTTGGTTTGGGGTCCAGTGGGCTTGGATGCAAGAATAGACCAGAAGCTAATCAACACTCACAGGAACTGAATCCCTGCCTTGGGGCATGAGGGTGGCCCAGGAGACATATAAATTTTTGAAAGTGGATTAAGTCATTCATGGGTTAATATGTTTAGAGTAACCAACAAAAATCCTGTCTGGAAAAAAAGAATATTATCCTAAGCCTGAAATTATTTTACATTTTTTCAGCTGGAGTACCTAATACACCAACAAATAACATCAGGCACTTAAGGAGACAGTATTCACCAGAAGCAGCAGAAACTAGAGACGCAGAATTACTGGTGTTCCAGGTATTGGAATTGAGATATAGATGTTAAAATAACCATGCTTCCTGTGATATATAGATAAAAGGCAACTTTGCAATATTTAGTGGAATCCTGAAAGCCAGCAAAAACTTGCCCTAGATTATAGAGCTTTTTAATATCAACGAGAAAATATGTAAAGTGAACAGATTCCTATTTCTATTACCAAATTAAACCCCATTAAAAAAAAAACAATAAATGAAGCAATTTAGTTCTTGGCTGAAGTGGGCTAAAATATTAATAAAATATTTATAGAAAAAAATTTCCCTATAGGAAAGATTCATACATTTTACGGTGCAATTGGTTAATATTTTAATGTCCATATAACCCAGAAGCATATGTAAATATTAATAAAATTGCTCTATATTTGGCAGTGAATAATTCAGTTGACTATTACACATGAAACTTTTTGATACAAAACTATTGATAGTCTCTTCAACAAATGGTGTTGGAAAAACTGGAAGCAACATGCAAAAGAATGAAACTGGACCATTTTTTTACACCATACACAAAAATAAATTCAAAGCAGATGAAAGAGGGGCATCTGGGTAGATCAGTTTGTTAATCATCCGACTCTTCAGTTTCAGCTCAGGTCATGATCTCACCATTTTGTGAGTTTGAGCCTCTGTACGGCCTGTGCTGTCCCACTCATGCTATCTCTGTCTCTCTCAAAAATAAATAAATTGATTAAAAAAAAATCAACCAAACAAACAAACAAAAAAAATGGATGAAAGACCTAAATGTGAAACAGGAAACCATCAAAATCCTAGAGGAGAACACAGGTAGAAACCTTTTTGACATTGGCTATAGCAACTTCTAACTAGATATGTTCCTGAGGCAAGGGAAACAAAAACAAATGTGAACTCTTGGGACTTTATCAAGATAAAAAGCTTCTACACAGCAAAGGAAACAATAAACAAAACTGAAAGGCAACCTAGAGAATGGGAGAAGAAATTTGAAATGACATATCTGAAAAAGGATTAGTATCCAAACTCTATAAAGAACTATTCAAACTCAACACTCCAAAAAAAAAAAAAAATCCAGTGAAGAAATGGGCAGAAGATGTGAATAGATATTTTTCCAAAGAAGAAATCCAGATTGCTAACAGACACATGAGAAAATGCTCAACATCACTTATCTTCAGGGAAATAAAAATGAAAACTACAATGAGATATCACCTCATGTCTGTCAGAATGGCTAAAATTAACAACACAGGAAAAAATTAACAACACAGGAAATAACAGGTGTTGGTGAGGATCTGAAGAAAGGAGAACCCTCTTACAAGGTTGGTGGCAATGCAAACTGGTACAGCCACTCTGGAAAACAGTATGGAGCTTCCTCAAAGAGTTAAAAATAGAACTGCCCTATGACCCAACAATCATACTACCAGGTATTTACCCAAAGGATACAAAAACACTGATTTGAAGGGATACATGCACGTTGATGTTTATGGCAGAATTATCAACAATAACCAAAGTATGGGAAGAGCCCAAATATCCATCAATTGATGAATGGATAAATATGTGGTGTATGTACTTATACAATGGAATATTACTCATCCATAAAAAAGAATGAAATCTTGCCATTTGCAATGATGCAGATGGAGCTAGAGTGTATTATGCTAAGTGAAATAAGTCATAGACAAATACCACATGATTTCACTCATGTGGAATTTAAGAAACAGAAGAGAAAGGTGTGCTTGGGTGGCTCAGTAGGTTGAGTGTCTGACTCTTAATTTTGGCCCAGGTTATGATCCCAGGGTTGTAGGATTGGGCTCTGCCTTGCATGGAACCAGAATACAGATTCTTAACTATAAAGAACAAACTGAGGGTTACTTGGGGGGGGGCATGGTAAGGGGGATGGGTTAAATGGGTGATGGGTATTAAGGAGGGCACTTACTATGATGAGCATTGGGTGTTATATGTAAGTGATGAATCACTAAATTGTACACCTGAAACATATTACACTGTGTGTTAACTAACTGGAATTTAAATAAAAATTTGAAAAGAAAGAAAAAACTGATACAAAGCTAAATTGATAATGTGCCTAATAATTAAGACTTGTGGTTAGTGTGTTAGGAAAATAACTATAAACAAAAACAAAAACAGAAAACAAAACTTCTATGAGAGGATCATGATCCACATATTTAAGGACAGCAACTTTAAGACTAGTGAGAACAGGACAGTTACTTATACAGGGACAAGAGAAAGCAAGAGAGTAAGCACAGAGGTTTAGAAGGAGGATCATTAGACAGTATTAAGGGAAAATTACTTGACATAAAGTAAAAAAAAAAAAAAAAAAAAACCCACAAAAAAACCCAGTCATTTGGAACCCAACATGCATCGTTACAGTAGATATACCTTAGTAATGGATTATGAATTTATGTGTTTTATTATAATAGAATTGGCAGTTTCATCCTTCTCAAATAAACCTTTATTGAATTTTAAGTTTGAAAATGAAAAAAAGCGATATCGTCTTTTTTTTCGTGACTAAATGATAGATTGGAAGGTAAATACATTCCATCAAAAGTCTCTCTCAAACTTTGTGTAGTAACAATGAACAAGATAAACTGTTTTCTTAAACAAACAAATGAACAAATTGAAAAACCAATTTTTTTGGTCAGATGCGATGAATAATCATGCTTAGCAGTGGAACCATGACAAAGTTCATTGCCTTCCTCCCTATTCTAGCAATATTTCCCTTATTGTGCTCTTCTGTGTTGATTATATATATATATATATTATAATTACATGCCCTATGTCCATGTACCTAGTATTACAATATCTCAGTTATTCAATTTCCAGACTCTTTTTATAAAAAAATGTCATCCGTAAGTCTTCATTTTAGAGGTGAACACCTCTCTGGTAGTCCACATCCATGTTACTCTAATGTTTCATTAGTATTTCCTTTCTAGTTTCTCTGAGTCTTACGACTCAGCTAGCTTTATAAATCTAAAATATTTTAAAGCTTCCATGAAATAAATAAGTTTCAAATCTCATAGGAACCTTTGACTAAAACAAAACACAACAAAAACAAAAACAAAGACAAAAAAACCCCACAAGTCATTTAATTCTTAAAGTAACTTTTATGTACGATTTTTCAGATTTAACTCTGAGCTTAATATAAAATGCTAAGTGGGTGAATACCTTGAACCAGTTAATACCAGCTTTTCAAACTGTGTCAGTATTTCTAAATTAACACTTGTGGTTTTCATTTGGTTGCTGGATCTTTGCATTTTCACAGTCCACAGTAATTGTGTGGGGGCATATATAACAAATATTACATAGCCTTGTATAAAAAGTAAAATATTCCCCACCATTCTGTGATGCTGGGACTCCACATCTCTTTCTAATTTGGCTTACCAAACTCTCACCAAAAGTTTCCATGCTTTTTCTGCCTCATCTTCTCCATAGATTTCTTAGGCATTTCAGATTTTTGTCCATTTTTATCTATCACTGCTCCCAGGACAACTTACGTGCCTTTGTTCTCATTTTCTCAGAGGACAAATTGGAACCAAAATGCTGATGGCTATTTGATAATGGCTCTCCACAGCTTACAAGACCTTGCATATTTTTATATCCTTATCCTGCCTCATTTGTTAACCTTTCTTCTTTTCCCTTTTTCCCATCTATGCACTATCCATGATGCCTTTTGTTCTCTTCTTCCAATGTACCTTGCTTGGTTTTGACTGAAGGCTTTTGTGAATGCTTACCCCTTTACCTTGAACAATTTTCCCTTCCTTCTCTGAGCTTCTTCATCTGTATCTAGCAGCTTCGATGCTGTTGTAGCAAATCAAACATATTAAACCAAGTCTGGGTTGAAGAGATTAATCTTTCTTAATAGGAATATATACCCTCTAGAATTTTCGAGCTAGTAATAATACTGTTAAACTACGTGAAAAGATAGTGGCATATCAAGAGCTGAGTCCCTGCACCACCACTTTCATGTTAAATAAGAGAAATGACCAGTCAGTATGACCTTCATCTCCTGGACTGCCACTTCTTCATCATAAAATCAGGGGTTTTGATTATGGGATCTCTGAAGTCCTTTCTAGTTCTAACATGGGATGATTTAGTAATTTTTAAGGTATTATATCAAAATATACCTTTTCTATATTTTTTCCTTATGTTTGATATGTGTTCTGTACAGCTTTAAAGGTTTTATTAGTTAATAATCTCAAGGGGCTTTAATGATGCAGTGAACTGACATATTCTCCACTTAAAAATGAAAATAGTAATGGTAACAGTTAACATATATTGAGGCCTGTGATTCTGAACACTTTGTATGTATTATTTCAAATTGACTTTTGTTCACCTTTTCCAAACTAGGGACAGTAAAATAATGTTCACATTAACTTTTTTGATACTTTAGAACAAGATCAGAAGCAAGTTTGTTATATCACTGTCAGTAAGTCTATAGTGCTAAGGGCAGCAGATGTGAAGGGTGAAAAACTTAGCACAGGGTCACTATAAACCAGAGATGGGATGTTGATAGAAGGATTATGTTCCTTCTGAATTTCTTCACTTCAGTAATGCTTGATAATGTTCTATTTTAATGATTAATGATCAACTGGGTATCTTAAAGTAGCTACTGATACATGCACTTGTATTTAGAGCAAAATATCGATCAGAAAAGTGGTGAAAGGTGTAGTCGTGGGCTTTGTATTTATTTTTTTAATGGAGTAAGGAAAGTTCCTCTTTCCAAAAAAGGAACAAACTACAAAATCATGGCAGAGATTAATTTATGGTTGGTATTTTTAAGCTGTGGTTTGCAAACTCAAGTGCTTTCTTTCAGTCAGCTGGGTTACTTGTCAAGGTCACATCATAGGTTAGTGACAAAGCCTGGTGTAGCCTAGGGTATTAAAATAAGGAATTTATAAAGTTAAGTAAAATTTGATGCTACATAATATAATAAATATCATGCTATATTAAACAGTTTTGGAATAAGATAGGAATTATTTAAATCAATGAAATATATATGTTTTATATGTATATTTTTATAATATGTATGGTGATATATATTAATTTAAGGATATTTTTAAAGTCTTTAACAATTTACAGTTTACATATGCATTCACTTTCCATCCATCAATCCATTCATTTATTTAACAAATATGAAATGATTAGTATGTCTCCAATACTGTGCAAAGTGGTGAATATATGGCATATATAATGAACTCAGGAAACCAGCATATTAAAGTAATAACATTTCTATTTTCTAACAGTTCCCAATGAGCAGGGATTTATTTCTACTGGCTTTTTACCCTCCCAACCAGCCCATTAAGGGAAATAGTACAGGTAGAATTACTTTTATTTATAAATTTATTTATAAATGGGTCAGAAATCATGGAATGGACTTGGAGACTTAGTCTAAGTGCAAGTTATCACCAAGACCAGAAATTAAACCCATATCTTTTGACTTATATCTTAGTGATTCTTCTGAACAGCAATATAGTGAGAATGATGCTTATAACCATTGCAAAAAAATATTCCAACCCATCCATTTGTCAAATGGCAGTCATCAAAAGTAATGGTCTTGTAGCAAAGCAGGTTTATGTAGGAGAAATCACACATCTGAAAAGCAACCAAAACCAGAAACTTTCCCCCATGTTTTTCTACTTCAAATGCACCAGGTAGAAATAACAATGAATGAAACATTCAGAGCTCCAGAGAAGCAAAGGAGTTTGTACCATGACCTCACATGACCTTTGGAAATCTATGAAAGCATTACAAAGCATTGGAGTAAGTTGTTCACCACAAGAGACTGTAATTTTAAATAAAAGCCAGAAAAGAATGCAGTGGAAGGCTAGGAAGCTGTGCCAATTTAATGGCAAGGCAAGGGAATAGCCTGAAATGGTGACTAAAATATGTGACTAAAATATTAAAGTATGAATCATGAAAGAAGAGTAGAGTTTTTCCTCATATATATGACATATTTTTAATCAAATTAGTTCTACTTGACCCAAAATGGGGTTAATTAGGCTAGGTTTAACACACACTGGTATATGCATGGATGGTTCTAAAGCAGGGTCCCTTAACAACTTTCTGAAATGATGGAAATATTCTACATATGCTTTCTCCAATACCGTAGCCACTATCCACGTGTGATTATGAAGCACTTGAAAAGTGGCTGGTGTAGCTAAAGAACTGAATATTTAATTTCACTTAATTATAATTGATTTATATTTAAATAGTCACATGTGGCTAATGGATCCTATATCAATAAGTGTAGTTCCCGACCCTTTGGCATCTGTTTCTAAACTGTGTGGTTCAAATGTTCTTTTGACAAAATTTGGTTTATGCTGCAGAATTTAAGACTAGAACCATCCTTAAAGATTATCTAATCCAGTGGCTTTCAGATTTTATTGACAGTAATTCCCAGTAAGAAATTAAATAGAGACATCATGCATATAGATGTATCTCAGATGTCCTTTCAAGTGGGAGGGAATCAATCCAAGGATTATTTCAAATGGAATAGAGTATTGTTCATTCAGAGGGTGATGTGTACGTATCTTTATTGTTTACATGATGAAAATGCATTGGCTTTTTGTACAAACACAATCTTCTCCCTGTACTGCTGTTGGAGAGTCAGTGTTTTAATGTTTCCACAGTTTTGCTAATGCACAATTTCATATTTTGCCTCTATGATGAATGGTACCCTTTCTTTGTAACTATTTACAAAGGATTGTTGTTGCCAGAGCTGATGTGCATAGATGGCATATAAAATATAGTATGTTAAGTCTAAAAAAAGTTTCATGAAAAACCTTTAGTATGTGAGTTGCACACTAATATTTTTTTAAATTTTTTTCCATTTTTAAAAATCATTATCAATATTTCACAAGAATTTGCAGTTTCCAGTTGTTGTATTTTATCGACGGGGGAACTAGGTTCTGGAAATATTAGATGAACCTCCAATTATATCAGAAAAATCAGGCTGAAAACCATTGTTCTGCATTTGGCAGATCACCCTAAAAGCAGACATTGGTTTTCCTTTGTCTCCAATTCAAAAGTGTTTATTAGTAGCTGTAAATGAATCCCTGAATATACCTATTGTGTTAAGCTTCTTATGCAGCATATTTATCAACCAAATGTATTTTTCTTTGGAAATATGACGGTTTGTGCACTACCCTACCCAAGTACCTCCCTTGCTGCTTGTTCAATATAAAACTAAATATGGAAATAAAACTTTACTACTAATCTGTGTTAGAACCCTTAAGAGAGGAAACTTCCAGGAGCCAAAACTCATCACATCTTCACTCTTTGCCGAATGAGATCCTGATCTCCACCTAAAACTTGGGTCATCTTCAGTTCAATATTTTGCTACACGATTGAAACAAGACCACTGATTGAAAGATATCCCATTATTTTACATATCTTAAAGATGCTGAAGAAAGAATAAACACTACCAAACAATGGTGCAGTGGTTTATCACTTAAGAGTTCAACTTACCGGAAGAGCTACTATAGACTGATTTATGTAGTTTTTAAATATATATCTCATTTTTGTGTCAATATAAAAAAAAAACCTAAAGGAAATAAAATAGTTGTCCTTTCCCAAACTTCTTCAAGAAAGCCTGGGTATGACATTTTTTTTAACCACATTTTAATCTTGTTATAGATACAGACTGAAAAAAATAAGACAACACTCTGTTGCTCTCTATGTGTTCACAGTCACTGGGATGCAGCATATCATGAAAAAGTCCCAGTTATCTTGTCTGCTGGATTTTCTTCACAACTACCAACGTGCATTCCGTAGTTTGGTTGTTGGCCCCCTCTTGATGTTATCGAGCAGTGTCACAAGCGGGACTCACATTTCCGCCTCAATTAATCTATAAGTGGTTATTTAAAATGCACAACGGAAGCCTTTGTTCAATCATGACACCAGGAATGAGAAGGAAGTTTGATCCTACAAGACAGTGGCAACGGTCTGACTGCTAATTGGCCGATAGCAAAACTGAGGAATCATCAGTTTTAAGATGCATCCTGATTAATGTTATGTTAAGATGTTTTTACAAATGCTCATATCAGTAGTAATTGTTGCAGATAAGGTGATGATTGATAAATTTAGTGGGCAAAAGTTTAAGGAGAAACAGGAAATGCATCCTGTCTCAATGTATCTCTATAGAAGATATTTATTAATTACAGAGGGAAAAGTCTTGACTGTGGAAATGCCACAGTTACCATCTTAACCAAGTGAACTGTGTTACTGTCACCATTTGTAAGACATAGCAACGACTTGAACCCCTTGATACGATGGACTGAGAGCATCTAATCATGGGAAAACATCAAATACAATTTGAGGAGTGTTCTACAAAATAACTGTTTGATAATCTTGAAAAGTGTCAAGATCATGAAAGACAAAGTAAGATTATCATAGGTTGGAGGAAGATAAGGTTAAAAAAAAAAGTTAAATGTAATACTGGATCCTAGATAGGATCATGGAACCAAAAGGGTGTACAAAACTATTATTTTGTAACTTTTTAATAAGTGTAACATTAGTTTAAAATTAAAAATAACAGGGGCGCCTGGGTGGTGCAGTCAGTTAAGCGTCCGACTTCAGCCAGGTCACGATCTCGCAGTCTGTGAGTTTGAGCCCCGCGTCAGGCTCTGGGCTGATGGCTCAGAGCCTGGAGCCTGTTTCCGATTCTGTGTCTCCCTCTCTCTCTGCCCCTCCCCCGTTCATGCTCTGTCTTTCTCTGTCCCCCAAAAAATAAATAAACGTTGAAAAAAAAATTAAATTAAAAATAACAAAAATATGCATTATGGAATTGGTGAATTGTGTCTTTTTGGCACAATTCAATGTAGAGGCATTTTAGATCCTTCAGATATTTTCCTGTTTAATAATAATAATAATAATAATAATAATAATAATAGTAATAATAATTTTCCTTAGAGAATGTCCAAAGTCTTTACAAACATGTCACAATTTAAAGTATATGCGACTATACTTGGGAGTCCTAAAATAGGGCTCAATTTAGTACATATGAATTTATACTAGGATTCCATAAAACACCCAGTAACCTCACTTTTTTTTCCTGACGGTTAACACATTTAAAGCCTATGCTCCTAATACCAGTCAGTACCACATTTTATCTTGCAAGTGGCTGACTACACATTGTCATAAGGATTGGTACAAAAACATTCCTAAACCAGTCTAATGATTATAAATACAGTCCAGAAGTTCTGGGAAATATACAATATATGGAAGGTATACACATTACTTTTCAGGAAAAAAAAAATCAGAGCTTGTTTTGAGCAGGACTTCCGCATCCATTCAGATGCTGCATAATCCAACACTGTTTTATGTATTCAAAATCCCCTGGCCTTGGAAAATAACTGAGGCAGAAACTTGCTTGAGGAGAGGGGAGAATCTTGCCCCTCACCCCAGGCTACCTTCTGGTATGTGTACAAACACATTAGGTGGCTTGCAGCACCTGCTAGCTTTTTACATTTGTCCTTTAAAATGCTGCATTTTCCTGGTGTTTAATGGACTGAAGTAAATGGTCTTGGAGATGTGAAGCTGACCATCTTCATATAAAATCTGTCACTGTTTCCATCATCCTCATCCAACAAGTAGTCATTCTAAACATGACCAAACACATAGTAGTGAATTTGTTAAGGTGTGTATACTGAATTCTGTGATTGTAGGGTCAGAGATGAAAAAGGCCAGAGTTCTCTGCTTGTACATTTTAAAGGTTGATTTGAGCAATGCTTTTTTGAGTATCTAATAATAATTAACATAATTATGCTTACTGTGTGTCAGCATCAGTCATTATGATGGTGCATTATTTAAATTAATTCCTATTAGGTAGGTAACAATATCACCCTAATATTAGAGGTTATGAAACTTGGACTTGTAAACATTAAGCAAATTTACCTAACATCACTCAGGCAAGTTTCTGACCTGTGAAACCTGATCTCAAAGTCCATATTCTTAACCCCTGAATCACACTGCAAACAGGAGTGGAACATTCAAAGATGGAGAAAACAATCATCCAGCTTTTGAAGAGTTCAAGGTTAAGTCCTCCTGTTTCCACAGGACAAGTGTCGAGGAAGTAATGAGGGCTGAGTGTTTTCAGTTAACCATGAAATTAGCTAAAACCTTCACATTTTCCCCAGGTCATGCCATAACCCTCGCGTCATGTGTCTAACTATTCCTGTATAGCAAACTACGCAAAATTCATCTTCAATAATGAGCATTTATTATTGCCCATGAATCTGTAGATTTGCTAGGTCACTCTTGGGTTATGAATCAGGTTTGGCTAATCTTGGCTGGCTCACCCATCCATTTAACTTCTGCTGACAGCTCTTCTGGGTGGTTTCTCTCACATGTCTGGCTATTGACCAGCTGACAGTTGGTGCAAAGGGCAAGATTGCGCCTCATATCTCTGATCATCCAGCAGTCTAGCCTGGCCTTGCTCCCATGGGGAACAGGACCCTAAGAAAAAGTGTGAAGCCTGTTGATACCTAGGTTCAGAACAGTCACAGCATCATTTCTATCACATTGTATTAGACATGGCAAGTCACAAGGCTAGCCTAGATTCAAAGGAAAATTTCCTTTGTTGATTCCATCTGTTGATGGGAGGAGTGGTGAGGTCACATTTCGAAGACTATCTGAAGAATTGGGGATACATTTGCAATCAGTAGCGTGCGCGCGTGCACACACACACACACACGATGTTACATATCTTCTACAGAGAGAATTCTGTGACCTCATTCCCTGCAACACTTCCTTTACTGCCCACCTTCTATCTCACATTTATCTGTCCACACATACCCTAGATGTCTCTTGTTTCTCAGAATCCACTGGTACTGGTCTGCCTTCTTGACACACATGAAAAGATTTAATCTGTAGATGTCACTTTGATGTGAATAGCTAGAAGATAGGCTCTGGAAGATGGACTGGTTTCTACTATAGTCTCGAATATTCTGTGCACAAGTGTGTCAGTTTGCTGAATGTGAGAAGGCCTTTCTGGCTATCCTTTCTGGATAGCCATATGGAAGATACACTGCATTCCATGGTTAGGGCCCACAGTTTTTTAAAATCTTCTTTAGTGTAGCTTGTTTGCCTCAAGAATCAGGAAAGTTTGGTATTACCTACTTTTACAAGTTTAATCTCTCCCTGGACATGAGGGGGGAGGCTTGTTCCTGCTCTACCTACTGAGTTACTAAGTGCACTGTGTTAGTTACTCTACCCTCAGTACTTCACTTCATGTATTCCTGCCAGCATCACAGAGAGTTACGTATTATTCCTACTTTATGGAAAAGGGAGGTTTGGAGCAGTTACATAAATTGCCTAGGGCACAGTTTAAGTTTTTAACCAGAGTTGGAACCCAAATCTATTTAACATAAATAGTTCATTTCCTAAAAATGAAATTGTACTCTGGAAATCTTAGAGCAATCAAAAAATTAGAAAAATATATATCATTCTGTCTAAGAAAAGCAATGTATAAAGTCATCTCTGCCTTACAGAATCAGTGGTTATAATTTATAACTGAAAGCAGTTCTTCATTTGATGATTAAACTGTATTCTTGCAATTTTCTGAGTAAGATCTAGATCTCAGCTTTCTAAGACAACAAGTTCACTTGTTACTTCACATATCTTTTTGTCTCCTTTTATTTCTCCTGTATTGTTTAAAAACATTCTTTCTAGATTGTGTACCTTCTCCTTATTTTTTTCTTTTTAAAATTTATTTTTATTTTTTTAATTTAATTAATTAATTAAATTTTTAATTTACACCCATGATTTCAGGAGTAGCTTCCTTAATGTCCTTACCCATTTAGCCCATACCCCCTTCCCACAGCCCTTCCAGTAACCCTCTGTTTTTTCTCTGTATTTAAGTCTCTTATATTTTGCACCCCCTGCCTGTTTTTATATTATTTTTGCTTCCCTTCCCTTATGTTCATCTGTTTTGTATCTTAAATTCCCCATATGAGTGAAGTCATACGATATTTGCCCTTGACTGAGTAATTTCACTTAGCATAATACCTTTTTAGTTCCATCCACACAGTTGCAAATTTCAAGATTATTTTTGGTTGTTGAGTAATACTCCATTGTATATATATACCACATCTTATTTATCCATTCATCCATTGATGGACATTTGGGCTCTTTCCATATTTTAGCTATTGTCAATAGTGCTGCTGTAAACATTGGGTGCACCTTCTCCTTATAAAACTAATCACTGATTTATAACACCGGTTGAAACAAGACATGAAATGTTCACCTTGTTGAGAAACATCTCACTGCTTGGATATTAATATTCTTGAAATATATTATTGCTTTGTTGTTTTGTGGTTTTCTTGCTAAATGGTGGAATATATTCTAGCCATATTGTCCAGATACATGGTAATGACTTCATATATTTTGAATGAGGAATGTGTGATTTTATTTTTAAAAAAATTTTTTTTTAAATATTTTTTTTTTTTTAATTTTTTTTTTCCAACGTTTATTTATTTTTGGGACAGAGAGAGACAGAGCATGAACGGGGGAGGGGCAGAGAGAGAGGGAGACACAGAATCGGAAACAGGCTCCAGGCTCCGAGCCATCAGCCCAGAGCCTGACGCGGGGCTCGAACTCACGGACCGCGAGATCGTGACCTGGCTGAAGTCGGACGCTTAACCGACTGCGCCACCCAGGCGCCCCTAAAAAAATTTTTTTAATGCTTATTTATTTTTGACAGAGAGACAGAGCATGAGTGGGGGAGGGGCAGAGAGAGAGAGAGAGAGAGAGAGACACACACACACACACACACACACACACACACACACACAGAATCCGAAGCAGGCTCCGGGCTCCGAGCTGTCAGCCCAGAGCACGACACGGGGCTCGAACCCACAGATCGCGAGATCATGACTGGAGCCGAAGTCGGACAGTCAACCGACTGAGCCACCAGGCCCCCCAGGAATGTGTGATTTTATAGGAAACTGAGATGCCAGTCTAATCCGTGGAGGTGGTTCATGTAGGAATAGATGCCTATCACAACTTAGATTAATCAGATCAATGAGAATTAGAAAGGGATTCTTTAAGTTTTTCTCTGCTTACAAAGTACTACATATTAATTAGAAAAAATTGATTATTAACAAAAAAGTAGAGAGAATGAAAATAAATCCAACGAAGTAATTCTTAATGCTTTGAGACATTTACTTTCAGTGTTTATCCATCATTTAAAAAATTTTTAAACATTTTTTAAAATTATCATGACCTGAGCTGATGTTGGATGTTTAACTGATTGAGCCACCCAGGTGCCCCTTTATGCATCATTTTTTTCAACTGCAGAGTTGACATACATCATGTAAATGTATCTACTGTTGTGTCTACACATCAGTATTTGATAAACAGAAATAAGAACTAAAAATCAGGGAATGAAAGAAGAGGAGTCTTTGTATTCATATCACTATTAGAATGAAAATTTTCTAAATTCCATTTATTTAATCTGTTACCAAAGGATCATTTATAGAAAGCCTACTTTTTAGATATTAGTACAAACATGAAAATGTAATCCTTATCCGTAAGAAACACAGTCTGGTAAAATTATAATATCATGGTAGAATAGCAATAATAGAACTATCTATAGTTTTCTGTGGGTAATATGGAGGAAGGAATATTGCCTAGGGAGTCAGTTATTATACAACTGATGAGACTTAGAATTTCTTGTGACTTTATGTGTGTATTTTTTGTTTGACATTTAAACATACACATATTCTAAATATGAGTTCTCACTGTAATACATAAAAAATTGCTTAGTATTTCATTAAAGACGCAAAGATTTTAATGTTTTAGTATTTGCAAAGGGATCTATAACATACACTGACCTGCAAGGGATTCCTCTCAGTGTTTATGAGATTCACATCATTCTTCATTTTGCTTCTATTCTCAGTAATCAGGGGTTTTCAGTTCATTTCTTGTGTGTTTTTTTGTTTGTTTCTTTTTTCTCTCCTTTTTATTAAGCTGAGAGCCTGCAAATGTTTGAAAAATAGATGCAATCTGTAAAAGGAACATTTCTCATCTGTTAGTGGAGATACTATGAATGGATCATCAGGGAACTAGAGTCTTTTTTTTTTAATAAAAGGACTCTTTTTTTCGTGGGGAACAATATGAGTCATTCATTGTGTAGCTTCAGGAAGGGAAGAGGATGTCCATTTTGCCACCAGATAGGTTTGATACAACTAAAAGCAACAGCAAAGTGCTAGAAATGAGATTTATAGTAAAGTTGAACTGAAGTCTTCCTGACGGAAACAAACATTTCATCAAAGTGTTATTTATTGTTCAGCGTACATCTCAGCAAAGTCACACAGTTGTAGTAGGAAAATGATCACAATGTGGATCTCAGGGTGTTAGGGGTGATGGCATTATGTAGGTGACACATTTTAATAACACTCTCCCTTGTCTCTCTTTCTCTGCCTCTTTGTCTCCCGTTGTCAGCAAGCACCAGACTGTTAGAGTAGATCATTTTATAAAATTGAGCTTGTATCCATGGGTAATCTGCTTAAAATGACAACCTGTTAGTATCTATTACTGAGATGAATTTAAAGGTGCATGGGGAAGGCTGTTGAACCAACCATAGTCAAATTAGCAGGAACTTGAATGGAAATAATTGTCATTAAATCTGCATTTAGCCATGATTAACGTGCATATGTGCAGCATTTATTTTGACAAACATTTATTTAGTACTTACTGTGTACTCAGTTCCAGAAAGGTAATGATGAATACAATTTAATCCCTTTTCTGAAACTGTTTTCCACCCAAGTTACTGTGATTATAAGTAACTGTTATACTATGTTAATAATCCTATAATAAATGTATTATAAATTACAAGAAATCACATATGTCACTCAAAGATGCAAAGTGTTTGGCTTTCTGTAGACATTAATGTAATACCGAAAACTGATCAGACCTTTCCATTAGCCAGAAAATTTTAACAGAGACTGAAAGGCAGTTTGAAGGGTTTTACTGATGTTGACATTCAGAGATTTTTGTTCTAATTGCAATGGGGTGAGTGAGGGTTGCATTGTTAGTGGGTAGGGGGAGGGCCTACATCTGCAAAAGAAGAAAAAAGAAGGGAATGTTTGTACTTCTCTGGACACATAGAGGTATTAACATTTAGCAAAAGAAAACTTAATGCTACTTAGGAAAACATTGAACTTTGTTTATATACATTGTTACGCCAAGGTTGTAGGCAGCTCTCTTCCTAGCTTCATACCTAAAGGTCTGATACAATTTTTTAATGTATGATCTTAGATCACAAAGGTTTCAGGTAATCCAAAATTACTTGCTTTCAGATTGAGTATTTGACTGTCAGATTTTTAGCTTTATATGTGCTAGTGGAATTTAGACTAAAATCTTTAAAATATATTATAAAATTTTTCATTGGATAAAATGAATTTAGGTGTTTATTGATTTGAATTTCTAAAGGGACACTTTTAATATTGAGGTTAAAGTAAATGTGTTTAAGTATTTTATAATATTTATTATTTACTATTTATATTTATAATATAAATTTATAATATTTATTATTATTATTTATATTTATTATTTTCTAACTATTAGATCTGCATTTTAGGCACATTTAAGATTAATTTCAATAAGATTCATTAAATAAAAGAATGGCAACCAAAAGCAAATGGTTACATTCATTTATATTTATTATGTAATTTGTCAAGTGGAAAGATAATTTTTAAGTAGATGCCCTTATTGCAGTTCCTGAAAAATAAGTTTTTAATTATATTAAAGGAATATACAGTATCTTGCTGTTCTCAGATTAATAGACATTTGTATTATACTTTATCATAAATGTCTTCTCTGCCTCCATTTTCCAAAATAAATTCCACATTTATTTCCAAAATAATTACTTTGGAAAATGAACAAGAGCTGCTTTTTTGTGTATTATCTAACCGAGTTTGATATTTTCAAAGATTAGGTAACTAGATTGATTCACCAGAACCTTTTCTTTCACCTTGGCCATGTAGATGTGTCCAGGTGTATCCTCATCATGAGCCCACTCAAGCTGTTGGATACTTAATCAGTGAGCCAGTAAATATTTATTTGAATGCTATGTAGGCAGCATGGTGTTAGTTACTAGAGAAAGACAAGGCATTTGTAATAATTTGTCTATATATTTTGGCTCAAAGAGAATAGTTTGACCTTACTTGGTTCACTGATTGTTTGGGTTCACTTAATCGGAAATGTATATTGTATGCCTCACAAGCACCAGATAATATTGGAAATATAAAGACAAATAAGACTGCCTTCAGAACTCAGGGACAATGTGCAGAGAAAGTAACGAGGCCCTTTGATAAGTGCTATTATGTCACAATGAAAAGAGCACTGTTTGACCCAGAGAGAAGACAGTGATTAACTTTGCTTTGAAGAACATGTCTAATTGCCTGATTACTTTGATGTAGGAAAAAAAAAATTCCACTACAATAGTTATAATAGGCCACTGTGTAAGCAGACAAGGAATAGTTAGGAGCATTGTTTCAGGAAATTATATATGAAAACTCAAAATCAGCATCAAAAAAAAGTGTTTTTTACAGGTTTTGAATTGTGAGACCAACTATAAAAGCCCATATAGAACGAGTTCTGTATTGATTGAACTAATTGAATTTCAGTTATGGCCTTGAAAGAAAATTGCCAGACGGAAAGAATACAATCAAAACTCAGATCCCTCAGTTGTCACAACCCAAAGAAAGACATTAATTGAGAAATCATATTGTGGACAATATTAATTCAGAGCAGGCCACTATTCTACAGGAGTGTTAAAGGAAGCCTAGCCATAATCCTGTGGTAGGCAGAGAGAAGAAACACTTTATGAGGGATTAGCTCATTTAAGTATTATTATTGACAAGACATATGACCACCTGGGGCCTCGGTTTCTCCCCTCATAAAACTGAAAATATTTTCAAGATGCTTCCATATGCAAAATTGCATTTTTGTTGTTCTACAAAGGAGAAACCCAGTAAGTTTTCAGAAACTTTGTAGTGTGAGAAAATTGTGAAAGAAAGTCAAATGTTTAATGGCAGGATTACCAGTAATTTAAGAAAGGAGGACAGTATCCCAAGATTTGAAAGAAAAATAAATATAAACATATATTCTTTTCCTTAATTCTTCCATCTTCAGTGCAAGATTAATTTAGCCCTAATATTTGTGCTATTTCATGATAGACTCTTCTGGCAAAGTTCTATATTATATTAATCTGCTGAAAACATTTATTTGAAATGTCTCAATACTGAGAGCAAAGAAATCAGGAAATCTTATGTAAAACAAAACCAAAACAAGAAAGCAAACAATATATAAATGTTCATTTTCTTTGTAGTAAAATGCATACAATTACTATTTAGGGTCAATCAGACTAATATGTCCAGTAGTTATTCTCATATGTGTTCCTCCCATTTTACAGATGAGGAAATGGAGGCAGGGTGATACTCAAATAGCTGTAGTGATGGTTTCATTGCTTTATTAATTGCCTGGATTTTCATTACGGATTTCTGTAATTATGGATCTTTACATGTCAGTTTCATCAATAATGTGAGTGAATTGGATTAAATAATAGGCTCTTAGGATTATTTTTTACTGAAATTTACATAAACTACACTTGCATATATAGCTCTAATGTAATGTGGAGTTTTGAAATTTGTGAGAAGGCAAATTTGGCTACAATCATTAGAATTCTGCTCCCATTCCTGCATGTTTACCAGGCTTCCTCATCTCTTTCTTAAGTTTCAATCATGGGCCTTCTTTTCCAATCCCTTTTCGCTTTCTCTCCCTCCCTTCCTTTTGTAATTACCCATCTGGAGCTTGATGTGAATAAAGAAGAGCATTATGCTATTGTTGGATTAGAGAACTGTTCCAAATATTCTCCATTCTTATGCAGTATACATACAGACTAGTAGAGTCTGCACCGAAGCCAGTGTTGCAACAGGAGACCCTGAGATAACTTAATTGACTCTCATTTTTTTTCCCTTTAATTCACATAACTAGGCTAATCTTCCTTTTAAAAAAAGTTCCTTCCTTGCTGTCATGTCTCCGCGGTAAATCCTCATCTCCTCCTTGACTTTTTTTTAAGCTAAATTCAGTTCCTATGCTTTACCTTAATGCCTGTTGCAGTCATATTCCCCATTTTCCTCCAACACTTTGCTCATATTAGCTCAGTGTCCTCACTACTTGCTGGCTTCCTTAATTCTCATAGTAATGCTCATGCCTGTGCCATTATTCCCGTTGTCCTTCCTGAAGATGTTCCATGTCTTCTAGGTCCAGCTCTCTTCTTACCTTTTGGTAAAGGCTCCCATGACCATAGCCTCTTTGGTTTCCTGCCCCAAGTAATGGATCTAACCATTGCCTTCTAATGATGAATATTATTTCCACTTGGAGCTTGGGTTCTTGGTTTTCTCTTCTTCCCAGCTCCTTAGAGCTGACAGTTAGAAACTTGAGGGGGTGGTCACCTATTGATAGAACCACAGTCTAGAGCTATTTTTTTTGTTTTTGTTTTAGCCAAACCTATATTCACATAAACTAACAAAGCAGGAATCTTGCTTTTGAAGTATCCTCCTGATAACACTATTATTATTTCTGCTCATGGGTTATGAAGTAAAAGGATTGAGCTTTTCACATATGGTGTTGGTTAAAAAAAGAAGTACATATATATTTACATATATATATATTTATATATATGTGTATATATATATACACATATATATAAATATATATATTACATTTATCAGTACTGTATCAGTACTTTGTGGTGTATTTGTGTCTGACTTTTGCTTCTGTAGGGGGTTCATTAGTTCCAGAACCCTGCATTCCATACTATGCAGGACGGATATGTATGTAGGAGAAGATGAATGCCTAAGTCATTTTGAGCATATGTTAGCCATTTCGGTGTTTTACTTTAAGCACTCAGGTGTAAGTGGAATTTTATATTAGACCTCCCATTAAACTGTGAATGGGAGTGCTCAGCAAAACATATGGTTGTTAAACATATGTCTTCAGCCATCCTACACTAGCTCTTCCTTAAGTTCATTCTTCCCTTTATATAGGTTGCTGAGTTTGCAACTTCTGTCTCAAGGATTTTTATCATTCCAACACATTCACTGAAAATCTGTCCCCTGGCATTTTGTTGCTTAACTCCATAGCTTCTTTGATTAAATACAATTCAACCCATTTATTAGGGATTGAGCTCTTCTGATTCTTAAGAAAAGAAATAGGGAGACACCTGATAATCCATGCTTAGAAGCATTATTGTACCCCAAAAAGGTGAGTGTGTATGTGTGTGTGTGTGTACTACTCTTTGCTTGTATTCTAGAAATAACTGTAAGTGTTTAACTTTTTATCCAACGCTACTAACATACCCTAGCCCCTGTTGTGAGTCAAGGTACTGTGCATGTCACCATGGAATGACAGGGTTGACAGTGGCAGCGTCTGCTCCTCAATACGCAGAGTAAGTGGCAGGCTTGGGTTGAACTATCCAGTTTCATGAGGTAAAATACGATCAGTATCACGTAAGATTATCTGTGGGAGAGAAGACCAGAAGAAGAAGTAATTGGTTCTGCTAATGCATCCCTTCGTCACCCTTTCATCATGCCACCATACACTAACAGGGGACATAAATAACAGAAGTGTGCCATAAGGTTAACCAATAAACTCAAAACTGGAATGCCTACTCTCTCCTGAGATATATAAAACTCATGTATTTGCAGATATAATGCATAGCACATGTGTGGCTATGTCCCCTGAAGAACTGGTATATTTCTCCTTTCACCACAAATACTGAACAAATACATAGTTTGGAGTCTAACCCTTAAGTTATTACTGTATATCATTTCAGTGGTAATAAAACATATGCCTTCTGTTTTATGTTGTGTTATTTTCTTATTTAGTCTCAAGACTTTATTTACATTACTTAAATGGACCACAGGTCCAAGTTATTTTTTATTTTTTATTTAAAAAACATTCTGGATAGATGTGTGGAAAGATAGCATGATTGTTGAGATGTGCTAAACCTATGGAATCATCTTATGCT
Source organism: Prionailurus bengalensis (assembly GCF_016509475.1). Taxonomy (NCBI): domain Eukaryota; kingdom Metazoa; phylum Chordata; class Mammalia; order Carnivora; family Felidae; genus Prionailurus; species Prionailurus bengalensis. Next base: position 52,090,213 of record NC_057359.1, on the reverse strand, counting down.
TAAAAAGATGAGATGTAGCAAAACCCATGGAATTATTTTATACATAAAAAGACTTCTCAGATCATTCAATATCTGACTTGCCTGAAGTACAGTTGGTTATCTGAATTAAGATTACCAGGGAAGATCACATACTTCTACCACTTAATGTAGCAACATGCAAATTACTTAACCTACCTAAGCCTTAGTCTTTTCATCTGTAACATGGAAATGACATCTATCCTCACAGTGCTCAAACTGGTTTTAAACCTCCACTAAAAACACTGGTTTTCTTAATCTAAAATGTATGGCAGTTCTGAAGTGGAAAGTCACTATGGTTTTCATATACGTATGTTAAATTTACATTATTGTGTATGTGTGTATATATCTATAGATATAGATATCTCTATATATATATCTATAGATATCTCTCTATATATGTCTCTTTCTATATATATCTATAGATATAGATATCTATATCTATATGTAGATATATATATATATATATATGTTATTAGAAGCAAAATTTGATGCTGCACATTTTCTTTATCCACCCATCTGTTGGAAATTTAGGTTGTTTCCATATCTTGTCTGCTGTGAATACTGCTCTGATGAACACGAGGGTGGAGCATACTCTTAAAAATGGTTTCCTTTTGTTTCTGTGTAATAATTGGAGTCAGAATGATTGTTAAAACTCTGAGCAAAAGGTGTCAGAGAAACAGAAAAGCAAGAAGTTAATCAGAGAGTCATGACTTTTTCGCATGCATACTACTTGCCCCTGGTGCAGGTCCTATTTCCTGTTTCCCCTCCACCCCCCGAAAAATACAACCACAGTTCAAATCTCCACCTCACCTCCCAGCAGCCTTGCTGATGTGAGATCTTGACTATTTTGATAATTCTATTATGTTATGTCTAAGTATGCTTATGTAAATCAGACACACAGTAGCATTTTTTTTGGACAACATTTGACCAGAATTTGGGTCTAGGCCAAAATACTTACTGGGTTTTGAAGAAGTCACTTATTCTTTTTTGGTCTTGGTTTCCTTGTATAAAAAATGGCTATAATATTTATTCACTTTTCCATGAATTACTTATTTCTACTTCATAGTATTATGAACAAGAAATGAGATGATATATGTAAAAGTGATTTGGACAATATAAAGCACTATTCAAATAAGAGTTGATATTACAGTTTTGATTATTATTTTACAGTTATGACACCTAGGGCTAGAATAATCCTAAAGGTGTTAACTCAAAGTAGCCTAATGCAATGATGTCATCTCCTCTGGCGGGACCCAAAGTTTGATATGGGGAATTTTTGAGACAAGAAATTTCATTAATTTATGTCTATTTGAGTGTGGCTTAGATGTCATATTTGAATTAATTACATGGTAGTGGCAAAGACTCATTCACATGGATTTAGCTGTACTGTATTTTTTAATGACCTTCTTTAAAGATGTGGAAGGAATAAGGTAAGTAGACCTCCATACCATATATGCTGCATCACTCATAGTGAGTAATCTATTTTATTGAGGGGATGACTGAGGGGGAAAAATGAATTTGTTCTTACAGGTAGTTAAAGAGAGAGAGGGAAATTTAGAAACATAGATGGGAAATGAAGAACCAATAAGAGAATGTCAAGTATTGGGAAGTCAAGTAAACAATAAATATAGTGACAAGGGTATAAAGAGAATAAAGGAAGATAGTGAGAGGAGTATAAAAGAGAATTATTAAGGGAATGAAGTGCCTGATAAAGGATGAATATTACTTTTGCCAGATAGGTGAGAACAATTTGGGCACTATATATAAAATTTTCCTGTTATAGTTTTTTCCTGTTAGTGAAAATATATCATGGACATCCATATAAAATACTGAAATTTCGGTTCTCTTGCTGGAAATATGATGAGATTTATATAAACACAAGGCAATGTATTTCTGCATTTCAATAAGGATATAATAAATATGTTAATTGAATCGGGGGCTGAGGCACTTTTTATATTGTCAGCCACTAGAATCAAGTTAATTATGAGTTCTTTGCTTTTCCCCCACAATAAAATCAAAGTTCTCACAACATTATATTTCAAAGACATCTAGCACTCAAGTTGATATATGTTTGACAGTCTAAGGAATTGCACTATTGTTGAAAACATTTTAGGGTTCTTTACATTATTGTCTCCGGATGCTCTATGCTAATCTAGATCATTTTATAGCTGTAGCAACTACAGAGCTATAAAGTGGGCTACCAAGAGAAACTCATAATAAAATATTAAATTAGATGCTCCCCCTAAAGTATAAACTACATCTAAAAAGTGAGTTGGGTACTTTGCTAGGTACATGCATTTCCAGAGCTCACTGGGGTGCCATTTAGCACATTGGAGCTGTTCTTACAAACTTCCCAAGAGGTCTGAAAAAAAGTGAATGAGTTTCTCAAAGTGCCTGTTTTTTACTCTGGGGAACAATTGAAGTTAGAAGTATCTGGCTGAATAAATGGCTTCTCCCTTGCTGTGTATTAACAGAAGGATTGCAGTCAATACAAGATTTTCCCATTTTATCAACTAGGGTGGGGAGAAGTAATCTAAAACTTGTGTCTAATGCTCCCCTTGCCAAAAGCTCTTTTAACTGTAATCATCTTGGGATGGCTGAAATTAAGAACGTTTGGGAAGTAAGATGAACTGCCCAGATGAACTGTAGAGATTTTATCCAGAATGTAATATCTTTCACTAATGGAAAAGAACCTTTCCTGATATACTAAAATTACATACGGTTTCCAGAGGGTCAAAGTGTAATGCGGAAATCAAATTAATGAAAGATAACTTCAGGTGACTAAAAATAAAGGTGGGGATTTTGTTACAGGTACTTCAAATAAAAATGTCCAGTTACTACATATGGCTAAAATTGCATTAAAAAAAAACCCCAAAAACAGAAACTTCCATGTAGTCTTTGTTAAAGACTGTATTTAGGAAAGGTCCTAATTATATCTTTGTTACTGGGAATAGTAATGATAATGCAATAAATATTTAATACTATTTACCATTTTGTTGATTACCAATGTTAGCATGAAAATATGAAAATTAACATGACAGAGAAGGCTAGAACTCAGCTAGAGAGATTAAGCTGGAGAAGGTAAGAGTGCAGATTCTGGAGCTGGTCACCTAATCCGGTTTCATTATTTACTGTCTAGGTAAACTTGAGCAATTGTTTCCGTTCTTCAGTTCTTTTTCTCTGAGTATGCTTGATTAAATAACACTTCTTACATTGTTTTGACTAGTAAATTGAGTGATGCAAAGTGCTTATCACAGTGTCTTTGTACATAGTTAGCACTCATAAAAGTGGGTTTATAGCATCATTATTATTATTTATTCCTGTCCCTTTTCCCCATAGCTTTTCAGTAGTTTTTACAAATTGTGCCATTGGCATTTATGTTGATTGGATTCACTGAAAAATAATTGCCTCTTTCTTAGCTAATGAGTAGATACTAGCTAATGCCTTTACATGAAGAATTACCTCATGAGGTATAATGTTTCTTACTTAAAAAAAAAGTGGCAAATGAACGGTAAAGTGCTAAAAGAAGTCACCCTCATTTGTTCACAAAGCATGACGCAGAGTCTCTGCAGATGATGGATTCTAATTTAAAGGCTGGTCAGCGATCAATGACCAAGAGATCATGGCCAATTATTATTATTTTTTTTTATTTTTTGTAATGTTTATTTTTTAGAGAGAGAGAGCGCGCGTGCACTAGCAGGGTAGGGACAGGAGAGAGGTAAACACTGAATACAAAGCAGGCTCTAGGCTCTGAGCTGGCAGCACAGAGCCTGACATGGGGCTCGAACCCACAGACTGTGAGATCATGACCTGAGGAGAAGTCAGATGCTTAACCAACTGAGCCACTGAGGCGCCCTGAGATCATGGCCTATTATTAAACTCACATGTATCTTCCATGTTTTATGACATTGATAATGCTTTGGTGGTCTTTCTGATGTTTCTGGAGGCACATTTGCTATAATATGGAAGGTAGCCATTATGTCTTGAATGCTTGTATTCTGTTTGCCTTTTACAATTGTGCATATCTTGGGATAGACCTACAGAAAACAAGAAGATTCCTTTCACTGAGTCAAATTAAGTGAAGCACGTCTCTTTTAGTGACTGAGAGGGAGAAAATAGAGGTGACAATGTCACAGAACCTGGATATAGTAGTAAATGAGTTTCAGTAGGTACCAGATCAAAATATGAAGACAACCCATCACTGCTGAAGAAGACATCTTCCCACCTACAGGTGGTGCTTACATTCAGCTGATCCTGAATATAAGCTGCTTTTTGGTTTGTATCCATTTATTGGGAAACACTTAATTTTGCTTCTAATTATTAAATTTTATATATGTATACAGTAAGACGAATGTAATGTGCATGTGTGAAAAACATAATTGACTTTGTACTTCAAAGAAGCCAATGTTTTAGTTGAGTTTTGAAACCCAGATTGAGCATTGTGAGTATTGATATTGTTTCCATTTTCCAGATGACGAGATTGAGGTTTAGGTAAATTAAGTAAGTTGCCTGTTGTAACATTAAGTGGTGGAATTTGGATGCAAAATCACAGGTCCTTCTTCCTTTTCCATTACACCATTTATGCCTTGTGCACTTTCATTTGACTGTTTTTAATCATGTAGATCATGCCATTCTTATTTTAAATAATTTAGTTTCTTCTAAAAGAATGTGTTTCTTTACTGTTTAATTATGTATTTTCCTTGTATTATCTGCATCAGATGCCATTTTTAGTACTTAGTAGCTGTGAGAACTTGTATAGTTTAATCCCTTAAAAACTCTGCTTTGTTTTTCTCATCTGTAAAATGAAAGTTCTCAGGATATTTGATTAAAAATGCAGATTCATTGTTTGACCCCTTGAACCTGAATGTGTGTGTGTGTATGTATATATATAGACATACATATATATATATATACATATATATATACATACATATATACACACACATATATACATATATGTGTACACATGTTTGTGTATGTATCTCTCTCTCTCATCTTTTTTGATTAGGTTAACCCAGGGATTCTTATGTACTATATTTATCCTAACTTTAGCTTTATTTCCTGGTGATAATTTCCTGGTGATAATATGGCCTCTAACAATTCACAGAAAAAATTCTCCAATTTTATATTGAGCAATAATATTAAATTATATAATAAGTAAAAAACCTACTGTGAATTTTAGTAAAACATTTTGATATTATATTTTGGCTGTTTTTGGAGCACAGAATTTTACCCATTTCATTTTTTTTTCATAACAGGAATATATGTGCACTTTAGAACGTTTGTAATTTACAGGAAAGTAGAGAAAAAATAGACTGTTCTGTTTCGGTCCTCTCCCTGCCTTATTCCCTGCTTCTTCTCCCCAATATCCTTCTCTGCTTCATCCTCATTGTCCAGATCTGTGAAGTGTGTAGGGTCAGTCTTCAGTCTTCTCTGTCTACATTCTCTCCAGATGATGTCATCACGTTTTCTCACTTTCCTTACCTCTGCATGCTGATAATTATTAAATGTAGATCTCTAGCCCTTAACTCTTGAGGTTCTAGATTCTTATGTCTGTCTACATACTCAAATTGTTTACTTAAGTTTAAAATACAGCTTAAGCTGAACATATTCATAATCAAATTCCTGATTTTCTGTAGTTTTCTCTTATCTCCTTCTCCCAGCTACTGAGATAACTCAAAAACAAAAATAAAACAAACAGACAAACAAACAAATCCCCAAACTTGGGATTATGCCTGAATCCTCTCTGTCTTTCCTATCTCATTTCCAACCATTAGCAAATCCTGTTGACTGCCTTCATAATGTGCCCAGAATCCTACAGGCTGTTCTCAATACTGCCAGTGTGATGGTAAAACTCAAGTCATTACTTCTCTTATCAGAACCTCCAGTGGCTTCTCATTTCATTCAGCATATAAACCAAAGTCCTTCAGCTGTCCCTACAAAATATTCCCTGACTTCCTCTCATTAACTCTCCCTGTTTACTTCATTCCAGATATGTTAGTGTCCTTACTGGTCATTTAAAGGCCAGCATATCTCTGACTTAGGACACTTGTACCACTGCTTCCTAAGCCAGAACATTTCATCTCCCACCACTCACATGAGTAGTTTCTTTACTTCCTTTGTCTCTGTTCCAGTGTGCTCTCCCTGGTTATTATAATCTCGGTCCTCATCCTTTGCATTCCCTTAACTTCCTATCCCTTTGTTCTCCCTCTATCACATGCTTGTGTGCGTGCGCGCGCGCGCACACACACACACACACACACACCCCTGTGTTTCCCTCCCTCTTTATTTTTTTCTTTCTATTTTTAATCCACCCGAATGGAAACTTCCATTAAAGCTGGGACTTTTTGATCATTTTGTTGACTGCTGTATTTCTAGGAACTAGAACTCAAGATGCTTAGCAAATGTTTATTTCAAGAACATGGAGACACATTGTTTAAGTTTTCGTTCTTCCAGAAGCAGAATTATAGTGCAAGTACTTTATTTGGAAAATGCAGGGAACATTGGCAGGGAAGCAGAGAAGTGATGTAAGGGGGGGTGGTGACCTACAGCTTCCTGGTGAATGAAACTCAACTCCCCCCGGACATTGCTGCAAAGTGTATGCCTCACATCTGTCTATTCGTGGCCAGGGCAGGCTGCTTCTGAGAATACTGGTTGAAGGCTGCCCCCTGGGTGATGTTAATTGTCCTGTATTTCTGGCCCATCTATCCTCATCTACCAAGGTTCCAGCAAAACCAGACACAAAACAACAAACAAATCAACAACAACAACGACAACAACAAAACCCAGAAAACTTCAGGCAGATCTAGGCAACCTGGAAATGAGGTGAGGGGCACACACTGAAAGGTCTCATGTGGGTGTGAGCACTGCCAATATCTGCTACGTTTGTTATAACCCATCTTATATTGTAGGTTTATTTGCCATCCTGTCAGAAGGTTCTTTAATAATCCAGGCCTGTATTTTGGGAAATAGGATATATAATGTAGTGCAAAGGCCTCCAAAATGAAAATTGCCATAGTCTAAAAGTTTACAAATGAATAAAGGACCTTATTAATGGAATTAAACAGGTACCCAAATATTTCACTGTGACTAGTAAAATTCCTCACATGTGACATGACCTGTAAAGAAGTGTTTAGTATCATATACATCATTTCACTACAACTTTGTAGATCTTTCAGAACCTTCCTGCCATTACCTTTCACAAAGTCTTTTTCAATGATAAATCAGTTGAAATAAAAAACAGGAAAGGAAACTGAAATGAGCCAAAGACTGCTTGTTGATTAATAACCCAGGAGACATTCCTGAACCATAGACCAATTGCTATGCCAACTAAGAATTTTTATGCCTCACCTGTGAAGCATATTTGATAAGACACAGGTAGCACAAGAATCCTCAAAGTTCTTCTTTAAAGGTCAGGATGCCAGATAGGGACTTTTTGGACTAAATCAAGAGGTATATAAATTATATTCCTCTTGATTGTGTGGAAAGTCTCTCTTTAGCCTGAGAGTAAAAACGAGAATTGATGTATAATAGTATTAGTTACCATAGCAATTGGAACCCTAAATTGGCATTTTTTCCCTGAAGAAAAATAATTTGGTATAAGAAACATGGCAAGGGTATTATCAAATGTTTCTCCCTATGTTCGAATGCTAAATAATGAAGATTATGTCATTCTTATTGACATATGTGTTATAATTTCATTATGAACTAGTCAATAAATCCACTAAATATTTACCATGTATTGACTATGTGCCAGGCAGTGTATTATTCATAAAAAGGTACAAGGCTTATATTAAAGTAGTAGCCCCTTTTAAATATACTAGCAATCATCTGATTGATGGTTGGTCTAGACTGTAGCACAAAGGGATAGAGATTAGGTTAAATTCAAATCTAATATTGAGCATATTTTCTATCAATTTATATATTTTCTCTAGTTTTCCCAAAGTTTATTATGTTTTAAATATATGTATATATGTTTAAATGAGTATTCTGTAGTAACTTTTCAAAATAACCCTGATTTATTGTTAAATTGTTATAACTGAGCCATTACAATATGTCTATGCTAAAAAACTCTGTTGAGCTGGGGCACCTGGGTGGCTCAGTCGGTTAAGCTTCCGACTTTGACTCAGGTCACAATCTCATGGTTCTTGAGTTCGAGCCCCATGTCGGGCTCTATGCTGACTGCTCAGAGCCTGGAGCCTGCTTTGGATTCTGTGTCTCCCTCTATCTGTTTCTGCTCCTCCCCTGCTCATGCGCGCGCTCTCTCTCTCTCTGTCAGAAATGAATAAACATTAAAACAAAATTTAATAAAAAGCTCAGTTGAGCACATTTTTTGCCATGTTCACATATTGACTCATTAAATCTTCTGAAAACAAAGAATTTTATATTGACAGTAAAACTGGGCACTTTGTGTTTTATATTTTGTCATTTATATAATCACCACCATGATGATTCTATGATACAGACACATAAGTATTTGTGTTTGTATGAATAAACTAACACTTGCAGGTATATAAATAAGATAATACTAATTTTTACACTTGCTAAGTGGCAGGTTCTTTCTGAATATATATATATATATATATATATGTGTATATATATATATATATATATATATATATATATATATTTAATGTTTACAACAGTCCTAGAAACAATGTACTAGTATTAATCCCATTTTATAGATGAAGAAAGTGAGCCACATAAAGATTAATAAACCACATGAAGATTAATTAACTTTCCCAAAGAGACATAAACAATACATGGAACTATTATTTGAATCCAAGAAAACTAACTCTTGAGTCAGTGTTGTTAATCACTGGGCTACATTTTGTATATATGGTGCATATATATGATGCATGGGTATGAATGTTTACTGTATATGTGATAGGAAGTTGGAAGAAAAAAGAACATTGACTTACTGCTGTACCGACTTGAACCAGCCTTTTCTCTTGCTAGTTCTGTAGCATTTTGTGTGTCTCAGTAGATATAAATACATCCCTCTGACAAAGTAAATCGAATTAAATAATATTGTTTGTACGGCAGAATATGCACGACATGGTGGTATGCCACAATAGCCAATAAACATGTTTCCTGTAGTTTTTGGCATTTCTCAATACACTACTTAAACATTGATTTACCAAAAACTCTCTAAAATTTCTTTTACTGTTTATTGATTTTTGAGAGACAGAGAGGCAGTACAGGAGCAGGAGAGGGGCAGAGAGAGAGGGAGACACAGAATCCAAAGCAGGCTCCCGGCTCTGAGCTGTCATCACAGAGCCTCACATGGGACTTGAACCCACAGACCGTGACATCATGACCTGAGCCAAAGTTGGAAGCTTAACCAACTGAGCCATCCAGGTGTCCCATAACAAAAACTTTTGATGAGGGTGTTCGTGGCCAGATTTACAAAGTTTTAAATTCTGGATTGGCACTTGAAGTGAAGTCTATCTTTAAAATATATATAAATACAATATCAGAATTTTCTTATGGAGTTTATCTTTAATTTTTCATTAGCTATTTTTTATATTAAAAAGCAAAGATAAAGAATGAGAGAATGAGAAAAATCACATTAAAAGGGTAAAATGAGCATATGCTCAAATGGAAAATTTAAAAGATAATAGATCTAAGATATATGCATGGAATAATTTCTCTCTTTTGTATACCTTACTTAATTAAATCTTTGGGGAAAGCCTTTATTTTAGTACTTTAGGTGCAGTAATTCAGGTGAGCTTTCCTTAGCTTGTAAAATGAAGCATAAGAGGTTTGAGATGGAAGAGGAAGGGGAGAAGAAGTCATTTTAGATAGGTATGGAGTCAGTTTGGATTTTCTAAGTCATGAAACAGATACTTGAAGCTATCAGGAAGATTGTTCTAAGGGGAACTGTTCTAAGAAAAAGTAAAGAATAAAGCCTAGTGAGAGCAGTTTCTCCTTCTGATGACTGGCTTTCTTTCCCATTTGCCCTGGCATTGACTTACATAATGTATAACCAAGGTTGACTTGGGGACTAGAGAAGACAAGACAAAGGTTTGGAGATTCCGTGGAGCTTCTTCTCATAACCTTTCCTGCTTGAACCTAGATCACATTTTGTTAAGACCATAAAGTGTCCCAAATATAATCAGTACACTACTAAAGCTTCTAAAGTCTCAGCAAAAGGTGAGGACTGTCACCTTCCCAGTTGTCACTTCCAGAAGGGAGGAAACCCAACTTCATTGTTCATAATTATTATGCTTTTTCTTCTCCTTCTTTATCGTGTGTCTTTTTTTTGTTGTTGTTGTTCCCTGTTACTCTTCCCGGTTCAGTCCTCTAGTGATACTTTTAGTCCATTGTCTCTTTTTTGTCCATACAACTCTAAAGGTGGTCATAATTCTCAGTTTCTGTAGAATAATGGAAGTTGCTTAATCCTACCCTTCTCACACGTGCTGGAGAATACATACCAATGAGAAGAACACATGAAGTCAGTATATGCATTAAGTGGACACCTTTGTTAGATTCTTGGAGCTACAATAAGAAAGTAGCATAAACTGGGCAGTTCAAAACAACTGAAATTTATTATCTCATGGTTATGAAGGTTAGAAGTTTAAAATCAAGGTGTCAGTAAGCCCATGCTGTCCCTGAAGGCTCTAGAGAAAGAATCTGTTCATGCCTTTCTCTTACCTTCTGGTGTTGCTGGTTGTCCTTGGTGCTCTTGGCATAAAGATGCATCGCTCCAATCTCTGCTTGCATTGTTGCATGGTGTTCTTTCTGTGTATCTATGTCTGTGTCCCTTTTCCTCTTATTATAAAGGCACCAGTCGATACTCAGTTTAGGGTTTACCCTACTCCAGTATGACCACACCTGATTACATCTACAAAGACCCTGTTTCCAAATAAAGTCATATTCATATGTACCAGTGATTTGGACTTGAACATATCCTTTTGGGGAACACAATTCAACACATAAACATTGTAACAAAGTGCTGTCCTTATGTGAACTCATATCTTCAAAACTTTGGCTGTTGTGCACATTGGTATGAATGCTCTCCTTGGTCTTCATTCATTCACGGTCTCAAAGCACCCACATTTTGTATACTAGCGATAATACAGGATGTCTGCTGACAATCACATTGTTTAGGGTAAATTCTTAATATCTGATATTTGATCAGCTGTCTGTATGTGCTAGCCATATGTCCAATTAACTCTGTACCCACAGTGACACATTTGTTGTAATTATTGCCTATACAAAATATTACTGTTAATACATGTTTAATCACTGTTGTCATCTCTTGGGGACCATTTTGAAAATCCGTATTTAATAATGATTTGAACTTGAAGTGAGCTACATTGCTTCGTACTTTTAGTCATTGTTTAAGTAAAGAAATTATAACCTTAAACTGTTTAAATCACTTGAAAATCAACAGGGAGCATATTATTTTCACAAACATAGCCTAGATTATTGAATACTGGTGATGATAATCAAAAATATCCATGATGAATGTGTTATTTTACTTTTTAAAATAAAATCAGTCACTGTAGTGATTTTCACACAATACATACAAACACAGTATTAAGGGCTAATATAGAACAACTTAAAAGAAGGTAAGATTTAAGGATTTAGCAGCCAATGAAGATACTAGAGGATTCTGTGAGGTAGGAATACGTCTCTTTGAGACAGAAAAAACAATGGAGACTTTAAGGATGTTGTTACCTCATATCTCCCCAAACAATCAAAAAGGTGAAATAACGTATCAGAAAAGAGAAACAAAAGTTATGCCAAGACAAGCTTCAGAAGAAATTCCAAACCAATTCCAAGATTTAACATCTTCCTGGAAAGCCCAGAAAAGTTACAGGGCTAAATAGGAGCAAGTGAATGCTCATTCTCATAACCTATGTAAAAAGAATTAAAATTGCACTACTGTGTGGTGGGGAAATGGATTTGCTATTTGAGGTTTCCAATGAAGCCTTACTGTTTATTTACAGTTAGTTTATATGCACTTAGTGCTTGATATATATGCAATATGTTGTTTTTAGTTAAATAAACTTCTTGAAAGAAAAGTTAAGATAAAGATCTTACCATTAGGTTTAATTTATGAGTAATTGTGTGGATTGAGGTAATACATGCATGCTTTTAAATTAGTTTGAAAATTTCATTTGACACTCTTTACTCTTATTCAGCAAATAGCCTTAAGTAGAGAGGAGGTGAGCTTGCTGATCATGTGAGATGTTAAATCTTTTATTTAAGTTTATTTATTAATTTAGAGAGAGAGAGAGACAGACAGAGAGAGAGAGGAGGAGGAGGGACAGAGAGAAAATGAAAGAGAATTTCAAGCAGGCTTTGCACTGTAATCTTTACAGGCCCTACATGGGGCTCGAACTCATGAACCATGAGACCATGACCTGAGCCAAAATCAAGAGTCAGACACCTAACCAACTGAGCCACCCAGGTGCCCTGAGATGTTGAATCTTATATTGAGGTCAACTCCTACTGTAATTAAAATGATTCTCATTTTTATGATATGCTCATGAATGTAGTGAGCTGTGTGCCACACTCTTTCCTTAAACTTTGTTAAGAGTAGCATGTTGCTAAAAATAATAACATAAAAATAGCTGAGTAAACAAATTAGCTGCATGAACTGTCAGAAAATTGTATTATGGCATGCTTAGCCAAAGGAAGGAAAAGCTAGTTGTATATTGATTATATTGATTATAAAGGAGTACTACTTTAGATATGATGCTGAAGTAGACTTTACCATTGTGAAAACTGCAACTCAGTCTCCTTTCTTACATTAAAGTGGCTTTCAAGACTTTTTGACTGAGAGTAAGTAGTATATTTCAGACTACAGCCTACTGCATACGCGCGCGCGCGCGCGCACACACACACACACACACACACACACACACACACACACACAAGCTGAATCAGAGTTTATTGAACAGTTTACCCTTTACCCTATACATGAAAAGGTCTCTGTCTTTATTTTAATTGTGTTTGCCCTGTTCAGTCCCAGTCTTTTCCATGTTTTAAGAAATTCTGTAAACATTCTTTAAATTGTTCTCATAAGCTATTAATGGTTCAAGCTACAACTTGCAGTTTGCAATATACTGCTCTACACATGCCTAAGAGACGTGGAACATGATATGTGCTCTCTTATGCGTATTTTTAAGCCTGACACAGGCTCTCTGCACTGCAGGTACATAGGAAGACAGTCAATGATACTTTTGAAAAGGGTGAAGGAAAATAGAAGAGCAAAAAGGAGCCGTGTGTCTGTGGAGATTAATGTTGTAAAATCGGTGGGAAATAAAACTGGTATACATATTTTAGAGAAATAAAAGCTCTCTGGATTCCTTCATATTGCTGATGAAGTAGGTCTTTCAGTACGTGTCAGCACAAAGGTATTTTCAGAATGCAGGAATGCACACTGACTTCATGACTTGAGTCCTCAGGTTCTAATCTTTTCTAATTTCTAAGTAATTTTGTTTTCCATAGGGATAAGCTGTATAAACTGAATTCCTTTGCTAAGGGTAATTGATGTGCTTACGTCTTATAAAGGTAATTCAGAAATACTTAATGTACATCGTGTGTGTGTGTGTGTTCTCCAGAAAATTAATTCCTGAAAGATGTTAAGTTGGGACTATAAATGTATACTTAGGTATTTTAATGCAGTGCATAAAACTTAATATTAAGCCAGTCTATTTTCAAATATTCTCACAAAATTAAGATATAAGCACATAGATCAGTTGAAAACTAAGACCAAATTAACTCATAGCAAGAGGAGGTAGGTCGTGTCCATAGGTATGCATCCAAGAATACTTATCACAGTCCCTAAATTGGTTATTAGACATAAACACAGGTGAGTGAACAACTATTCTAAAAAAGAATGAATACTCCTTGGAAAATTACCTTATTAATTATGCTCACATGGATATTAGCAAAATCTTGTTGTTGTCTTTTAACATCAAGGGAAGTAAGCTGTACCTAAGAAAAAGGGATTTTAGGGAAGAGGTTTGAGAGAGGGATGAGGTATCCAGTATATTGGACGCTTTGATGTCTGGATGGGAGGCAGAGACAGACATGCATCTGTTTATTTAAGAATCTATCAGAGGATTAGAGTGTATCAGAGCAGAAAGAGGAACGCTTCAAATTTGCAAACTTTGGTGTAAGTAATTTCTGTAAAGAACCTTTCTCTTTTTTTAAGTTGTTTTTTAAGTCCATGTTTAAATTCCAGTTAATTAATCCAGTGTAATATTAGTTTCAGGTGTATAATTTAGTGATTCAGCACTTCCATACATCACCTGGTATTCATCACAACAAGTGCACTCCTTAATCCCCATCACCTATTTAATCCATCCTGCCCCCACCTCCCCTCTGGTAACCATCATTTTGTTCTCTGTAGTTAAGAGTCTGTTTCTTGATTAAAAACAGAACTACCCTCTTGGCCAGCAAGAACACTACTAGGTATTTACCCAAAGAATGCAAAAATACTAATTAAAAGGTATATATGCACCCAGATGCTTACAGTAGTCTTATCTACAACAGCCAAACAATGGAAAAGGCCCAATTTTCCATGAACTGATGAATGGATAAAGAAGTGGTATGTATATATATACACTAGAATATTACTCAGCCATAAAAAAGAAGGAAATCTTGCCATCTGTGGTGACATGGATGGAGCTAGAGTGTATTATGCTAAGCGAAGTAAGTCTGTCAGAGAATGACAGCCATATGATTTCACTCATGTGGAACTTAAGAAACAGGGGCCCCTGTGTGGCTCAGTTGGTTAAGTGTCCAACTTGGGCCCAGGTCATGATCTCACGGTTTGTATGTTCAAGCCCTGCATCGGAATCTGTGCTGGAAGCTCAGAGCCTGGAGCCTGCTTCAGATTCTGTGTCTCCCCCTCTCTCTGCCCCTCCCCTGCTCACACTCTGTCTCTCTCTCTCTCTCTCAAAAATAAATAAACATTAAAATTTTTTTAATTAAAAAAATAAAAAAAGAAACAACACATAAGCAAATGGAAATAGAGACAAATCAAGAAACAGAGTCTTGACCATTGAAGTCTTTTTTTCTTTTAAGATTGCTTGAAACAGTTTACAATGTACATTGAGTGGCATTTATCAATAAAAAATTGCCCCCAATTTTTCCCTAAGCATGCACAGTGTCTGTTCTTTGCTTATATTTGTAATTTATTGTATTGAGTATTTAGAAATTTATTTTGAAGGATTTAACACAGATTTAAGGATTTAAGGCTCATCACCAGATTGTCAATCCCCAAAATGATAAAGGTTGAAGGAATAGAGGATAAACTCTTTCCATATATTGTATAGTTATTACAAAAGTTCTTAAATAGTTTATTACTCAAGAATAATTACTGAACTCCTTCTATACCTAGACCATACACTAGATTAATAGATACACAGAGACAAATTGCGTATTAGTTCTATTATACAAAAGAATCATAACCAGATGAGAAATTTCCAAGATATACTGCTGTATTTCTCTATTGACTCTTTTGACAGTTTGCAAGCAATCACAACACCCCTGAAGTGACACTTAGAAGATTGACAGAGCTAGACAAATAGATTCAGTCATATGTTTGGCTCTAATCAGATAGAGTTATCAATGTGCTGACAGCAAACTCATGACTTTGTATTTATTCCCTACATAATATGATTAAAACCTTGTGCATACTGACAACACAGTATATCATAATTAAGAATCTTGTTCAAATATATAATCCCATCTATGGTACCCTCAGGAATAAATGATCACTGAAATTTATGTAGACAATGGAAACAAAACTCTAAGAACCATGTAAGTCTATGTATATCATAATAACTGGCTCCATGTCTGAACTTCTGGTAGGTTTGATTAGTATTTGTTTCATTTTATTTAAAATTGTTTTATAAAAAAATAAATATTTCATAAGCATCCTAAAACCATAAAAGTGAGGGAAAAATGTTACCTTCATTGAATTTAGAGCTTCTCATATATTGTCCCTAGATTTGTACTGTATAGGAATCAATGGTAACCTGAGTATCACTGCAGTGGAGCTTAAGAATTCCTATACAAAGCAAGCAAACAAACAAAAAACAAGCAAACAAAAACAGTTCATGACTTGGTGGCCTCTAGCCACACTGCAGAGTTACCTAACCTCACAGGGCACAGCCATGTCGAATAATGTTCATACCCAATATATACTGATTCTGTTTGTGGTGAGCTAGGAAACTAACAGCTTGGACTAAATTGTAAATTGAAACACTTCTGTGGAATTTGTCTTGTAAAGGAATTGTTTCATTTCAAGAAGGACATTTTCATTCCCCCCCCTTTATATTGTATGAGAAAAACAAAATAAGTTGCATTCGGATCAGACCGACAGATGAGATTTGTATTTAGTGGCAAGGCATTCTGTCTGTGATATCAGTCATTTCAGTGGTTTGTTTTTAGCCCTGTGACCAGCGAGCTAATCAAGAATAAATTCCTAGTATTCACTAAGGGAGAAAATATGAATTAAAGCAAACACAGCATTTGATTCAGATCTCAACTCCACTTTCCTAATCCCACCTATTTTAAGTAAAGCACATATTCCACTTCTCTTTTTCCTCACCTTCACATTTTGTTTGCATGGTATGGCCATGAATGGTAGCATGTTTCGAATATAATGTCAGTTATGTATGGTATTTGTGCTGTCACCCTCTGTTCCCCACCCATAACAGACATTAGTAATAAATCACAGCACTCTTCCCTGTTGAGCTGTCCAACATTCTCAAAATAATGTCTGAGGCTGCCTCTACTCACTCACCATCCCTGGCTCTTAAGCATGGACTTTGGAATTAAGAGGACTTGGTTCATGTCTCATCTCTGCTACTCACTGGCTTCATGGTGTTGGGAAAGCTACATAGCCTTTCTGAGCTTTATTTTACTCACCTATAAAGTATGGTAATGACAGCAGCTTTATAAGGTTGTTGGGAAAAGCAGAATGAGCTGAGATTTGTGAAATATACAGTGTTTAATGTATGAAATGTGACAATAAATAACATTTATTATTTAGGAGACCATCTTATATATTACCAGGGCATTCAGTATATTAAACTTTGTAGTATTTAGCAAAATGTTTTTATTGTCATTGTCAATATCCCAAAAGCATTTAATATCCATGGGAGTGGAGACCAGATAATACCATCTTAGTGTTTAGCACAGTGCTGGCTAATGCTGGATACAAAGTAATGTTTGTTGAACTGTCCTGAGCGTACCACCCACTGTTCTCCTTTATGATTCTCATTTAACTCTTTGTTTCCAAGTAAACTTTATCAGTCATTTCAATGCATTGGTTACAATCATAATATAAAGTACTTTCAGATGATAAATTAGGCACATTCCAGATCACAATCACCTAATCTGCAGTCCTTACCCAATTAAATGAGGGAATATGTGTCAGCAGAAGGAAGATTCTAAGAGAACACACATAAAACCACCTTAACTTTTGACGGCTTAATAAACTTAGATCTTAAAATTCTCCTCTATCTACTCATAAAGTTCTTCATTTGACTAATTTCCTTGTTTTATTTTACTGTAAGTTTTCTTTCATGCCTAGAACTTTACATTCTATTCTAAGATACCAGTAGGAGGTTATCATTGAATTATAGGCTATATTGAAGTAAATGGTGGTCACAATTTCTCTCCTTGATATACTTTAGAATACCTGAATCAATTTGGAATTCAGAATTAATACATTAATAGATATTGAGGCAACCAAAAGAAACTGAATACAAAAAATATTATATATAGTTTATTTAGAAAGTGTAGGTATTCCACTTTTACTGTAGCTGCCTTACTCTGACCCTGACACAGCATCAATATTCCCTAAGCTCTAGTTAGCAAAAGACAGTACAATGTCGTAGGTGGTTTATCTAGCTCGTGGTTTTTTTTCCTTATAGCAAGTTCTAGCTTACCACCCAGAAAATGCATGTTTCCTTGTCTGTAGTAGACCTCCTGTTCTTCCTCACATTTCTAAAATTCAGTTAATAGATAACACCCTTCTCTACTGTTGACATGGTGAATGACAGTCTTAACTCTCAGTTATACAGTATGCCCTAACCAAACCCTCAAAGATGATGGTAAATAGTAAGTGGGCCTTTGACCTCTTGATTAGGTCATGGGCGTGGAGCCTTTATGAATAGGATATGTGCTTTTACAACAGAGGCTCCAGAGAGATCCCTAGCCCCCTTCTACCATATGAGGACACAGCAAGAAAGCCACAGCTATGAACCAGGAAGGGAGCTCTCACTAAAATACGGCCATGCTTGGGGTTTGGTCTTGGACTTCCAACCTCCAGAACTGTGAGAGATGTATTTTTGTTGTTAATGAGCTACTTAGTCTGTGATGTTTTCTTGTGGCAGCCTGAGCAGACAAAGACACTGGTTAAGATAGTGTTGTCTTTTGTGATAAAAATACTGATATTTTCAGTGAGTTGACACAATAGAAACTATTTCTTTTCAAGTCATAATCTTAGATGATGATCAGTTTGGCAAGTGAACTCTTCTCCACAGTCTTTAACGTGTAGCTTTCCAGGTGGTCAAGGTCGTCTCCACGCCAACTGGCTACGAAGTGGAGGATTGTATGGGCACACGTCATGTTCACTCATACTCTGTTGTCTAAACCTCAGTCTTGTGGTCACACATAACTGCTAGGGAAGCAGACAGTATAGTCTACTGCATACCTGAGGAAAAAAAAGGCAGTGTATTTTGATGAACATTTTGTAGCCTTTGCCACAATAACTATACCTTAATATAAAGGGCTAGAATCTAAACACATGATCTATGTAATAGGAGTTACATGCACATGTTAACAGTGGGTGAGCCCATAACGTGAGTTCTAAAAGTTAAAACTAAAATCATATTTGTAGTGGACAATTCTAGGAGATCAAGGCTTTAGTCACCAATCCAGCATTCTTTCTAATGTGTCATCTGGTAATAGACTTATAATTTGTCACATCAGTCACTCCCAAAAGCAGTTTTGCAGTTAATGCAAATAGAGAGTACATATAGTTTTATTTAGGTATTTTCCATGCGCTATTTTCTCTTGATTCAGTGCTTATATGAACACAGCTGAAACCTATTAGTTTAATTAGAAGTCATTTAAAATCATTCATTTTATTTTTCTTTTAGATATTACTAGTAATTAAGATTGTGAACACTCTGGGCAGGAAGTGAAGCACATTTAACATGTTTTGTAGTCTCCTTTGAAAGTACTGGTGGTAAATGAAGATAATCTAGTTATAACATCCACTGTAGTGTTCTTTAAGTGCCATGTATGTTTGCACTGCATAAATATGGCCAATGAGGTTTAAAAATTGTCTTAAGACAACCTTGTTTTAGGAAATCCTCTTTTTCATTTCTGCTTCTTAACGGCTTTTGAAATTTTAGGTGAATTTTTTTCTATTTTAATGATTAAAAAATAGTGTCATTCCTTTCATTTTCTCCAATCCTGGAAAGCATCTAAGTGACACAGTAGTAATTTATGGCCTTTCAAGGTTCTGTGCGATTCAGTTAAATTCCTGTGCCTTCTGATTCTAATAATTGTTATTTTGTATTATGATTGAAAGTTTCTCAAGTATCACAAAAGAGAGTGGTAAGAAACAAAGGTGATAGGATTAAACAGTAAAATATTTTTTAACTGTAAAAGGAACCAGTTTTAGCATTAATCCGTTGTATAGCTTGTAGCATTTTGAGCAAAAGTTTATGCTACCATGGAAGTCTGCCCTGTTCATGTTTCTTATTCATAGGCACTCTACACCCTTATGAAGCCTTCATAAGTCTCTAATTACTACCCAACTAGCCCACATTCTTCTATGTGGCTGACCCAGAGGCTGGAGAGGGGACTTTGTGTCATGCATTAGAACATTTTAACATTGGGCAGTTTAAGGTTACTGTAGACATAAATGAGAAATTCTTTGTGTGCATAAAATTAGAAGAGATGGAAGAAGGGATAATTGTGTGTGTGTGTGTGTGTGTGTGTGTGTGTGTGTGTGTTGTTCTGTTTTATTTTGCTTTTTATTTTCTTCTCAAAAGAGTTCTTACAGTTGTACAAAGACAAAAATGAGTATCTCTGTTGGAGAAAAATGGAAATCTTTGGGTGACTGACTCTATAATCCCTCCAAATACAGACAAAAAATGAGGGACTGAGGAGCAAGGTGTATTAATGTACAGGGCTGTCTTATTTATCAGCATTATTAAAGAGTTAACAGCATAATAATGGAAGGCACTCTTGGAGAATTAATTTACTTGTTAAAGTAAGAGTGAAATTCCCTCATTTCATCTGTTCAGCAAATATTGTTGAACTCCATGAACCAAGTATTGGACTAGATACTATATAGATGTAATTCCTACCATCATGAAGTCTGTAATAGACTTAAACACATTCTTTAATAAGCCATACTCATAATTTGAGGTCACTTACATTTATTGTTATGAGGATGAGTTATTATAGTTTCAGGCATATACTGGTACTTTCAACTTGTTGAAAGACAGATATTTGTTCACCAAATATTATAGTTTCAGGAATATACTGGTACTTTCGACTTGTTGAAAGACAGATATTTGTTCACCAAATGGGCTTACAATTTTCCATTTTATGCTTTTATAAAATCTTCTTACTACTATATTTTATCTTTAGTCTCATCTGCTACTCACTTTGTGTTAGTTTATTCCATTATATCACTCTTCTAAATTCTATAATGAACTTTCTCAGCCTTGTTAATGGAAGTTAAAGCAACTTAGCCACTATAATTTTATAGGACTCATCATACAATATAACAAAAGGGTCATCAAACATTTTCTGCAAAGGACAGATAGTAGATATTTTAGGCTTTGAGAGACATGTGAGGTCTCTGTTCCATATTCTTTGTTTTTCTTTGCAACCATTTATTAAATTGTTAAAACTATTTTTTGCTTGCCAGCAATGAAAGAAAGAAAGAAGGAAAGAAAGAAAAAGAAAGAAAGAAAGAAAGAGGCAAGCCATGGTCAAAATTGTCACACAGGTGGTATTTTGTTGGCTCCTAATTATAACCTATACAATCAACAGTATTTGAAGTTTAGCTGCATTTCAGAGATTTCTTCTTTGTATACTTTCAGTTATAAAATAGTGGGGAAAAGTAGGAGAGAGATAAGCTTGAAAAGGTTACCAAATGGATTTTGGTCACTTCTAGCCAAAGAAAGACATATATGAATAACCCAAATGGGGACATGTTCTAGCTGAATTACAATTTACTTTGATTTACTCAATATAGTTTTCAGTAGGAGTAAATGTACACATGAAATGTATGTTATTAATGGTATCCACAAATTAAAGTTTTTCACTTTAAGAATTATTTTATTCTTAGACTATTGGCTAATTCTATTGGCTGAAACAACCCCCCTTTGTGATATTTTGTCAAATGGCAGCTGTTTGCAATCCTTTAAAATTACCCTATATTTTATTATAATGTGAGTAAGAAAATCAAAGGATATTTACTGTGAAGGCACTAAGGGATAGTAACTAAAATTTTGTTGTAGCATTACACATTATCACAGAAGTAAATGTGATGTCTCAGTTTGAAAATATAACTTCAAAATTGGCTGAATCTTTCACC
Organism: Prionailurus bengalensis; assembly: GCF_016509475.1. Taxonomy (NCBI): domain Eukaryota; kingdom Metazoa; phylum Chordata; class Mammalia; order Carnivora; family Felidae; genus Prionailurus; species Prionailurus bengalensis. The sequence goes on along the minus strand of NC_057359.1, from coordinate 52,068,594 downwards.
TTGAGAAATGGATTAAACCACTTGGGTTCTTGGCTCTTTTTCATAACCAAGACAGTTCTTCATAGCACTTAAAATATTAAATTTAACTGTCAATGTGTGGTCTAAACCTGCATTGGGAAAGTTGTCAAAGTACACATAATACAAAGGTTTTACCAGTGTCTACATTCTCCTTCCTGAGTATCTCCCTCCATTTCCTACCCTCAAAGGCATCTGTCAACTATTACTGAGAGGCTTAAAGGATAGTTTGTTAATCTATCTGTAGGTTAATCATCACATTTTTCCTTAGCTCAGCAGTTGTTAAACTTTACAATGGATTTGAATCACTTGGAAGGCTTTATTAAATGTACATTTCTAAATCTTTTCCCTATCATGTAGACACTGATTCAGTAGTTATAGCATGGTGCTCAGGAGTTTGTACTTTGTAAAGTGTTTTTGCCATTTTTTCAGGTATATAATGTGTAGTACCACATTTTAAGAAACACTGTTATAACCCATATAATGTAAGTATTTCTGATTACTGATAAAATTTAACTCTATTTTATCTGTACTTCCACACCAACTTCTCTTTTTTGTGCTGTGATACGTATACCTGCCACTGAAGGAAACTGTAATCTTGAGGAAGAGAGAATCCCATCTGGGCTTTTAAATTGATTCCAATGTTCTTTACAGTATAGCATGCTATATTTACTAGCATGTGTCATCTTCAGACATGTGTATGCTCCTTGTGGATATGGAGGCTGCCTCATACATCTCAGTATCTATTGCTGAAGCTCTTTGCTTAGCACTTAGTAGTAACTCAGTAAGTAAGGTGAGGTTCTTGAAAGCACCATTCAGTGAAGTACTATTTAGAGGAGCATACATATGGTGGTGATGGCAAGAATCCACACCTTCTCTATATATTTGGATTCAATGACATTTGACTTTCTGCAACCAACACCACATATCTGTCACTTCAAGAAGTTAGTACTTCTTTTGAGTGATATCAGGAGAGTTTTGTCAAGATAAAAACAAAATGAGGCTTGCTTTGTGCTTTCATTTGAAGGTGGTATATAGGAAAATACATTGTTCCTCATAGCAGCAGAGAATTAAACAGGATGATATGGTTCTAAGTAAAAGTCAGTGAAGTCTTGTGAGTAGGTTAAAAAAGTCTGTTGTCAAGCTGATAAAAAACAAACCATAACACTACATTCTTTTGAACATGGTTTTAGACTCTTTCAAAGGATCTTAAAGAGAAGAAAAATAAACTTGATTTTGTTTCAAATGATGTAGGCATTCCTGATTGAAAGCAGAAGTCTAATCCCAGAATCTGTCATTAGATATGTGATCCTCAGTAAATTATTTAACCTAGCTGAATCCAAATTTCTCTTTTTGCCAGAGATGGTCCTGTAATGCTCTTAGAATTCTTTGAAGGATACACTTAGCAATGCATATAAAAGCACCACATATTTGTGTGTTGTTGATTGGGAAGCTAGCCAGATTATCTCAGAATAATATTCCAGTTTGATCATTCACTTGGTAAGAAGGAGTATGTTGATGATGACAATAAAAGAAGTAAGGTTTATAATGCCAGGGCCTATGTGCTTCCAGTAATTTCCATGCCAGAACCTCCTGTCTTGTCAAATTACAGATTCTCCAGATTTACCTCCCCTTTCTGAATATATGCAAATATGCAAGTACATAAACATTTATTGAGCAACTATTATGTTCCAGGATATTCCTAGGTGCTGATACAACAGTGACCAGAGGAGCAAAAATACTTGTTCTAATATATCCTATTAGGAATAGATTGTTACTGGGGTACTGATAACAAACAGATACATGAATAAAATGCATGGTATGTTGGATGGCAATAAATAAGATACCGAAAAATAAAGCAGAGAGTAAGGGTAATAAGCAGCTGGAGGTCTAAAATTTTAAGTGGGATGGGATTAGAGAAGTCCACTCAGGAGGTAACCTTTGAGAAAATAATGAAAAAAAAGAGGGGCATGACCATATGGAGATAGGGAAGAGAATTCCAGGAAAGAATAGCAAGTGTTAAGGCTTCAGGTGCATGTGTGGCTAGTGTTTTGAGAATAACAAAGTAACTGATGCCCCTGGAATGGAGTGAGCAAAGGGGACAATTATAGGAGATCAACATAATCTGCTCCTGACAGGTAAGGGAGGTGGAATTGGGGAGAGGGGTATATAGATTCTATAGGGTTTTGTAGGCTAATATAGAGACTTTGAGTTGAATGAGATGATAAGCCTTGGGAGGTTTTGAGCAAAAGACTGACATATTCTGATTTAAATTTTTAAAAAATGAGTCTAGCTACTATTGAGAACAGGTTATAGAGACACATAGGTGGATCAGGGAGATCAGTCTGAAGGTCCTGCAATAGTCCAGGTAAGAGATGATGATAGCTTGGACCTAGGTGGCTGTGATGGAGGTAGAGAGAAGTATCAAGATTCTGGATATGTTTTAAAGGTTGATTCATGGAGTTTGGTAATGGCTGGAATGCAGATTATAGAAGACAACAGGTCTTTGTTTTTTGCCTAGGGACTTAGAAAAAGGAATTGCTTTTTAAATTTGGGACAGCTGTTGAAAAAGCAGGTTGGACAGGGAGGGGCAGAGACCAAGAGATTTATTATGGTCCTGACTGGGTTATGATAAATACTTAATTTCCACGTGAAGGTGTCATAAAGGTGCTGATTTTAGAGTATAAAGCATTTAAAATTGAATGTGGCTGTTTGGAGCCTGGTATCATGTTGTTTGTGTTTCACTGACCTGATGTTGAGTGTCTGGCTTTACATATACCATCACATGTGACAGTCATTATCATGGAGTGATATATTATTTCAGTAAGAATGGGAATATTACATTATTTTGCTCCAACAGAGATTCATATTCACGGACAAATCTGTAATGTCACCAAAATTATTATCATTGCAAAATTATATGTGCATTGTTACAACTGGTGGATTTGCTTTGTTTTTAAATTATTTTATAGAATCATTGAATATTTTTTTTTTCATATTAGTAGGACACCATCCCATTGTGTACTAGAATCAATATATTTATCAATTAGCCTATTAGATTTTAGATATAAGTCTATTGAAATATTCAAAGGCCCCATTTATATACAGATATAGATATAGAAATATAGGTAGAGAAATATAGATATAACATATGTTTACAAGTGCCTATGTATATCCCTGTATATATGTGATATATTTGGATGTGGATGTTTACTCTCAACATCTATTGAATACTTAATGTAGATCAGACATTGAGAAAATTATTCTACTTTAATCCCATTTTCTTGTCAACAGTCTCCAAGGTATTATTCCTATTTTATGAAAAGAGGAAACTGAGACCTAATTGGGGATTTCTTCCACAAGGTCTCACAACTGTTGGCTGGAAATAAGATGCAGCACTCCAGTAACCACTACCATATGCCTTATATGTGCACAGAAATTTCAAGGAAATTTTGTTGCATGAATCTACTGTCAGTTGATTGTTAATACAGCCCTAAAGTACTCTTTTCAGTTATAGTAGCACCCTCTTCCACCCCACATGATGAAAATTAATATAGGCTGCCAAAATGGTTGCTTCACATTTATCTTAATAATCCATTCCAATATCTGACAGTGGGATACATGCAATATTCAATGACCTTGGGCTTCAGGGATTTTTTGATAGTATTCTTAATTTCCTAAAGAGTATCTTTTTTTTCTGTGATATATAAAATGAAATAGAAAATATTTGATTACAATAGTATAAATACCACCTTTTCACATCAGTGTGACATAAAAGGAAATTACACTTTCTGCCATCCCTAACTGAATGACATCAATTTCTTCATTCCTCCAGCAGTCCTGGTTTCTAGCTTGGTGATCATGAAAATGTCTCCTCCTGAATCTTTTCCAGGTCTCCAAAGATCCTGTCAGTTTTCAAATCCAGAAGGTTTCATTTCCAAGACATGCACCTCATTATACTGCTCAGCCAGAAATTCAGCTCCCAATGAACCTGATGTCAGATCAGTGTGTCACAAGCCAGTTTTTAACACTAGAATATAAAATCCTCAGAGTGAGGGTGTAATTGTCCCAATTACATTTCGGCTGAGAATAAACTCAGTAATGTCCGTACATTGGGGAAAAAATAATGTCTTATAATGCCATTTCACATATAGATAGAGAGATACTTATATACAAGTTTATTTTAGTTGGTACTCCAGCTTAGCCATATCTTAATGTTTATAAATCATGCATCAGGGCATTACTGCAAAACTATGCCATAACACTGTGATATCCTAGAAATTCAGTAACATAAATTGGAGGGCTCCATTATTGATCAATTAAAGAAAATTAATGTTTCTCCAATCAGTCTGTGCTTTCAAAAATCATAAATTAAATATAATGTTATGCTGTCCATACATATTGGTGTAGACTACATACTAGACTGAGAAAGGCCCTGGGATCATGAAGTAACCACTCCGAAGCCCATTTCTTCCTCCTGAAAGATAAGAACTTCAGCCTGTGTTGACTGAGAAGTGGACTGATGCAGAACAGGAGCCCACATCCCCTTGCATTATAGTATAACCAAACGCCCGTTATCAGGTTGTGGATTACATGGGCTGTGTTATTGCTGCCCACAGTCTTGCTGGGTGATTTACCCTAGGATTTTATGCATATTTGTAAATTTTTTCCCATTCATTTTATCTGAGTTTTAGGAGGACTGGTAATTTTATCTAACATTTGGATATAAATAAAAAAGACTCTTAATCAGCAAAAGAGGGCAAATTGACCTATGTCAAGTTTTCCATGTTAGCATCCTTTCTTTATATTTATACACTGAATGAAATGACACCCTTTTACTCCTAACGAAGTATGCATTTCTACTGAGCTCTAACCCACATTTTCTGATTAATTCAAACCATCTGCTGGTGAGTCCACTATACATTTTTATATTGTGGGTTAATGAGACTTGAGGGACTGTGTCATTCATTTCTTCTTCCAAACTTGAGGGTAAACACCAGCTAGAGAAAGGGCTCTTTATATTTTTAATGATGCAATCTTCCTTCAACTGCAATGTAGAAAATACCAATAATTTTATGCTTTGGCTTTTTAGAGCTCAGTGCTTTTATGACTTGCCACCGATATCTTATATAACCATTAGTGTTTTGAAATGGCTTCTCTACAGATAACATAGTGGAGAATCTCAACATGATGCTGTCTTTTTGTCACAAAATGTACTTTAAATTTCAGTCTGGTGAGAGGTGTTTAAAAACAGATGCAATTTCCATTGCTTAGTGCTTGAGAATTGGCTGTTGGGCAGTGTTGAGTGTGTTTACATTCTTATGTGGTGGGCTTAACTGCTTATCTGTATCAATTGGCATGAACTTCCCAAAGTACAGAATTTAGATCCGATTTTCTCCAGATCATGGTATGAAATTGAATGAGCTAAATCTTTATTGCCTTTGATATGGTTTGGGAATAACGTTTACATTAGGCGTGGAAAGTATAGCTGAGGTCGGCTGTCTAGGATTCTAAATTGTAACTTTATATTTAAAGAAAAAATATAGCTCACATACTTTCAGAAGCATCAAACAGGGCACTTGCTTATGGATCCCGAGAAAACAGCTTCTTGACCTTTAATAATGTCTTAGTCCTATTGTTTATCCTCTGACAAATGCATGTGGACTTGTCAGTGGGGAATCACAGCCCACAAGTAAATGATGGAAGAATATTTGCATTTATTTGCTTGTTTGACAATAATTCTAAGCACCCTGGAAGAAAAACAATTGAAAAATTAGGTTAACTCAGGCTGAGCCCAATAAAAATCCATCCCCTCAGGTTCTCCATAAATGATGTAAGTGCTGAAGACTTAGTTTCTTAGTTTATATATGACCAGAGAAATGCTATCAGTCATCTATAATTTTCATGTCCCTGTTGCTGACAATAGATTATTAACAAATTTATGGTGAATGGCTTTGAAATTTCTGGGAAGTTTTCTAGCTTAGATTATCAATTTGTACAACTCCGTAGGACAGTGGAGTTCCTAGAGTGACAGTTTTGGCTAATCTACGACAGGGCCTAATCTTGGGGTCTTTAAATCGATGACAAAGTATTGAAGCCAATGAGTGATAGCATATTGAAGTCTGTCATAATTCTGTATAATAAAACCATAGGTTATACATGAGCCCCATTGGACTGGATGTTGAAGGTAACTTTGAACAAGAGACCTCTCTCCACTTTTGCACATAGGAGGCAGTACCATTTCATATTGGTAAGACCAGCAGCCCTTTATTCTGAAGCTCAAAACTTAGGTTATGCCACAGCTATTCAAATTCCCTGTGACTCCTGAATTTATTTTCTCATTATCATCTGAGTCATTACCTGAGGGCAGAGGTCAACCTAAATTTAATCCTTAAAGTATAAATTAGGGTCAAATATATTAATGAAGGACATTATCTTTCTCTTAGCTTGGAGGCATAGTCAGTTGGTCCCCCCCACCCCCACAACTAGTTCTCTTGAGATTTTCTTTATCTTCTTTTGCTCTAAACGACAGCAGTGGTTGAGAAGCCAGCATGTTAGGCCCATCCTTATTCAGCCTCACCTCTTTCTGTTCCACCTTGACAGGACTCTGCTTCAGTCCTCCCCCAATGGAAGAGCAGCCTTACTCTGTGCATCTCACTGCCCCCACGCCCATTCACAGTCATCCTTTAGGTTGATAGCATCCTTAATTTTACAGTTGAAGAACCTAAAGCCCAGATATTCCAAGTGACTTATTAAGGTTACCAGATCATTACAGCAAAGCAAAAAAAAAAAAAAAAAACAAACAAACAAACAAACAAAAAAAACCCACAATCCTAGAAATTCTGATTCCTAATCCACTGGAAAAGAATTTTGATCATCTGTTACCTACTATGTGCATCGTAAATGGAAATGTCATGCAGTCTCTGAGTCAGAGTTTTCTCATCTTCAAGACTTAGAAAATAATGTCTAAGAATTTTGCAGGTAAATGGCTAAATATGAGATAATACAAATGTACATAACAGTGCTCAATAAAAAATAATTATTTTTGTTTTACTTCTTAGTGTTATTATGACTGTATTATATCACACCTTCTTTGTAGACTGAAAATTATATGTTCCATTCATCCCCCTGACTTCCTACAAGATTTTAGTGTGTTTATTTTAATTATCTGAAAAATCCTGGGGACAAGATGCTACTGCTTTCCAGAATTGAGGTTACACATAACTTTTTTTTCCTAAAACAGCAGGTTTATAGACAGCAGGGAGGTTATATAAATATTATTACTGTTGCATTTGTACTACATTATGAGGCAACTATGTATTTATATACTGATCATGGAACCTAAGGACTTTGTTTTGGGGCGGGGGGAGAGGAAATCTACCCATTCTGCATGTCTGACTAAACTGACATGTTTTCACTTTGCCAAAGAATGTTTCATGAGGTAGATATTGCCATTAGCAAAGTTAATACCTCAGTATTCTTTGGTGAAACTCCACAGTCTACGTGGACTTGAAATGCCTGGAATATTTAAAGTTCTCAAGTGAACGTTAAGTTTCACAGTGTCCGATGAAGTGGCTTCCTTGTCTTAGAACCACTGTATTCACTTGGATCCTAGGTTTCCAGTCTCTGTAGTGACCAGTCTCATGGGCCACTTCTTTTTAGTTTCTTCCTCTTCCCTGGACTTCCTGACACTGACATGCCCTCAGGCTTACTACTAGGACTTCTCCTTTCCTTTCTCTCCCTTTCCTTCTCTCCTCACCTACATTGATTTCCTCAGTGAGCACATCACATCTCTTTGTAAGAAATTTGCAGTACATGCTGCTGACTCATAAGTATACACTTGATTCTTAAACAACAGGGGAGGATAGGGGTTCTGACCCCCACACAGTTGAAAATCTGCATATAAATTTTAACTTCCCCCAAACTTAGCTACTAATAGTCTGTTGGTGACTGGAGTCTTACTGATAACGTAAATAGTCCATCAACATGTATTTTGTATGTTATATGTATTGTATACTGTACTCTTACAATGAAATATCCTAGAGAAAAGAGTTATTAATAAAAGCATAAGGAAGAGAAAATACATTTACAGTTCTCTACTGCATTTATCAAAAAATGTCCACATATTAGTGGACCTGTATCATTCAATCCTGTGTTATTCGAAGGCCAACTGTATATCTCTAGCTCAAAGTGCCCTTTGAACATTAGATATCTAAATTTACCCACCTACTAAAATGTCCAGCAGATGTCCCAAACTCATTGCATACAAACGTGAATTTTAAGTTTCAGAAGGAGAGAGAGAGAAGGAAAACAGGAAAGGAAAGATTCCTGCTTTACATACTGTCTGCTTCATGTCATTTAATGTCAGCTCCACTGTTGATTGTTCCAGCTCCAAGTCCTCAGAATCATTCTGGAATTTTCTTTTTTCTTCATACCTACATCAAGTCATTAGCAAATCCTAGTTCTTCCTTGAAAACATATCCAAAGCCACACCATTGCCAACTTTTTCTTCTGCTGTGCTACCACCCTGGTTCTCATCTGGACTATCACAGCAGCCTCCTGACTGGTCTCTTTGGTTGAAACTTTGTCTCTTTATAGTCTTTTCTAGTCTTTTCTCATAGCAGCCAGAGTAATCTTGTAACACGTCAAGCCAGCTCAAAACCATGTAATTGTTTGCCATTTCTGTCAGGTCAGAAGCCAAAGACCTGTGCTCTTCTGTTACCTTGTAGACATTTTCTTTTACTCTGATTTCTCTTGCTGACTCTACTTCAGCCCCAGTTGCCTGCACTGAGCATACTGCCTGCTCCAGGTCTTTGCACTTGCTGTTAATTTTGCTTGGAGTGTTTTCCTCAAGTATCTCTTTTTTCCATTGAAGATTCCGCTCAAAAGTTAACTTTTCAAGGGGTGGCTAGCTAGCTCTGCTCCGTCAGTAGAGCAGACTCTTAATCCTAGGGTCATGAGTTCCACCCCCACATTGGATGTGGATCCTACTTAAACAAACAAACAAACAAAAACAAAAACAAAAACAAAAACAAAAATGTTAACACCTCAATGAGGCATATACTGACTACTCTATATAAACTGTGACACTTCTCACAGGACTTGTAATACATCCTGATCTGTTTTATTATTTTTACCATGGTATTGGTCTTCTTCTAATGTACAAATAATTTCCTACTCTGTTATGTTTATTCTTACTTATTTATATTTCTCAACTAAAATGTGATCTCCACAAAGGCAGGTATTTTTGTCTTTGTTCACTGATGAATAAAATTTGTCTATAACTCTTTAGAGAATGAAGGACTGCATATGTTATGTATACTTGTGCTGCCACATTCTCTTGCATTTCTGACTTCTGACAAGAATCACTTGTATTCTCCTGGGAGGACATGTCTACAGGAAAATTTTACCTACAGGCATACAGCTTAATCACCCTGTGTTCTGGTTTGACAATAATAGAGAGCCAATTGTCACGTTCAGTTTTCTCTCTTTTTTTTTTCCTAAGGTATCATCAACTTTACTAAAATTGTGCTATATAATTCAAAATTAATACAACTACCAAGAAACATAAAGGTAATGCATGCATTCCCTGTTTTGAAAGTGAAAGTAGTTATAGAATCATCAGGCCTTGAAGTTTAATGCCTAAAAAGGATTTCTGAGATCTAACCTGTTCCCTGAATTCATACTTGAATAAAAAGGTCTAGTTCATCCAAAAGTCATATGTTCTACATGCCCATTATATGCCATGCATAGTATTGTGGAAGTACAAAAGTGCGACATTATTTTTGTCTTCAAGAAATTTCAAGTCTTGTAGGTAAGACCGATAAGCAATCATTAATCTCACTGGTGGTGAGATTTCCACTTTAATACGAAATGCTTGAAGAAACCTTGTTTGACATCCAGCCCTGGAAGTCATTTAGACCCATGGTGCTTCTTCATCACCTAGTTCAGTGGCATAGAATGAAAGGGGATCCAGGCTTTGTAACAAAAAACAGGAGAGGTAACCTACCCATGCCAGTATTTGAAAGGGGGTATCCTCATGATCAACTTCTAGAGCAAAAATTCAGCATGTCTGTTTTCTGTAAGTCTAAAAGATTTTTGTATTCAGTTAGCCCCTTAATTGTATGTTGACAGCCACTTTGTGATATGGGGCAAATCTAATTAAATGTTGCAAATTTGTTTCTAATTTTATAATATTCTTACTGGTTTTATTGGTCCATTGTAATATTTAGATAAAATATGACTGAACATGCCATTTTGAATTGTCAAAGTAGTGCAGATTTGAGATAAATCCGGTGTTCACTTCAGTGAATGTGACTTAATTAATGCATGTACATTATTTGCATAAAGCAAAGCATTGTTTACTTAAAATAATTGTAGGTATATGATAAAACTTTCTTACTAAAACTTACTGGAAAATGATCAAGAAGTTGCTTATGTTATTTCTAATCTCTCTTTCTTCTGGCTAAAAAGGTCAAAAAGAAGAAACAAATTGTATGTCATACATCTTACATTTTGAGTGATATGGAAACACCTGTTCCCTTAACATCTATCCAAAATAAATCCTGGGCTTCCTGGGTGGCTCAGTCCATTAAGTGTCAGACTCGTGATCTCAGGGTCATGAGTTCAAGCCTCACTTTGGGCTCTGTGCTGGGCATTAAACCTACTTAAAAAAAAGAAAGGAAGGAAGGAAGGAAGGAAGAAAGAGAGAGAGAGAAAGAAAGAGAGAGAGAGAGAGAGAGAGAGAGAGAGAGAGAGAGAGAGAGAGAAAGAAAGAAAGAAAGAAAGAAAGAAACCCTAACCCTGTCCATGTTCATGGGTTATAAACTTTTTCTCTTTGGTCTCCACAGTTAACTCAGACTAATAGTCAATCTTGTTGCCAAGGAGAATAGAAAGTGATAAAGCATAACTTGATGATGTAGGCAGCAAGAAGTCAGGAATTAAATAGTAAAAACATGATCAACCCAAGCAACTAACTGGCTTCTCTCTCCGAAGGAAAGGTGACTGAAAAGTAGAGGAATGCCCCAGGTCACATTTGGTCTTATTGTTCTCACATTTCTTCCAGAAATGAAACAAGGATCTTTCTTCCTCTTCAGTTTTCTCATTTCTTTCAGTCCCCTGGGAACTGGTTTGTGGCCCTAGTGGTAGAATAATTTCTGTTCTACAACACTGAGTTTCCTTCCACTATTCCTTCAGCTAATTTCTTTGGAGTCCAATTCATGCCATTTTCCTAAGTTAGTCAAAAACTAATTATTTGGGAACCATATTAGGTATAAGAACTAGGCTAAGCTCTCAACTTGGAGTGTGAAATTAGGGCACTGAATTCTCAAAGCAGTTTCACGCAAGGCAAGTGGGAACAAGGCCTGGCTCGGGGAGTGGGGTGGGGGGTGGGGGGCTTGTGTAGTAGAAGATTTTCATTGTAAGGTGGTTGACATTAGAGACATAGTCCAGTCCCACAGAATGCAGGCTGTATGGCCGTGGGAAAAGTACTGTCTGAACCTCATTTTTCCTTTTGTAAAATGGGTAAAATCTTGAAGGATGATGCTGATAACATGCACTTGGCACATGCCTAACTTTCAATATGTCTTAGTTTCTGTATTCCTTATGGTAAAGGGAAGACTCACTTTAGTGAGTCAGCAAGTGGGTATAGTCACAAGTGTGTCCCTCACTAGAGAAAGGGGAAAAAATATAGTCTATTTGTTTTTAGTTTCATATAGTCCTGCTTTTGACTCTTATTTTACAAATTCTTTTTAACATCGAAAACAGTTCACCCCAAGGATTCTTCATACCTTTATGGAATACATTAAACTCTCTCATGGGAAACAACGCACACACACACACACACACACATACTTTCAGGATGACCAGTAATGATACTTAGATTTTTAATCCTAACTATGCTACATACTAAGAAATCTAAGTTTAGAGTCACTTGGCGTCTCCATGCATCACTTCATTTATAAAATTGTAGTGATATCATATACTTCACACAGTGATTGTGAGAATTAATATATAATCAGCACATGATAGCCATGCATTTAAATGCTAGTTTCGACTCCAGCCTTGAATTATCTGGAATAAAAAAAAATCTGCTTCCTTGACAAGGTTGATATGCAGATCATATTAGATACATGAAGCATTTGGAAAAAAGTCTTTATCTAAGGAGTAAGAAATGCCCTGCTAAATATCATGTGATCTTCTAACCTTTTGTTTTTATGTCTTTCAAAGGTAAAGAAACCCTGACTCTTCTTCTTCTTACTTATACTTACGTACTTATACTTCTTCTTACTTATACTTTTTTCCTAAGCCTTGTTTCCCATGCTGTAGTCATTTTATTTGACCTCTTGATTTCACAGCATAAGAACATTCAGCAGAAACTTGAGAGGAAATAACTTTTAATCTCATAGTTTATGTCAATAAGCTGATAGGGCTTTAGCAATCAACTTCTTCCATATGGACTTTGGAGAAGATGCTGAAAGGGAGTTTCCATCCATCCAGACATTATCTCACTTAATAGGGCTATGGGCTTGGAGCTTCTATAGACACACAAGTGGGATGAAGCTAGAGTCATTCCAATTGACTGTGGGAACTTTCAAGTTTTACTTCACACAAATATCCTCTCTAGAGAAATTCATACTTAAATTTCTGCCATGTAACTCATCTGAAGACAATTTAGACCTGATAATTACTCTGTCAAATGGATATATTTATTTATATTTATGTTTATTTATTGGATTTTTTTCTTTTACATAATCGCTTCTTATTTGATTAGGGGAAGGTGATCATTGCTTCTAGTTTGTACAGACATTTTATAAAGATGAAAGGTATTTTAGGATATTAGAAATCAAACAAGGGAACCCAAGTGATAAAACAAAATTATGTCTGGGTTGTTCTCATTAATTAATTCAATTAACTAGAGATTAAGCAGGAAAACCTATTGTTTTGATCCTCATTGAGTAAGCCTTTTATAATGTACATTCATGAGTTTCCTTAGGAAGGGTAATGTAGTAGTAATAATTAAATCATCTCATTACAAAACTTGTAATGGCACAGAATTGTGATTCAGAATATTAATACTCATTGTCCAGTAATTTAAATATGTGGGAGATTGAAATGAATGTTTCCTTGTACCTGAGTATATTTTAGAATTTGCTTTTTCTTTTTGATATTTTCTTGAAATAAAATCCTAATATTAGTTTGCTTTCTTGAAAAGGAAGAGGTCAAGAGAGATTCCTGTTTTCACTAATTGATTTGAATGTTCTGATTTGAATACTTTGGATGGATTAAAATATTCAGGTCACATTTTTATGTAAATTATCACTTTCCACTTATCTGAAGCAAAGAAATATTGTTAACTCATTAATTTCTATATAAGATATTCATTTAATTAATAAAATCTGACATCTGCTTTCTTATTATTAGGTTGCAACTGAGGCCCTTTATACACTTTAACAATATTTGATGCACAAAATGGCAATTTAGCTCCAAAAGAGAGATGGTTTAGCTGTCTTACACTTTATTTTTAAATTTTATATTCTTGGTTCTCTTAATCTGTTTGAGCTGCTCTAACAAAATGCCACAAACTGGCTGTCTTATAAACAGCAGAAATATACTTCTCATAGTTCTGGAGGCTGGGAAGTCTCATATCATGGTGCCAGCAGATTGGATGTGTGGCGTTTGGAGTCTACTTCCTCACCGATTGCCATCTTCCCGCTTCCTCACGTGGTAGAAGAAACTAGGGAACTAGGGGTCTTTTTAAAAAGGTGCTAATCCCATTCATGAAAGCTCTACTCTGATGAGTTTATCACATCCAAAAAGAGGACCTCCTGATATCAGCACCTTTGGGGGTAGGATTTTAACATATGGATTTGGGGGGGACACAAATATTCAGACCATAGCATTGATTGTTAAGTAGGAAGCTTTCAGTTGAGATACCAGTGTTAGTATGAAGTCCCAAAACCACACTGGAAATGTATCCTTCTTTCCAGTTGTTTCCGGCCCCTTTCCCAGACTACTCCATGTGTGTCATTCGTAGCATCTCTATTCAGTTTGCCTCAAACTAGATTTAGCTTTTTTTCTAAACTACTGAACCTGGGGATCACCCCAAAACTGAAGCACACCTGTTTCTCCACCGTGTTTCTTCATAACCATCCTTGTTGATACTACCTTGGTTCAGGCCTCCAAAATCTGTCTTGTGGTCTGTTGCAAAATTATCCTAACTAGTTCCCCTGTCTCTACCATGATCTCTTTAAAATGAGAATCTGACCATGTCATTCATTACTTAAAACTTCTTATTCTTGTAGGATAAAGTCCAAGCTCCTTAATAGAGCGAGCATATGGGGTTCTAAATGGTCTTGCCCTGCCTATTTATCTTTCACATCTTTCTTTTCTCAAGCTAGATAGGAAAAAAATAATGCCTTAAAGTCTCCCATGTACATCATGCTTCTTGTCTCAATATTTTTGCTAAAACTTCTTCTCTGGAAAAGTCTTCCTATACCTTTTTCCTTGGTCATCTCCTACTTAGATGTTAAGGTTGAGCTTACCCAACATTGCAGGAAGCTTTCCTTGGCATATTTTCCCTGCCTTTCACAGAGGCTATGCCCATTTGTGTTCCTCTGTACTGGCCATTCAGAGACGGTATGCCCCTCCTCTTCCCCAGTACAGGCACTGTGTACTTACATATAATTTCCGAACTGGATTTTACATCAGTAGTTTCCCTTCAATGTGAAAGCACCTTGTAAGAATTTATTTATCTTGCCATCTCTAGCACCTGGCAGAAGAGAATCTGTGCAGAATAACTGTTGAATAAATTTGCTGACTGAATGAAGAGAAGAATGTTAATATTCCTAGGAATACTTCAAATGCATTTTGGATCCCCTTTAATCATTGGTTCCATACATATGCTCTAGAAAGGATTTCTGTGTGGATTAGGGCATTGGATCAGTGGCACCCACTTTCCTCTCCAACTTCAGATTCCCTGATATTCCCCTTACTGGAGATGTAGTTTAAACTGTAAGCAGGTTAAGGGGTGAGAATAGTGGTCTTTGCCCTTACAGGCTGAAGACTTTTAATTACCTGAAACATTGCTTAGAGATATTATAATAAATGTAAACATTTTAAATTTATGGTAAATAGGATTTGTTGTAACTTAAGTAGTGTTTGGTATAATCTTGACTCATTTTTGGAAAGATTATAATAACATCTTGTGACGGTAATAATCCATTATAGTCTCGCTGAAGTGCTGTCATCCAGGTCAAGGTCATTATCAGCTACAGGCATTTGTGAGTCATCTTTATGTGTCTAGAACAGTGTTAGGATTTCAAGTGAGTAAATTCCAGGAATAGACCTGAGCGTGGCCTGGAAAGTGGATGGTAAGTCTCTTTAAGGGAAGTAAATAGTTGTGTTTAGTAAATAGTTGTGTTCAAGTAAGATGAGATATGAAATAAATAAGGAGAATGGGCCACTTTAAGGACAGTTTAGAAAGCCTGAAAGACATCTAAGATGTTGTGATGCTGAGTGCCTGGGTGGCTCAGTTGGTTAAGCATTTGACTCTTGATCTCAGAGCTGTGAACCCAAGCCCTGTTAGGCTCTTTGCTGGGCATGAAGCCTGCTTAAAAAAATAGATAAAGTAAATGTTGTGACACAATAGCAAAAATGTTTATAATGAGTTATAAGAAAGTTGGAGAGAGATATAGGAGCTAGATGTAATGTACTGGTAGATATGTGACAAAATATAGTGAAATGTTAATGGTGAAATCTACTTAGTAAAAATGGGTGCTTACTGTAAAAGACTTTAACTTTTCTCTATTTTTGAAACATTACAGAGCAAAATATATGAAAGTTTTCATGTGAATGATATTTTCAGATCTCTGCTAAAGTACATATCAATGAAAAAATAGAAGCAAATGACCTGAATGAATATCTGTGCTGAGAAAAAAAAATTCGACGTATTTATTTTTCTTAGTTTTTATAGTTCCAGAACACTGAAAATGTAAAGGCAAATTGTTTTAACTAAGTTTGATTTGAAAATAAATAATCAGAATAAGGGAGACTAGAGACCTGGACATATACTACCTGTATGACTTTGGATAAGTGATTTAGTCTTAAATTCTCTAAACCTCCCTTTCCTTTTCAGTAACCTGTGACCAACAATACTACCAACTTTCTGAGTGTCATGAGGACTGAATGTTTTAATGCAGATAAAATGCATAGGAGAAGGCTCAGTACCTGGTAAATATTGGCTAATATTTTTAGGAAGCTGACATTTTCCAAAATAATTATTATACACATAGTTCCCCCTGTAGCCCCTAGCATTGTGTTTGGTCTGTAGGTTGTTCCCTCTTTAATACTGGCTAATCAGATGAATGTCTCTTTTCTTAAACGAACTGTATTTTTTCCTTAAAGCCTGTTAAGTGTCTTGAAGAGCTTGGGAAAGAAGCTCTGAAGCATCATCAAAGATACAGTAGAGGGATAGCAGCCCTCAAGGAAGTCAGAATTAGTGTTAAGTTTTCCACAGAGCACCCTTTGATCCTGCTCATTTAGAGAACAAAATAGACTTCTGTGGCTGTTAGCCTATTAGCGCTCCCTGGGGAGGGAACTTGATCAGGAATGAGACACTGTATAGAAACACAAAGCACAGAGAACAAGGCATCTCCTGAGGTTCAGTGGCTGGTATCTCTGCTGTCATTGATTTCTTCACCTTGAACCATGGGTAGAGTCTGTGTAAATTCAACACAGAGCTCTCCATGTAGTTGTTTATAGTCCCTACTTTCAGACTTTTCATTACAGAAAGCTCATTTTCTCTTTCTGGGCTACATTTAACATTGAGATGATAAATAGCTCCACTGGGGTAGAAGGAGGTCCTAAGATTATAAATTGTGGTTTAAGTACATGACCTATCATTTCCTGAGCCCAAAGGAAAGGGTCTGGATGATTCCTTTGATTCATTTATGCCTTTTTAATAAACATGCAAAATACAATCATGAGCTATCTTTTATGGATTACTTTACAGGTATTCTCTGGCTATGGAATCCTAGACCAGATATATCCATAATAGAGAAATCACCAGACTATGCCAAGGCAAGGGTTTGCCTTGGGAGTCCTTATGTGGCTGCTGGGAACTACAAAGCTAGGGGCTATCTTCTAGGATGAGAAAATGAGAACAGGGCAGATAAACCTACATCATTGTCATGCTCAGTTCCATTCTTGTCACAGGCTGGACTCCTGCTGGGGATAGTATGGTTGTTAGGGTGTATTGCCATCTAGGGAATTATGACTACCCCAGTTATGCCAAGCTGATAGTGTGTAGTTGGGTTTATACTATTAACAACGTCAAAAGGCTTCCTAGCCAATAGATCTAAATGCACATGGTTTTTCTTCATTGTTTTCTGATTACCTGGCTTTCCTCAAAGACAGAAATGCTGCTTCCTCCATCTCTATATACCCAAAGTTAGTGATTGACATGTAGTGAATATTACATTCAGTTGTGTTACGTGAATGAATGAATGGGCTGTTGTGATAATTCAGACATCATTATTTTACATAAAAATGTTTTGGAATACTGAACATAGACCTTGTATTATTGTAACCTATTTATATGTTCTAAATGTAACATACACGCCCAGGAAGAAAATCATAATTTTTTTTTAGATGATAATTACACATTTTTCCTGTACTCATAACTGACCACAGTTAACATTTGGGATACTTCTATACTTTTTTTTCTATACATCACACACACACACTCACACACTTTAGACAATATAATTTTTTTTAAGTTTTTATTTATTTTGAGAGAGAGAGAATGCAAGTGGGGAAGGGCAGAGAGAGGAAGAGAGATGATCCCAAGCAGACTCCACATTGCCAGTGTGGAGGCCAATGTGGGACTCAAACTCAGGATTTGTGAGGTCATGACCTGAGCTGAAACCAAAAGTCATACCCTTAACCAACTGAGCCACCCAGGCACCCCTAGATAATGTAAATTTTCTACGGGATCAATGTACCATGATTCATTTTAACCAATGCTCTGTTGATGTATATTTAGGTTGTTTCTAATTTTTTAATATATTTTTTCATTGAAAGTGAGTATGATTTTAGTCATATTTTTTTGCATATATCAAGGATAGATTTACTAATGTAGAATTTCTGTGTATTTTTTGGTTGTAAAAAGAGTATTTCTGTGATTTTTGAGTATGTTGAAAAATCAAATTCACTTATGCTGAATATCTTAATACCAGCATTAAAGATTTAAAATATAATTGTTGCAAACTCAAAATTTAGCATTGAAAGCATCCTAGGAGGAACATTTATTTTATTATCTTTCAGATGTACACTATGTTTACCCACATGGTTATTACCATCACGTAATTGCAGCTTTTAGGGTTTGGTACATATTAAAAGTCTGAGTTCTAATATCCAAAATGTCTCTTCTGGTTCACTACATCTACATGATATTTATACTGTCTTCTAGGCTTTGAACATTGCCATAAAGCAGTAGCTATTTGTATGTAGTCATGGAACTCTGTTGCTATTCAAAATTTAACAGAAGTGGACTAGTAGACTAATTATCCATATATATGTGGGTGTTTGTGTATATGTGTATATATATGTGTGTGCATACATATACATATGTATGTACATATATATATACGTATGTACGCACATATATATGTACATACACACATATATATGTGTACATATATACATATATGTACATATATACACACATATACATATATATTTGTATGTATATACACACATATATATGTGTGTACATACGTATATATACATAGAATGGTGAGATAAATATAATAAGCTGAATCTTGGGATTCAGTGCTCTGTGTGTGTGTGTGTGTGTGTGTGCGTGCGCGTGTGTGTATGAAAGAGACAGAAGAGAAAGGAAGGATAGAGAAATGAGAGGTTATGGTTCTACTACTCGTATATCTCTTTTTCCCTTTTATTTTGCAGACATTTCTACTCTAATTTACCTATACCTCTCTTCCCATCTACCCATAGTACTTGAGTTATCCTAGTGTTATCCTGAACTTACCTCTGATCTCTGTCTTTTTTACATCAGCCCGTTTCTTTTCCAGTTCTTTTTGTCCATATTACTGGCCTCAAATGACAGTAAAATACAGTTTTCCAGAAGGAGTTTTTCTTCTTCCTGTCTTTTGATGACAGGATTGCTTCTCTGTTTTTCTCTTTCAGTACCTTCTCTACCTTCCATTCTCATGGGTTTGTTCCTCATTTCATTTGCACTGATTCCCAAACCTATGCAACAAACCAACTCAGCAAACCTTGATGTCTTGAGACTCCACAAGGGGCTGATGAACGAGAGAATGCAAGTAGGGCAATGGCGGCTACAAAAGTAATGGGACTTAAGTGGGAAAAGCCATTAGGCTCCACCACAAGATTCTCCAAATGATTCTACTGAACCATGTCCCATGTGCCAGTCCCTTCCTTTTCCCTTTGCTTGTTGGTAGTTCTGATCTCATCCTCCCATTATTGGTTATTATGAGCCAGATCTCTGGGTTTTGACATCCTCATTGGTTGAGTTTTCCTTCACGTGGATTTAGTTGATATAGCCAACCTCTCTCCTCCAGTCTGTCCTATTACATTCCCTCCCCTCTCCCCTCCTCTCTCACCGTCTTTCATCTTTTGCTGTACATTTCCCAGCAGTTCAAACTCCTGAGGATTAATGCATAGGCAGTATAATAAGGGGATCTCATTGTACTGCTTGAGAAGGGAGAATTCCTCCAGGGCTGTATGTCTTGTCAGATCCAACCTGGTATTTTTAAAAACATTCCCTTCACGCAGGAGAAGCTGTAGGCATTCTGTAAAAACTGCCTATACTTCTGGGGTGCCTGGGTGGCTTGATCGGTTAAGTGTCTGACTTTTGGCTCAGGTCATGATCTCGCAGTTAGTGAGTTCGAGCTCTGCGTTGGGCTCTGGGCTGAGCTGGGAGCCTGGAGTCTGATTCAGATTCTATGTCTACCTCTTTCTGCCCCTTGCCCCCCTGCTCAAATGTAAATAAACATTAAAAAAATACCTGCACCTCTGTCTTTGGTACCTCAGATCTTTCTAGGCTACCTTTGCTGCCATTTCAAACCTACTTTGCTATCACTGTATCTCCTTTACTCCCAGGGTCTGAACTCATTTCTTGTCTTCTTGCTTGGATCCTCTGGATAGATGCTTTTATTCATAATTACATCTTGGTTCTCTATTGCAGGGTCACCATTAAACACTATCTTTAGATTTTTAGCTCTGTATTTCTCAGATATTTCTCAGCTCTCTATCAACCCACTGAGGTTGATCCCATGACAATGCTTAGAAACAGCTGTGTCTCCCAAAACTCAACCCAGATTAGATACAGAGAGTTCACATAGGTTTCATGACATGGGCTTTATTGCAGTGTCTTTTTTTTTCTTTTCTTTTTTGCTCCTGTAGTGATAGTTGCATCAAAAATAATTAGCAATGGAGGATCATCATTAAGAACTTAAAATGTGGAATCAGACAAACATAGATTTGATTATGAGATCTGTGGTATGAGTTTGAGAAAATTTGCATAACTACTCTGAACTGTACTTTTTCCATTGATAAAATGAACATGATAACAACACCAACCTCATAGGCTTATTATGGGCATTCAGGTGCTATAAGCAATGAACTTACTACATTGCCTAGAAGATAAAAAGTGCTAGTAAATTATCATTATCATCTTCATATATTGAAATGGGTAAAATTGGGTTTGTAGCAGTAAGTGGAAATTCTAAGGCAAAGGAATCTATGAATGCATTTTCCTGTAAATGCTAAAATCTAGATAAATTGTATTTTCCAGATCCACCTCTTTTATGATGATTCTGGATTTCTCTCATATAAAGTGATATAAGCAATCAAAACACCCAAAACATGAAGAAATGTTTCACATCCTGAAAAAGGAAGCCGTTGCACTTGTACTTCAGATTTTATATTCTACAGATTGGGGATATTGGGAGATCTACAAGTATGGACTTTATTACCACCACCTGGAATTGTGAGCCTTACCTGTAAAAGACAGATGATAGTCAAAGAGGAATCATAAAGTTTAGGAGAAACTGGGGAATGCTGTGCTAAAAGGAGAAACATATCTATAAAATAAAGCATTAATGTTTACCTCAGGCACAGCATTTTCATTCTGGTTGTCCTCCAAGGTAAAGCTCCCTAATTCTGCCAAATTTCACTTGCATAAGTTTGCATGTTGCAATTTGGCATTTCATGGCATTGGAGTTGGGGATAGCTAATTCTTGTGATCTTCCATTACTCTCCTGATGTTGCCAATAGAAAATTTCCCCTTGTGCTCATTGACCTAAAAATGAAGTGGTGGTAACTAAATAGTACCTCTCAGGGAATTCTTCACACACACACACACACACACACACACACACACACACACACACACACACACACACTGTATTTTAATAGGATGCTTACTACATTCAGAATCTGCGTCACAGGCCACTCTCTGTGGCTCTCAACCGCCATGCTCCTGATTATGCTTATTAAAAACACCTGAGAAACAGAAACAGCTAGAGCTATTTTAAGGGACAATTCCCCATGCTGCCCCTTGGTCTTACTATCTTAAACAACTCCTCTGCTTGGAATTACAGAATCCTGGAATCATAAGGGGTTTTAGAGAGCATCAAATTCAGCATTTCCCAAACTGTGTTCTAAAGTAATGCTATTATCCCAAGAGATGGCACTGTGAAGAAAAAAAGCAGGGGGTGGGGGAGGGGGATTCTGTGATCAAACGATTTAGTTAAGCTTTTTTTTTTTTTTTTATTCTTATAGTTCGGTCCCTGTAGCCTTTAGGAACTTTGAATCTCAAAACGAAACAAAACAAAACAAAAAACAAAAAAGAAAAGAAAAAAAAGAGAAAAGAAAGGAAAAGAAAAAAAATGCATGAAATGTGTAGCATTTCCCGACTTTCACTACCTGACTTGCTTTAGTATTCTCTGGTACACTATAATCTTTATGCAGAATAGTTTGGGAAATACCATCGTGATTCCACAGTGTCTTTACAGACAAAGAAACTGCTTCAAAGGGATGCCTGGATGGCTCAGTGGTTGAGCATCTTACTTCAACTCAGGTCATGATCTTAGGGTTCCTGAATTCAAGCCCCATGTTGGGCTCACTGCTGTCAGCACGGAGCCACTTAGCCACTTTGGATACCCTGTCTCCCTCTCCCTCTCCCTCCCCCACTTGCACTCTCTCTCAGAAATAAATAAACATGAAAGAAAGAGAGAGAGAGAGAGAGAGAGAGAGAGAGAGAAACTATGCCACTGTCAACACAAAAACCTCTCACTCTACTTGAACAAAAGTCAGAGTCCAGTCTGAAAGTATTCAAAACTCACCAGAATTGGCAGGAGCGCATGGACAGCCCATCTTCCCGTTTGATGTCCTAACAGCTGGTACTGGCAGCCCTTTCCAGCTCCTGGCACATTTTCTCTCCCTCCACCCAATGTTACATGCAGCCCCATACAGCTTGTGCTGCCTCCAGAGGTACCTGATGCCAAATTCCCTTTTGTTTCGTATTGGAGAAGAGCATCCCAGAACTCCCATTGTTGATCATTAACTGATTTGATACCTGATCGTATTCAACTCTCCACTTGCTCATCGCATTCCAAGTGAACACTAGTAGTGATACACTGATAGTGATGGAGAGTCCTTTCATTTTTTTAGTGTGTTGTTTTAATTTTTACCTGCAATGATTTTTTTACCTACATTGTGTCTTTTCTTATATTTCACAGTAGCCATATTAAGATTTAGAAATAAGTTTATTTTGTTTTTGTTTTCATTTTTGTTTTTGTATTGTATTTCAGTGCAAAGTGGATCTTTACTGTGTGTTGAAGAATCTCAACATGCATAATGTATGGGCGAGACCAGTGACAGTTCAGATTAAGAAGAATTAATGCTTTCTTTATTTCAAATACAACAAGTCATGCACTGTTATGGTTAGAGGGAAAAGTATACATTAAAGTCTCTTTCTGTTCCTCCAGGCCTTGTGGACCTGAGAGAACAAATGACCAAGTTAAAGCTTTGACACTGCACCTCAGGCATCAGGACCCTCTCCTCCAGACTGCAGATGCAGAGGTCTTTCTTCTTCCAGTGCAGGCCCCCAACTCACGAGCTCCGTTAAGAGTCAGTCACGGTAGGAGCACCTGGGTGGCTCAGTTGGTTAGGTGTCCGACTCTTGGTTTCAGCTCAGGTCATGATCTTGCTCTCTCTGAGTTCAAGCCCTGCACTTGGGCTCTGTGCTGGCAGCGTGGGGCCTGCTTGGGATTCTCTGACTTCCTCTCTCTGCTCCTCCCCCATTTCACTCAAAATAAATAAATAAATAAATAAATAAATGTTAAGAAAAACAAGAGTCAGTCACGGCAGATTGTGGCAGAAGGGAAGGGCAAAACCCATCACAGAACACACCTAAGCACACACCCATATACATCCATATTAAACCGACCTCCCAACCCAAGAGAAAAATAAAACCTTCTCAGATAACTGTGACTATTTGAAAACTATGTCAAAGCAAAGATTATTCTTTCTCCTTTTTGGCAGCCAAATGCAATATTAAATCCTCATTCTTTTGTTTGTTTGTTTGTTTGTTTTGACTCTCTCTTTCTCTTAGCGTGACCCTCCTTCCATCCCTTCCTTTCTCTGTCATTGTGCTTCTCTCTGTCTCTCTACCTTTATGTCTCCCTACCTTTTTCCTTCCTTCAGTATATTTGACTGTCTCCTTATCTCTATTTCTGGTCATCTGTCAGTTTGTGTGTATTTTGTCTTTTTGTCATCTCTGTCTTTCCTTCTCCCTCTTTATTTTTCTCTTCTCTCAACTAACATAGACTTCTTGGGCAGCATTGATTGGGCAGAAGTCATCAGAGTCCCAGCTGTGGGTAAACAATTATGCTAACAAGCAGTCATCATCAGGATTCCACACTGAGGCAAGACCATTTCCTTTGTCCCAGATCAGTTATTTTGATCCTGTTATTTTAGTTTAAACTCATACTCAACCACAGTGATGTCACTGAGATTGCAGAGGGGTATGCCCTGCCCACCCTGGCCTAGAAGATGGCTTCTATACTTGAATTCTTAGAGGTACTCTAATTCTTCAGTTATTGTTTCTATCTCATTATTTGATAAATGGTTCTCAAAATTTTGGTACTTGGACTATGGACTCCCAAGGAACTTTTTGAGGGTCTGTTGAGTGAAAAGTATTTTAAGGGAAAACCAAGATATTACTTGCTTTTTCACTGTATCGATAATTGCACTGGTTTTGCAAAGGCAATGGTAGGTAAACTTGTTGGAATCTGAATTCAAGGTGGTAATACCAAACTGGTGTTAGTAGTCATATATATTTATATTTATTTATATTTTACCATGATGTATTTAAAGAAAATGGTGACAGTTCACTTAACAGTGTCCTTGGTTAAGTAGTATAGATTATTAGTTTTATAACAACTTCTGAATAAATATCCTTTTAATATTCTATGTGATGGCATGTGAAGTGTGCATAAATCACTTAAGCTGCAAACTGAAGTATGTGTTGTCTCAAGCAAAAGGACTTGTGTGATGGGTTGAATTGCAAGCTGAACTAAACCACTTTTTCACTTAACATCATTTTAATGTGAACGTTTGACTTTCAGTCAAACTAGAGTTCTTGAGACTTAGGTATGTGGTATATATTTCTCAAAAATAAGCAAAGCGACCTTGTCACTTCAAGGAAAGCAATCATTTGTATTTCTCTTTGTTGCCAGTGAACAAATTAGAGCTTTCAAGTGAAAATTAAAATTTTGAAAATCATTTGTATGCCACCCACACTTGACAACTTCCCAGTACTTCAAGAATTTTCTGATGAGATTGGTAGTGATATTAACCAATGTATTTTTTTGGTATTGTGTAATCAAGCTATTAATAATTTGAAGATGTGTATCATTGTGCCATTGGCTTGGGGCTCAGCAGACTGTTCACATTATAGTTCTAGGGCTCACTAGATATCTAAAATGTGACATATAATTTACCTTCAACTTCAGTCTTCCATCCATAAAATAGATCTAATATACTCCCTTGTCAGGAAGTTTATGATTCTTAAATGGATATATATGTGAAGATGATAACACATTTAGGAACTCAATATACGTTATCACTCTTTTTATGAATATGTATTGTGATAACGACACCTGCTTCATAGGCCTTTTTTGGATATTAAATAATACATTAAATAGAAAGTATCTCAAAGACTGTTAGATTCTTCATTTTCTTTTCTCCTCTTTCTCCACCCTCTCTATCTTCAACCTAAAAATTAAACATACATTCTACAACACAGACCACTCAGGAAAACAGAAACTATACCTGTTGTTTTTAACAAAGAAAAATGTAATCTAAAGATGGTTTACCTAGATATTGGAAATTGGGAAGAGGCAAAGGGGGCGCTGATGTGGTACAGAGATGGGGTCACAGAACGCAGCTGCACCTTTAGGGTGTGGGGAATCAAAGGAAGAATCAGGTTATCAGGAGCCTGGGAGAGAGACCAGTAGCTCTGAGGGCCACACTTGGAGGTGGTGCTTTGCAGCCAGTGTTGAAATCTGAGAAGTTCAGCAGAGAGCTGAATGCTACTCTCACTCAAGAACTCTCAGGAGTGGATGCCAGCAGCCCAGTGCTGACACTTCTGAGATGACAGAATGAGCTGGTTCTGGAAGGTCTCGAAAATCTGTAGACAGAAACTGATTTCTGCTAACACAGTGAAAGGATGATTGCTAAGACAACCCTGAAAGCCAATGAACATGAAGGAATAAGTCCCTTGTCCTCTTTCTCTTCCCCCCAATCTCTCTCCAGTGCTCCCTATTGCAGAACCTAACAGGTAGCCAGCTAGCAAAAGAGAAATGTGGTGTGCAGAGAACCAGCCCCAAAATCTCATTGCAGACTAGAGAAGCTGGTTTGGGAGCTAGAAGATAACAGCTTAAAACCAGACAGAATTCTTACCTGGACTGTAGTGAGAGGGAAATTAGAACAGCCCTCTTTGTTGAAAGTCTTTACCTGAAGTGAACCTATTAGGAGGACTTGAGATGTCAATATTATTTGGTGGACCCAGTGGACTAATTTTCATATCTAGTTTTCGGGAAGAGAGACTCAGTTATGCCATCCAGTACAATTGTAATTACTGTTTTTGCAGAAATAGAAATCCAGGAAGCCGCCAGGAGAATGAAGCAACAGAATGTGTTCTAAAGTGACTAATTTAAAATTGATCACTGTGACATGCCTCCTTAAGCTTGAGACGTTTCACACAATCAGGTTTTCAGTGTTTTCGTTAGTGTGATTTGCATAACCAAGATTTTATTTTACTTTTCTAAAGAGGATTCTATTGTAATGAAACCAACATAGCTATTAAAGGGAGAGAGTTGGGCTGATGAATAAATGCTATTTCATTGTATTCTATGTGATTGCGGTGTAATTTTTTGCAATACATTTGACTTTATGTGTGTGTGCGTGTGAGAGAGAGAGCGAGAGAGAGAGCGAGCTAAGAATAACAACCGTAGAATTGTTAAATTTTTGTAAGAGAGCATACCTGGGAAATTTATGAATGAGGTTTCAATTTCCAAAATTGTCAAGGCTAGAATATGAATATATATATATATATATATATATAAATATGTTTTTCATAGCAATTAAAGTGATTAAGGGCAATGAATAAATATGTTTCAAAATCATATAATGGTTTTATTTTATGCATTCATCTACAGACATTCTAAGAAGAAAAAACCCCTAATATTCAAATTATTTTTCTTTCTGAGACACACTGGCTACAAATTGTTGGCTCTCAGGCTTTCTTTCTTTTACATGCCATATATTGATAGTTAGATCATTTATTTTGAAACAGATTGACTGAAAATGCTCCATTTGATGTTGAAATTGTCTTATACCCTAATTATTACTTTCTAATACCTATTTAAAAATATACATTGACTTACAAAAACAAATGTAATTAAATGCATTATCTGAAAACACAGGCAATAGTGTCATCAGCGATGGGTACCTCAGATGGGATTGTGGACCTGCAGCCTGGAAATACATACGTGATTTTTTTTTTTTCAAAATTAGAGCAAAAGCAGCCAGATGGAAAATAACATGAGGAATTTGAAATGAGTGTTGTTGGAAGGAGTTAAGTTTTCTTCTATGTTCCCAAGAGATTTTGTTTCATTTCATTTAGGGAATCTGTTGGAGATGGTTTCAAGATGTAGAACTCTTGTAAGTGAAGTATCCCAAATGAATTTGGAACATCCACATTGAGACTGCTTCATATTCTGGTAAGATTAAATGATTTTTAATGTGTTGACCTTTAGAGAATGCAATGCAATGGGAAATGTGTGTGTGTGTGTGTGTGTGTGTGTGTGTGGTGTGTAAATAAAAAAATTATGAAGGTTTATAACCCAATGCACAAGTTTGAGATTCAAAAACTATTCTTTATTTGTTTTATTTCACATCCAGTGATCATTTTCTGGCTCCTCAAGAGGAGTGGGATACAATAAGGAATTCAAATTTGTTATTATCAATCTATCACTACGTATATGTACATTATTTGCATTGGTCAGTATGCCAGCACAGTGGCCCCAGGAGCAGGTAGTATTGCCCTCACAGTACAGATGTGGAAAATGGAAGTACAGGGAAAGTATAACCTTGTCTAAGATCATGTAGCTTAACTGGCACAAGAGTGACTTTTCTCTCTGCTCTACCTTTTATGCTGTCATGCTGCCCCTAGCATTTGTGCTAGGTGAGGAGCCAAAGAATTAACATTGGTTGAGGGAAAGACCCTCAAATTATAAAATGTAATTTAAAAGAGAGTCATAATTGCCTTCCCTCAGACAGAAAACCAAAGCGAAGGAATTTCCTTTATATTTTTACAACTCTTGAAAGCAGAAAGATTTCTGTAAGTCATTGACAAGTTACATCGATGAGGATGTTTCAAAGAAATGGTAAGTTTTAGAAAAACTGACATAGGAAAATGTGTGCTATAATTTTCCCATTTGCCTTTGCTGTAAAATGAAACTCTGTAGAAGGCTTCCTGTATATAAATACCCTGTCCTGGCTGATGACACAGTTTAATGGAGTGAGTACTAATTCTTTCTGTATAGCTAACTGGTATACAAGTCAAATAACTTGAGTGTCATTTCACTTTTTGTTACTTATATCATGAGGTTGTTGTAAGATTCCATTGAAATAAGAGATAATAAATGGAAAGCAACTACAGTTCTGCCTGGCACAGTGTGTGTGTGTGTGTGTGTGTGTGTGTGTGTGTGTGTGTGTGTGTATTCACTAATAAGAAACTTTATCAAAGACCTTATGATGTATTAGCTATTAAAATATATCATTATTTTGTTATCCATCTATCCATGAAGGTTTGTAATTAAAGAAATGTTTATGTGAAAGATTCTCTCCACTCAACATAACATAAAATTAGGCCTTAGTGTATTTTATTCACGTAGAAGACATTTGTTTGGGGCAGTTGCAGATTGCTGGTTGAAAATTTTTGAATTCTGGTGCATTCATTTGTAATGGCAGAATGCAGTCTCTTTTGTTCTAGATACTCAAAAGATCCAATGGATTAGTTGATCTAACTATCCTACCTGAACATTTTCAAACAAATTTCCTCTAGTGATGACAAACCAGATAACCACTGTGTCCCTGTGAGTCAGATTTGCTTGGGTTATTCAATAATGGCTGACACCTTGGGAGGCTGTAAAGCATTCTCTGGGTGGCCTTCTTGCTTACTGAGTCTTGCTTCTCTAGTGGTAATAATCAGCAGCATTTCTGTGGGAGTAGATACCATGCCTGCAGTTGAAGATTACATTTTAACTCTGTGTTGTGAAATGGAAAAAAAAAAAAAGCCCATTTTCAATGTGACATTCTGAGAAGCCTTCAACCATCCTCAAGTTCCAGTGTGTATTTTCACTTTTTGATGGTGGAGTAAAAGCCTGTAAAAATAAAGTATGCAATGAAGACATGAGGCTAGAATCTCCAGACAAAGGCTCCCCACCCTCCCTGCCACCAGAGAACCATGGGAAGGGAATCTAGGCCAGTCTAAGACTATTTTCCATTAGTCTGCATTTTGAAAACACCTGCAAAATTGTCCATGTCCCTCCTACGCTGCATTACTTCTCCATTCAAGAGTTTTGCATTTGGATAGAAGCTCCTAAACAAACAGTCCCAAATTTCCACTTTACATTCAGCTTTGGATTGAGTTAAAAAGTTATTGTTGTTTCGTAGACATAGCATGTTTGCCACTTAGGGCCTTGTTTTTCTTTGCTTTTTCTCTGAAGTAATCCTGTATTTGCTTCCTGTCTACGATACTGAGTTACTTATCCTCTCTTAATCTCGGTATTGTCATCATAATGTGAGAATCATAACAGTTACATTACAGACATTTAAGGATTACAAAGTATATGTGTAAATCACTTACTACGTGGAACATTGCTGATGATTGTACATGACATCTATAAATGTACATCTGCCAGTAGGTTTGATAACATGTGAATCCCCCAGATATTCATCAGCAACTTTTTGGGATCTTCCAGAATAAGGACAGAACTGATTCAAAGGATTGGGGTGATTCACAAAAGGTGAAGATGTTAGAGGAAGCCTTACCTTGAACTTAAAACATTTTATTCACTAATTATCAGGCCAAGGAAAACAGACTTTACCTTAGGTTTCTTCCTATTACCTGTGTGGTTGTGTGCCTTTATCATCAGCTTTTTCATATTTGCATTTCTAGACTGATAGTTCTCAGGCTTTAAAGTATTTACAATAGCCTGAAGAGCTTATTAAGTATATAAGGTACAGGATGTTGTTCTCAGGATCTTATTCCATAGGACAGGTTGCGAATGGGTCTAAGAATCCACATTTTATACATGATTATTTAGAATAAGAACAATTCTGGAATATGCCATTAAATGAAACTTATAGTTTTTCTTCCTCAAAGCTGTAAGTTTTACACTATCTAATTCTGGTGTATTATTGTTATAGGTTAAATTGAACAACTTCACTAAATAGCAGTTAAGAGAAATAACTAAGAAACAGATATGCTTCAATAAGGATTCTCTGCATTTATTTGTCAATACAGTAACTTTGCAAAGATTTGGATTCCATGAACATATAAGAAATTGATAGAACAAATACGGGATAAACAAACTGACAAACAAACTGCCTTAGTTAATAACAACTGGGGTTCTGATACTTTATTGAAAACCTTCTAATAACCAGTTGCTTTCATGTGCTATTGGTTTATCAGATCTTAATTCCAGTCTTCCTCAGTAGTCAATATCCCCATTGTAGGGGTGCCTGCATGGCTCAGGTGGTTAAGCGTCTGACTCTTGATTTTGGCTCAGGTCATGATTCTCACAGTTTGTGAGTGTGAGCCCGACATCTGGCTCCATATTGTCAGCACAGAGTGTGCTTGGGATTCAATCTCTCCCTCTCTCTCTGCCCCTTCCCTGCTTGTGCTCTCACGCTCTCTCTAAAAAAATAAATAAATAAGTAAGTAAGCTAGCTAGCTAGCTTAAAAATCCCCATTTGGGGTGGCTGGGTGGCACAGTCGGTTAAACATCTGACCCTTGGTTTCGGCTCAGGTCATGATCTCGCGTTTCATGAGTTTGAGCCCCACATCTGGCTCTGCACTGACAGTGTGGAGCTTGCATGGGGTTCTCTGTGTCTCTTTCTGCTTTCTCTCTCTGTCTCTCTCAAAATGAATAAATAAATAACAAACAAATTTTAAAAATAAAATTAAAAAAATCCCCCTTCTAAAGATTAAGAAAAATAGATTTATATGAGTTACTGCTCATCAAGTTATGAAGTTAAGAAATGTCAGGCCAGGATTCAGTCTGGGCACCATGTCAGTGTGCAACCAGTACAGCTGCTTTGTAACCCTGGGATAATTCAACTTTGCAATCATGAAAGGTTTTTGTTCTGTGGCAGCCAACAGCATAAGCACATATGGGAACAATCAGCCTGTATTTGTTTTGTTTAAGCTCCTGAACACTGAAATTCACCCTCACCTCCTGAGTTAGACTTTGAAAGACAGAAGTAGAGTAGGCTTATTTTGTCTGCTCTGTAAACTACTCAGAAAGAAGTTTTCTGAAAAAAAAAGTTTCAAGTATCTTCTTCAAATTCTTGTTGTTTTTCACCAATGTGCTTGTTTGATTTTCACCAATTCTGCTGAGTGTGTGAGTATCCTTTTGCAGTTAAATTGACTGTGAGAGATTTTTCCCAGTTCAATAGCTGGGCATATCACCTTCCTATGAATGAAGTTTCTAGTCTCCTTTGTATCTAGGTTTGGCTGTGTGTCTCAGTTCTAGCCAGTGTAATAAGAGGTACAATAATGTGGCCACTTCCTAGTCATGTCCTTACAGGATGGATGTGCATCTTCTCCTCTTTCTTCCTCTAGTGACTTGGAAAATGAATGTCAGATGGGATGTTCTGCTGAACATCTTGTATCATGCAGAGAAGGACAATATCTGAAGGTGGTAGAACAACAACAAACAAGGAGCCTGGCTTTTTGCTTAATTTATCGAGCAAAACAGTCCAAGATTGCTTCTCTGCTGAACGTTGTGTGAGAAATAAATAACTTTACTTGTTTACCCATTGCCATTGAGCCATTCTACATGGTGAAATATATATCCTAATGAATTGATGCATTCTTCTGTACATGTGTTACCCATTGAATACTTGGCATACTGTGACTCCTTTGGGAGGTCAGTCATAGTCTGAAAAGAAGCACAAGGCCCTAAGTAAAGAACGCTGTGGTAGTTACCTAGATATTGTGTGTCTAGACTTTGAACCATCTCACCTTGCCCATCTCATTTCTAACACTGTTTTCCTGACCACCCTCCTCTAGCCTGTTTTTCTTTTAGTTGATCCTCTTCCAGATCAACACATAAGTTTGTTACTTTTTCAACTCTCCTTGCTGTGGCATCTATCTTTCATGCATTCATGGTAAGAAGAAGGCAAATATGAGACCATAGGTATAATGAATTCTGAGAAGAACTTCAGGTCCTGGCCCTGTTTAGAAACATTCAAAGTAAACTTTCCAAAAAACACCACAGGCTGCCCAAATAAAATTTGTCTACAGACTACATGAAGTGGACTTCTTAAATTTCTGATACCTCAATAACAACATCCAAATCCACATAACCAATAAGATGTTCTTCTTGTCCCTTGCCTTTCACCCAACCCCTCAGCTGGACTATGCTCATTTGCATACAGGAGAAAACAATTTTATTTTTTCATATTTCATATGTCTTCTTGGATCTTTATTTTAGAGAACATTTTAAATCTATAGTTATTTCCATAGTACCTAAAGAATGCCTTACCATCTTATGGATGCAGTGTTCTCCTGATTCCATAATCTAGTTGTTACTGAGTTATTATTTGGCTCCAATTCTGCTAGAGAGAATGCTTCCTGCATGGCTGGTTGTACTGACACTCTAGGATCCTGCGTGAGATTCCTTGGCTCTTTATCTTTCCTGTTAATACTACATCTTGTGTACCTTCTGACATGCAGAGTGCATGTAAATATGCTTCATACTTACAATATCTCCTGGTTGGTTGGCTACTACAGTGGTGACAGTTGATTATTCTCTTTGTCATTCCCTTGATGCTTCTCCTGTTTTTGAACATACTTGCTGGTACTTTCAACCCCATGGTCTACCTACAGTATTTCATTAATTCCCCTAAAACACTGAGGTAGGTGTAATGACAATGCTTTAGTTACTGACTCAGCAGATATTTACTTAGTTCTTTGATGCTAGGCATTGTTTCAGGCAATGGGAGGGAAAATTCAGTTGCTCACTCTCTAATAGGGAAGATAAATAAAATAAGTAAATGTCAAACAAACACACACAGACAAAACTAAAACATCTTTTAAGTGTTTCACTATAAAACTTAAGTCTTATGCAAAATAGCTTATCAGTATAATAGTACAAAACTTAAGTCTTAGGGGTGGGGAGCCGGGGGGAAAATTGTTCAGTTTTACTGCATGATGAAGAAGGGCCTAAGATCAAAAAATATTTTCTGGAGATTCTACTTCAGTTGAATGTAGAAATATGAGGAAACAGACTCTGACAGATTAAATGATGTTTTCCATAATGTTACAACTACTTATGGCAGAGGAGGGGGCAAAGATCCATACGCTGGTACTTCTGAGGTCATAGCCATGCAACCAGCATTCTTGCTGCAGACATCTTTGGGTTTTGGCTATCTTTGCAATTGAATACTTTCTACATGTTGGTCCCCACCCACACCCCCATCACTATTCCCCTTGCTTCTCAGCACTTGCTTCTCAGTTATAGTTATACTATGTCTTAGTGGAAGAGATGATATACAAATTCAGATGTTTTTCAAGGAAACAACTTCCAAATCTTCAGCTTCCATATGGACTCTTTCTTAACAGTGGTCCAAATGAGATTCCACTTATGGTCTGCCAGTTCTGCCTTCCACCTCCCCTTCACAAATGCTCCTCTTTCACTTTGCAAAACAAAGGCAAGCTTCTCAACTTGGCATTACTTCCCTGGGTAAGGCATCCTGGGAGTAAACACCTCAATGATGATCAGCCAAGCTAAGATCCAAGAATAAAGTGTAGCCCTCAGAGGGACGTTCTAGGAAAGCAAAAGTAAGTAGTTCAGGGAACAAATAAAGGAGGAGCATATGATTTCGTTCAGTGGCAAATTTGTGGCAATCCTCTTGTCTTAACCTACTATTCCCTACTTGATCAGCCTTCTGTTCACCCAAGCCTACCTTCTTCTGGACTCCCTCTTGAAGATGAAGCTTCAAATAGCTATACACCCAAGGTTTTAAGGAACATATATTTATAGAATATATAAAGTATGTAATAACCTAGAAATTACATGCTTTGGAACTATAAAAAATATATGCTATATTTGTGTTCGATGTCAACTTTACAAATGTGTGAGAATATGTGTGTGTGTATGTATATGTGTATATATATACATATATATAGTGTGGTGTGTGTGTGTGTGTATTTTCAAAGTTATTTCAAAGAAACATACATTTGAAGACCTCCTCCAAAGTGTAGTTGCTTTTTTGGGGAGCTGCTGAGGAGGGTAGGAGGAGACATATCCCCAAGTCTCCGTCACTCCCTACCTCCAAGCATTTTCAGGCTTATTCTTGACGCTACTGGTTATTTGCTTTTTGGATAATGCAAACGTTAATGTCAACCCTTAGAAGATAAATATCACCCCAGTATTTTACAATGCTATTACTATGTTGTCGATTTACCACCATTTGTTCAATTGAAGAAATTAATAGATAATATACAGGCCATTAATTTTATCTGAGTTTTAAAAATGTGATGCATATACGAGGGGCATATGTGTCAAATGAGTGAATAAATGAGTGAAAGCTTTATCCTAATGTAGAAAAGCAATATAAGAGATTTAGCTCTTGAGAACATGAGAGCAATTATACTATTATATGTCTAAGTATTTGTCTAGTTGTGAAGATTTATTTTCTGATCTAGTTAGCTTCCTTTGTCTTGGTTGGGTTTATCACACAGTATTAGATAATTTAATTGCACAGTATCATTATCATGTAAATGCCAGGGAGGCACTTGTGGTCTTGTCATTATATATTGCTCTGAGCTATATCACACAATCACTGAGAAAGGAATGGGAGTAAAGCCTGTTTTTTCTCAGTTTTGAAGAACGGCAGTAAAATTGTGATTGCAGCATAATTAAATCTGTATATCTAGATGCTAATAAATGCCCTGCTGTCTTAGAATTCAAAAGAAGTGTCAGGTCTCTCAGCCTTCCCTGGCACTGGTCACAATCTCTGAGCCTTTTTTTTTTTTTAATAGCTTTTGCAGGTAATGACTAGCTTGAAAACTTTCAGGAGAATTTTGCCACTTTATATCCTACATTAAACTCCATTATTGAATAAGCTTATTCCCCTTCAACTGTATTTTTTTACTTCTTCTTTCTTTTCTCCTTCCACCCTCCCCCCATCTCTCTTTTTTGTGGGGAGGAAGAGTGGTGGTAATTTGGGGTGAAGAGGTAAACAAGACTGTTCCTTTGAGGATGCATTAGTCAATTTTCTTCCTTTCAGAGGCATTTCAAGCAGGAAGTGCATAAATAAAATTAATTGCATAACTCTCTGTACACCTGTCAAAATCTTGACATGTGCAGTGCCTGTAATTGGCATTGTGTATTCAAAGTAAGTTTTGCAAACAGCAGGAGCACAGGCTGCATGAGAGCTGCCTGTTAAATAGGGGCAATCCCTGGGAATGGAGCGTCTGTCAGTGATCCTTCATAGTTATAGCAGCCACTAGCCAGAGTCTTACCAATGTGCCTTCCTCATTCCTATTTCTTGTACATGTACTTGTACAAAATTTTAGGGCCTGTTTTATGATTTCATTAGCCATTGCAATGTTGTTAAATGTCATGGCAATATAAGCAAAATAAAACAACTGTTCGATAACACTAGGGTCAATGACAGACAAACCCCAAAACATATAATAGCTTAAGCACAATAGAATTTTATTTCTTAGACATTTAACTGTTTTTAAGTTTATTTATTTTGAGAGAGGCAGAGATGGTGCAAGTGGGGGATGGGCAGAGAGAGAGGGAGAGAGAGAGAGAGAATCCCAAGCAGGTTCCATGCTGCCAAGGCAGAACCTGACACGGGGCTCAAACCCACAAAGCCAAGAGATCAAGACCTGGGCCCAAACCGAGAGTCACATGCTTAACTGACTGTGCCACCCAGGCACCCCTATTTCTTAGTCATATAAACTAAAAAATAAGGTGTCTGGTACATGGTCAACTATATTATTCAAATAGATTATTCAAAGATCTGGGCCCTTTCCATCTTGTGGTTTGCTGTTTTTAAAATGTGACTTTCAAAATCACCCTGTTTTGTTTCATTTAGCTGGTGGGAGGGGAAAAGACGTAAGGAAAACATGCAGGGGTTTTTGTGGTCCAGGCTAGAAGTGGCAGACCACACTTGCACTCATGTTCCATTGGCCAGAACTCACTAGTACAATGGAGGCTGGGAAAAAGAGCCTACTTGTGTGACCAGGAGTTTGGGCAAATACCTAACCAGAATCATCTAAAGTTTTGAAACTGTAGTCATCAATAATTGTATAAAGGGGAAAAAGATGACCAAAGTATAGACAGACACAAGGCAATGGAGAAATTATAAAATGTAACACAGTATTCCATTAATGATTTTATAATTATATCGATCTTTTCATGCAGAGTGAAGAATGCTGATTAGTTTTGCAGCTACTGACAATTTAAACACAGCCACAAACAGTGCTGGGCCCCACCAACAGAGCTTAATTCTTACAAAGACTGAAAGAGAAGTTGGTCTGTTTATTTCCTAATCTAGAATGGGGTGTAGAGGACTACAGGTCTCAATAAAGGTAAACACCAGCTTTTAGCTCCACAAGAATTCAGGGGGGTGGAGATAGAAATGCACTGTAGTCATTCATTCATTTATCCCACACACTTTTGTTTAGGCACCTTCTATATACCATATACTATATTTAGCCTTAAAGACAAGAGAAATTAATAAAATAGAACCTTTGCTCTCCAGACCTCACATGTTAGTGAGAGAAGCAAACCTATAAACTAATAACTATTATCGCAGTTATAGTTCTATGAAGGCATAGTTGAGGGAGTCATTACTTCTGCCTAGAGATATCAGGGAAGACTGCAGAGAGATGTCATTTAATCTTGGCTGGAACTGTGGGTCTTTTCAGGCAGAGGAGTGACTTTTAGGGAGCATTAAACCCATGGTCAAAGACATGAAAAAGCATGGCAGCCCAGGGGAATGAAAAAACATGGCATAAGCAGAAATGGGAAGTTCTTTTGCATGTCTGGAAAATAGAGAGTTTATAATAGGATGTTGGAGTCTGAGGAAGCCAGTTTGTGAACAGTGACTCCAAAGTCCAGGGTGAATGGAATAGTTGGTCTCTAGGGCTATTCTAGCAGAGGAAAGAGTGAATGATTTCCTGAGAGCCACTTCTTCACTATCAGCATCTTAGAGTCTAATAGTTTTCTAACTACAGACCACAAGGCACTCCTCCTCACTCATCCCCTGGTCCCTCATGCACCACGTGTGTTCCCAGGGAACTATGAAAGGGATATACAGCTACATAGGTAGAATTTGCTGAAATTAGATAAGTAGAGGAAAATAATGGGAAAAAATTTTGTTTAATTTACTTCTTTTAATGTTTATTTATTTGTTGGGGGGTGGTGGTGAGCAGAGAGAGAGGGAGAGAAAGAATCTGAAGCAGGCTCCATGCTGTCAGCGCAGAGCCCGACATGAGGCTCAGGCTCACGGATCTGAGCTGACATCAAGAGTCAGGTGCCTAACTGACTGAGCCACCGAGGTATCCCAAGTTTGTTTACTTTAAATATAAGTTGCCCTTACATAAATATGACAAATCACAGTGTCCTGCTATTGAACAGTCCCTATTTGGTGGTTTAATTTCTTCCTGAGTTCTCTTGTTTCTTAATAGTTATATTCTGGGAAAACAGGATGAGTTTTCTTCCTGAGCTCTCTTGTTTCTTAACAGTAAGTATTCCAGGGAAACAGGATGAGCAAAGTCATGGAGTTATGAAATATTATATGCGTTATAGTACATAGTATATAGTGATTGTAGTAAAATGTGAGAGGAGAGGGGTGAATTGAAGAAGGAATAATTAAGCACACAAGTACCAACACTTAAATATTTGGAAAATTCTCAGCCTGTCCCCATTGCAGAGAAATGAGAAAGCCCCTTTTGGAGACAGCAAAGGTGTAGCTAGATAATCACTTCAAGAAGGGATTATCTCTGGGGCTCCTGGGTGGCTTAGTAGGTTATGCAGTTAAGCTTTAAGCATCTGACATCAGCTCAGGTCACTCACGATCTCACAGTTCATGAGTTCGACTCCGCATTGGGTTCTGTGCTGACAGCTCAGAGCCTAGAGCCAGCTTCCAATTCTGTGTCTCCCTGTCTCTGCTCCTCCCCCGCTCATGCTCTGTCTCTCTCCTTCAAAAATAAATAAATATTTATTTTAAAAGGAGATTATCTATGGATTTTTGTCAGCCATCTCATCAGGCCTCAGGGATAGAGATGGGATTCTATCAGCATAGACAGTGACTGCTGGTTTGAACTAAAGGGAAGAGAGACTGAGTGAAATAATGGAAGGCTTTTGGGTTTCTGGGATTCCACAGGACAAGCCAACAGAACTATCTACTATACAACTGTGAACCTTCCTTGTACTTCAAGAAAAGGTGTGATTCAGAGTATCAGCCCAGAGCAGTGGGGGCAAGGCTACCACCCATGACCAAAGGGGTAGGTTCTCCATCAAGGGCTTAAGGGGTATGACCTCTGCCCCAATGGGATTGGAGGGTAGAGAATAAAGCCAAAGAGGAGTATTCTCAAGTCTTAAGATTTAATGGAATATGCCTTACTAGGTTTTGAACTTGCTTGAGACTACTCCTCCTTTCTTCTTTCTGACATCTTCCTTTTCGAACGGTATTGTGAATTTTGTCTGTTTTACTACAGGTGTTTTGGAAGCATGTAACTTGTCTGGTCCCATAGATTAATAGCTAATGAGGAGTTTTGCCTCAAGATGAATTGTACCTAGAGTCTTACCCATACCAGATTTAGATGATATTTTAGATGAGACTTTGGACTGGGAGTTGATGCTGGAATGGGTTAAGACTTTGGGGGCTATTGGAATGGGGTGATTGTATCGTGCTCCAGAAGGACATAAGTTTGGGAGGCCAGAGAGCAGAATGCTATGGACTGAACACAATCCTTCCAAATCCATACGTTGAAGCCCGAATTCTCAAGGTGACTGTATTTAAAGGTAGACCCTTTAAAGAGGGGGAAAAAAGTTGATAGAGGTGGCAAGGATAGGGTCCTAATCCAATAAGAAAGGTGTTCTTAAAATAAGACACACCAGGAGTGTGTACCCACAAAGAAAAGGCTATGTGAGGACGTAGTGAGAATGTGCCAGTCTGCAAGCTAGGAAGAGAGCTCTCATCAGATACCGAATCTACCAGAACCTTGATCTTGATTTCTAGCTTCCAAAACTGTAAGAAAATTAATTTTTTTGTTTAAGCCACCCAAACCCTGGCATTTTGTTACAACAGCTCTAGTTGACTAATACAATGTGTTCAAGTGTGAATGACCAGTTATATAATAATAAACATATTATTAACCACATATCAGGTAATAATATATCAAGCCCTATATATAAATTATCTCATGAATACACTCAAAAACCCTTGGTGATAGTTATTGTTATTACTATTTTTGGAAAAAGTTCAGGCCAAAGAGGAAAATTACTACATTTACAAGCAGTGGAGAACTCACTGTTATTCTACTATAATATAGTTTGCATGTGACCCATCTTCAAAGAGCTTAACTTCTCTGAGCTTGATTGTTCATTAAGTAATGATATGTATGCTGTCTCTTCAGAGGGTTATTTGCATGGTTTAAATAAAATGACAAATCCATTATATGCACTCTAGTCATGAATATCTTCACCAGTATCACTATCATATTTTTGTGACTTCTGTGTCCACTCAGATCCCTGACTTTTCACAGGACCTGTCTAAGGTCATCATGATACCATTGCCAAAGTACCTTACATATAGCCTTTGTTCGACTACTGACTTGTCATTAGAAGAAGGGTTTGAACATAAGGCTTTATTGGCATTCTCTTCAGGTGGTGGAAGAAGATTAGGTTCCTAATGATTTCATTGAATTTTTACCCCCAAAGGATATTAATAGCTACATTGTGTAAACTTGTAAACTTATTTGTATTGAATAAAGGAGCTGAACCATGAAATAAATGTATAAGTCTTAATATTCATTTTATTCGTGTTGAGTTCTATGCCTTTTTCTGCTTTGCTGTTTATCTTTGTAGAGCAAAATAGTTATTTTGTCTAATATGATTCTATTTCTGTACATTTTAATTGGCTACTAGGATGTAGTAATTTTTTTTAATGTTCATTTATTAATTTTGAAAGAGAGAGAGAGAGAGAGAGCAGGGGAGGGGCAGAGAGAGAGAGGGAGAGAGAGAATCTCAAGCAGGCTCCATGCTGTCAGCACAGAGCCTGACATGGGGATTAATCTGAGAACCACAATATTATGACCTGAGCTGAAATCAAGAGCCAGATGCTTATCTGACTGAGCCACCCAGGTGCCCCTGAACTTTATTTTAGTAGGTTTTCTAACTGGAGTCAAAGATTTCAATTTTTGGCAAACAACTGAATTGTAAAGTGGTCAGATAATCTTAACAACAAGAAACAACTTTTCGAAGATGTTAAACCTAATGAAAATTACAACACACACACACACACACACACACACACACACACACACACACACATATATACACCTTATAATTAACCCCTTTATGCATCCAGAATACATATTCCTTGACCAACTTAGTTCAGATATAGCTGCTGATTGCAGAATCTTCCCTATGCATATTTTGACTTTCATCATTGAGTATTCTCACTTAGAATGCAAATGCAAAAAAGGATTGCAAGTGTTGGTATACATCAAGGCTCATCATATTATTTAACTTTTATGTTGCTTCTTCCTTACTGTCCCAGGGTAATATTTTTCTGTATCTTAACTGTAGGAGAGCCACAAAATGGAATAAGAAAAAAAAAAAAAGGTCATAAAACAGAGTACTACACCAAGAGTTCTTTTAGCACAGAATGGACTTACAGTAATAAGGATTAAAAAAATAGTCATGCTGTTATCCCATCTGAATGTCTTCATATTAATCATAGAGCTTTGGCAAATTTGAAAAATGAAAATCCTTTATCATGAATAAGGTGTTAATCCCTTCCTTAATGTCAGTTGCTGAAAGTATCTCCTAGGAATTTGTAGGTCTTAAACACATACATACCCTCTTTTGTATTTTTCTATCTTCTTGAAAAACAAAAGGATTTTTAAAACTAGAACTAAAGGCCAGTATTGATGAATATCATTCTTTTGGACTTTTGACACAGTTTCTCTTAAAGGATTGTAAAGTGAATGTTACAATTCTTCAACAAAATCAAAACCAGTATCAAACCTCAGATCTCAGAAAACCAAGAACAGTATTTTACTTTAAATGGACAGCATTGTTATCATGATGGATTTATTTAGCAGACAATAGCTCTATTACTCAGGCAATCTGAATTAATCTGAAATTGAATCACCCCTTGCACAAACTGGGAAAACTGAAGCAATTTTAGATTAAGACATATAAATATCCTGCTGTAAACTTTAAGTTGAATTCAAAATAAATTGAACTCTTTATTGTTTTACTTTTTATCCTTTGTTACAAAGAGCAAAATTACACGAAGTTTTTTCAATGTATGAAAGTGTATGTATAATGGAATAGCAAATATAAATATCTGGAATAAAAGTTACCTGAATGTTTTAGCAACTGAAATTATTTCCTTATCCTTTAACGCAGAAAGTTTCATTTTTATCATACTCAGCATGAAATTGTTTACAGCTTGTGACAGAATGGGAAAGACATAAGCCCTTGACATCAAAGTTATTAGTCAACTTGTCAGTCAAAGTCAATTAAAGAAGATGCACAAAAATAGGCATTTATCTGATGGACCTTCCTAGCTCATATTAGTCATTTAGAGGATCTTTCTAAGAGACTCATTAGCTTGTCTATTTGCAAATGATTGCTACTATCTGGGCATATTGCCTTTTGGTCCTTTTTTTTTTTTTGCTGAAGGATAATGTTCTCTTGAAAGACAGCCACGTTGATCAGCATAAAGCAGTGTAATAGGAGTTGAAAGTCATGTGCAGACCAAAAATGATTAAAAGAGAAATAAAACATGTTTCAGTAACCCAGACTAGCTACTTATTAAACAGCATTTTCAGAGAACTAAATGTATTTTTCTCCGCAAATCTTCACGGTGACCAGGAAGAACTGGTCAGTCCTGTCAGACCTCCTTTCTCCTACCCCCCAGATATTTCAATATCCTCATAAAATTTGGTGCCTGCCCATGTAAGCAGAAATAGTTAGGGTTTTCCTGAAAAACAAAGAGACACAGCTTTTGTGACTCAAGAGAATTAATTTTAGTCCCCTAGCTATTTTCCGTGATCTCTGCCCTATTTGCCCAAGCATAATTCTTGCAGAACTTTCTGTGAGGTGTCAGAATTACACACGTGCGTGTGTACGTGTACACACACACACACACACACACACACACACACACACAGGTAAAGACCTCAGTAGTTAAGGATTTTGAGAGAACAAAAGGAATGCAAAAATTAACAGTCTCCTCCAGGCCATGAAATAGCCTAACTGTATCAGAGACAAT
The DNA here is from genome assembly GCF_016509475.1 of Prionailurus bengalensis. Taxonomy (NCBI): domain Eukaryota; kingdom Metazoa; phylum Chordata; class Mammalia; order Carnivora; family Felidae; genus Prionailurus; species Prionailurus bengalensis. Next base: position 52,026,204 of record NC_057359.1, on the reverse strand, counting down.
AAATCAGTGGTAAACCTCCCAGTTCTGTTTCAAATAAGCAGGGCCCTGCATTCCTTACCTGAGATCACCAGCTCAAGACCCCATCCAGTTTATACTGACTCTGGAGAGGCTGCCCAAAGCCCCTTCCTCTTTTCCACCTGTTACCTTTGCTTCATTATAATGTTAAAGTCTCCACCCTAGAAATTGTACAAGCTTCATTAACATAACATAGAATGACTGTATGCCCTTGCTTTCTACCTAGATCTGAGCAACCTTATGCCTATCTTTACATATGACAAAGTTCCCTTTTCTGAATATTCATCCTAATCCTAAATAGAAGAAACCCATCCACCACCACTTGGATAGTCAGGCTTTGGAAGTTAATTCCCCTTGATTGCCTTATTTGCTGCAAATGAAGCTTCCTTTGTGTGACACCTCCACCTGGTGTAGTCTCCATCTGTAACTCATCAAGAAGTGAATTCACATTAGTTCCATTACACCTGTGGATCATTTCTATGGCCCCATCAGATTTCTGTCCATGTAGCACATACATGGATATGTCTTCTGCTGCTATCTTGCCAGTGTCTGAGAGCGGAAGGAATAAATTAGTGAACACTAAGAAATATGTTTGGAAATGGCTATGGATGAGTTAGTAAATAGTTCTTAACAGAGAGTGAGTAATAGAGTTAAGAAATATCTGGGTGGTAAGTTCCTAAAACTTTGGAACAAGATGTTGGCAGGAGGGAGAAATAAGATACCAGACTGAGTCCCTGGTTCTTAACTTAGATTAGGATGTTCTAGGAGGAAACACAGGTTTAGCTGGCAAAAGGTTTCATTTGAGAGGCTTGTTAAACAATTAGAGGAAATACTCTGGAACTCAGAAAGTTCTGACTAGAGGTAAAGATTTGAAACTCATTGGATTTCTCTGAGTATTAAATGAGATAATGTCTATAACATGCATGGCACAGTCTCTTAACACAATAAATGCTCAATAAATCATAGTAGCTGTTGTTCCTGATGAAGGAAAGGAGAGTATGGATATTAGGATTACTGTAGAGTGGAAGTTGGTCTCTGGAACAAAGTCAAAAGGACAAGGGCTATCCAGAGAAAGAACTGAGGCTATAGGAAAGAATGGTTACAATGATGGACCCTGGGGACTATCTTACATCAGAACTTAAAAGGAAAAAAAGGGTGCTGGACTCTAGGAACAAGGAGTATGTGTTCATAAATGCATCTTGAATATGACTCATTCTTGCTTAATGATAGTTGGATTGCAAGGCCCTCCTCCTGCCTTTTGTTTTTTTAAAGCACCTATTTGGTTTATAAGAACATTTTGCATGTGAAATCATTGCCTAATACCATACTTCCTAATTGGGTATATTCTAGCCCTGTGTTTTTCCTGAACCTGACATTGGAGCCAAACAATGAGAAAAGCAGCTTTATGCTATGCCCTGCCTCGGACAGGTTCTCATTTCTCTTTGCCTCACCATGTGAACTGTGTGGCCCCTAACAGAGCATGAGGTGGTTAAACACAGACATGGAAAGCACAGCTCCAGACCATAGCAGAACACCTTTATTAGAAAGACGTCAGGCCAACTGGTCTCTCCTTGTATTGCAGATCTATGTGATGGCAATGAGTAACTCGGTAGCAGGCAAAATGGATCGTACCTGCCCAGATGGAGGCAGAAATGCTCATAGAGGTGTTGTAAAACACGCTTTTAAACAGCAAAGAGACACTGAGCTGTCTGCAGGGAAATGAAAAAGAACTGCAAATTAAGCATGGCATGGTTATTCACTGTTTTATATTAGTGTCTGTAACTTCTATAAATGCTGCTTAGGGTTTTCACATGCTCAAAACTGTCATTTAATCTGGAATGATGTCGTTGCATATTTGAGAGTCATTTTGAAAACTTACTAAAAAGGATCTGACATCCATACCTTGGTGTGTATGTCTGGGGATGTGGTAGCAGTTTATTTGCCACTGCAAGTTTAATCTAAGTCACCAAATATCTAATTTATCATGAAAAATGAAGTTCCAGGAGGTTTTTTCCCCCTCCTCAGTGTTATTAAACAATTCGAGTTCTGCCAGAAGAGGGAATGGCTCGTGTGGAAAATATTTAATTGCCTGCATTCATATGACAGAAGTGTTCTGAATCTAAACCAACATATAATGAAAAGCAGTGGAGTATTGTTGCCAAGAAAACTCTTCTCACAGGTGAGTGACTAGTCCCCAGAGATTCTTTGGATGCTCATTAGGCTAGTGGTCAGAGGGAGTGAAGCCTGGCCCTAAATCTGTCATTAGATTTATACAAGAATTTATACATAAATTCTTCACACAAGAATTTATAATCCCTCCCTCCTTTCCTCTTCTTCCCTCCTTTTCTCCTTCTTCCCTCCTTACCTTCCTTCCTCAATCATTTCTAAGGTGTCTACTGTTACCAGCTTCATGTTCGCTACTAGGATATGAAGATAATAGATACCTCTACTTTAAAAAAGGGTTGGGAAAGGACTGGGTGGGGATCAAATCATCTAATTCACATCCCTTGCAGTTCTGCTGTCCCATGATTTTCAGTGATTTTCTGTGACGTTTCTGCTGTTCACAGTCTTATCACACAATGTCATGCTTTTATTTGATTACTTACAGGAAATGAATCTTGAATGCAGGATAACATAGCTGACTTGAAAGAGTCATTAATATATTCAATAAATATTTACTGAACACTGTTCTGTGCCAGCATTTTACTGGGGGACCATGGTGGAAATAAGCACTGAGTGAAACGAGGGCACAGAGTAGGACCACACATTCTTTTCCTAGGAATTCTAGTGAGGGTTTCAGAAGAGTTGAGGTCTGTGTCTGAAGGATGAGTACAAGTTAGACAGAGTCCAGAGATGGCAGTCAGGGGAGGGTGTAGCTCTGGTGCATAAGATGTAAGTGAAGGACATTCAGGACCAAGAACAGCCTGTGCAGTTGGGGGATGTAAATTGTGTTTGTCAACTTGCCAGCCACTGGGCATCCCTGCAGCACAAAGCAAAGAGGGGCAGAGCAAGTTAGATGACCTTGAAGTTGATGCAGAGAAGAAGTCAGGAAGAGCCATTCAAAGGAGTATGGGATTTATCTTAAGGATAAGGAAGAGTTTTAACATGCATGATCAGATTTGCATTTAGGCAGTAATTAATTACAAAATAACTATCTTGGGGCACCTGGGTGGCTCAGTTGGTTAGGCATCCAACTTCGGCTCAGGTCATGTTCTCGCGGTCTGTGAGTTCGAGCCCCACGTTGGGCTCTGTGCTGACAGCTCAGAGCCTGGAGCCTGTTTCAGATTCTGTGTCTCCCTTTCTTTCTGACCCTCCTCTGTTCATGCTCTGTCTCTCTCTGTCTCAAAAATAAATAAATGTTAAAATTTTTTTTTAAATAATTATCTTGTGGGAAAGGTGTCAAGAGAGCGAGGTAGAGATCAGATATTTATAAATTAGTTATTTTCTGAGCAACTTAACTTTGTGTTTTAGGTATGTATCTTAGTCTCAATCTCAGGAGGGCTAAAATTTACTTTTTATAGCTCATGCAATTGTATTATTGAATTCGTATTTCCCCAGTCTGGAAAAATATTAATGTAAGCTATTGGTAGAATTTGAATCTTTCCCCAGTTCTGCTGGGTTGGGTCATAATCCCAAGATTCATACCAGGCTATGGTGTCACAGGCAAAAGGAATGTGGACAGTAATCATTTATTTATGCAAATATTGAAATATCCTCCTTGTACATCCTGCAGTTTCAGCAGTCAGACTTGGAGACTGGAGCTGGTTGCTGAGGCCCTGTGTCAAGGACGTCCAGTCCCTTGTCATGCTCCTGGGTAGCTGCCATGCCTGAGGACTCTGTGGGTGCTGTGTTCAGGACATGGAGTCCCCATACCCCACCTCTCCTGTCTTCAGCCAGCCCCACTGAAACACTTAAGCCTGAGGCTTTTTCTTCCTTTAATTTTCTTCCACTCTGCTTTTTCTATGCTTCCTATCCTTCCTCTTCTCCCTTTCCTGACATCAGCAAACTCTTTCAGTTCTCCTAAGCATTCAGGCTACTGAAAAACAAAAGCCAGAAAGAACTGAACTGTCCTTGGGCTTTTCCAGCTGGCATGTACCTCCCCTGAGACCATGAGGTGCAGAGCTGACAACCCACCTGAACTGGGATAAAAGTAAAGGAAGGGAGATACAGGAAGAAACACCCAAACACTATAAAGTAATATCTCAAAGTATCATCTAGCTTCACCTGCTTTGCAGTGTTTCTTTTCTTGCTTTCTAAACTGCATCCCTTGAGCTTCTCAGTTTAGTCTCCACTTTTATTTTATTCTTAAGAAGAATAGAAGTTCTTATTTATTGAACCTTTCATCTGTGCACACCACTGTACTGGACTACTCATTTGCTGCATCAGTGTTCTGGTCTTCTCTCCCGCCACAGGCTACCTCCTAGAGCCCCATCCCTGGGATTGCAGAACCTCACTTGAACATGCCTTCAGGGCTGGTTACACTGTACAGAAGTCACTGCCCAGCCAAGGTGTTTGGTTTCTTCAGGGTTAAGTGAGAGGATTGTACTGTTCTATCAGAAGTGCTCTCTAGTTTAGAAAATGTTGGGATTCCAGGACTCTCTTTTTAATTATTTCCCCACTGACACTGGACACCCCTTTCCCCTGCCTACTCTCTTTTCCATGTCTTGGCAAGTGCAAGGATTCAGAAGTGTACATTTCCTCTTTCACACACTCATTTGGCAGAGAGATGTGCTCACTGTCTGAGTAGAAGCCTGGGAGGAGTCTCTACACCCACGTAGTGAGAAGTTCTATGGCACTTTTACTGCTATAGCTCATTTACTCTATGAATTAAATAGGCCTTTGCAACTTGTCTAAAGCTTAGCTGCAACATGGTTTTCTATGGAGAAATGAGTCTGTGTTCTTTTTTTTTTATTTAAAAAAAAATTTTTTTTTCAACGTTTATTTATTTTGGGGGGGACAGAGAGAGACAGAGCATGAATGGGGGAGGGGCAGAGAGAGAGGGAGACACAGAATCGGAAACAGGCTCCAGGCTCTGAGCCATCAGCCCAGAGCCCGACGCGGGGCTCGAACTCACGGACCGCGAGATCGTGACCTGGCTGAAGTCAGACGCTTAACCGACTGCGCCACCCAGGCGCCCCTATAGAAATGAGTCTGTGTTCTGAATAAGCACACAACACATTCCTTAGTCAAGGCCAGAACTGCTTATAGTTCATATTCTCTGAACAGTTCTGTGGACTTAATAATCATCCCACCTGTGTTCCCTGCCACGAAGGAGACCTCTATTATTTTTGTAGTTAGTGAATATAATTTCTTTCTTTTCCTTTTTCATTAGAGTGTCCACTAAGTCAATCAATTTTACTGTTTAAAGTAAAGTGTTACTTTTTGAGAGCATGATGTCAAGGTCCACAAAAGAGTTTTCACACCCTTTGGTATACTGATCTCATTTCTAAAAATCTATCCTAAAAAAATAATCCCAATATAGAAAAAGCTATGTTTGCCAAGAAGCTTATTAAAAGCATGTTTATCAGAACAACAAATAAGGGCCTATAACTTAGTTAACAAGTTCCCCAAATAGGATAATGCGGTTATGGTCAAGTAAAATATGGTCCTTTACTTAATGAAATAGTATGAAATCATAACAATGATGTTTTAGAAGACAATGATACCATGCAAGGTCTGCAGTTGTACTCATGATATGATATAATTAAGTTTTAATTTTATTTTTTTTTAAATTTTTTTCAACGTTTATTTATTTTTGGGACAGAGAGAGACAGAGCATGAACGGGGGAGGGGCAGAGAGAGAGGGAGACACAGAATCGGAAACAGGCTCCAGGCTCTGAGCCATCAGCCCAGAGCCTGACACAGGGCTCGAACTCACGGACCGCGAGATCGTGACCTGGCTGAAGTCAGACGCTTAACCGACTGCGCCACCCAGGCGCCCCTATAGAAATGAGTCTGTGTTCTGAATAAGCACACAACACATTCCTTAGTCAAGGCCAGAACTGCTTATAGTTCATATTCTCTGAACAGTTCTGTGGACTTAATAATCATCCCACCTGTGTTCCCTGCCACGAAGGAGACCTCTATTATTTTTGTAGTTAGTGAATATAATTTCTTTCTTTTCCTTTTTCATTAGAGTGTCCACTAAGTCAATCAATTTTACTGTTTAAAGTAAAGTGTTACTTTTTGAGAGCATGATGTCAAGGTCCACAAAAGAGTTTTCACACCCTTTGGTATACTGATCTCATTTCTAAAAATCTATCCTAAAAAAATAATCCCAATATAGAAAAAGCTATGTTTGCCAAGAAGCTTATTAAAAGCATGTTTATCAGAACAACAAATAAGGGCCTATAACTTAGTTAACAAGTTCCCCAAATAGGATAATGCGGTTATGGTCAAGTAAAATATGGTCCTTTACTTAATGAAATAGTATGAAATCATAACAATGATGTTTTAGAAGACAATGATACCATGCAAGGTCTGCAGTTGTACTCATGATATGATATAATTAAGTTTTAATTTTATTTTTTTTTAAATTTTTTTCAACGTTTATTTATTTTTGGGACAGAGAGAGACAGAGCATGAACGGGGGAGGGGCAGAGAGAGAGGGAGACACAGAATCGGAAACAGGCTCCAGGCTCTGAGCCATCAGCCCAGAGCCTGACACAGGGCTCGAACTCACGGACCGCGAGATCGTGACCTGGCTGAAGTCGGACGCTTAACCGACTGCGCCACCCAGGCGCCCCAAGTTTTAATTTTAAAAAGACTGGAAGGACATGTTTAAAAAAGAAAAAGCTGATGAGTCACTTGTAGATAATGAGATTATTAACATTTTCCTCTCTACTTTCTAAATATTTCTAAATTATAGTTATAATGAAATAAAAATAAATAATTTTTAAAAATATTATAATCAACTACTATTCACACATACTGAAATGACTGAACTGATTTCTCTGACTGGAAAGGACTAGAAACATTTTGGGGATGAGCACATATAGAGAAGTATCACAGACATTCAATCCTGTTTGATGTACCTGTTCCTATCATTGCTAAAGTATGAATCAATGAACAAAATAAGGTAATTAAGTCACTAAGGCTATGGTTTTATAACTTTTGTCATTGATTTTAAAAACAGGTGACTATAACAAATCCATTAGTACTAAGACTTTAGTATTAATTATTGATATTATCATTAATAGTAAAACTATTATTATTACTATTATTTAGAAATAACAGTTACAACTAGATAGGTGTAGAGGTAGGCATATTTTCCTTTCAGATAAATAATAAAATTAATAATAATTTAAAATTAGCAGAAATTGTTAGATTTATTCAGTGAAAATATTACCTTTTCTTCTGTAAATGAGGGTGTCTGTGGGTGTGTGTATCCTTGGAGATGTCTTGTAAGAACTAGTTAGATGTAAGGGTTTGATATAATAAGGCACCAGTGAAGTCCTAAAAGGCAGCAAACACTCTTTTTAAGTAAGAAATTTAACACATATTTACTCAAATTACAGTTCTGTGGCTTAACAAGCTATGAAATCTGAGATAAGTCACTGAACTGGTCAGAGCCTCAAGTTCCTGCAAAATACTCTGTATTGCAAGAACTAAATGAGATAATAACTGATTCCTGACACAAAGTAGGTCTGTAATAAATAGTTGTTAACTTATCTCTTGAAGAGACAGCAGAGCATGTTGGTTGAAAGCACGATGCTGGAGCTGTGGACTACTTGGCTCTGAAACCCAGCTCTGTCACTTATGAGCTATGTGGCCTTCTGCAAATGACTTAATGTCAGTGTACCAGTTTCCTCATCTGTGAAATGGAGATGGTAATAAGAGCAGTGGCCTCACAGCATGGTTGAAATGAAGTGAATATACACATGTAAAGTACCTATGACAGCTCCCAGGGTGAAGCAAGCACTCAGCAGGTGTTCATGCTTATCAATATTCCATAGATGAGAAAAGGGAAAGAGAACTCATAGTTATCAAGTATATTACACATGAGCTATTGTCTTAAAGCACTATTTATATTATCTCTTATAACCCTCACAGCAGTCCTGAGGGGTAAGAATTTCTGTCGCTATTTTTCAGACAAGAAAACAGAGTCAAAGAACTACAATCTCTCCAGTGGGCTCAAGCATCTGCATCAACTGTATAAGTCCTTCTCTTTCCCTTTTCTCTTGTTGTTAGATTGGTCCTTCCTCTAAAAAGTAGATACTATATGGCCTAATTGATTTATTTTACCATGTATATCTCAGTCTGTTTCATCAGAAGTGCTGGATTTAGTTGGGAAATCTTTGTTTTTTTGCCTTTATGTGATGTGTGTTTACAATGCTCAAGCACCTGAAGACCCATGAGAAGGCACAGAAAGGAAAGGTGATTTGTTAATGGCAAACCAAGTAAATCCAGAGCACTTCTACCTGTTCGAAATGCTGAGTTAAATCATTTAAAGAATTTGTTCTTTTAGTTGGACGGGCACTATATGCCAGGCTCAGGTTTTGTGCTGAAGATGCAAAGCAAGCCAAGGGACATGATCTCTCCCTCAATAAGTTTACGGTCCATTTTAGAGACAGATGTTTAAAAAATCAAACATAGGGGTGCCTGAGTGGCGCAGTCGGTTAAGCGTCCGACTTCAGCCAGGTCACGATCTCACGGTCCGTGAGTTTGAGCCCCGCATCAGGCTCTGGGCTGATGGCTCGGAGCCTGGAGCCTGTTTCCGATTCTGTGTCTCCCTCTCTCTCTGTCCCTCCCCCGTTCATGCTCTGTCTCTCTCTGTCCCAAAAATAAAAATAAAAAGCATTGAAAAAAAAATTTAAAAAAAAATTAAACAGAAAACTGGGGTGCCTGGGGGCCTCAGTTGGTTAAGCATCCAGCTCTTGATTTCAGCTCAGGTCATGACCCCATAGTTCATGAGATCAAGCCCCACGTGGGGCTCTGTGCTGACAGCGCAGAGCCTGTTTGGGATTCTCTCTCTTCCTCTCTCTCTCTGCCCTTCCCCTACTTGTTCTCTCTGTCTCAAAATAAATAAACCAACTCAAAAAGTTACTTAAAAAAACTAAACAGAAAATAAATATAGACATACAAGTTGTGATATTTGCTATAAAAAGAAAAAAAACTTGTGCCATTGGAAAAACGATCTGTGTGGACCGAGGATAGGACAATTTTGATAGGCAGCAAAGAAAGGTTTCCCTGTGGAAGTGACATTTACATTGAAACTTAAGGGATGAGGAGAAGGCAGCCCCAAGAAGGTGGACAAGGAATATAAGTAAAAGAGATGTCTCTGTTGCCTGGACAATTAGCCTAACAGAGAAATTCAATTCACTGGAGTTATAGGTCGGCTGAGGTTGGAGTAGATGGAAATCATATGTGGTCTAAATTACTCTTAGAAATTTGTTAAATAGGGGCACCTGGGTGGTTCAGTTGGTTAAGTGACTTCGGCTTAGGTCATGATCTCCCGGTTCATGAGTTTGAGCCCCGCATTGGGCTCTGTACTGGCAGCTCAGAGCCTGGAGCCTGCTTCAGATTGTCTGTCTGTCTGTCTGTCTGTCTGTCTGTCTGTCTGTCTGTCTGTCTCTGTACCTTGTGTGTTCTCTCTCAAAACTTAATAAACATAAAAAAAAAAAAAAGAAATTTGTTGAGTAGCCTGAGTAGAATACTATCTATTCAACTATATATAGGCATAAGAATTACTACATGTAGATGTAAATGCACATGTCCTGTCATTCGAGCCATCATACCTTTAAAACAAGTGACAAATCCCCATATCCCTGTGGCAGGGTTGGAAAATCCTAAACTTTCCCCTTTTCCTATAGGGCTACTCTACTGTGATTTAAGATTGTCTTAGAACAATAGCTGTTAAATGCCAGAGTGGTTAAACTTCCCTGTAGCTGTTCTGACCTGTGGACAAAATGGTTTCTTTTAAGGATGCCCCAGTAGAAAGTTGGACACTACGCAGCCTTTCTCATTTCACGTGGTTCTCCATTTCTGCGTGGGAGTTAGGCTCCTTCACACAGGTGTTTCCTCTGACTCCAGCTCTCTATCTGGCAGAAGTGCAGAGCTTGGGCGTGAAGGAGTGCTGTGTTCTTGAGCTATACTTGAAGAGACAAGCAGAGCTTCTGTGGATGATCCTAATCTCTTTTATTTCTAAACTGACTTTAGAAAAATTGTCCTCACAAAGTTCAGGGATCTCAAGATCATTCCTCTAGATATACTCTCTTTGGATAAGGCTAATTATTACATAGTCCTCTTCCAATATTTCAGACACCTAAACATTTATATACAGCAAAGGAATAGCAGACTTTCTTACCATAATCTTGATAAAAGAGAGGAGAGCACAACGCGTGTTCACAGTCATTTCCCTTATAAGCTTCTATAGCTAGGTCATTCCTGATAGAATCGCCTGTCTTGCTGCACTGTAAACCAGTTGTTTTTGTTCTCTGATAGGAAAAATAATCATCTAATCAGAGCAGTGAGCTTGCACAAAGGGAAAAGGTGAGAAGTTTGTTTGAGGACCTGAATGCAAGCCAATCATATGGAAGAGAAAATACTTTTACAGCACACTACTGTAAAAAATCTACATGGAAGTGGATCCTTGCATTTGGAACCTGTGTTGTCCAAGGGTCAGCCATAACAATCTGACGGCTGTGTGTTTCTTTAAAAATATTTTTTTCTAGGTTAAATGTGATCATTTGAGTCCTTTATTGTCCTTCCTCTTTTTCCCCAACCCTTTCTCTTTTTTATTTCCTATGCAGAACTGGCTTATTTGAGCTTGCCAGGTAAATGGTTATGTATTTCTCTTTACTTTTGAATACCATTTGGTCACTCACTTGTTAATAATTGGCCCATTTTAGAGTCTGGTCCTGAGTTTTTGGTTCTGCCCAAAAATCATCTGGTTGCTTTTACAACTGGATCAAGTTTTTCCCTCTGGTACTTCCTTCATTAGTAATTGTTAGTTGATAGCTCCTGAGTGGGAAGCTTCTTTCTTATGCTGTTTGTATTCAGTTGTCCCCTGAGTGGCCTATTCCCATCCTGTTGTATGCCAAGCAGTTCATTTCTTTTTTTCCTTCCAGAATTCACTCTTGTACCATGCCAAACCAAGTCCCAAACAGATGTCTCTCTTTTTCAGATGCTAGGCAAAGTATTTTTGGCTGATCGGTTTTTAGTGGCCCTCAGGGGCTGAATGATTTTTTTTTCTTATTTTTTTTTAAAGCTTCTGAACATAAATTTGTTTGGTGAGAGAATCCAGATTAGTAATCAAGAAACTAATGCTACTGCAAAAACAAAACAGCCATCAAAAACTTGGGTTTAAAAGCCACTAGTGAGATTCTGAGCAGTTAGATCTTTCTGTGAATGAGCTGACTTGAGCACTCATTAAGAGCCTGTGTCTCCAGGGAGCTTGGTTGGTAACTTTGCAAAACTAGTTAGGGAAGTGTGATTGCCATCATGCAAGCCATCTACAAGGTAAAGAATGTGGTGGTAGACACACTTGCAGAATGTCCAGTCACTAAATCAATATGAAAATGTTCCTGAATGGATAAACAAACATGTGCCATTGCCTTCCATGTGTAAAGATGTGGAAAAGACTCATTGGTGATTCTGTATTTTCCTAGAAACTGTGACTATAGATAGACATTTAATTCCTTGGGATTTAAACAGCCCACCAGGTATATACCTCTGTATGAGTTTCTTCCAATTGCTTTAACAAATTACCACATGCTTTCTTGCTTAAAACAACACCACACACTTACTTTCTTAAAAGTCAGAAGTGCGAAATTAATTTTACTGAGTTGAAATCAAGGTACCATCAGGACCTAGCTTCCTCAAAAGTCATCAGGGGAGAATCCATTTCCTTAACTTTCTCAGTGCTTAGAGCTTCATTCTTCGCATTATGTGGCTCCTGGCCCCTTCCTCCCTTTCCAGAGTCAGCCCAGCAATTTAGATACTTCAGTCCTTACATTCCCTTCTTATTTGGTATTCAGATCTTCCTCTGCCTCCCTCTTATAAGACATTCAGGATCCACCTGGATAGTCCAAAATAACCTTTCCATTTCAAGATCCATAATCGCATCTGCAGAATCCCTTTTGCCATGTAAAGTAACATCGTCACGGGTTCCAAGGATTGAAAGCTGGATATCTTTGAGGGCCATTATTCAGCCTGGCACAACCTATGAACAGCCCAGGGTCCTTGCCTTACCTGTGTCACAGGGTAGTTGTCCTTAAAAGAAATATGTGAAGGATTTTATAGACTTTGAATACATATAACAATAAATACTCGTTCATTCATTCAGTTCTTCATTTTGATACAATTTAGTGTTTTAACCTCTGAGGTTATGTTGGAAATAAATAACAGAGAGATGATGTTAATTTAGCCATGAGTTACAGTAAGATGATTAAGCCGCTTAATTATTTCCTGTGATTACTGCTCTTTATATTTACATTGACCATCCATTGAACCAGAAAATATTTTTACTTTCTTTTTTTTAATGCTTATTTATTTTTGAGAGAGAGAGAGCGAGTAAGAGCACGAGAGTGTGAGCATGGGTGGGGGAGGGGCAGAGAGAGAAGGAGACACAGAATCCAAAGCAGGCTCCAGGCTCTGAGGTGTCAGCACAGAGCCCGATGCAGGTCTCAAACTCACAAACCATGAGATCATGACCTGATCCAAAGTCAGGTGCTTAACCAACTGAGCCACCCAGGTGCCCCTAGTTTTGCTTTCTTAAAGAACCTTATTGAATCTTGCCATCTGTGAGTTTGTCCCTTCGCCTTTTTTTTAAAATGTTTATTTTTTTTGAGACAGAGAGAGAGAGAGAGAGAGAGAGAGAGAGAGAGAGAGAGAGAGAGAGAACGAGAACATGAGCAGGGCAGGGGCAGAGAGGAAGACACAGAATCCGAAGCAGGCTCCAGGCTCTGAGCTGCCAGCATAGAACCTGATGCAGGGCTGGAAATAAAGGACCATGAGATCATGACCTGAGCCAAAGTTGAATGCTCAACCAACTGAGCCACCCAGGTGCCCCATCCCTTTGCCTTATTCAGTAAATAAATGCAACCTCTTGCAAAGTTGCCAGACTTCGGAATTTCTCAAAGAGCACAGAAACATGTCTGTTATAAGTGACAGAAAATAGTCTGTGCCAGTTAGAACAAAACAAAATAAGGTTGTGCCTGTTCAGGTAATTGAAACATCCAGTGTAAGAGCGATTTATCAAGTGAGGGTAAAAGCAGGAAACAGATGGAACTCAGACTGGGTAATTTGAGAAATAAGTACTAAAGGAAATATGCAGAAAAGTCGTGGGCAGGATAGAAGGAAACCACAAGAGATAGTGCCGTAGCCCAGGGATTGCAGAGAGCTGTTAGTAAACTTAGAGCCTGGGACAGAGTAGATCTAGGGACCTGAGCCTGGATTCCTGTGAAGAAGATCACCTGATAGGAGCTGAGATTTTAGTGAAGGTACACGGCAAGCCTATTGCAACACCTCAGGATAATTAAATAGCCCTTCTTTATTTTCTTCCTTTTTTCCCATTTCCTGCTCCTGTTTGCAGTTGTGGAAACCGCTGTTGCTGGAGGACAGGAGGGAAAGGTTCTTGATACAGTCCTTAGGGACTCACTGAGCCCCTCTGTTCATGCACTGAGCAAGATGGAAAAGGCTGGATATGGAGAGGTGAATAGAAGGTTTTGGCACACTAATACACAGCTGATTTTCGGATCTTTGGGTTAGCTTTTCTCTCTTCCCTCCCCTCCTCCTGTTTCTCTGCTCTGCTTCCTTCTGCTGTCTGTCCAGCCTCAGATGGATTCTCCCCTCATCCTGCAAGGTAGTTGTGGCCTGTCCTGTCTCATATATGAGAATACCTCTCTCCATAATCAAGTAGTCTCGGCTCAATCTGCAGTCATCTTATGAGACGTCCTGCCTGTCTTTCAATCAGTCATTGTGGCTAAGGGATTGCAAGGCTCCAACTGGCTCTGCCCAACTCCTTATAGCCTCTGAGAATGAGTGGAATCAGCTACACTGGACTATGTGACATTGGAAAGAGAAAAAGGGATCGAAGGATTCACAAATGACAATCCCACATTTACAGGTGAAATGTCAATGGATACAGAATGCCCAGTGTGTTTTATTTTTTCCTGGTGATTAGAAACTTTTATGTCTGAAACTGTTTATTAAAAGATTAACGTTTTAATCTCATTATGACCAAGGTAAGTTACTATTTTTAGGTACACACACCTCTCATTTCCTTTTCTCACATGTGCCATAAAAGTGATTTTGCTATCATAATTCCATTTTCTATTATTGCCTAACCTTTTAAAAGGAATATTTAATACAAAAAATGCACAGATTTGTGTATAGTTATACATTTTCTGTACAGTGTTCACATGTAATTGTCATGATTGTCTTATGTGGTTTATTTATACTTTACAAATGCAGAAATGTTAGCTAAGAAGAGATTCAGTGATTTACTAATAGTTTTTAGGAACTTGAGTAGGGATTTAAACCAAGACTTTTCTGATACTGGACAAATACGCACGTGGAAACAATTTGAGATTTGGTTATATACATTTGCGTGTGTGTTTATGTGTGTGTGTGTGTGTGTGTATCTGTGTGTGTGTGATGATAGACCAAAGACAAGGGGCTCAAACATTTTATGATTTCATAAGGACTAACATTCTTGCTTCTAAAATATCTTACCTACTGACCCATTACTACATATGAAATTTCCAAAACATTTGTTAAGAATTTCTTTGTGAATGTTCTGTTGATATGTACATTTATTTAAGTGAAAAAGCACTGATTAGGAAAGGGTCATGAAATTTTCTAGCCATCTCATTTTTATTAACCAACTTACTGGACTTCTGTGATTATTTCCTAACAGAAAATAAAACCCTGAGAGAATGTGACATAGGCACAGACATTTTATGAAAGTATGCCAAGGAAAGTGAGAACAAAGATATTTCTCTGCTCAAAAGAGCAAATTTGTATTATTCTTATAATGCAGATCTGAACTTCTGAACTTAATAACCATAAAGGAGAGATTATACCAGCTCTCTGTAAATATGCAACTGTATTAGGAGATCAGCTTCTTTATTGATACCAAGCTTTATCAAGTACTTTAAGACAAGATATTCTGACCTTTAAAATTAACATTAAAAAGAAGTGGAGGGTGCCTGGGTGGCTCAGTCGGTTAGCGTCCAACTCGATTTCGACTCAGGTCAAGATATCACAGTTTGTGAGATCCAGCCCCACACTAGGCTCTGTGCTAATAGTAGGGATTCTCTCTCCCTCTCACTCTCGCTCTCTCTTGCTCTTGCTCTCTCTTGCTCTCCCTCTCAAAATAAATAAATAAATAAATGTTTTTTTAAAAAAGGTGGTTTCCCACAATTCAGCCTGTGTTGATTTGGTTTAAAATGCCCATGCTTTTGAGTAATTCTAGTTCTGAGAATCTGTTTTAAAAGAATCATCTTAAATGGAGAAATACTAAATTTTCAGTGTGATTGTTCGTCAAAATGCTTTCTATAATAGGAAAAATTGGAATTTTTTTTTTAAAACAGAAGACTGGGTAAGGATTACATTGCAACAATTTGTTGTCATAGTATTTTTACTGATCTCATGTGAATCATGGGAGTACGCTTCAATTTAAGTAAAGAAAGCATAATAAAAATTACATTATAGTCTTATTATAACTGTATAAAATACATGTTTAGCAGAAGTCAAAAGGCTATAACATACGCTGTTAGCAGTTAAGAATTTTTTAACTGTATTAGGGTGCTGGAGCTATGGATTTCTTTCCCTTCTTGTCTTTACTTTTAGAATTGCCTTGGGGAGCCTGGGTGGTTCAGTCGGTTAAATGTCTGACTTTGACTCAGGTCATGATCTCATGGTTCATGAGTTAGAGCCCCACATCGGGCTCTGTGCTGACAGCTCAGAGCTGCTTTAGAATCTGTGACTCCCTCTTTTTCTGTCCCTCTCCAGCTCACGCTATGTCTCTCTCTGTTTCTCAAAAAATAAATAAATGTTAAAAATGTTTTTTAGAATTGTCTCTAATGTGCTTATACCACTTTTATAAAAGAAAATAGGTAATTGCAACTCACCAGGAAAAATAACTTTCTTTATCCTTGTATATTCATATAATCTTTTGCAGAGTACTACTGAATAAAAGAATTCCCATGTTCTCTCCAGCTTTGTGTCCAATGTCTAGAATCGATTTCTGATTTTGGTTGGTTTGTATAAATGCTACATAGGCCTGGCTATTTTAAGACTGGCTATAGACCCTTATGTGCTACCTTCTTAAGACTTTGTCATGAATTGATGTTACTCATTTATAATCATCGATAGTAGATCGTGTTGCCATGTTGTGTATTATGCTTCTTGAGAAAAAGTGGTAAGGGGTTCTGTAAGGATAGTCCCTGGGATTAGCATGTAGGCTTACCAGACACTGGGGCAGAAAATGTGGTAAATGATAAGAAATATGTCCCATGATTGTCATCATCATCCTCATAGAGATTCATGGCTGAACTCTCAAGCATGACTGCAGGATAGGTTAAATGGGAGTAAACTCATTAGGCACATCAGCTTCACTTCATTAGGAATGGGAGGTGGTTCAGCCAGTGCACATGCATGTGGCCATTTTCTGTGGCTCATATATTTTGATAAATATCCTCCAGATCCCTGAGGGGAATGTAAAGTAAGCAATGTGGGAATGTCTGTCTTGAAGTATTAGTTAAGTTGTTCTTAACTATTTTTCATAAATTGAGGCTGGGGCTTCTCTAGTTGAGCCTATTAGAATACAGAGTATGTATGGGTTACTCTACATAGATTTGGGGCATCTTTTTCTTAGCTGTGTCTCTTAGTGGATTCCCTTAAATTCATATAGCCAGTTCACTGGAGTTTGCTTTGTGGTTAAAAAAATTATTTTAACTTTGTTGTTTTGTTGTTGTTACTTATATTCTAGTTTTGTTTTTGTTTTTCCTGAGAGAAAAATATACATGGAGGCAGAGGAATGGAGGAAGTATGCAAGGGCAAGGGCACAAGGAGAGTTGGAATGTTGCTTGGTGTAAGTTGAAATATCATTTTCTTGGCATAGTGACTCTGATGTGTCTATTTTATATTCATGTTAGCCCAGCTTTCAAATCAATATCTCAAAAAAAGGATGTGATTTTTATTCATAAATGGACACATACATGTGTATATGTCCATATATTTCACATACATGTGTATATTCATATATTTCATATATCCTTTTTGCCATATGATTTGTTTTTAATAATATTGAAGTCCTCATAATATCTTCACATCATTCAAGTCCCCACAAAGACTGCCCATTTATTATTTGCTTTCTGTACATTTTCTTTTAATGATTGGTGAGTTTTTAAAGACTCTAAGTATTAGAGTGACTCCTAGACACCATAAAAGTAAGTGTTACATGAAGTGTGGGAATATCTTCTGTGATAATCTTGGGAGGTTTTAATTAAGCACCTGTTTTCATATTCCAATTAATTAGAAACTCACTGCATCAGGGAGTGGGCCAGTGCATTGCAGAATACTGAAGGGGTAATATCATCTCTTTTATACATGGGTCATAGTTTTATACTATAGAATGCTATTAACCAATAACTTTTTGTAGACATCCTTTCAAATACCATAATGGGTATTCTGTCCAAAAGCTTTTTTCTTGAATTAAAAGTTGTCTCTCATTTCTCCTTCCTAAACATGTGACACAGGTTTGTTTTACCTCAGGACTGTTTTATGAATGGATTCACTGTGGTTGGTCAGTATATTCTTTAAAATATTGCATGTAGACATAAATACAGTTTTCCAGAAGTAATCTCTCAAGCACTTAGTATAAAGGAATGATTATTTGATTCTTTGATGTAAGTATAATAACTCTTCACTAATTTTGTAATTTTTTATAACTAGATCATGCCATTAACTTATAGAGATTGTGATCTGATTTTTTTTTTAAACGGGATTTGCTGGTAGGGCAAGTGTATCAGTTTGAAATTGCATTCACTGTCTGCAGATGAGGTCTGAAATTACCAGTGACTAAAACCCAATAGAATTAATTTTTCTTCCAAGTCATAGAAGACGGTAGTTAGACAGCCCGGGTTAGTAGTCAGAGGCTCTATGATATCAGGCATGTAGACTCCTTCTGGCTTTGTGTTCTACAGTCTCTAACACAGCTCTTCAATCTGTTGCCCTAAGATAGCTTCTTGAATCCACATGTTAAGATCATCTGGTCTGTGCTTATCCAAATTATCTGTTCTGCCTCCGTTTTGATAGAGTTGTTTCATTTTATTTTATTAAATGTGTAGCATCTACATATTTAAGCTGTTTGTTTACACAAATATATTTAGACCATAAAATTGGTGTTAAAGATAAAAAACATTGGATTATAGTTCATGATTTTCTGCCTTTTGATCTATGTTTTAAATAGTTACTCTCTTGTTGCAAACTCTATCACAGGAAAGTAAAGTAGGCATATGTTCTTGGCAGGTTTAACTGAAGAGCCATTTCTGGGTTTAGCTAATATTGGATTATATTTATTGGTTCATCAACTTTAAAGTTCAATCGCAAACTGGAGTAGGCTGCTCTTATTACCTAGCTAAATTGCTCACCTGTATACTTTTCCTAAGCCTCAGCTAGACTGAGGCCAACAGCATGATGACCATCTCTGAAGTCTTAGAAGAGAAAACTAACTTCCTATGGTTAAGAGGGGGAAATAGCATCAGATTTTGCATAAACTCTTTCCGCCTAATGCCTCATGCCATGGATTTTAGGGAAAGGTATAATTAAAATAGAAAAAGAAGGTAAATTTTACCTTGTTTGTATAAGGCATATGAACTGCATGGCAACCTCATGAGGGAGGGTCTGTTCTGATTTAGCTCAAAGAGTGTAAATAATTTAACTGCATTTACATATATATGAGAATATTCACAATAAAATCTGCATCTATGTCAAGCATATGGGAGGAAAGATGAAATGACTATATGTATAGGTAATCAGTTTCTTACATTTTGGAGCTTCTCATGGTTAGTTGGTAAAGGCACTGAAGTATAGCTTTCTGTTCAAATTAGTTATTTAGAGGGTAGCTCAGAGTAAGACCTCTCAAATGATATTTTATGAGACCCATGTATCGCTCAAGAAAATATTATATATTCCATGATGGAAAATGTTGCACAAATTTAAGGAAACACTACTTAAACTATATCTGTTTTTAATGTTAGGACATATGTCTAGTAGTATGACCTAGAAAATGGGATATTCTGGATTATATTGCCCTCATGTTGTCAAGTTGAGAAATATGAGGCCTAAAGTATGAAGATCACCAACCTAGCTGTATCAACCACATTCTAAATAACAAACACATTAGAAAGACTCATTTTCTCTTTTTGTGATATTTAGTGATTTGCCCCCAATTTTTATTATTTTCAACAATATGGCATTTTATACTGCATCATGAGTATAGGGTAAACATTATTTGAAATGCTTGTTCTTAGAGATTCCCTTCCAGTTTTTCCTGTGAGCCACTGAAATGTGATTTACCCTTTGCTCATTGATGCTGAGTGTCTTGTTCACCTAGACACTATTGCATGAAGGCTATGGCTTGAATCTGCTTTCGAGCTTAGGATCAATAAAGCAGGAAGTAGCAAAATTATATGCATCCTATTTCTTTAATAGTGAATATGTAATAAGCATTATAAAGCAATAAGTGATTTCAGATTATCATGAGACATGGGTAAGTTTATAGCCATGAGGAATCTGACACATCTATAACTTATATCAGACCCATTACAGGGTGTGCCCAAAATATTTTTCCACTTTGGATTAAAGTTGTCTTTACACGCTCTGTCTACGGGAGATTTAAGATGCACATCAGCACATTTGAGGTTCTGAATTTTATAAAAGACACCTAAGTAATATTGTAATATTGTATGACATAGAATACTCTAAACTTCTTTGACCCAAAACATTTTATCTTTGAAAACATTATTAACATCTTGGGAGGCAGCACTCCTTTCATTGAATGACATTAGAGTAACATTGACATAAAATGTATAAATTGCCCCACTGATGCTATAGCATAGCTATAGTATGTGTATTCACCTAAAGATATTATTTTATATTCAAGTATGCCTATATGAAAAAAGGAGAATTTATTAATGTTATGCAATAATAATTTAGCTCATTAGATGACAGAGGAAACAGTACTCCCTAACAAACTGAAAATAATTTGGTCAGGCAAGAGGAGGAAGGGAAGAGAGTTTGATAAAGAACACCTGGGAATTTACTCTCTTCTTTGGACAACTACTCAGGCTTTATTACATCCCTTAGCATGCCACTCAGAGCTTTTCTTTGGTTTTCTCATCAGTATCCTTAAATACAAACCATATGTAAGAAATCTGCATCAGGAGAAGTAAAAGAGGTCATTATTGCAGGTGTAACTGTTTTCTTAGATTCATAACTTACAGGTTCCCAGTACAAAAGAAATCCCATGATTTCTTTTTACAAATGAAGTAACAACCACTTACTTACTTTACTTTTTCCAAGGTGGTCTTAAAGAAGACAACCAAGGATTCTAGTATGCAGTAAACAAATTCAATATTAATTTTTTGCCCTTTATTCTGACAGTTTATAAAAGTTATAAAAGCATTTCTTGCTGCCCCTTTCTCCCTAAAATATCTTTTGATAAAACACCCAAACAGCCCTGTTTCTCTAAGGTGCTCTGTGTTCTTCCTTTAATTTGAATGTAAACATAGAAACACTTCTGTGTTTTGTAGAGTGTGAGTGAGTGTGTGTGTGTGTGTGTGTGTTGTCCATGAGAGAGCAAGTACTGAATCAAGCAGAGTTTCTACATAAACTATAAGTGGTTTGGCTTGACTTGCATTATAAATGGATTTCTGGCCTAATGAGATGCCCTTGTTTGCTTGGTATGTATTGATACTGTTTGAGTATCAAGACGTTGGCTTTTCTCCTGACTTGTTCACAGAAGAAAAGAGTGTGGGGTGGGATGGGATATGTACCTGGAAGGTGTCATAAACTTAAAAATAATTGAAATTATCAATTTTTTAAAATTAAAATTTCCAGAAAGGAAATTTAATGTGAAATATGTTCTCAGCCTTTCAAGCAGGTGAGTCTCAGTTTCACACTCTTAGTCCACTTTTCAAACTGAACATAAATGTGTTACATGTTCTATTTCACATCAGTTTAATTAGTGGCCCTGTTTTGTATTCACTCAAAAGTTTGCCACAAAGGTAAATGCCATGCCAGGATGTCTTAACAAAATATTGAACTTACAGAAAAGTTATTTGTAAGCTAAAGATCTGTGATGAGTATCTGCTCTGCCAAATGACTAGATAATCATCCCATTTTGTTTTAAATAAGTTCCTTAGGTTTTAGATATTTTCATCTATATGTTTACATCCACTAAATGATAAAGGCCATGTTTGTCCTGTTAACTATTATAGCCAGCCCCAGGATCTTGTATTATAGTCCTGTCATCTTTGCACACTGAACATAATTAATGCTCAATAAATAATTGTTGAAAAAAATTATCTTATGTATCTATGTATCTGTCACTTACCTGTCTGTTGCAACTACTCTCCCATCTCTTATCATTGTAAATGTACAATTACAAACATTAGAGTGTGCAAGGAATATTTCAAACTACTATGTTATTCGCCAGTACAATGACAGTTGCCAGATTTGGAGAACTAAATCAAAATGGGTAATGCAAGCTAATATTTCATAAACCTACTGATACCCTTAGTTATGTCTTAGTCTCCTTTCACAGACCAGATAATTTATGATTTAGCTGGAATAAGAAGTTCTTTTCTTATATATGCCTTTATATAAATAGATATCTGGATAAAGAAAATAATTTTAATGTTATTATGACAAATATGTTATTAAAATATTATAATGATAATGGGAAGATTTCCATCAAGTTATGAAAATATATTTGACATTGTCTGTCTTAAAATATGGCTTATATTATGAATACATAATTCACTTTGGAAATCCCTGGGAGACAACTCAGATTGTCTGAATTTGAGTAGGAATTTTAATCAAATATAAAAGGCATGGTGTTTTGTTAAGACTAAACTAGGTTATTTTGCCAAAATAAGCATCCTCAAAATTACAGAGACTGAAACAAAAGTCCATGTTTGGTCCATTTGTATGTTCACTGTAGATTGCTTGGAGTCCTCTGCTCAGTGTAGTTAACTCCAACTCAGGCTGACAGAGGAGACACCTCACAGAATGTTGCTGGTTACTGTGCTAGAGGAAAAGAAGAGGTCTGAAAGGCCTAGCACCAACAATTAAGTGACAAGCATTGCTTCTCACAGTTCACTAGATTCTATCCAACTGCAAGAAAGTCAGGAGGTGATATTTTGTCATGAATCCGGAAGACAGGGAGAGGGAAATAGTTTTAGGATTATCTCAGTGTGTTTGTGATTATCTGACATAAAGCAAGCATTACATTCTCTACACATGGTATGTATTTATAGACTAGCTAAAACTGAAGTATAAGGGGAAGTCCCAGGGATGACCAATGAGGGCACGTAGCATGTGAATTAAGATGCCATCCAAGGAGAAAAGAAATAATGGTTAGAGTATGAGCCTTGAATCAAATCCATAAGAGTTAATGCTTAAGTTTGCATTTGTTGGTTTCTACTTGAGCTATTTCTCATATAGGCAACTCTAATGACCTCCAGGGTGAGCAGCTAAAGGAAATTAGTTTTTTAATAGTGACTAATGATTCTCCTTAATAATACAGAGGTATTGCCTACCAGAAGAAGATACGACAGCTTATCAGGCATGGAGAAATAGAATATATAAGTGCCTAGAAATGTGCAGGTCAGTTACTTTACATTTTACATAAAATAAAGGAGCTTTTCACTGGAAACAAACCCACTGAGGGAAAAAAAATTAAAATGCTGAAATTTTTCATAGAAATGAGTGGCACTTGAATGCCAGCCATTTGACAAGGTGGTCTTTCACTGTCACTTCTAGCTTTTTCATGTTCTGCTTTGGAGGCTACTGTGTGGAAAAATTAACACAATTATAGTGATCCAGAGTTAAAAGAGCCCAAGTAAGTTCATCCACTCACATTTGTTGCCCAGATTAGCATGCCAGGTCACCCGCTGATATCAGGTTGTCTAATACAGGGAAAGTCTCAAAAGAGGAGTTATGATAACTTTTCTTCGTATATCAACACATATTTAGTGTAACTTCATACATTTAATTAGTATATTCTCAATATAGAAAAATCTTCAGAAAAAAATGTGTTACTGTTAACTTCTGAGGCTGTAGCTAAGATGAAACTGTCTATGTCTCGTATATATAACTTTGGAAGTCATTAACATGAGGGAATCACTTGGTTACTGTAAGGAAAGACTGTTGGACCATATGGATAGATCCCATAATGCATCCCTCCTGGATGGTATTAATTATGTTTGTCTAGTGAGTCTGTGTTTTTATATTCTACCTTTCAATATTATTAATGGCTGTAACTTTTTGATGAATTTGAGAAGAACCATATCCTATGGAGTTGAATATTCCTTAGGAGTTTGAAACCCCATCTGAAATCACTTGTTACATCCTTGCTCTATATTAAATTGGATAAGGTTGAGGCACTTTTATATTATTGCTGTTTGATGTCAGAAATGATGAATAATGGATCAAGGAGACTTTCAGAGTTACATTTCTGTGATATTTTCAGATCAGGGCAACCATACTTGTATACATAATCCCTTTCTTTTTAGATATTAGTATGAAGAATGGATATTGATCAAAGATATGGATATGATTCAGATTATAAAAAATATTTTCATGTGAACCTGTAGTGAGAATGTATAAACATAAATCAATGAATGTTAAGTGTGTTTCTTGAAAGAAAGAAAAAGACAGTATTGGATAAGGTTGGATGGTTGAGGCACTTAGTTTTCATTTATGGTATTCATTTATGGAGAAAAAATCTCTAAAATGAAATTACACAATAGATTTATATACATATGTGAAGAATATACAGAACTTTAAAATTTGTAAAAATAATCCAGTATAATGTGAAATGTTAAATTGTTTGTTTAAATTGTTAACCTCATATGCTTTGGCTCTTTGTATTTATTCTACCTCTTAACTGTTCACTGCCTTTATTTACATGACCTACAAAGACTGTGTTTTCCTTTCTTGCTCTGTTAAATCTCTTCTTCTACAACAATTTTCAGTTCCCTTTGACCAAGTGGCTAGTTAAAGGCGGGAAAAGTAAAGCAGATAATTTATTCCATGACATCAGATGTTACAGATACCAGTTCTCTCTTTGCTTTATATTTTACTCCTGTTTTTTTTCTCACCTCCGTTTCTGTCATTTGCTTTCTACATTTACGTTCCTATGTATATGACTGATATCTTTAGTTGTGTAGAGAGATGCCTTTTCTAGAATATAGTGTTTCTTGTTACTGATATCCTCAGCTTATCTAAAGGAATATATCTACATGTCACATGAACTATATGTATTTATTCATGGACGTATTTGTTAAAATATACTCATTTTATTGGTAAATTAAGAAAATATTCACTGAGCATTTATACATGAGGATTATTGATACTGTGCTAAGTGTGGTAGATTACATAATCAAAAGCTATTTTGTGCCCCAACAGATCACCCTGTAATGAAAGAAGTAAGTATAAATATTATGTACTTTGCTTTACAAATGTTATAATTTACAGTGTTTATAATACTGTATAGACATTGGTTGAAGCCATTCAAAATAAACATACATAATAGTATTGTAGTGTAAGGGAGAGGAGTATTATTTTCCCTCTTAATTAACTTAGCATTATAGAGGAGATAGTTCAATTAATGGCATGGCTTTTTTAAAATTAATATTTAGCTTTCTTCAAGAATATTTTATGCCATATGGAACTTAACTTGCCTCTTCTGGTTTTGTGTTATTCTTCCTTTTAATTGTTCCCATATTATTTCATTGCCTTTCTGTTGATTACTGCTTTCACTGAATAATTTTGCATGCAGCATGCTTTCAGAGTTTTAAAACAAAGTAGAGCAACTACACGTTTTTCACTTTTGAATAGTATATGTTTCATCTTCATGACTCAGTTTGAAATTCAATTGAAATTAACTCTTTAGCAATTCCTTGCCATTGACTGTGAACTCCTCAGGTGATGCAGTTACTCATAATAGGATGAAAAAGTTGACAGGAAATGAGAGTAAATTAACTTTAAGAGTCTGAATTCAGCAGATGCCAGTACATTCACGAGCCTTGATATTGAAGGCTAAGACATTGACGTACATTTATAGTGATCCTTAATTTTGTTCTGAAATCAAGAGTCATTGGAACTTGATAGTTTAAATACTCCATTTATTCTTTGCAAATGTAGGCAATAGGCAATCATATACTTAATACTCAGTAATCACTGTATTGTAGGCTTTTTAAGAATAGTTTTACCAATGTGCTAAGTAGAAATCAGTAAAACTGATTATCTGAATTATAGAATTACTTTACATTTGTTCCATCATTGTAATGGTAGAATTGCAACTTTAGAGACAACTATGCTGATTTATTTAAGCGAGAATAAGCATTACTACATAAAAGGCCATACAAACCCTGGATGTTCCATACAAAATAAATGATATGTGCAAGCAGCATTTGTCTTCATTATAATAAGTGACATATGTGCATATATTGCTGTGAAAAGATTACTATATACAACACGTCTATCCATCAAAATAGAGTAGTACAGTCAGGTATATTGTTTTTGCAAAGACCAAGTAAAATCATACATGGATACATGATTTGAGAAGCACAGTTACCTGGGAAGATGTGTATAAGTCTAGAAGTTGTTTGTTTATTTGCTATTCTTCCCCCAGTTGCTTTTTCCAACGCCTTAAGTTAGATTACCACCTAAATTATATATGTACCATAAGATGGTGAAGGAAGAAAACATACAAAATGAGAAGGGAGGAAGAAGTATTCAAAACCATAGACATGTAGCCATGATTTAGCAAGAAGTTAATTTTGATTCTTTGTACTGAGGCTAAAGAGGAAGATTGACAGATGAAAATTTTTTCTATGATAAAAATAAGTGACATGCCAGATGTTATAGAACAAACTTCATTAGAAAATAAGTTCTCTTGTGGACTCTGATACAATAAATTCTGAATATTAACTGATCATTTTCAATTATTATTTTCCTTTTAGTTTTTCCCATATTTCAAATACACATATGTCATTCCATGAATTTACATTCATATTTTTTCTCTTCACTTTTCTAAATAAACTTTTCTTTAGGTGAATTCTTACATTTTGACTCATTTGACGATAAGTGGCTTTCTGAATTTTTATTATGGGAATGGAAAGAGGGTAGGTAGTCAGCTAACATGGTATTTCTGTTTGTTTTCTCTCATACCACTTTTTTTTCATTTTTGAGAGAGAGAGAGAGAGAGAGAGAGAGAGAGAGAGAGAGAGAGACCATGTGCAAGGCAGAGTAGGAACAGGGAGAGGGAGACAGAGGATCTGAAGCGGTCTCTGCACTGACAGCAGAGAGCTGGATATGAGGCTTGAACTTACGAACCGCAAGATCATGAGCTGAGCTGAAGTCAGACACTTGACCAATTGAGCCACCCAGGTGCCCCTCTCCCATGCCACTTTTTACACAAGAGAGCAAAATTGAGAATTGAGAAAATGATCAGTTTTCTAAAATTTGATGTTCTTTTCCCAACAGCTCATTTCCATGACCAGATAAAATGAAATTGACTTTCAGGAAAATGTGACAGACATTGCCACATGCCTGTTTCATATTATCTGTAGACCTTCTATAGCACTGTTAGTTACAGGCCATTCTGCACACAACATACCACATTTCTGATTCTGTTCACAGCAGCCCCACCACCTTGGGAAGTGTTCTCTGTGTGTGCGTGTGTGTGTGTGTGTGTGTGTGTGTGTGTGTGTGTGTGTGGTCTCCCATGGTTGGAAATTTAATGGTTTCTGCAAAATGCTAATATGGAAGAGATTAATAAACTGAAAAACAGCATTTGAGCCAGAATGATACCTAAATGTATTTTGGTGCTAAGTAATGCTAAGAAAACGTCTTTCCCCTAGCCCTCTTATCGATTTTTCCTGTCTTGAATAAAGCTGTCTCATTTTAGGTGTTCATTTGTCTCTTACATGTAGATACCTCCCAAATTACTAATGTTCATGCCCAGATATCTGAGGGGCCTTTCAGTTAGAAGAGAACACTGGGTGTCCTATGTAAGAGATGAATCACTGGGTTCTACCCCTAAAGCCAAGGCTACACTTTGTGTTAACTAACTTGAAGGGGAAAAAAAGTTCTTACAGTCATCTCAAACACGATTGCTTCCAGAGGCTCCTTCTCCATTATTAGTCTCTATCAACCCTGTCCTTATTTTCCTTTTCACCCTGGTGGGAAAATGCTCACAAATCTTTGCTTCTTTACTTTCTGTGCATTCATATATGACTTTTCATTAGATATAGTTCCTTCTAATTTCAGAGTGCCTTTCTTTACTAGTGACACCACACTCAGTTGGGCTAATATAACCTTATGCTAGTACAGTGGCCAAAGCTTCCTATCTGCCCTCTTCTCCTATGTCCCGGCTCTCATATCCTGTATACTTCTTCCAGAATTATCTTGTTAAATGCAATTTTTTTCATCTCAAATCAACACTCAGATTTTCCATTCACTCTCCATAGCCTGACAGGCCATTCATGATGACAATGTTTTCTTCCTCTGCTTCTCAGAGCAACCTGCCACTCCTGTTGATAAGTTTCCTTACCACCTGCCCACACACACAAAAGACACTTCTGTGCTACTCACTTTCTGTTTTACACTAGCTTCTTCTTCTCTGAATAGCTTTTGTTACTCATTATGTTTGGCCACACACGTTCTCAAAGGTACAAATCAAATTCCATCCCTTCTTTCAATTTTCCCTTGAACATACCATATAATGTTGATCATCCCTGATCCTCAATTTCTCGGGTTTTGTCTTCAAGTCATGGGGACATTTAATCATGCATATTACCTGTATAGATCTGGTTACCATGATCTACAGATAACAGAAAATAAAGAGCTTCATAGGACCAGCAATTTAGCCAGCAATGGAAATCATGAAAACACATGTCTGCTGGTATTGAGGGCAATAAGAGAGGTACTCATCAAGCTTTCATAGCTTTAGTACATACCCTGTCAGTGCTTATAGAATGTGATTTAGATGAGAGTTGGTCAATTTTGTATTCGTTCCCAAAAGTGGGTTAGGTAAAAAATAGACGTGATACCAGTGAGACCCACGTACCTTACATGAGTCAGAAAATCAAAGAAATTTTATTTCAGAGAGTGCCTTATATTAGTTTGTCTTTTATGCATATCTTCTCTTTTATGCATATCTTCATTTCCCAATGAGAAAGCTTCTTTAGGATGGGGAGTTTATTTTATGCCTCTTTTGCATCTTTTCACATTTGTGATGCTCACTTTTTTTTAGGAGAATAAAATTAATATAATCACCATAACTACAAGTTATAGGATTTCATTGTAAATGTTGTTTTAGGTTTTCCACTATATACCATATGATGCAGGTGACTTTTATACCTGGATTGTACTGATTATATACTCTCTGAATTTTCTATTGTTTAACATCTAGAAGGCAATAAACATTTGTTGCAAACTTACTTTGTGCCTAAGCCTATTTCAGCTTATTGCCAGCGTAACTACCTTTGAGAAGAGTTTGGAAGTGAGCATTTCTACTATATCTACATTAATAAAGAGTCAGTGAGGGAAGTTAAAGCCAATTATATATTAGTTTTGCAATATTGTGTTTCAAGAAGTTAAAAAATTATTTTGTAAAAAGCAACTCTCATTTCTTTATTTATAAATTTTTGTACTTCAAAAATAAATATAATTATAAATGTATAATATATACTTATATATTATACACTTATATAAATACAATAAATATATATTTAAATATAAATTTATAAATATAAATATTTTCTGACAAATATTTAAAGAAGAAGAGTCCATGAAGTATGATTCAGCCACTTTTTCCATTTTAATCCAGTAGATAGAGAAAATAAAGTCTGCTTGAAGGGTAAACTTAATATTAAACATGAACCTCTACTGTGGGTAGATGATGCTTTGATGTCTTACAGGTTTTCTTATTCTTTAACATTTTCATGAACTGTCACATTTAAATTCTGAATGTCAGTGCATTAGTCAGTAAAACACCTTGTGCTGTTTTTTTTTTTTTGTTTGTTTGTTTGTTTTGGTGGGTTTGTTCATCTTACTGAATATCTTATCTAGAAACCACATTATGTTCCCAATTATTTTGGATGATAACTGCTACAGGAAGTTTTACAAACTATCTTTTTCATACTAGTTATTTAGTCTATTGTCTCATCAATCAAGTTTGATGAATTATTTAAGAATTATTTAAAGCAGTTTCATAATCATTTCAAGATAACTCTATTCCTGTAAAAGGTAATTTTAAAAGTCAGACACCTTCAGGGCAGTGCAAAGACACATAAACTCTTAGAAATGGAGATTTCAGAGGCTTCTTAGAGGTCAGTGGTTTGATCCTCCCACCTATGGAAATACTCATTTCTTAACTATCACTGACAGAGTCATTTTTCCCCTTCCAAATATTCCTATGATAAGGAGCTAATTTCTTAGATAGACAGTACTTTCTAGCATTGGACCTAATTATTAGAAAAGTTTATTTTTTAGTGAAAAAAGTCTAATTCCTTTTTATGTAAGAATCATAGGAGAAAGAGAGGAAAAAGAAATAATAGAAAAACATTGAGAAATACTAATGACAATGGGAGCATTTTGAACATTTATTATTTGCCACAATTACTCTAAAAGCTGTATACATATTATCTAAATTAGTTTTCATAACCTCTGTGATGGAGAGACAATTATATTTTTGTTTTACAGAAGAGGAAATTAGGAATAGGAAGATTATTATAGCCAATAGAGAGTGCTAGAGCCAGAATTCAAAGCTAGGTAGCCTGGCTCCAGAATCAGCTCTTAAATGTATATTTAAACAAACAAACAAACAAACAAACAAAACACACACACACATACACACAAAAAACAACCAAACAGCTGAGTTGGGAAAGAACAAGAACTGAGAAATAGGAAAGAGTTGTGCATTGCTGCAGTCTAGAAATGGGACACATCACTTTTTCTCATCTGTCATTGACCAGAATACATCACATGGTTCTAGCAAGGGGGCTAGAAAGTATACATATGTGTGTTTAAGAAGGAACAGTATCAAACACAAGATTTGATGTACCTAGAATAGTCTATGTGCTGTACTCCAGGGGAGCATTCCTCAAATACCCAAATCCACCTTTATGTCTGCTCTTTCCAATCTCCTTTAGCTTCCATATTATACTCTAGACTATGTCTAGTTATTCACGGAAATGGTTTTCATTGCATGTTGATAGTTCAGTGTGGATAAGTACATGCAAAGGTTTACTACTAGGTATAGATCAAGTTATTTAGTTAGTAACACGTTAAGTTTTGAGATAAAATGATGGAACTAGCCAAAAGTCTTCTCTCTCTATGCCTTTCTCTTTCTCATGGAAATATTTTATTTTGGGACCTTCTCACCACTCACTAATGCCTTCAGGGATTAATTGGATTGTCATCTGCTAATTAATTCAAAAGACATGTCAGGGACATTCACAATAGTGATTTGATGTTTTCAGGCACGTCTTTCTGAAATCCTTTTCTCTGCTGCCTGAGGTATGATACAGAAATGAGAAAAGGACTTATTTCTGCAGATAACATGTACTTGGATGTGTGAACAGTAAGAGATAGAGAAAGATAGTGGCATCGTTTAAATTTCTAAGTCTTTTAAAAAATAATTATTATATTAGTAAGGTAGAGGTGTCATCATTTTAAATATGAGCAGACTGAGTCTTGGAAAAATTCAACTGGGATTCAGATCTAACTTTTTCTGACTATAAAGTCAGCATGGTTTTTACTAAACCACATAGCTTTCTAGCTAAAGGATCTATAGGTCATTTTTTTTAAACCTCATTCTTAATTTTTATAGCATTTAAATACAAAGAGCAAAATTTTCAGTTTTATGTACAAATAACAATACAGGTTTACAAGCAACTTGTTTCATAATTGTATGCCAACATTGTCATTATGATATTTCTTGCTCATATTCTAGCTGACATCTTGTGCATAAATAGTCACATCTGTCTTGGCTCTGAAATACTGATACATATGATAAAATTCATAACAGATCCTGGAAAATATTTCATTTAATACAGTGACAGCAAAACATGAACTAAAATAAAGCCACACATAACATATGGGTACAAATTACCAAGTAACTCAAATTTAATTTCATCTTCAGAATTGAATGTAAGAAAAATATTCTAAATTGTACTGATTTTACAAGTGGCGAGCATGAATATCAACAAAGTTACTTGTAAACCTTGCTTTCCTGGGCCTTAAAATAACACTCCTTTGCATTTCCTTTACTTCTCTGCTCAGTTCCCTCTTTTAAAAACTCCTTTAAACTTTGTTTCTTAAATGTTAGTGCCCTTTAAAATTTATTCCTGGTCTATCTTCTTTTTACCATTCTGAACACTTGATGTCATTAACTACTGTGCATTTCATTAGCACTTTATGCTGATAAGTTCCAAATCTCTATTTCTAGTTTAGATCATTTCTAATATGAGGATACATACATATACTTAGGCACCTCTATAATATTTAATAATATAATTTAATATTGAACAACAGTCATCTCAAATTCTTCATGCCCAACAACTGAAGTCAATATTTTTATTCTCAAGCCTGTTCAACATTCTTTGCCCCATATCCAAGTTAGTAGCAACAAAAATCACTACATTATTAAAGTAAGAGATCTGGATGTCACCCTTGGTTCTCCCTCTTATGACATCCAAGTAACGTTCAGCTTCTGTCAGTTCAGACTGCCTAGTAATGTCTATCAAATGTCTGCACTTATCTTTCAAACCCCATTGCCATTTTGACCCATCAGAATCTCTCTCAAATAATTGCAGTTGCTTCCTGACTAGTACTTGGCCTACCAAACTATAAATAATTGTATATAGTGGTGATAAGGAAAGATTAGTACAAATGCAGCAATATGAAAGTAGCTCAATTCAGCAAGGAAGATCAAGGAAGAGGTTCATAGATACACTCACATATAGAAATTATAAGCTCTGTCATATCAATAAGCAAATTTTGTACTTCTTTTTTAATGTAATTTGTTGTCAAATTGTACTTCTTAATAAAATGTTGTAAAAGGTTGACACAAGTGCCTGTTCATTGGCAAAAAAAAAAAATCCTATTACCTCTCACTATGCAAAAAGGTAAATTAAATATCTAAATGTAAAAAATAAACTAAAAAACAAGAAAATATGGGTCTATCTTATGTTTGGGTGGAAAAGTTAGGAAATTTGCTTAGTAGGCCATGCAAGAAATGAAACTTAGAGTTACAAAAGAAATGATTGATAGATATAACTACATAAGCATTAAAAATGTCTGTAGTGAAAGACCACAAATAAAGGTAAATTAAGCATAAAGGTAGAAACAAATATTTGTAACAGTGAAGACAGATTGTTATTATTCATGATAAAGCTGTAAATAGCTCCTAAAAATTAATATAAATGTAACCAAAGAGAATAACAGAAGAATTGTCAAAAGGTACAAATAAGAAAACCCACAAGTAACTAAAAAAGAAATATGAAATATGCTGATGTATGTAAAATTTTATTTTTATTAGAAAAAATAACTAAAAACAATAAAATACTATTTTTCTCCAATTTTTTCTTAAACAATTTTAATGTTTATTTATTTTTGAGAGAGAGAGAGAAGGGGAGAGAGAGAATGAGTGGGGGAGGGGCAGAGAGAGAGGGAGACACAGAATCCGAAGCAGGCTCCAGGTTCAGTGCTGTCAGCACAGAGCCTGATGCGGGGCTTGAACTCACAAACTGTGAGATCATGACCTGAGCCACAGTTGGACACCCAACCTAACTGAGCCATCCAGGTGCCCCTGATTTTTTTTTTTTTTAAATCTTTGTGAGATACAATTCACAAACCATAAAGTCCACCTACTTAATACAATTCAATGGTTCTAGTATATTCACAGTGGCACAACCGTCAGTTTGACCTAAATTTAGAACAATTTTATCTCCCACAAAAGAAACCCCATACTCACTAGTAGTAACTTCTTATCTTACTCCTCTCAGGCCAAAGCCTAGGCAACTGACAATCGGCTCTGTTTCTATTGACAAGTCCTAGACGTTTCATATAAATGGAATCATATGTATTCTTTTATGGCTGCCATTTTCATTTAACATAGTGTTTTCCAGGCTTATTCAGGTTATAGTGGGTATTGGTACTTCATTTATTTTTATTAGTGTAAAATATCATTGTATAAATATACCACATTTTAATTATGCATTTATCAGTTAGTGGAAATCTGGGTTGTTTCCACTTTTTGGCTATTATGAATAATGCTACTATGAACATGTGTATATATGTTTTATGCAGACATGTATTTTCATTTTGGGGGGTATATGCCCATGAGTGGCATTTCTTTAAGATACTAATTTTTGACAAATATATTAATATAATCAAAGATGAAAACATTTAAATTTCCTGAAAAAATAAGTTTGTATCTTAATACTTGAATAGGAATTAATTTTTTTCTGAAAGTAAAATATGAATTAATTTAAGGCTTAACTATCCCTGTCATTGTGGCAATAACAACATTTTTCCACTAAATTAAAACCAATTAAAAACTATTTAAGGAACACTATTGGATATAATGTTTAATATGGTTATGACTCAGCATAAAAATGTACTTATCTAACAAAATGAAAGTTACCAAAGTTATTATTGTTCCTTATTATGCCATGCAGTATAGACTTGAGTTTGTTTAAATAATTGCCTTTTAAGAGAAGTTGCGTTTTTACTTATATCATTGTTATTCTTTAGATTTTAAGTTTTTTTTTTTTTTTTTTTTTGCACTTCAAATCCACTTGACTCAAATCGTTGTTCAAAATACAGAATACAAGTGGCAAAAAAGCATTCATGTGTTGACATAATGACACGGGAGTAGTGATTTCCGTAAATGTCAGGCTGGAGGTAATTGTTGAGAGATGTGATGTACAATTGTCTGCCATTTGGGGGAAGAGTTAGCTAGGCTCTTGCTGCCATCTGTGAAGATTTCATTGCGGCCACATCAACGCATGTACTCATGTTGCTGTTATGAAGATCTATCAGCACTTCACTGGACTGCCACCTCTTTTGCCTTTAAGACCATATCGTAAAACATTTTATTTCTAATATTCATGCAGTTATTTAGTTTTAATAGATGGACCATGGTGTTCTCAACACCTGTTACATGATAACTTACATCAGTGTTATAACCACAAACAGCATCTCCATTTAGAAGTTGCTTTTGGTTTTAACATGTATGTATATAGTCTTTGTGCATTTTTAAGAAATGCATTATTACTAAATTATGTGGCTGTCATTGGTCAAAAATATTCTTTGTGTTAGGTTCAGCTAGGAGTAAAAGTAGGCAAGAAAAATAAGTGCAGTTGCATTGAGGAACATTTTTACCAGTTATGAACTTAGTGCCAAACTAAGTATTTTTGAAGTGAATAAATCATAACCTTCACATATTTTTTTATCTAACAAACTTTTTCTCTAAAGTTTGCAGACATAATCACAATCACTATGGAAAATATGGAAAAAGAACCTAGAACTTGATCTCATAGAGCTCAGTAGTCTATAACTATTTTCCTGTTTTCCACAATTCTAATCAAAATACTTGGTAGATGTGCTTTTAGTTTCTAGCATGGGAGATAAATTTTGAAATTTAGATTTATCTCAGCTTATCTCAACCACTCGGTACATTTTTCCTGAACATGGTAATTTAATGAGGTAAAAAATTTCGTAAACCAAGAACCAGTTTGGCCTTCCTTGTACTTTATTTTGTTTGTTCAAAGATCAGACACGGGGATAAGGATGGAAAGTGTTCATCAGTAAAACAGTAGTAATATGAAAATGTAGTAGCAGTAAGGAGAAAAACTCTTTTACCATGAAAAACTTAAAAAATGAAAACTGAAAAGACTCTAAGTGTCTTTCAGCTTTTATTTAGTCTAAATTCTCATTCCTGAAGATCTTCCTCTGTACTTAAAAAAATATATGTATATGTCTTACTCTTTTTTTGGACTATTTTCTTCATTGTGACCTTATGATCTGTATGAGTATACACTAGATAATTTATTTCAGTATTGGTGATAAGTAGCAGAAAGGTTAATTTTCAAAGAGCTGTAAGGAATTATTTATTTTAATAGGACATACATGAAATGTGTATAATTTTTCATCATCTTAAATAACTTCTCAAATAATTTGGAAACAGTTCTCCAGTAAGGGAAACCAAACTCAACCCAAAGGTACAAGAGTTCACCAGTGATAATGTTGCTAGCAGATTTTTGTGAGTAAAATGTGTCAGGTGTTAATTTAACTCATGCTCTTGAGACTTTTATTCTGTCAATTCCTTTCTAGCCTCAAAATTTCAGCAATAAAGTCTAAAATTAGTAGATAGCTATAGAATTCGATTTGTTCTTTCTCTTGCATTTCATACACTCAATAAGGATAATGGTGATAATAAGAATGACAAAAGCCCTAGGAGTTAGGCGCTATTAGTATCCCCATTTTGAGATGAGCAAATAGAGGCTCAGAGAGATTAAATATCAGGCTCACACAGTCATAGTTTGTGATGGTTCAAGAACTCAATACAGGTCTCTAATTGTATAAATGTAAACCCTATGTGCTATGATATATGAAACACTATTATTCTAACATTTCCTCTTGTTTCTTGATTTACACCATTTATCCCCCACTAAATCCCCATTTATCCCCTGCTTGTTTATGTCTGTATATATGAATCTGTGACGTGCATTTGACACAAAGAACCCCCATTTTATCATTAATTAAGCCTTTAATTCAAGCATTATAAGGGATGGAATTATACCATATTTATTTGGCCACCCAGTGTAAAGCTTTGAAAACAGTGTGGTAAACATTTTCTGACTTAAGTATTTATTGTTTACCTAAAATATAAATTTCATATACTATTCTACATTACAATTGATTTTGTTAGCTGCCGAAGAGTCTGCAGGTGTGGGAACTGAAGGAAAACCTAGGATGGTGCCTCTGACTAGTGGATGCTTATCCTCTGATAAAAAATGTGATGCACTCTTATTTGCATAAGCTATTTCAAGTATTCTTGAATTTTAATTTGGAGTTTCATTTGGAGACTTGCATTAAACAACCCCAGAAAGCATTGAACAGACTAGCTCTTACAAGGCCATACAGGTAGCAGAATAAGTGGAATATGTTTACTGTGTGGTACCTAGCATGAGTTTTTACCAGCT
Organism: Prionailurus bengalensis; assembly: GCF_016509475.1. Classification (NCBI taxonomy): domain Eukaryota; kingdom Metazoa; phylum Chordata; class Mammalia; order Carnivora; family Felidae; genus Prionailurus; species Prionailurus bengalensis. The sequence continues at coordinate 51,989,734 of NC_057359.1, read as the reverse complement.
ATGACCATTTTTAGTTTGTAGGGTCATTGGATACTGTGTGTGCTTGTGGGTGAGCGTGTGTGTGTGTGTGTGTGTGTGTGTGTGTGTGTGTGCGCGCACAGGCACATTTACTTATACACATGTTTTTTATGGAGAAAGGGTTACTGGAAAATTTATTTTTTCCATTCCAAACAAAAGAGGCTGAATTTTCTTCAACTTGAAGTTCCAGAAAAACTACAAAAATTGAAATCTGGTCCTGAGCAAATGTTCAACTTGGTGATTTGCCCCATATTCCTGGTCAAGAACTAGGCCTGTCTTGTATTATTAGAGCTAGAGTCTTAACATCTAATGAGGGAATTAAAGCCTAGGAAACAAAGGTTTCAATGTTAAATGCCAACAGAAAAGAAAATCAATAATTTATTTTCATACAAGAAAAATGATTTATGTGTTGGGCAGTAGAAAAATATGTCAGTGATTAATTAATTATATATTTAAATTTTACAGTGATTCCTTTTTTCTAAAATATGAAATTTATTGACAAATTGGTTTCCATACAACACCCAGTGCTCATCCCAACAGGTGCCTTTCTCAATGCCCTAAATTTTACAGTGATTCCTAAACCCAAGGTTTTGTTTTGTTTTGTTTCTGGGGAAAAAAAAAACTCAATAGCATTACATTTTATATATTAATGCTTCTATTCTGTTTCCAGTTCTTATAATCAGATAAGATATCTTACATCGAGATTGGAAGTAAAAGTGAAATAGTCTGAATACTCATTTTACGAATAAGAAAATGGAGGCCAAAAAAGGTTTTAAATGGAAATATTGCTGGGGTTTAGCTGCGTTAGGACTAGGTTCTTTCCGCTGCACCATTAACTCCAAAGTTAACAGTTATTACCAAAGAAATTTTTAAACAACACTCCTTTTCATTTGGCATTGGAGACTGAAGCTTTGACCCACGCATGATTGAAAACAAAATGGACTAATGTTCGGTAGAATCACCATAATGGCAAGAGATTCACCATTGTATCCCTAGAGACAAGAGTGCTGTAGGGTAAAGGAGGTGCTCAATTAGCATTTGTTGAATAGGTGAGTAACAGTGACCAGTGACTGTGATGCCTATCCACTTTTTGGAAAGAATCCCAAGCACCAGCCAACCTGCTGAGGACCCTCCAGGGGGAACAGATTACTGTACTCACTTGAAGTGGAGCAAATACCAACATCTGCTTATCTGCCAAGGGTGCCTGCTTAAAATAAGTTTGTGTGCATTTGCAGGAACTTGTGAGTCTCCTATTGAAAATGAACAGGAGACTGATGAGTTCCCGGGAACACCCACAAATCTTCCTACTCATTTCTACTGCTTTTCAATGGACAGCATGCTGTGACTAGTGCTTACTACTGTATTCAGTGCCTCCAGGTTTTGAGTGTAAGGTTCACTTCTAAACAAGTAGTTCATCTAGGCAAGGGTCACCTCATCAGTTCATCATGGACATCAGTAGATTTGCTTGATCAGCTTCTCAGGTGTTGAATCAGCGAAAGAATGTGTTTCTCCTATACTACATTCTGATAATATCTTTCTAAATTTAGCAGTTTATAAGAACTATTTTAAACGATCCCCTCTATTGTTGTATAAGATCCATATAAATGAGTGAAATGAATGAATGCCTGTGTTTATGTGAAAGGGAATTTATAGATCTTGTGGGAAAAGAAAAAAAATGAAAAATTATATGCATACGTATTATATTAGTATTCCTCTAAGCATTTTTCCTGGTTATATTTTATCAGGACCTCGTTAACTCTATAAATGTTGAGACTGTTTTCTGATTTTTTTCTGAGAAAGTATTTCCTCTGTTCATGTTCATGTTTAACATTAAATTATGTAATTTTTCATTTTTTAAAATTGTTCAATGGACTGTTTTTAGAATCAGCATTTATAGCACAGATCTGTTCTTAAACTTCTTGAAGCAGCCTTTCCTGAAACCGCACAAGGTTTATCCTTTTGTTTATAATCTGTTAGTGCTACTGTTTAACAAGAGTGACAATCTCAAATGTTTTCAAGGGAAGGGTAAAATAAATGTATGAAGCTGATGATATGTATGCTACATTAGGGAGGAATAGATATTAAAACTAACATAACCATATCTAAAGACTTTCCAATTCATTTAGAAAAATAAATCACATCTAAGGTTTAGATCTCAGTTAAATACTATAATAAATGGTAAAGTTCCTCATAGTTTATTTCTGTATCCTTCAAAATTTTGTCTTCAGAAGACTCAGTAAATTTCCTTACATTTAAGCTCAGACAACAGACTCATTCCTTCATTTCCACCCATTTTTTTTCTAAAACAACATGCTGCTTTAATTTTTTTTCAGTTAATTTTTTTTCAGTTTTTTCAGATTTTTTTTCAGTTTTTAATTCTTTTCAGTTAAAGTCCAGTTTGTATCTTATTTTTATAGGATTTTTTTCCAATTGATTTAAATTTTCTTGGCATGAATAAGGACAAATATTTAATCAATTGAAATAATGTTTTCAGTTAGAAGTATTGTCAGTCACTGGTCAGTAGACCTCCTTTTTTCTACCGTCATGGTTTGGTATTATAGTTTTCAGCCTTCTCCCTTTTCTCCCTCTTTGCCCCCATCTATACCCATAAAAGGATTATCCTTATAATGTCACACTGCTGGCTGTGGCTTAGATAAAATGATTTGTGGGCTATGTTCTCTTCCTAGTAGCTTGGCTGTGATGTGCACTCTGAAAAGTTTATCATATCAGGATATAGCAAGGTGGTATAAGTATCATCCACTAATATTTTTCTTTAATATTAGTGGTAAATTACTGGCCTAACATAATATTAGGTGCAGTCAGTACATAGTGCTTGAGAACCACTTTTCTGGGACATATACTTTTTCTGGATGCCAAACAGTCTTCTTACTATAGTGACAAGTTAGGACAGAGTCCTGCCTTAATTCCAAGGAGCTCATCTGACCCTTGCCTTTAATAACTAGTGAAATAAAATGTTTACTGTCTTTCCCAGACACAGATCAGTAACATGAAACTTATATGTCAGTTGACTTCAACTCAACAGACATCTATTGAGTATCTACACTCAGCTGCTCTACCAGTTCTGGGGTAGAAATTGACAAGGAAGATGTCTATAAAACAGAAATGTTATTTTATATATATATACGTATACATATGTATGTATATGTATGTATACGTGTATACGTGTGTGTGTATGTATATATATATATATGTATATATATATGTGTATATATGTATATATATATATATATATATATATATATATATATATATACATGTAAAATCTACCTTGCTCCTGGTAAGTCACATTTTAGGCTTTCTTCTTGTCCATACCCTGCCTTACATTACCCTAATGCAATGTGGCTAACCCATTGGTGAGCTTATGTTACTTGTCTGAAATATTGTATCCTCAGCTAGTGTAAAAGTCTGCTTCACTCTTCCATCTCCAGTGTTAATTTGAAGGAGTTCCTACTCTTGTTTCTCTGTTATTCTTCTCCTCCTCTCTGTGTCTCTGTTACAACATTCTATTTAAAGTATTATATTCATTTTATTTCAGGTTACCCAAGTGGTAACCCTTGAATGTATTTTACAATAGCATGTTATCTCATAAAAGCAAATAATGTTGTTTTCTTTCTCTCTCCCTCTCTCTTTCTCTCTCCTTTGTTTTAATACTGTTTAAATGTGTTCATCCCTCCCACCGCTATTCCCTCAGCTTTAAGAAAGCTTTTCCTTAACTCGGATTGTTTTTATTAAGTGACTGCCATTTAGGCAAGACTTTACAAATGATCTGTTTTAAAGGCCCCAGTAATTATAGGCATTACAGCCATCCACACAAGTAGATCACAGTTTGGTAATGAGTTGACATGTTCTGATGCTTCTTCACTTTTCCATCAAGACTCGCATTCCCTGAAAAAAAATTACACTTAAGCAATATTGTCATTTCAAAAATAATTCTAATAATTAAAAAAAAAACTTTAGAAGGGCAACACTAATAATGAAAATAATTTTCACCTAGGTAAGAAACTGTTCTGATATGAAGCTATTAGGAAGTGACAGCAGCAGACTCTGTTTCTGTATGATTTCAGCTGCTGAAGGGAATATTAACTTTGAGAGTAGTTTGTCCCTGGTATTACCAACTATTTGTGGAAAGTTTTATTATGACCAATCATGTCCAAAAACTGAGGCATTTGTGAGGAAAGGGGTACCAAAAAGAAAACTCTAGAAACCAAGATTTTCTAATATGAACTGCTCCTGATTTCTAAGGATGATCTTAGCTTCATTGGAATAAATTTGGAACGTTACGTTGAGATAAAAACAAATATCTTCTCCTGTAAAAACAGCAAATCAAAAATAAAATCAAGCAGTACATACCTTCCTTAAAATTAGAGGAAAGGAAATAGCAATGAAAGGAATGGTATGGGTAAATACGGTATACCTTCTGCAAAACCCCGGTGCCACATATTCTTTCCTGAAAGCTAAGAATCTAATTAAGAGCCTCATTTGTCATTGTCTTCAAATCGGAAGAAGCCCTGTCTTTTTAATTAAACTCCATTAATTCAAGCCCTTTTGCCTACTATGAATTAATTGGCTCTTCCAACTGCTCTTTCTAGGAGGAATACACCATTTTAGAACTGCCACAAAAAGTGTTTATTTTTTGGGGCGCCTGGGTGGCTCAGTCGGTTGAGCATCCGACTTCGGCTCAGGTCACGATCTCGCGGTCCGTGAGTTCAAGCCCCGCGTCAGCCTCTGGGCTGATGGCTCAGAGCCTGGAGCCCACTTCCGATTCTGTGTCTCCCTCTCTCTCTGCCCCTCCCCCGTTCATGCTCTGTCTTTCTCTGTCTCAAAAATAAACATAAACATTAAAAAAAAAATTTTTAAAAAGTGTTTATTTTTTTAATAGTGTAGTTTTAAGTGGGATTCAGTTCTTTCAGCCTCCAATTTTCATCCTAATCATAAATATTAGCCAACCAGGTCTTTCAAATAATTCTAATACCGTTACCACTTAACGGTATTTATTATATCAATGCTTGATCTTCTCTGCTATGAATTTCCTCTCTCTTCTCACTCTATATTTTATTTCTGAGTTGGGCTAAACATGTCAGTAAATTAAAAATTTGTGACTCTAGCAGAATAACCCACTTTTTGGTTTATTTGTAATTCAAACATAATTCATTGATTTAGTTAATTTATGAAAAATTTAGCAAATTTAAAGGAACTCCGGGTTATTCTCTTGATTTAGATGGATACAAAAAAAAAACCTTTTTATTTTTCATTTACCCACCATTTACCCACCAGACAAAACAAAACAAAACAAAACAAAAAACACAAATATAATCAGTGTACACTCATTCTCACTTGCTCCACAGTGAATTCCCGAGATAAAAGAGTGTGCTGTGCAGGTCGAATGATGGCTTCACTCAACCTTAGTGGAATAGGATCTGGTTGAAGCAGAAGTGGAAATTCTTTGGAGGTTAGGTTTTTGTATTGACCAAAAATTCCACTGTATGCATGGCACCTGACATGCCTACTGTATGTGCATCTTTGTAAAAACTTACACTTCCCAGACAGCTAAGTGTAGGTATTTTGCTCCTCAGAAGGGGTACAACCTAATACAACTAGACAGCCCATTTTAATATTTGTTGATTAGTTCGGTAACACCCAAGTCCTTATAACAATCTCCCCTGTAGCAACTACCTCTTCCAATGCACTTCATTTGATTGCTAGCAATAACATATAGCTACACAACTAAGTAATGCCATGTGGACCTAAATAGTTTTATGTGCATTTTTTGGGTACATTTTTCTTGAAAAACACATTCTGAGTTGTTGATTTATTTACTTCTGAACTTCTAAACATAGTTAACTTATAATTTGGGAATTGTCCACAGGTACACAAATGCAGATAATTGAACATCTGTTCTGGTTCTCTGAGGTACTCTAAATATTTGCTCCTTTCAGATCACTGTTTTTAACATTTAAAAAATCCTAATGGAAATTATATACTTTTCTAAGGTAACGCTCCGTATGTTAACAAAACCAAAAATTATATACACTTATTCTGATAGTGATTATTTCATGCTGATCAGGACAGTTTGCCGATCAAATTGTAAGAACAGCTGTGATGTGGTTGGTTAATCACACACAATTATCAAGGATACATAATAGATGGGCATAGTGGCTTGAATTGTATATGTCAGACATAATGCATATATATTTTTTAAAGCAGACTGAGAGTTTGTAGGAGGTAAAATATTTTCAAAACAAAAACCATAGGGAAAAGTAACAATGACAAATAATCCTTGGTTTCTTTTTGTACTTAGTTCAACTAATTTTCATTAAGTGTCAGCTTTGGGTTAGCACCAACTGTGCTCTTCACCAAGAATATACAGTTGAGAACAATTGGCATGATGCTTGTGTTCCTGGAATTTATATTTTGTGATTAATAAATTATAAGCTTATTAATATAACATTACAATGAAACATATGAATTCCAAGATATATTATGAACATTTATGCTGAAGGAAAAAATCATATGCTATAAGAGCACAGAAGAGAAAAGCCTAACGTTGGGGGGCGGGGAGAGGGAGGCATGAGGATTTCCTTTAGGAAAGTATGTTTTATCTAAGATCTGACAATTAAGTATTAAGAGGGAATGCATTTATAAGATGAGAAGAATGTTCTAGGCATAAGGAGAAGTGTATGAAAACACCCTGAGATTAAAATCAATCAGGACACTTACACTGCAGTTAAAGAAGACTAATGTGAATTAGAACATAGAGAGTAAAGGGGAAAGTAACTTGGGTGAAGTTTAACAGGTAAATAATGGCCCCAGATAATCTAGAGTCTTGTGGGCTGAATTAAGGATTTTGATCCTCATTCTAAGTGCTTGAATGTTGTTGATGTATTTGAAGACAAGGAGAAGACAATGAACATATTAGTGTTAAAAAAAAAATCACCACAATTATACAACAGATCAGAGGGGGCTATATGTGGCTCTAGGGACTAATTACGAAACCATTACGGACGAGTGTCATGGCAGTGGAGATTAAAACAAAATAAAGCAAAACGAAAAAACATTCATTGGAGAGATGATTTGCAAATAAAAATGAATTGGCTTGGTTTTGATGAACATAGGTGGTAAAGCAGAGAGGAGGTAAAATGTCAATGAAACTATTAGTTTTCCGGTTGAGCTCCTACTGAATGTGTCTTGCTGTGCTTCATGAGATGCAGGACAATGAAAGAAGACCAAGAGTGGAGAGAGAATCATGTGTTAGGTGCTTATGATGAAAGGTTGAGGGGCGCCTGGGTGGCGCAGTCGGTTAAGCGTCCGACTTCAGCCAGGTCACGATCTCGCGGTCCGTGAGTTCGAGCCCTGCGTCAGGCTCTGGGCTGATGGCTCAGAGCCTGGAGCCTGTTTCCAATTCTGTGTCTCCCTCTCTCTGCCCCTCCCCCGTTCATGCTCTGTCTCTCTCTGTCCCAAAAATAAATAAACATTGAAAAAAAAAATTAAAAAAAAAAAAGAAAGGTTGAGAACTCCTATTTTAAAGGATCAGAACTAATCTATTCTGTAAACGCTGTCCAGTGTGCTGAAATTGAATATCTGCCAACTTGGATTCTTCAGGTTTATTACCTCCTCAGTGGATAGAATTGTAATGCTAAAGTATTACTGGGGTTTAGAAATAATTACCTTTTTGTTAAATGCATACAGTGTTCTAGGGATTGCACCAGACACTTCACATCATTATCTCCAAACTTCTCAACAGTCTTGATAGAAGTATTATCACCGCTTTGCAGATAAGCAGATGTCAGAGATGGGGTTCAAGACCAGGACTGTCTGCCCCCAGTTGTGTACTTTGGAGATCTTATTCCACATATCTTAATCTATTGTGAAAATGCTGGTAGACAAATGTGCCTTTCTAATGGCTAAGTGAATTTAAATGATCTCTTCTGCCCTTTGGAAGCTTTTTCGAAGTATACAAAAAATATATATAAATTAATTTTATCTGTGATTGAGGAAAATTAGAAGCAACAGGGAGTTTGGGGAATTGAATGTACTGTGTATAAATAAAATGGTTACAGGTTTTTTATATTATTGTTATGATCATTTGTGTGAAACATTAATGTAGCGGTACACTGCTTCAGATGTTAAATGCTATACAGATAGATTAATCCAATATATAATTGGTAATAGTAAGTCTCAAACCCACTGAAAATAGAAAGGTGATTGTCAACATGAAAAAAGTTTTTCAGTCATGTTAGTGTTTTACCCATAAAATGCTGTCAAATTAGTAAATATAAAAACCTCATTAAAATGACTAGCAAGTAAGTATTGTTCTGAATTGCTGAAAATTAAAATGCTTTCTCTGGAAAATATTGGTGCCCTTTTGTGGATTACTGGCAAGTTTAAAATAGAATATGCTTCCAAGAGTAGAGAGTAACTTCATATGAAGTTATTTGCATTATCCCTAGTACTTAACCAATGAAATCATTGGATCTTATAGCTGGCAGGAATCTTAGAGATAATTAAGTTCAGTGGCATGATAAAGAAGTATTAGACAGATTAGAAACCTGTAGCTCAAAGAAGGCGAGTGACTTATGAGGGTACACAGTTAGGATTTCTGATGTTCAGTCCAACTTTTTGCTACCCTTCTCTTTTTGATTCCCTACTCAGTTGCTACAGCAGCATTTCCGAAGTTGATTTTTCCTCAGGAATTTCTGAGTCCAACAACATTATACATTTTACCCCAGTCTGCCCACTGGGGTGCTATTTAAGGCAACTATCCCTGCACAAACTTAACTTGCTAGCCCTGGGTGGTGTGGAGCTCCACAGAGATGGCTGTAGGTCAGAGTGGCCATTTACAAAAGTGCTAGTGCAAGCCAATTAAAAACTAATGAGGCAAAAATGCCTCAATCACTTGGAGCTCACAGATGAGGTGAAAATGGTTTGACAATAAGGCACAGATTGCTGTGATAATTGGAAGAAACAGTGTATGGAAACTGGCAGTATTTGAAGTTCCCTCGAAAAGATTTTTAATACACCTGAATTTCTATTGACATGTTTTATGGAGTTGTTTGGGAAAGTTTCTTCACTCATGTTGTTCAGGGATAATGTGGCATGGTGGAAGCATAATAACATAACTGAGCACTGCCTTTACGGTCCTCATACTTTTGGTTGAGTTCAGTGTTACTCCTTATTGTCCTTAAGGCTTAATCTAATCATTGTATTCTATTTATTTATTTTTATATGTCAGTGCTTTATCTGGAGTGAAATCCGAGGTAGCCAAAGTGAAGGAAGAAGAGAAGTAAAGCACAGAAGGAGGGTAGTAAGCAAATATAAGGTGATGTATGATCAAGCTGGCCACTTCTTTACAAAGAAATATAGCCATTTGCTCATGTCATGGGGCATCTTCTGAGACGCAGTATAGATCCACTATGCCTCAAAACAGACTATTAGGTTTGAGAAGGAGGGATGGTAAGTGATGCGTTCATTAGTGGCTTATTTCCTGCTTCTTAAGGATGTAGATTTACTCTATTATTTTAAATTTCCTTGATTTCCAGGTTGTGTTACCTGGACTCTTTGGGCAATTCTTTGGGGAAGTCAGAGACACAGTGAATCTGGTTAGGTGATTCCTTCTGTGCAGACATGATGGAGGCCATGTGGAAGCCCCATCCTCACTCCTCAGGGAGGCTTAGACAATTGGTAATGTGAGGAGAGGAAGCCATGGCAGTGGCTGGCTGGATCTCACTTGAGTAGGCAGCTGAGGGGATGGGGCCATGTTGGGTCAAGCAAATTTGATATAGCACAACAGCTGGGTCAAGTTCATCCTATTTCACTCCTATTACTGATGAGGAAACTGGTATTACAGAACCAAAGTAAATTGGACAAGTTATTTTAGAACAGAGACTTGGTTCAACCTCCTATAAAAGATTAATACTATATCTTTAGGCTTAATTCTCAGAGCTGTCTTAAGGAACAAATACCATAATTTATATGATGAAAACCATGAATCACTATGTGGATATTATTATTGAGTAAGAAAAGTTGAAATGCTACTGACCACTGCTATATATTTGTCTATGGTCCCATTGGTTATATTAATATGATACACAAAATAGTAAGAGCAAAGGCATTAGATATTCTTGGCAGCTGTAATGAGTTTTTAATTGTCTAAATCAAGCTTTTTTGCTTCACTTGTCATCCTCAGCCATCACATTAGATTTAGTTAGTTGGTTCATGTTATTTATTTATAGATTCCTAAAATGTTATTATTTTCAATTAGTATTGGGTATTATTTGTTGTGCAGGGAAATTCATTTCTACTGTACTTTTTTTCTTTAGTTTTCATGGTGGAATTTTAATGAAACATTTATGTAATTGTGTTCTACAAAGAGTAACTGTCTTCTAAGTAATCATTTGCATAAATAAGTTTGAGAATTATGAACTAAAGCAGCTACTCTTTGTAGAACATCAAAAGAGAAGGAAGGCATTCCTTTCTTTAATGAATTGAAGTCACAGTAACCCCAAGGTGGAATTTACTGAAAAGTTTGGCCAGTTCCAAATCCTACTTCCTAATTTTTGGGTTCCATATCTTAGCCCTCTATAGGATAGGTAGAGTAGGTGTTTAGTCAAAACATTCTTGGACATAAATTTTGTAGCTGAGTTGGATTTGGAGAAATAGTTTGCTTATTAGTAGAAAATGTTTATCTGCTATTGTTAGAATTAGGGAAACACAAGGTTATCTAATTTGACCACTGAATTTTGGGAGATGTTAAATATGAATTAAGCTTAATTAATTAATATCTTTCTTTTGTCATTGCTAATGGAATCCTAAAACTCAGGTATAAGGATGTCACTTGATTTTTAATTAAAATACTTTTTATTACTCAGCATTTTTCCAATTAATCTAATTGTCCTATTTTTTTTAAGTTTATTTTTTTGGAAGAGAAAGAGAGGGAGCACGCACACATGGCACATGGGGGCGAGAGAGAGAGAGAGAGAGAGAGAGAGAGAAGGAAATTGATTGTGTGTAGCTTGACACAGGGCTCAAACCCACGAACCATGAGATTATGACCTGAGCCATTATTGAGAGTTGGGCGCTTAACCTACTGAGCCCCAAGAGGCACTAACATTTTATATGTATTTTGAGGATGCTGATTATATCAAGATTTATCCAGGTGCCCCTAATTGTCCTATTTCCATTTCTTGGTAAATATCTGCCTGGTTTTTACATAGGTGTGATCAAGGAGAAAACTAAGTGTACACCTGCCTAGCAGTAAGATTATATATGCAAATCTTCTTGATACCTAGAGTCATTCATTAAATTTTCCTTATTCACCCAAGAATTATTCATAATGCCAAGAACAAAATACTCTATTTACTCAAAACGGTATAGTCATGATCACCTGCCAGAAAAATATTTATTATTTGTTTACTGTAGGGCTACGTTTGTACAGCAAAGCCCCTTGGAACTGTGTATCAGATTGTGTTGGAATCTTCTTGCCATGAATACCGAGTCATACGGCAGATTTAGGCATTATAACAGGGGGAACACTGCCATGAATTTGCTATCATATCCAGAATTGTAGCCTATTTGAACCTGTCTCTCAAAAAATAACACTGCTTAATTTTGTTTTCCCATCACAGTCTCATTGTTTTATATTTGTATATTTTATCTTTCCTGTTAAATGTCATCTCTTTCACTAATTTTGATGTAATAAGCAAAGACAGAGAAAATGATTTAATTCTAATGAAAAATAATTTGTTTTTCCTCTATCTATGTTTGTTTAAGGTCTTACTTAACGAAAAGACTTTATTAAGCACTTGATGGGTCAGTCATTCAAACAAATACAGAGTCTCTTTTTGAGGAAATGATTAAAACACAATAGATACTTTATGATATGCCCATCATTTTACCTGGGGGTATGAAACCTGCACTAAATGACTTTTTAAGATTTTTTCCAGCTCTATGGGTTTATGATTTTATGAATAAAAGCATAAAATTATGATGATTTTAAAGTTAGAGGTTAAAAGCAATATTACATTACAAATTGAGAATAAATCGCTACATTATTGACTACAGTGTGGCACTGCCCTCCAGTAAAAGTCATCTTGCTGACAGCCTAATCGTTCATCTCCAAACAGGACAAGGTTTCTTACAATAGAGGAAAGAAGAAACTAGAAATTGTAAAGCACCTACTAGGAACCAAGCATTTTCAAATCTTAGGAGGTAAATACTATTATGAACATTTTATATACAAGAAAGTAAGGTTCATAGAAATAGCACGCACCTAGTAAGTGTCACAGCTGGGATTTTGAACCTAGATCCCCAATCTCTCATGCTGATTTCACTTTCTCTGCTGTTTTTGGGAAATGGCTCCTTCTACTTTTTCATCTCTGTGCTGCAGAGATAAAGAACCTCAGGGGTTGGAGGGGCGCCTGGGTGGCTCAGTTGGTTAGGCGTCTGACTTCAGCTCAGGTCATGATCTCACTGTCCGTGAGTTTGAGCCCCATGTCAGGCTCTGTGCTGACAGCTTAAAGCCTGGAGCCTGCTTCAGATTCTCTGTCTCCCTCTCTCTCTGCCCCTCCCCACTCATGCTCTGTCTATATAAAAAAATGAATAAACCTTAAAAATTTTTTTAAAAAGCCTCAGAGGTTGGAGATGTAAATATGGGCATCATTTGGTTACAGTCTAGTATAGCTGGCAATGTTCCTGAGCTTAAAATTTTTATATTATTTGAAAGATTTACTTTGCTGTCGTTTTTTTTGGTATTTTTAATACTGAATATATTATTGTATGCCTAAGGTAGTTACCTTTGCTTTCCCTCCCACTTTCCATTTCAATTTCCCAGATATAAACATTTTAAATAAGTTGGTATATGTCTTCTAGAGTGCTTTCTATATGCATGTAAATTTTCAGTGAGCTTTGATTATGCATATTGTTCTGTAACTTAATTTTTGTTGAAATCTGTACATCATTTTTGAATCGATTTACTGTACCTTAAAATATGTACATATTGGAGCACCTGGGTGGCTCAGGTAGTTGGTCGTCTGATTTTGGCTCAGGTCAGTTTGAGCCTCGCTTCATGCTCTGTGCTGACAGCCCGGATCCTGGAGCCTGCTTCAGATTCTGTGTGTGTCTCTCTCTCTGCCCCTCCTCTGTTTGCACTCTGTCTCTCTCAAAAACTAAAACATTAAAAAAAAATATGTGTACATATTATTTAAATAGCATAAAGATTTACACCATTTTTAATACCAACCTTTAGTGTCTATATAATGTTAACATTTTAAACTTTTAATTCATTTCTGAATGCTGCAATCAATGTTTGTTCACATATTTTTACTAATATAAACATTTTTGTAGGTGTCTACAAGGAGAGTTTTCAGATTAAAATTGTATGTCCATTTAAATATTAACATTTCCTATTATTTATTGCAAAAAGCCTGACAACTTACACTGCTAGCAGCAGAGAATAAGGTCCAATTTCCTGACAGCATTGCCTGATAAATGTTTTAACTATTGGCAATCTGATGGATGAATTATGTTGTTAGTCTTTTGACTTGTTTATTTTCTAATATAAATGAAGTGAAGCAAATATTTCAGATACTTTCTGGTCATTTCTTTTTCTTATTTATGATTTACAAGTTTAAATGATTTTTTCACTTTTCTATCATGTTGTTTATGTTCTTAATACTTTTTTGTATGTTTTTATTTATTATGGTGATAGACCCTAGTTCATTATATAAGTTGCAAATATTTTCTCCTCATCATTTGTTTATTCCAGATGACTGAGGCACAACCTCTGTGAGTTCAGATAATCTGGAGAACAGTATACACATAAAACAGTATAGAAACTACTATAATAATGGGAGGAATTTTGGTCTGTGGGGCCCTGAGGAAGGATCTGCAACCTGTGGAGAATCAGAGAATGCTTCACAGTGGGTGCAACATTAGAGCTGTGTCTTTGAGAATGAACAGGAGTTTCCTAGACGAAGAAGTGTAGTAGTAAAACATTTCTGGTAGAGACATTTTGTGCTCAAATGCATGGAACCATGTGTTTGGATAAGAATGGGAAATAGAAGCAGGGCATGTGGGTGGCTCAGTTGGTTAAGTGGCTGACTTCGACTCAGGTCATGATCTCACAGTTCGTGGGTTCGAGCCCCATGTCAGGCTCTGTGCTGATTGCTCCGAGCCCGGAGCCTACTTCAGAGTCCGTGTCTCCCTCTTTCTCTGCTCCTCCCCTGTTCTCTCTCTCTCTCTCTCAAAAATGAATAAACATTAAAAATTTTTTTTAAAAAAGAATGGGAAATAGAATGGGGATGGAATATGGTACACTTGGGATGGAGTGGCAAGAAATAATGTTGAACTGTTTGTGGCCAGGTTGTAATCAACTTTAAATGCTGGGATTTTATGTGAAAGCAATGCCAGGAGAAATGACGTGTTTAAGCAGAGGATAAAAAGATGAGATATGACTTACAGAACATGAATTTAAATTGTATATTATTTCATTGCATTGGCCATTGATCCTACACTTAGAAAACCAAAAAAAGTTATTTGAAGAGTGAAGGAGGAAATCTTGATTTAACAGGGTGATCTGGGATATTTTTCTGATTCTGAAGTGTTTTTAAGCTTTATTGTTAAAGTTATTGTTTAGTATTGTAATTTTGGTTTTCATCATGACTGATCTAGGCTTTCCTTTGAAGAACTTTTTATGTGGTGTGGTAGGGAGGGGAAAATAAAAGATGACAAGGTAGGAAGAGAAACAAATTCTTTCTGCCTGGGAGGCGGACAGAGGGTTCTATGGTTTATGGTGGTGGTTGCAATAGCAGGACTTGCAGTGTTGGTGAAGCCAGTGTCCTAAATCATCAATTGTCAATCACTGCTCCTTGAGGACAGAGATTGGTCAGGTCTCAAGTCAATGTCATCAAGCCTGCCTACCACATAGTTCAAACCTTTGGACTTTTACCTAATTTTAATGGTTCTTTCCTGCTGCTTGCTATTTCTCATCCATACATAATTAATGTGTAGTTTTCTTTTTTTTTAATATTTATTTTTGAGAGAGAGCAGAAGCAGGGGAGGGGCAGAGAGTGGGGGTGGGGACAGAGGATCTGAAGTGGGCTCTGGCCTAACAGCAGAGAGCCCAGTGTGGGGCTTGAACTCACAAACTGTGAGATCGTGACCTGAGCCTAAGTCTGACGCTTAATCAACTGAGCCACCCAGGCGCCCCTAATGTGTGGTTTTCTCAAATACTCTGTAGACACTTTGCTTCCTGAATTGCACAGTTGCTATTTCCTTCACTGGAGCACTCCTCTAGCCACTCCCACTTCTCATTCACTCACCTGGTCAACTACTTCTCACCCAATATGACAGGAGGTGAAATTGGACTTCATCTCTTCTGAAACGCCTCCTTGATTGTCCAGTTCTTATTAGGTGCCTCTCCTGTAGGATCCTGTGCTAGCCCATTGCTACAGTTATCCCTGTAGTAGAAATGTTTGCAGGTTTGTCAGCTGCCCAGTGACTCTGAGCTCTTTGAAGGCTGGGACACTAAGTATTTCCTTTCTGATTCTTCAGTGTCTAGCATACTGTCTTCCACATAGCAGAGGCTCAACATATTTTTGATGGATGGGTAATTAGATGTTTGTCAAATGTAAACTATATTTGAATTCTAGATCTAACTATGCCTAATTGTTGGTAGTTATAAACATGTATTTAAGAAATGTCTCATTTATATTTATCTCATATTCAATAAATAGCCCTGAGTTAAAAACAGACATGGTCTATTATATCGTCAAGTCAACTAGGGCTAAATTCCATAAAAAAATATTTTAAAATATTATTATGTAATATAGTCACTCCAACATTGCAAAGATTGTGAATTGGGAGATTAAATAATATATTCCATTTCTTTCTATCTTTGTCTGCAAAATCACTGTGCCAAACAAGCTTAATTTTCAATTGCAAAATAGAATCTTCAAGGTTTGGAACAAAGTCAACCCACAGGAACCAAATTATGTTTGCCGTTACTCAGCTGAATTGCTCTTCCAAATATGAGATTTTCATTAATGAGGGAATAATATGCACTGAAAGTTTACATGTGTTTTTAAATGCTTATTTGTTTTCTATCTTCCCATACTTCCAAAGAAGCACTTATTTCTGCCCTTCAAATAAATGGATGATTGAATTGACCTTCAAAAAAGTAGACAGTTGAGTTGGGGAGAAAATCTGAAGTAGAATGACTTATCCCCAGGCTAATAGATTATCCACAATGCCAATTTCTAAGAAAATCAGTCCTGAAATAGAATAAAAAAGGAAGAACACATACACATGCACATCCATGCATTCACGTGCACACACACACATACACACACACACACACACACACACACGCATCTTATTCTTAGGAGCCCATGAGTAAATGCAGATCCTCCCTCCATAAACAAGATCTCTGGATATCATGATCCAGATCTTAAACTAATGACCTTTGACAGTGAGCTAAATACATTGAATTCTGAAAAAGCTTTCCCAGAGGATAACATACAGTCTCATTCACATGGGCTTATTCATAAAAGTTCGTACTCAAGTAAAGGCATATAAATCACAGTATGCTTTTAAAGACAAGAGACTTTATTAACTGTAAACAAATTTAGATACAAAACTAGTTTAAAAATATTCCATCATGCTTCCAGGGATCATCTTTAATGGGCAGGAAAGGAATTCATGGTAATTGAGATATTATCTATTACTCTGTAAATTGATATTTTATATGAGATCCTGAAAGCTTTCTTTTTAAGTAAACTAGATATTTTAAATTTTAATTTGAAGATTATAAATTATAAATTCACTTTTCTTATTATTTTTCAGTCAAAGGAACTCTTTCATTGTAGATGTCATGCATATATTTATTTGACTCTACATGTTATTTAGAATGATTTTTATAGCTCAGACTTCATATTGTCACCAAATATTCTTTCCTCAATAGCATTCTTGAATACTGAAGTTATATTACATACTGCACAATTATGGAGCAAGGAGAACACATAAGCTTTTAGACAGATATGGCTTTGGAGTTTAAATACTTTTTCACCTTTGACATCTGACTCTTGTTGAGTCTTGGATGCCATATCTTTCAGATGAGGATTCTGTCTTCTCTGTTGTTGTCAGAAATAAGTGAATTAACATAAATACGTTGTAGGAATTGTTAAAGAAAAATTATTCTTTTTAATAATGAAAATTCCAGTCATTTTTTGAGTCTCTGCAATTTATTCCCAGTTCTCAAGTTGATACAGTAAGGACAGGTTTTTGAAAGTTTGCTTATCTTTTTTTCTTAATTTTTAAAAAATGTTTTATTTATTTTTGAGAGAGAGACAGAACATGAGCAGGGGAGGGGCGGAGAGAGGGAGACACAGAATCCAAAGCAGCCTCCAGGCTCTGAGTTGTCGGCACAGAGCCTGACACAGGGCTCAAACCCATAAACTGTGAGATCATGACCTGAGCTGAAGTCGGCCTCTTAACTGCCTGAGCCATCCAGGTGCCCCCCGCCCCCCCCCCCCCCTTTTTTTTAATTAAGAGATAGAGATTATGCCAAATACTTAACTCAGCTATTGTTAGCAATTACATTAACTGATGATATAAATTAATAAATTATATCTTTAATGTTTCGATGTCACTGAAATATGTGTTCTTTCATGGCCATCATGCATGGGCATTATTATTCCTTAGCAACTATCCTGTGAATACTTTATGATTTTCTAGTCAGCAGTCACTTGTTTTTATCCACTAGTTTTCATTAGTTAGGGGCAAAAGGAAGAGCTTTTGAGAGAAAAGGGGAAAACCCAACCAGTAGGAAGATTGTATTTACTGTGCGTGCATTTTTCATTTCCTGTTCTATTTTTGTTTTGTATTATTTTACTTGCTATATTATTTTCATTCTTCTTAGCTTTCATCACCAGGAGAGGATGCAGGCTTCCTTTGGAGCTATGCTTCCTACTCAGTTTACCAGCAGGGATTGTCATATTAGTGATGTGATATCGTCCTTAAATGCAGATGCCTCTGTCACTTCTGCAGCTGTTTTCCTTCCTATCAGCAGCAGTAGTTATTTTAAATAGAGTTTGTATTATGACCTATATTGTGATATTAGCCCTAACTTTCCCTGTGTTTCTTTTATTTTGGTGTTCTTGCTTGCGTGGGTTGAAACATGTGAGATATAAAATTCTAAAAATGAGGATGAATCTAGCAAATAAATTGTAATACAGACTAAGTTTTTGTTCAGGCTTCTGAATTGGAGCTAAGCTATTCCTCTAAGACTTCTGGATGGCATTTTTTCCTCTGATAAACCCATCAACTAGCTGGAGCCCAATTAAAAAGACTTCTCAGTTAGATGGAATTTTCCTCCAGGTTAGAATAGTAAGAGAATGAAGTTAATCATATGAAGTCATGCTAACATTAGTGACTTGTTCCACAAACAACTGTCAGGATTTGTTCTAGTGTCAGAACACAGAAACATCAGTCAACTTCATACCTTATAATTGCATACAGTGTGTCATATTGTGTAACATATAAACCAAACCCACACCACCCTTTCCCTTTGCCCTGGATGACTTGGTGTTTACGTCTCCTCTCTGCAACCGCAGCACCTTGGACATGTTCCTTTCTTTTTTTTTTTTTTTCAAATGTTTTGTGATGTTGTTCCTAATTGCAAATGCAGAGTAACTTCGTGTATTGCGTGATACTCCGAATTCCTTTGATTAGGAATTTTATCTTCTCAAATCTTAAGCATTTGATGAATAACTGATGCATGAGGAATAGAGAAACTGTTGACTGCAAACAGAAAATGTCACAAGGGTTTGGAATCATCTTAGCAGAAGACAATGGAAGCACTGCATTGTTGTTATTCATCAAGAGACAATGAATGTCGCCTATTTTTGAAATCATATAGTGCCAGAGTTGGAAAAAAAAATATTGTTTTCTATTTAGTCAGTGCACTGGAAAGTTAGTTCAACCAGAACATTTCATTCTCAGAGCATATCAGTTATCCTTTTATTAAAAAAAAAAAAAAATTGAGAGCATATTTGACAGAAAATGTGGGAGGACTTTTTAAGGAGCTGTATGCAATCTAGGAAGGGGTCTGCTTGAAGTTTTCTTGCATTCACATTCAGAAGTAAAGCAAAGCAAAGTGCCCAGCTAGCATATACTACCAGGTATAGAGAGCATTTGTCTTGTTTAGAAAAAGAAGGGTAACAAGAGGAATGGCATATTCTAAAATCCACTGAGAATTGTTTCTCTAACATTATTTGATCAACCTCCACATTTGGAGTAGGTTGGTTACTCAGTCACTTAGATCTCTTCTTAAGATTAGTTGAGCACTGAGTGTTGATTGGAAACCAACTGACAATAAACTTCATATTAAAAAAAAAATTAGTTGATCTGTTGGGGCGCCTGGGTGGCTCAGTCGGTTAAGCGGCTGACTTCGGCTCAGGTCATGATCTCGCAGTTCAAGAGTTTGAGCCCCACGTCGGGCTCTGTGCTGACAGCTCAGAGCCTGGAGCCTGCTTCAGATTATGTGTTTCTATCTCTCTCTGCCCCTCCCCTGCTCACACTCTGTCTCTCTCTTTGTCGAAAATAAATAAAAAATGATAAGTAAATAAAAAGATATTTTAAAAGAAAAACAAAGATTAGTTGATCTGTTTTCAAACCTGTGTAAATCTCTGAATGTGTCTTCCCAACCCAGCTGGCATGCCTGAACCTCACAGGGAGAAACTGGTCTAATTCTCAAGAGGTTTTGCCTGGCCCGATTTCACTTAGGCTGTGTTATTATGCTACAGTTCTCTTGCTTCACCTTTTGCTGCTCCCCATCTGGTGATGCCCACTTGTTTTCACTTGCTCTCTCAATATAGTGTCCTTTCCTACTATCATATACCTGTATTTATGTGCTGTCATATATAGTGTATGTGATATGATCCATCTCTTGACAGGCCATGGGATAAGTTTTATCTTCTACCTAGAGCAGTCTTAGCCCGTTACCATCACTAACTTCTGCTGTTCGTGTAGTTCTCTGTTTTCATGATACTTCCTCATAACCCTCTTAGGGTAAAGAACGAGGTCTGTAACTCTCTTACCACTGGATTAAATGGCCAATCCATGTGGTCTCCGTTAGCTCTGTGTGGAACTTTTTCATGGTACATAGCACCCCCTTTTTAATTGCTTGTTTTCTTCTCTCTTACTTGAAGGCTGGGACTATATCAGGGTTGCTTTTGTAAGTAAGTCCTAGCCTGTAACCAAAACCATACTGGCACATAATAGGCATATAATAAATATCTTTGAATATATAATGATTTTTATACTTTTTCTTTTCATGTAAGTATTTTCCTTTGTTCAGTTGCTCAGCAAGTTTGGTCCAGTTGTTGCATGTGTGGTTGGATGATGATGTGTGAGGGAATGCCTAAGCAGTGACCTTTGGTGGTAGTAGGGAAGTGCTTGGGACTCTATGTTCATGACTGTCTGCAAAAAATAAACCTTCAATATTAACATTTGGTGGTGTACTTTGAAAAAAAATGTTGAAATTTACTTCCATGAATTACCTGACTGATAGTATGCTTCCTAGACCAGTAAATTCATATATCATTTTCTTTTCATTAATTATACAAGAAACCGTTAGGTTTCTTCCTGCTCTTTAGATAAACATTATAGGTGGGATAAGCACAGATAAAGGGTGGCTAATTTTAGTGATTTAACTGAAGATAGAAACTTTACTGAGTATTTTTTCCATTTTTTATTGTTGTGGTTTTCTTTCAGAGTTGAATCTAATAGGTGTAACATAACATTTGATTTTATCATGTCTTGGTGTTCAGAAAGGCACATGAAAAATAATATGTATTTGAACAAATATGATAAGAAAAACACTCAGCTGAAGTACATTTAATGGCTTTTATAAAATATAAGATTTTGTGGAGCGCCGGCTGGCTCAGTCAGTGGAACATGCAACTCTTGAACTCAGGGCCATGGGTTTGAGCCCCATTTTGGTTGTAGAGATCACTTAAAAATAAAATCTTTAAAGAAAGAAGAGTAAGAGAAAAGAAAATGTAAGATTTTGTGATTATAAAATTTGAAGCCAAGTAACTAAGGATATTTTTAGAGCAAATTATCCCAGCAACAACACTTATATACTGTGATATATAAGTGAGAATCACATATACTTTTATTAGTTATTTTACTCCCCACTTCTGACAAGTATATTAATAACCATGCCTTTTATTTTTATGAGTAGAACCTTGTTTTATCATCCTGCATAATGTCATGCTAGTTGTTGCATAGAAAGTCTTTTAAATGAAATTAGTTGTTAGATAATACAGAAGGCATATATTTTATTTTTAAGTTTTGTTTACTTAAAATAAATGTTTAGTATTTCTTATAGTTTTCCAATTAAAAGAGGGTAGTATAAAATTGAGTATAGTCTTAAAATGATTGTGAATATTGCTCTGTTTAGCTCTTTTGCTATAATTATTTGAATGTCATATGAAAAGGTAAAAAAGTAGCTGAAAATGAGCCCTCAATTGTTGGTGGTATAAGGGTACTGTTTTTATTGGTTCATAGGTACCAAGCTTTACCCAAACTGTGAAGTGCTGTGGATTTCTTTGTGAATCACCATATCTAAGCTAATGTGGTGGTGGTTTACAAAGTAATTCATAGTGCTTCACAGGTGCTTCTGCAGTTGATCTACACCTGGAAACCTAGGATCCCTTTACTGTGCCATTGAGAACAAGCCATTTTGTATTACAAGACTTAAAGGTCAAGAGATCCCTGGTAAATATACTCTAGAGTCCGTCCCTTTGGTGCTTAGAGTCCATTATTATCAAATCTGTATGAAATACACCAGAAATTATGGTTTCCTTACCTAAGTATACATGTTCTACATAGTTTGTATCTGTCTCTCCTGTCCGTTTTCTGAGAAGTAATTTGTAACACTTTCTGTTTAAGGAACACGATATATCAGAAACAGCTCCACTGAATGAGTACTTCTACTTAAAACCGTAAAAATACCATTTTGAAATTTAAATACTTTAATTGTAATTGAATTATTATTACATATATTCACATAGAATTACTGTATATAAAGTACCCAATGAATGTATTAGTTACATAATTTGACTGCTAAATGATCAGGAGCTTGAAAACATGATATGCAGTATTCTTTAAGTAACCAAGATTTCATTTTATTCAAACCAGAAAAAAACATCATTGGTATAGACAAACAAATAGCTTTGATGTGAGAAAATTGTACATTATGATGGAGTATGTTAAACTAAAATATACTTTGGACATTCATTTCTGTTTATTGTTTTGTGAAAGCAGTATTCTGTGGTCCCGTTTTATGATCCAAAAGATTGAGTAACCTTTCCAAAAGCTTGATTACTTTCTGACATGTTACTAGTCATTATTTATTATTATAATAATGAACTTTGTGGTCCTTTCAGTCATGAGAATTATTTAGTCTGATTGATTGATAAATCGTTAATAAAAATTTGATGATTAACTGTTTAATAACTGAACTAGATTCCAAATACTCATATTGGTTTTACCATATCCTTTTTGTTTACAGGGCAAGAACTTAGTTATCTAAGTTCAATGATATGACCACGAGACTTTTATAACTGTGAATAGTTTTGATCTATGATTTCTTAAGTTGAAATTTCTGCACATCAGAATGACATTGGTATAGGCTTTTCAAGTTACTTCTGAATCACATTGAATGAATCTATTGTATTTATTATGACTTCATTTTTGTCTTACATATGTTTCTTCAATAGTGGGTTATACATATATACTCTATAAAGTTGGGTGACTTGAAATAAATTATCATATTAAATTGTTAAATCCTGTTAAAGAAAAATCAATATATTATTTTACACATGTATATGACCAAACTGTTGAGTGTGCTTAAACATACACCTTATACAAATATGGTTAGAGAGAAGCTTTGCACAAGAAACATCTTACTATTCAAACTTTCAAGTGTGATACAGATATATTATTCTAATGGTCTCTCTTGTAATTTGTCCATATTATAATTATCATACCTTCTCTGAAAAGATGTATCCTTGATTCTCTGAGGCCTCTGTTCATAAGCAAGCTCTCCGGAGTTCTACGCTTCCTTGCACCTTCACTGAGAGCCATATTGCTGGTGGCCATGAGTAGGTTTGGAAACAAACTAAGAGGACAGGTTCCTAAGATTTTAGTTTTCTAGAACTCTCTGATTTTTTGTTTGTTTGCTTGTTTTATGTAGGAGGACTACTAGTAAAGTTTTCTTTGAGATAAAGATGTTGCTTTTGATGAGAATACTTATAACTGCTGGTACATAAATTTAAAAGGAAGTCACGGCATTGTTTTCCATGAAAAAACTTTATCAGAGATAAAATGGAGTTCATTAGCACATCTTATTATCATCTGTCTTTATCCATGTGTCATAATTTTAGTCGTCATTTGTCTGTATTTATTAGAATCTAGCAATGCTTACTTTTTTTTTTAATTTTTAAGGTACGTACAGGTTTACAAACAGTAAACCAATTTGGGGGATAGTTTTTGGGTAGATAACATGTTCAAGGTGGATTTAGTCTTTTCTGCTAGGGACAAAAGCAGTGTTAAGCCCTCGTAACATTTGTGAAACCTGTATGAAAATTAAGTACCAAAAATGAGGTATTGGTCAGGATTCTCCAAAGAAACAGAGCCAACAAGATATATGGGTACATATATAGAGAGATTTATCTTAAAGAATCAGCTCACATGAATGTGCAGGTGGGGCAAGCCCCAAATCTCATGGGATGGGCCAGAAGGCTGGAGACTCAGGGAAGAAGCGCAGTTCAAATTCAATGCAGTCTGCTGCCCAGATTCCTTCTTGCTCTGGAGAGGATAGTCTTTGTTCTGTTAAGACCTTCGACTGACTGGATGAGGCCCACCTACATTATGGAGGATAATCTGCTTTAAAATATTAGCTGTTTATCAGTGAATTAAGTTTTTAATTTTAAAATAAGCTAATATTCTTTCTCCACTTTCCTTATTTATTTACCACATGTAATTCAGGGTATGTGAACTTTATGTATTGATATTTCATTTATTGGAAGTTCAGTTACTTACCAAGTTTCCTTTGGGTCAAATATCTAGTAAAAACATCCTTTATCTGGAAGAATAATAGAAATAATTGTTGCAACCTAGGTGTGTTTTACTAAATGTTTAGCTTTATTTTTACGGGAGCTAAATATTTTTGAATAAATACATGAGTTTTTTTAAATATTAATTTTATGTATTTCTCTTTCATCTTTATAGAATTTTAATTTTATATATTCTTTTGTGAACTTACCTGATGTACTTAGGTACCAAATAAATGTTTGCTGAATGAAAGAATGAAATTTGAACATCCTAATTGTCATAGACTCTGGGTCTAAAGTTCTCTCTTGTCCAGCAGGATAGCGGGACACAGGATGAAAAATGAGAGATGGCTAATGTGTGGGAAAAGACAAGAGCCCCGAATAAGGGTCCTTGCCCCATTTTTATTAGGATCAGAAGGCTTACAAACATGGCGATCGATGTGCACAAAGAGACCATGAGTCTGTAAACATTGACTTGTGGACATGAGGGAAAGGGGGTCTTGAGGATATTTGGGGTTAGGGTTTTGGGTTAATATAAAGCAAATACCTGGTGCAGGGCAGTGGGTGGAAGGTTGTTTATAGGGGACATGAGGCAGCACCTCTGTTTATCTTCGCTAACCTAGGGGATGAGACAGGTAGGACACATGACCTCAGAGTTAACAAGGTACCTTTCTTTTGTTAATCGTCTCTGCTCTTGGCTGTTTACCTGCAGCACAGTGGTCTGTAGCCTAATTTACCAGTTTACCTAACTTGGTCCTCTCCTCCTGTGCAAGCAACTTTCTGCTATAGTACTAAATTGGGTGGGTGGGGGGGTGCTTCCACCCTGAATATCTAATCTTGTGTTTTTCATATACCTATGTTCTTTACCCAAACTCGGGTGTAAGCATCTTATGGCTTTATACTTCTTTATGCCTTGTTAACCACTTGGTATAAGCCCAGGGGATTCCTAAGTTTATTCCCCACCTTATCTTTAAAAATTATTGAGTAATTCTAACACATTTTCAAGGTTTACTAGCTTGGTCTTCAATATTAGCTAGCCTTGATCTAAATTATTTGCCTCTCTTGGGGTGCATGGGTGGCTCAGTTGATTAAGCATCTGACTTCAGCTCAGGTCATGATCTCAGGGTTCAAGGGTTTGAGCCCCCTGTTGGGCTCTGTGCTTACACCTCAGAGCCTGGAGCTTGCTTTGGATTCTGTGTCTCCCCCTCTCTCTCTCTCTCTCTCTGTCCCTCCCCCACTTGTGCTCGCTCACTCTCTCTCTCAAAAAAAAAAAAAACTTTAAAAAAGTTATAAATTGTTTGGCTCTCCTAATGCATCTGTCACACTCATGGCAAAAGTCCAATAAAAGTAAGCAATCATTTTATTTAAAAATTATTAGGGAATCACAATAGCATAAATGGAAATCTATCAAATGTGAGTGAAATTCTTAGAATAAGGGAAGAGTTTAGCCTGTTAGGAATCTATGAGTTTAACAAAGTTCCAGTTTTTCTGAATGCTTAGTTTGGAAAGTACTTCTGCTGAATTACTCAAATTCTGAAGATATTAGCTGTGTACTAATTAGCAGTTAGTAGAATATCAACCTTTTATTTTCATGTGGGTATACTTAAGTGGTGTAACTGAGCACCACTGTAATCAGTGTCCTAATTTTGTCTCCTTGAGAGCCTGTACTTTTACAGCCTGTTCCCCAAATAATAATTAGAGGAATAAATTAAATCTCTGCAGTTCTGCTTTAGAAAATAATGTGATGAACTATAAGCAGAAAGAATTGTGAAAAGTAAGCAATCTTAAACTCTTGAAAATAAGCCTGCTTGAGAAAAGCCTCTAAGATTTATAGAGATCTTAATTTAGTCTCCAAGTAGTTTCTTTATAAAATTTCATTTAATCTCTAAATTGAGGACTATTGCCCCATTTTACAGATGAAGGAATGAAAGTGCTTTAACTTCTATATCTCTGCTCCATAATGTGACACACTACCTACCTGCATACCTGCGGAACACTCACTGTTCATATCGCTGGGGCTTTACAACAGGTGAAGGGAAAATTTCAGGGTACTACTGCTACTAAAACACATGTAAAAGCTACATTTGGAAAAAATTACCTCTGCGTTTTTAGTAGCTAAATTATAGCCATCCCATTGGATTCGTAGCCGGATGAACCAAAATCAACATTTCGGAGTCTGTACCATAGGACCTAAGTGGAGCTCTTTGGTTACTGGCAGGTATGATACTGGAGAGGTGAAGAGCTGAGGAGACAGAAGACTTCAGGAAACAAATGAGAATATAGTAGTTAGCGTGTAGCAATGTCATTTACAGACAATGGAGAGATTAGAGTAAGATCATTCCTTGGGGGTAGGGAGCACATATAAAATCTTGCAGGGTGATGGCCTTGTATAATTCGAGAAAACTTCCCAGGTGATTCTTAGATTTTCATCTGCCTGAGAACCACTGAACTACAATTTCATGAGGTCAAAAATCATATAAACTCTTAGAGAAGAACAGAAGAGATAACCATAAAATTAGTATGAGATGACATAAAGCCAGAGGAAGGAAATTTTTAGGACTCAGCTTAAAAAGCATCTTCTCCTCCTAAGGCAAGGTTACCATGGAAACACCGCAGTGGGCAGGGCCTGAGTGCCTGGGAGCTGGGATTGGAGCTCAGGTCTGAATGGAATCTGTGCATCAAAGAGAGAGTATTAACTATTTGATTGTGTCTGTCTAGACCTAAGAATCCATTCAGCAAATAGGAGAAATATCTGTAACAGTGCTGTCCAATAGAAATAGAATGTAAGCCTCGTAGGCAAGTTTAAATTTCTTAGTTTAAAAGTAAATTAATTTGAAACATTAGGAAAGCAAAACGTAGGTGATATTAAATTTCATCAATATATTTAATCCAGTGTATCCAAAATACTATTATTTCAACAAGTAATCATTTAAGAAATAGTAATGGGGTATTTTACCTTCTTTTTTTGGCATTGACTTTTCAGAGTTTGATACATATTCCACATTTACAGTACATCTCCGTTTGGACTAGACATATTTCAAGTGCTCAAAACTCACCATGAAATTAGTAACTGTGGCATTGGACAGTGCAGATCCTGAGGAAAAATACAATGTGAGTTTAAATTCTTACATGGGTACCTTAAATTCTTTTGTCAAATTTCCTAAATAGTCTGGTGGATTGTAGCAGTTAAAAGGAAGAGGTCTCAAATCAGACTTCCTGCATTTGAGTGGTATTTCTGCTGTTTAATGGCTATGTATGTGACCTTTGGCTGGTCATCTGTTTCCCCTGTAGCCTAGTTTCCTCATCTCTAAAATAGAAAAATAACATTTATCTCATAAAGTTTTATTAATATTAAATAGGTTAGCGTAGGTTAGCAAGGGCTTAAGTAGCAAGGGCTTAAATAGGTTAGCAAGGGCTTCAGTAGCACAGAATAAGAGAGTCATGATTGTTTTTGGTGTTGTAACCTGGCATGTGGATGTTGGAATTTTTGAAAAGTCAGTTCTAAGCTCCTTTGTTTTGTTTTGTTTTTTTGTCTAATTCTCTGGGAAATACTATCCATGCCAAGGGCTTCAATTTCCATCTCTGTGACAATAAATTCATAGATTTTAATCTTGGGCTCAGACTAATCTTTTCCAAACCCAAATAGAAAATATAATCCTAGACAGATCTGCTTAGATTACTCAAAATGAAACTATTGAAAGGAGAACTCAGAATCCCCTCCTGCAAATTCTGTCCCCGCCCAAATAAACTGAAAGAAAGATGATTCTTTTCTTCCTGACAGGAGAGATATCAGAGAGGGCTTACCTTGATCCATTCAGCAGTGCAGACCTGGAATTTAGAAATTGCCCTTGGGCCCACTACCCCTCACCTCCCATTGCCAAACCTGTTACCCAATACCCTCCTCTAAATGTCTTAAATCCGTCTTCACCTTCCCTGTATCTCTGCCATCATCAGTGTGCCCATGCCAACCTCATCTCCTCCCGGATTATTGCGAGAGCCTTCTAAGTGCTCTGTCTTCATGTATTTTATCTAAGATGTCAATCTGATTATTTTATTCTCCTCCTCAAAAAGCTTCAGTAATTCCCCATAGGTTCCAAAGTTAATGACCAAAATCTTTTATGTGACCTAAAATTTAGCACAACCTGCCTCCAGCCTTTCCCTGGGCTCCAGTCACAATGATTTACTTTGAGTTCTTTATGCCTCCTCTTGTCTCAGTCTCAGGACATTTGCAGACATTAACCCATCTTTTCAGAATTCTCTGCTCCCACCTGGCTCCCTAGTTAATGCCTACTCATCCTTCAGTCATCAGATCAAATATCACTTCTTTGGGGGCAGCCTAGGGAAGTCCTAGTGTCCCAGTACACATAGCCCCATCATAGTTTGTAACATATTTGTTTATGAAGTTATTGGTTAATGTTAGCCTCCGTTACTGGACTGTAGGCTTCATGATGGAAGGGACCATTGTTTAATTAAATCACTTTATTTTCAGTGAGATAGTTCCTGCCACATAAAGGATGCTTGATGTAAATTATGGAAAAAAGACCAAGGAGAAGAAAATAGTAGAAGCAAAGCACAAAATCACCATGGAATGTCTTTTCTTATTGCAACAAAATTCTGCACCCTCCCCCCCCCCAAGAAAACCACAGGACTATTGTTATTACTATTGAGTACTATTACTGTTACTGTTATCTCCTGTCCCCTGAAATTGTTGTAATTTGGCTTGTCCTCATCCTCAGGACATAGCAAGGATATTGCTAGGCTGCTTTACAACTCTTGCTCTATCTCCAAATTACTCTTATGAATTGTTATATCCCAGGTACCTTGTTTCCATACTGATCAAAGTCCAAAAGAGAATGCTTTAACTCTGCTTCTGCCTAGAGCCCTCCTGTACAGTTCAGCTAGAAAGCCAGGGTACTGCCCTAGGCAAAAGTAGTCAGAGATGGGAGGAAGGAACCAAAGAGACCATCCCTAAAGCCTGAAAGCATACTAGCCTTGCTTTAACCAGTCTGGGACCTGGAGATCCAATAAATTGCATCTGGGACAGATAGTGCCTAACACAGCTGCAGGCATCCAGGGTAAAATAAACCTTTGAATATTTTCCTCCTGTGAAAGAATAAAAAGTTAAAGGAATTGCTTGAATGTGTGTGTCTGGGGCACCTATCTTGTTACATTTTCTGTGGCATATATATAAATCATTAGCTTTGCAGCCGTGAGAGGAAAGATTTAAATAGCTAAAATACATGAAAATGAGTAGCATGCAGACAATTAATTTATGTGTATTATATAACCTACCTGATCATGAAACATTCATGCAGCTTAAGGATAAATGTGGGATAGCTGCATTTTATAAAGACTAAGACCCAGATATATTGATGATAAAAGCAAAATATACATAAACAGATGGTTTCTAGTTAAGGAGGCATTACTCTGCTGTCACTTCTTTTCATTACAGCAGCTTCCAACACTGTATTAAGGATAGCTGTTTTTAAAAGTCCATTTGCCTGTATTCTAAATCCTGTACTGAGGAGCTCTTTCCACTCTCTCTTTGCACTGCTGCTGTTTGCAATTTTCGGCTTCCTATTCACTTCCTCGAAGATTTCAAATAGGCTGCATCAGGGAAATCAGGCAATTTTTTAAACCACCTTGGAAAACATGAAGTGATAAGAGCATCCAGTGAAGGGCCACTGTTATCTATCTTTGAAGGAAATTCAAGACTATACAGTCAGTCCCAAGGACCTGGTCAGTTTATGGGTAGGTTTATGTTTTGGTACCATTCACAGCTCCATTGGTAGTTATACTTTGAAACAGACTTACATGATCTAGGCTGATTTTGGTCCTGTATTCATTTAGAAATAATTTAAAAGAAATTTTGCACTTTATAATTTTCTATTTTTCAAGCTTATTTATTTATTTTGTGAGAGACACAGAGTGGAGGGGGGAAGGGCAGAGAGAGAGAGAGAGAGAGAGAGAGAATCTGAAGCAGTCTCTGTGCTGTCAGCACAGAGCCTGAGCTCAACACAGGGCTTGAACTCACGAACCGGTGAGATCATGACCTGAGCCGAAACCAAGAATCGAGAATCGGATGCTTAACCAAATGAGCCACCCAGGGTCCCCTGCACTTTAATAGAGTGTTGTTTGTTCAGGTTTAAGAAGAAATTTTTAAATTACTGGCTCAAGTATAAAGTTCTGTTAGTTCTTTGTACTAACAAGCGTAAGGTTGAATTTGCAAGTCTTGGCAACAAAGAGTTCTTTTTGGTGCTTGATGGTATTGAAGTTCTGGGATTGAATTTATTTGTTTATTCCTGTTCTTACTTAGAAAAATCATCTTACTTAGAAAAATTATCAACTGGATTTTGCCCAAAACCTGAAGCATCCTTTGATAGATAAAAAAATAAAAATAAAAAATAAAACCCAAATTCTAACTTAACTTTCAGTTAAAGAACTTAATTCTCATTTACATGGATAAAAATTGTGGCCAATGAATACTGCCCACCCATTTCCATCAATGGCCAGGAAATTATTTTGCAACTCTTATGAAATTCCCTTTATTCATCAATGATTTTCTATTTTCAACCTATAAGCTCGTCTACACATAACTTCAGCTCAAAGACATTAACACAAGTGCAGTTTCTCTCGAAATACCAGTTTTGCTATTTCATATTCTTCCTCATTATCTCATATTTGTCTAATGTTCGATGAATTGGCTGTCAAGAATAGGGGTACCATAACTCCTGTGGTCTTTCTCACACTCCAAAGGTAGCAAGGTTATGCTGATTGAGCCTCTGGACTTGTAATTCTCTCTGTCCCATTATCCCTTTCTCTACCCCTACTCCTTATGTTAGTTTAAGCTAACATCTGGATTCTCACCATGGTCTCCTAATTGTTCACTCTGATTCCTGCCTCTCTTCACAGCCCATAATCTACCTTAGCACCAGAATCATACCCACAATCTATCATATTCTTTGTGGGTGCTAATGTAGTCACCATATCTTGAATATGACAAGCTCTTTTTTTAAGTCTTTGCAAACACTATCTGTAGCTTTTATTTATGTGATATTTTCAATGCCCCCAACATCTTTCCTCTGCACAGACACATATCCTTCACACCAGCAAACCTTGCATCCATTTTCTAGTGGCCAAATTCCTATCATATTTAAAGGCCCATAGGAAACACTTTGTTTTCTGTGGAGTTTTCCCAGTTCCCACAAATAGAAAAAATATATACTCCCTCCATAACGCTTTGCATATGATGCCACTGTGAGTGCATGTTATTGCATAGTAATTATTTATACCTAAAGTTTCAGTTAATGGGCTCCTCAAGGCTAAAGGCATAACTTAGCCAATTTTGGATCCCTGGTTCATAGCTTGATACCTGGTACAAGGCTGTTAGTAATATAAATAGTAGATAACAATTTTGAGCAGTTGATGGAGTATGAGCTTAAATTCGAGTTTCTTAGTCTTGGCACCATTAACATTTTGGGTCTGATAATTCTTTATTGTGGCATGTTGTCCTGTAGTGTATTGTAGGGTTTTAAACTGCATTCTTGGCCTCCAAACACTAGATGCCAGTAATTCATTCCAAGTTGGGATGCCCCAGAACATCTCCAACCATTGCCACATATCCCTTGGGTGGGAAGAATCTCTCTCAGTTGAGAACATTTGGTTTATGTAAATTATTTCATTTAAGCCTCATAACTATCCCATGAGACAACTGTAGACTTTTTTTCTCTTTTTCAAGAAAAGGAATTGTGGTTTAGTTTATACAGGTGGGAGGTGGTGATACCTTGATTTAAAGCCCAGATGTCTCTGGAGCCTGTGTTCTTAGTCACTAAGCTGTGATGCCTTCTAATCCATAGTTCCTGAATACCTTTTATTTAAATATTTGACAACCAGTTTCATTTGTTGATAATATACCATTACATGAATTTTAATTCACTTTAAGATTTGATGAGTAATGAGTCTTGAAAGACATTCAAGTTTGTATCCGTGCAAATAAGACACAATTGTGGATATGTGCATGACTAATAGACACCTGGAGTTTCTGAGAGTTTTTATAGATCTGCAGCTCGACCTCTCATTCCCCATGGGAATCTCTTCTGCATTGTCCAGTGCACGAAGATGGGAGAATAACAATAATGCATATTTTTTTGAACATCATTTGTAAACAAGTTGCCCCCTTGCAGAAAAGATAGTTTTCTGAAATGAGCACAGGACTCAGAACTGTAAGCCATATGGTTCCAGGTCTGCCACTCACCTCCTCAGTTGCCCTTACCCTTGGTTAGACCCAGCTTCCTTCTCTGAGTAATAGAAACAATAACTGCAGTCCTGGTCACCACACAGATAATTATTCATGTGCTGACTCAAGAAGACACTGCTAGATAAATGAGGAACATTACTGTTGTTTTGTAGGCTTACAGAAATTTTACTTGTTAGGCTGAGAAGGACTGTATCCTCATGAGACTATTCTTACAGGAAGAGTTGGGCAATGAACTGGGAGAATTATGATATCTGGAAATGATCTCTTCTCCATTGGGAGGCAGAAGAGATCATATTATTCTGCAAAACCACCTTCACAGTAGCAACATCAATACATTTCCTTTGAGTATTAACATCTAACTTGTCATCTTGATTTTTTTTTTTCAACAAGATGATACCATGGTGGTACCAATGATTTAGTTAGGCATTGTGCCTTCCTCAGGACAAAAGCTAGGACTGAACATATGTATATAATTAACCTCTCCTAATTGTAACTGAACTATGACATTTCTTGCCTTTTAAAAATATATTTTGGTGCCACCTCAAAACTCCTTGATATTCATTAGTATTTGTTAAATACATACTTTGCGGGAAAGTGTAAACTCAAGGCTTTCTCCTCTGGATTACCAAGGCTTTATGAATATTGACTGTCAAGGAGGCTGCAGGCTGACCTATCCTT
The DNA here is from genome assembly GCF_016509475.1 of Prionailurus bengalensis. Taxonomy (NCBI): domain Eukaryota; kingdom Metazoa; phylum Chordata; class Mammalia; order Carnivora; family Felidae; genus Prionailurus; species Prionailurus bengalensis. The sequence goes on along the minus strand of NC_057359.1, from coordinate 51,956,647 downwards.
ACATAATATACATATTAATATATACACCCATATCACCTTAAGCCTACATCTGTGGTCTGTAATGAATAATTAGTCCTACCATTTTTATATTGTAAATTCATTTCCAACATTCTACTCACCTGTCCAATCAAATAAGTTAAACTAAAATTGCTCTAGCACATGCTGTTTACCTCTCTTTGTGTGCTGGAGTAAAGGTGTTGTGTAGGTACTTCTATCAATCTGTTCTCGGTTTCCTGACCGCAGTTGGAAGTCAGCTTTGGAAAAATGGGCCTTCATGACTTGGGAAAAGTTACTTAGACTTTCTGCTGGACCTAGTATAGGAGGACCGTTATTGTGTTTTCTCAAGTCTATAAACTTTTGATACTATCTCCCAACAGTGATTATATATACATTTATACATTTTTCATTTATTAAGGGCATTAGTTAATTCAATGTAAATCACCAAAATTGCTGTAATGTTTCCTGGTTTGCTGCTCTAGGGTTCCCAAGAACTAGAAGTGGTTTCGGCTTCTTTCAATGGGTTGATCATCCTGTAAATGAGAATTAGAATAACCTATCTCATACATGATGTTTATGGACTATATTAAATAAGAGTATACTAAATAATGGCTACTCTGTTACTTTATATATGAAGCTGAGAAGCTGTAAATGCCCTCCAGTGAGTTTATAATTTAAACTCAAAATGCTAGACAGAATAATGCCTGCCACCCCCACCCCCCACAAAGATGTCTATGTCCTAATCCCCAGCATCTGTGAATACGTTAGGTTACATTATGGAGAGGAATTAGATGAGTGGAGGATTAGATGATTAGAGTAATTTCAGATGAGTGTAAAGTTGTTAATTAGCTGACTTTAAAATAGGGAGATTATCCTGGATTCTCTTGGTCAGTCCAATGGATTCACAGGGGCCCTTAGAAGTAGAAGAAGTGGGCGGAAGAGATGGAACCGGAGAGATAGTAGTGTGAGAAAGACTTGGCTCAATATTGCTGGCTTTGAAGGTGGAGGGAAAGGGGCCATGATGCAAGGAAGGTAGACCTCTAGAGGATGGAATGGAAGCAAAGAAATGTATTCTCTCCTAGAGCCTCCAGAAAGGAATGCAGTCTTGTCAACACCTTGATTTTAGCCAAATAAGATCCATTTCAAGTTTCTGACATTCAGAACTGTAAGATAAAATAACTAATATTTAAACGATGAAATTTGTGGTAATTTGTTATAAAAACAATGAAAAATTAATACTTGATGTAGTAATTGGGTTAGCATTTTGTCATTTGTTTCAGATCCATGTTGACATAACTCCTTCAAGAGATCAGCACTACTCCTGGGACTTTTGAGTTATTTTTTTTGGACACCCTAAATGGAGCTTTTCTGGGAGTCATTCAAAGAAACTGCTCTCCTGCCTCAGGGTACTCACAGTTTAGCCTGGGTGGGAAAGAGCCAAACAAGTAAATAAACACAAACGTGTCATTTACTACAATAAGTGCTTGCAGAGAGAAGGGTACCTAGTGTGTCTTCAAAGACACAATCAAATCTGTCTAACATATGCACAAAATGGGTATATTGGTGAGAATTTCCTATTTGCTTGATGTTCTTCTCTTCTCAGAACCAGACATGGAGTGCCTCATTTAAACAAGACCACAAAGAACAATTTAGTTAGTCAGGATGGGCTAGGTTATGGCACAGTAACAATGAACCCTACAGGGTCCATTTATTTCTAACTCATACTGGATGTCTCCTAGCCGCAGAGACCAGCAGTAAGTTTGTTCCATATTCGTACTCTGAGACTCTGGGGAACATTCATCCATCCTCTGAAACATCACTGGTTGAAGTGATGGGACAAAAGATAAAACTGGACTTTCTCAAAGCAGGAATTAATTACTCTAGTTCTGGAATCAATGCCTGCTGCTTTGATCCACAGTTCATTGGCCAGCATTATTTACCAGGTGCAGTCCAATTACAGAAAGCAGGTGGTTCGTGGGGGAGCAGGGGCAGGGGTTACCCTATGAGCAATGTGTGTCCCAGAACGAGAGGAGCACTGTCACACAGATCAGGCTTCTGTACTAAAACAGTATATGTACTTCTTGTTCTCCACTCAGCTATGTCTCTTCACCTGAATATTAGTAGTAGTACGTTTATTAGTGCCAGAACAGGACTTCGAGATTATTACCTTCAAACTATGGGTTTTTTTAGTGGGTGATATTATATTTTTCTACGTGGCTTCCTTCTATTCTGAAACTGCTGAAAGATGGCTCATGTAATGTGTATCATAATTGTAAGAAGAAACTAGATGTAAAAAAATTAAATTTCTATTTAATAGTGTCAATACTATCAATAGCTCTTTAAGGAAGGAGTAGTTTGAAAAGGAGACCATAGAACCACAATGGGCCTTCTAGGCCCTCCTTCATTCATCCAATAAGCATTTGCCAAACCCTTCCCATGTACCTACCAAGGCACTAGGTGGTCAGTGTTGGCACAGACAGAATCTTCCTAGTGGAAGATTTAGAGAAATAGGTCAGCAAATTACAAAACACCATGAGTGAATATGAAAACCAGGAGAAGGCCTGAGTGTTCTGGGCGTATAGAAGAGGCTGGCCTAACATGTAACAGGTCAGAGAAATTTCTTGGTAGTATGGTGATTTGAGAACCCAGGGCTGGGTAGGAGTGAGTTCTTTGAAGAGGAGGGCAGAGTTCAACCCTTTGAAGGCAGGGTTACAGGTGGATACAGGGTGAGGATAGCAAGAGTATGGCAAAGCTGGGGAGCTAGTATTAAGTGTAAAGGCCCAGAGGCTAGAGAAATTGGAGCCTGGCAGGTGTATATCATCTCCCCTCACAAAAATGAGTCAACTTTGAGCCCTGTAGAAGTCTCAGCTTCCTGTGTTAATTATGCACTATGCATCTAATTATGTATCTGTGTGGGCTTAGATGTAAAGACAATGTGATGCTATTAGATCAGTTTTCAGTGTCTCTGGTTAACTCTATGGCCTAGAAAGGCTTCTTCATCCAATTTAGATTCCGGTTTGAATTGTAATGATAACTCAGAATGGATTGCATTTGAGCTAACACAGCCGTGTTATTCTGGTTTGCCTGGTACACACACAAAGCAGCAGGCTGGTTTTCAGTGTTACCATGTGCCAGGTACTGTGTTGCACTAGGGACTTACCTACAGCAGGGAGGAAAAGAGGTGCCTTGCTACACAAAATTTATTTCAGATTAAGCCCAAATCTATGCATTTTAAAATGAAAGTTTTTAAACCATCAAGCAGAAGTGTTTCTGCTAAGTGTGTTTTAAACAAGAGCTTTAAAAAAGTAGGGACTATCAGGGGTTTTTGACCAGGATTACTTACTGGAGTTCGTGGAAATCTAAGTAGGAAACTCTGTCAGGGATGTTGAAGGTTTTTTCCTCCCCAAATTCCCTAACTATGTCTTCTGTCTTATGCTCAGAATAGGGAGGAGGAATTAGGCAAAACTCTTTTATGTCAAGAGTGCTTGACTTATAATCTGCGTATCACTGTTTACATTTCCCCTTTGCAAGAAAACACTACAGAAACCCCTGGTAAGTCATGTTTCTCTTCCTGCCTCAGTTTCCTGATTATTCCCTAGTATCTAAAAGGATTGCAGTGGAGACAAATGGAGCCAATTTATATAAACTTAACAACAACAAAAGAATGTTGTGCAAATTTATAGCGATATTTTTATTTATTATTTATTTGTGTTATGCAGAACCTGGGAGGTACGACTCTAGAGTACTTGGTCACCAGGTATGAACTGAGCTTGGAGGCATCACTGGGATAAATGGTTGAAAGGAAAATGGTGACAGATTGCCTGGGGAAAGGGCCAGATGAGGGATTAAAGAGCCCAGGGGATGACACAAAATGGGATTTTGAGACCACGAGTGTGGCAATTAGAAGTTTCCTCACCAAACACCTGAAGCAGCTTCTATGAGTTAGGGACTCCTCTAGGTACAAGGGAAACACATGAATATGACGCTGCTTCTACCATGAAGTACTCTATTGTCTATTGTGACAGAAACCATTTCAGTGTCAGGTGATCAGAGCTGAAATGGAGACACTCCAAAGCTGCTCTTCAAGCCCAGGGAATTGGGAAATGCAAGGGTGCCCGTGGAAGAATTTACCCTGCAGATCAGGGGCACTGAGAGTAGCCCTGAGGTTTTCTGACCTCATTTTCATAAATTTACATACCTAATAGAATCACACTATTTGGTTATAGGAGCAAGCTTGGCCTTTGGCCTTTGAAGATAAGCTGAAACACAGGGAATCACCTGTGGAGCTGGGAGATGAGGAATTATAGCAGAAGGTACAATTCAGAGAAGGAAGACAGAGCAGTACCAGTGCAATTGAGATTTCTCCCCAGCACTTTCTTCCCTCCATTTTCCCATCACTGCTCCCCCAAGAAGGTTACCAATACCAAGGTGGCACCATGGGAGGAACAATGAAGTAACCACAAGTCATGATCGGGAGCAGCTAGAAGAGGACAGGAGGATAACTATAGTCAAGGCAGAGGATATCGGTTGCATCTGCAGTGTTTAAGGAGGTTAAATTGTGGCAATAGGACTGCCTTGACCAAAAGGTCAAGGAGAGTAAGAAGGAAAGGGAGGGGGGAATGGGAAGAAATGGAAGTTTCACCAGCCATTTTTAAAGTAAAATGAAGAAGAGGTAATACTTTTTATATGAGAGATATTTATAACCTGTATCTATCTATAGTAGATACAAATAATGAGTTTGAAGCAACATTATTGAGAATAAGCCCATATGAATGTGTATTTGAACAGCTTTATTGACATAGAATTCACTTTCCACATAATTCACTCATTTCAAGTCTACAATGCTTTATTTCAAGTCTTTTGCTTTATTCATACTTATGCAACCATGGTTAAAATGAGCGTTAGATGTTAACATGGATATTTTCCCATAGATCCATCTCTTTTCACCCTGAACAAATAATCTTTCTGTGGCCTTTCACTCTGACAGTGTCATCATGACATATAATGATTTGTAACCCTCTACTTGATATAACCTGGGATTTTAAAAACCATCATAAAGCTGAAGGCCTTGTTAAAGTGTCCTCTTGTTTAGCAGCAGACCAAGCAGAAAAGTTGAAATGCATTTTAAGAAGTACAGTATTGTCCATTTCAGGTGAATGACCCACATTCCTCAATTGTAATTATAGTGTCTGAAAACTACCCTTAAAGTCCTTATGGAATAAAAAAACACAGGTTTAGACAAATAACTGTATATAGATATGTAAATGTTTAGTTACTAGATTTTGAAGTTGAAAGGATGAAGCTCAAAGTGGACCCATTGTAATTTAATTTAATTTTACTTTATTTTCTGGTCTTGACATGTGACTCTTGGGAGTTTCTTCCAGTGTAGAAAATCACTTCAAATGGAGCTGTGGGCTTGGATAAGCTCCACAGGGCCGAGAAGCATGGGGAGGAAGAAAAGACATGATCATAAACGATAGATGAGAACTGACATACTGCCCATGAGTCTCACATGTGGCTTAGATGAAATGATGTGCCATAAATTAAACCTTGTGATTCCTGTAAAAAATCTGACATGAAAGGTTGACCAGAGTAGGAAAAAAAAAAAAGAGTCAAGTCAAAGCATATTTCTATAGAAGTCAGGGATGCCTTTATCTTAATGTTTCCTTCTCTTAAGGTGTGCTGGTTTCCTATTGCCAATAACAGGATCTATTTCCTTATCAGCCTACCAACCACTGTAAGCCTGGGATTGGAGTCCTGGGGGGCCAGAGGTGAGTCAAAGTAGTTGAGCACAGTGGCCACATCTGTAGTGAATTGCATCATTGGTCAGTCCCCTCCAGCTCTCCATATGAGAGAATTACATTTCCTCATCCCATTGGCACTCAGGTTATCCATGTGGCTTTCTCTGACTATTGAAATATGTGTGGCCTGTGATTCCTACGTGTAGAAAGAAGATTTAAGAGCCATCGCATGGGTATGGCATTGCAATTTTCTTCCTGCCAGGGGAACATGGTGTATATAAGATAAGAGTTTTCGTTTTTTGTTTTTTCTTCAGCCTGGATTCTAGACTATATGAGGAGAACACTGCTGCCAATATTCGCCGTGATGTGAATGAGATGTAACGTTGTTTTTGTAAGCCATGGAAAACTGTTTTCATAGTTATTGCAGCATACAATCAAACAAAATGGACAAATACACCTCACATTCATAGTATAGAAACAGGGTGGTCAAATGCAGTGTAAGGAACAAAATGGAGCCCAGAGGTGATAACTAAAACTGTTGGGTCAGAATTTGGGCAAACTCTGGAAAAGAATGGGGACAAAGGGCAAAGGTGGAAGCAGATCCAAGGGTCTCTTGATAATTACTGTGATCATAGATGAAGTTAGCAAGTCCTACTAACTGGTCTGTTTATGTCTTTAGCAGCAGCATTATCTGGTGGGAGTATGGGCCATTTCTAAATTAACCCCCACTTCTACCTAATATTTTACATTCTTTCAGAAAAGGAGAATACCCAGAAACTTTAATAAATTCAGTACTCTCAGGAGTGATTGCTCCATAGCAGATGGGTTATGGAAAACAAAACAAAACAAAACAAAACAAAACAAATAAACCACATTCTAAATAAATTAATCCTTACTGGGCCTCCAGTAACTCTGTCCCACCCATTTTGGATGTGATGGCTTGAAACAGGGCAGAAATAAATCACTTAAGCTTACAGTAAGAGGTTCTTCAGTGTACAAGAATCAGGTGTATTGACTGCAGTGGAGAGATGATTGAGATGGGTATTGTATCCTTAAATTCACTTAGACCACTTGGTGCTGGTATACATTCATCCCTGAGGGTTTCTTGGCTGGGATGAGAAAGATAAATGCTCAGTGAGCCTTGTGTCTATGTCTTGTCCAGAACTAGACTCATGACCCTTATCTGTTACTATGTCTGATGGTTGGGGTGTGTGCATGTGGCTGATGCATTATTATTTTCTGGAAATTTGTCATTATAACTAAAACTCAACAGAAGGCTTCTAGACTTTTAGTGGGATAATTTAATTAGGGACACCAAAGGACAATGTCTCTGACCTTAGTAATATCCCATACTCGGGGCACTTCAGTGACTCAGTCCATTGAATGTCTGACTCTTGATTTTGGCGTAGGTGGTGATCCCAGGGTCGTGGGATCAAGCCCCACTTTGGGCCCTGTGCTGAACAGTAAGCCTCCTGCTTGAGATTCTCTCTCTCCCTCTGCCCCTCTCCTGCTTGCCTGCGCTCTCTCTCTTTCTAAATTAAAAAATTAGAAAATTAAATAAAAAAAGATCCCATACATACACAAAATGTAGCAGACAGCTATGCAAGCTTATTGTTTTCATTTGAAAGAAATTCCTTATCTAAAATATTTCATTTTGTCTTACACAAACTGAAAGATTAAAAAAAAAACTAAGAGAAATTACCTATTAAATGATTTCTCGGACTATAACTTCAAAATCAAATGTTATATAAATATTGAATACTCATGTATATATATAAATGGTTAAATTTGAACAGAAATTAAACTCTAAGAGAGGCCAGTTAATTTTTAAATGCTTCAATTAATTTTAAAATGACATGGGTATCTCTTTACTCCCCCACATTGCTTTTAATTATTCCCTTTTGAATTGAAACTATTGGCTATAATTAATTTTTTGAAAAGATGCTATGTGGGAAATAGGAAACATACAATGTATAACAGTTTTACATCGGATCTATTCAAGGGCTAATTAATTTTCGTAAGATATAATAAGAAAATTTAATGAAAGGCAATTCTTATTTTATTTCCACTTTAATCCCAAAGGAAGTATGGATGCTAAGAACTTACAATTTCATTGTTTTAACGGGTTATTCAGATATTTTATAAGGGAAAAAAATGAACCGTTCATGCCAAAAAATGTTCGGTAGCATATTAGAACAATGACTGCCTTATGACCCCAATTCAGAGAGCATCTGGACATCTCACACTAGCAAGTACATCTGTTTCATCCTTTTTCATGAGTCTTGCCTTTTTTCCTACCATAAGTGATTATGCTCTGTGCCTAAAGAGTAAATTAAAGAGGTGTAATGTATTGGTCTGACCTGATTGAGGCAAGGGACTTCAAATATTCATAACTTTTGATGTATGGTAAGCTCTAACCGTTTGTGAGCGATCCCTCCAGGGAGCTTGTCAGTCCTCAGATTCATGAATACCTGTTTAGCATACAATTTCCTCTATAAAGAAAATACATAACAATGAAGAGAGAACAATAAAAATGTGTTGAGATGTGTCTCATAGTGCCTCTGCTAGACTCTCACTAACTCAGTGATTCAGTCTTCATACCAGCCTTGAAGTGCCTGTAATAATAATCCATATCTCAGAAATGACAAGTTGACTATATACCCTGGAACTTTGGGGTCCTTCCTGAAATATAAGCTGTGAATGTTAAATCTATAATGTCAGGAGTTCACTTTATTTCTTTTTGAAAATACACATAACTGGATGGTAGAAATTTTGGCACTGGAAAGCATAGGTTAAGAGCTTTACTTTCCTGGAATGTAATAAAATGTTTCCATCAGACAGTGGGGATGGGCAGTGATTAAAAAAGATCAATTCAGGATGGAACATTAAAAGAACAGTGGTCTGTGATACTGTTTTTCAAATAGTACAAAAAAATGCAGTACTGAATATTTAAGTTAAATGTTTTATAAATGCATACATTTCCACTATACTAGTGATATAAATTTATTACTTTGAAAATTATCCTAAGTCAATACCCTGACATTGTCACCATTCTCATACTAAATTATTTCCATGTGTCTTTTTCTTTAGGAAGAGATAATTAATTTTAAATCTAAAGTATTCATATTGAGATAGCTACATACACATAGCATTTACTGATATTTTATCACAAGCCATGCAAGGTAGATTTTATAAGTAACTCCATTTGAAAGAAGAGAAAACAAAGACTCAGAGAAGTCTCTAATTAACATAGCTAGTAAGAAGTGAGCCAGTATTTTGAACCTAGATCTGTCTAATTCCACTATCCTATGCTTTCCTTTATAACTAAGCTTAGTGAAGCAATAGGACACAGAATATAAGCAAAAATACATACTTTTATCATTAGGTTGGATATAAAAGGTATAAGCAATGACAACACTAATAATACCAGCAACAGCACTTCCTGAGAACTTAGAGTTCCTTGCAGTTCGGTAGATAGAAAGAGTTACTTTCCTGAGCAAAGATAGCCACCCCTGCCACCTTTCTGTTTTCCTCTTCCTCCTCCTCCATTGTGTTTTGTTTTGTTTTGTTTTGTTTTCCCTTTTCTAGGTCTTTTCATTCACTGGATTCTCTTTATATTCTTTTTCTCTTTTTTCTCTCTCTTGGAAGATTTTTTAGTATGCTTCTTTCTCTCTCACGCTCTCTTCCCTTATCTTTTTTCATTTTTCCCCTTTTTATCTTTTTGTCATTATTTTAAGCCTGATGTATTTATCTCTCTTTGTGACCTGGGGTCATAAGATCATTAAAGTTTCTGTACAAGACAAAGACAGAACAGGATACTGAATGATTTTTTTTTTTTTAATAGGTGGAAACCCATCCTCAGGAAGGTCGAATCATTGGAAATAATTCACTCTAAAAATATAAGCTTTACCTTTAGGTTGAACTGAATGAATGACATTTTTATACATCCCAAAGATCAAATATTGACTATTTATTATTACTCAACCTAGTATTATTTCTTGAGCTTTGAATGTTTTTGAAGGATTTCTTATTTTAAGGTGCAGCATATATTTTAATTTCTAAAGATATTCATAGGATTTGGAGGAGTTACAGCACAATAGCTTTAATCAAATTTGTCTCCCTGCTGCCATTAGTTGTTGAGTTCAGTTTCAAACTAGCATTTATCACACTCTTTTAAAAAATCAGCTATTGTATCTCACCAGGAACATAGTAAAATATTAATTTCTGTCTTCTAATTGTCACATTTTGAGAAAAATAACTCCAAAAACAGCCAAGAGTCAATAACAGACTCTCCTCTATAATTAGTCCTCATCTCTTCCCAGAGTAACTTTATAGACATACATCAAATACCTTCAGAGAGATAGGATTAGTATTTCCAGAGAGCTTCAGGATTTCAGAATGGTGTTTGTTTAGGCCAAGAGATGACAGTTCTCAACTAAGGATACCACAAATCAGCATATAAACATTTGAGTTAATTTGATAGTGGGAGAATATCTCATGGCTTGCCACTTGATGAACCAGCAGAAGATCCAAGGGCGTGTAGCTATTCCAAAAGAATTAGTCTTAACCTTTCTATCAATGAACTTGGATTCTGTGGGTACTTTAGGACATCCACCTTTTGTGAGTGACACCTTATTTTCCTGTCACTTGAAGATATTTCTTTGCTCTGCCCTGGAGAAGACAAGACAATCTCCATTCATTTCCAGAAGTTACATCAGTGATGTCTTTCTTCTCACCCTTAATAGGTGTTTAAGAAAGTGAAATAGAGAAACTCTGGCACAGTGTTTGGAGGCAAGAGGTCTAATCAGCCACTTAATGGCTCCACACTTAAATTTTTGAGACTCAGTTTGCTGGTGTGAAAAATAGGGTAATAACAGTACCTATCTCAAAGTTGTAAGAAATGCTACAAGTGTTCAAAACATGTAGCTATTTTTATTACAGGTATGGCTATTAATCTATTCCAACTCAGGGGACAGGAACAACCTTCCAGCCCTATAGAGTTGGCAGGAATAAAGTACCATTTATTTGCCAAACTGTCAGTGGGTCTTGCTTGTCATCCTTTTCCCGGGAAAACTGGAGAATTCCTTGACACAACACAGTCCAATTTCAGGGAGTACCTAGAAGAACCAGAATGCTGAGACCACAGGAGAAGTAGGAAATGCTTTTAGGATAATTTAGCCACAAGACTCTTGATTCACAAAACGCACTACTCCCCAGGACGCCTGGCTGGCTCAGTCAGTGGACCCTGCGACTCTTGATCTCAGGGCTGTGAATTTGATGCCCAGGTTTGTGTACGGATTACATAAAAAATAAAATCTTAAAAGAAAATGCCCTACTATCCAAGCCTCATTTTGACATTAACTTTCTAAATGACTAAGGTTTTTTCCCTCAGGTTTGAAGCAACTAGCATCGTGCCTGTGGTTCTCTTCCAGGTAGCAGAAGAGATGACAAAAGTCAGCAAAAGTACGAATTATTATTTGGCCATTCCTTGCCCCCCCACTTACCTTCAAACTTACTCCCCGAAACTACAATACCCATTTGATCTTTCACCTTCTCTGACACCCTGTTATTGAAAATGGTGACTCCCTCCCCTCCCCTTACACCCAGCTTTCCTTATCCTTTTGTTGTTTTATATTTTCCCACAGCCCTTGCCACTTTTTGATGTGGTATACATTTTGCTTATTCACTTGTTTAATGTCTATTTTTCCCAGTAGAGTATAAGTTTCCTGAGAGAGATTTTGTCTTTTTTGTTCACTAAAGTCTCAGTGCCTAAAATATTACCTTGAATATTATAGATTCTTGACAAATACATATATAATGAATGAATGAGTGAGTGAGTATAAATAGCTAATATTTTCCTAGTTTTACAGATAAGGAAATGTGAATAGGAAATGGGGAACCTGTATGTTTTCATCCACTCTTTAAATAGTTTTTGAGCTTCGATTGTTACTGTCTAGGCATAAGCTAGGTACTGGACACTTCTATCCCCCCTCCCCCTCATATCACACATACACATCTTCCATCTCTAATTTCTGCTGTAAGATAACTTAAATTTTACTGGAGGATGTAGGCAATGGACAATCTATAGGTAAATAATATAATTATAGGAGTATGATAAGTAGCACTGTAAAAGAATAAACCTATGGGATTGGTAGAGTAACTTAGAGAAGACTTTTTAGAAAATAGAATGGCCAAGGACAACCTTTATGAAAAATAAAAATTCATGTTTCTTATGAGAGGTAAGGTACTCTAAGAAGAGTTTGGAGAATACTTCAGAGTTAAAGAATTACACATGCCCAAGGCCAGAGGTAGGAAGGAGCTTGTTCTATTCCTTCCAAATGCAATGGTCCCATCAGTGTTATAAGATCATTGTAAGTGGGAAATATACAAATGGAGAAATAGGCATGGACCAAATACACTCCCTTCTAGAGACCTTATACTGTATCTTATCATGCATATAAAACTGCATCCATATCCCTCATTAAATATAACTTTTCTATAACCAGTTGTGTTGTCTAGTTGATATGGCAGTCTTTAAATTTTAAAATGAATATGAATTCATTTTTACTTTGTGTATTTAAAAAAGAAAATTGAGTCAATGATTATTTTTCTTAAGTTCCATACATTGTGCCACATCCTTGGAAGATTCCCAGGATCTGAACACTGAGGTGGTAGTGTAGTATCTATTGGATAAAATTGCCCTGCTGAGTGAGTGAATGGATTGGAGTGAGATGAGAAGAGAAACAAGGATGTCAGCACAGGTGTTGTTGCCATGTCAGAGAAAACATGGGTCTCAAGTTATGGTGATATAGTAGGGATAAAAAGTGAGCAGGTCAGGGGTACCTGGGTGACTCAGTCAGTAAAGCGTCCGACTTGGGCTCAGGTCATAATCTCACAGTTCGTGGGTTGCAGCCCCGCATCAGGCTTTATGTTGACAGCTCAGAGCCCGGAGCCTGCTTCCAATTCTGTCTCTTCCTCTCTCTCTGCTCCTCCCCCACTTGCAGTCTGCTTTTAGTCTTTAGGTATCTTTGAGGGTTAGAAGGTAACTGAGGATTCTCCAGAACTTTTGTTTATGTGTATAACATATGTCAATATTTTCATAGTCAATATTAAAGCACCAATTTTAAAAATATGTTTAGAATAAAACTAGTAAATAATCATGTTAAAAAATACTTTTTATAGGGGCACCTGGCTGTCTCAATAAGTAGACTGTGCGACTCTTAATCTTGGGATTGTGAATTTGAGGCATATGTTTGGTGTAGAGATTACTTAAAAATAAATATCTTAAAAAATACATTTTGGGGCATCTAGGTGGCTCTGTCAGTTAAGCATCCAACTCTTCATTTCGGCTCAGGTAATGATCTCATGGTTGGTGAGATCGAGCCCTGCGTCTGGCTCTGCACTGACAATACAGAGCCTGCATGGGATTCTTTCTCCCTCTTTTTGTGCTCACTCCCAAAAAAATAAATAAATAAACTTAAACAAAAACATTTTAGGAAAACAACTGTAGTCATCTTCCAAATAATGAGAAGAATGGTATTATTTTATATTTTCAACAATCTCTTTAATATCTGACCTAATGGAAGACGGTTGGGTTCTTGTATCTGCTTCTGCATTCATTCTGGTCTGATATCACATAGCATGTAGCTTTGGGAAAATACCCTTATTGTGACATGTCCTGACATGACACAATATCCTTATTGTGACATGTCCTGACATACCTGATGGATATGAAAAGGCAAATGATATCTTAGTATAATTATGAAACTAGTTTTCACCTTGTGAATCCCAGGGCTCCTGGATCACACATGCCTTTGATTTAAGGTAATTGATCTGCAAACCTTTCTTTTCTTTTCTTTTTCTTTTTTTCCCAGTTCTCACATTACTTCCCTTCTTCTGAAGATCAGTGGTTTTGTAGAATTGTGTTTCTTTGTCCTTCTCCCAACCTTAAATTGCACTTATAGGAAATTCTAGTATGCTTAAATTTAAATCTAGTTAACTTTTCTGGAAATCCTACCCCTAATTCTTACTTCCCACCCTTCTATTCACTGGGCTTTTAGAAATTACAACCTCAGACTTTGGCTTTCCCAACTCATCCTTCTCTGGTATTTTTGGACTGTAGAATAATGAATGTTTCATAGAACCAGTGGAGGAAGCCTCTACTGTCTGTCTCCATATTTGATTCTCAAATCAGTTTGGCATTGTACCACCAGACATCCCCTATTATCCCAACCACATTTCTCATAGTTACTTTGCTCTTGAGGGAACCAGTTCTGTTCAGAAAGGGTAGGCTGGCAAATAGGAAATTTTATTAACCACGAAATCAAACTACATTTTCAGATATTTGATTCTGTTCTTGGCAGACTGAATGTTCTGTGCACTTAGATGCATGACTTTCTAATATTCACTCTCTTGAGAAATCATCCTTTTATGTTCTAGCTCTTGGTATGAACAAACAGAATAAACACAGCATAGAAAAGAACGGAGGGATATATTTATGAAGCCTGATCTTATAGTTCAAAAACATCTACTGACACACACAACTGTAGAAAACATACTTTTCTTTCAAAGGATAATTTTGGCCTTTAATGGAGATCTAGTCTTTTGGGACTAAACTGTAGAATTGCACACACTTCCCTAATGTTAGAGTACTATTCAGTAAATTGCTTTTTCCTGCATATTAAATGGGACTGCTATGTGTTAGGAGAGTCCCTTCACTTAAAGGATGGGCATTTTGTGCTAATTATTTCTGTTTTTATAAAATAAGAAATAGATCCTTAAGTAATGATATGAGAGTAAGAAAATCTGTTCAAAAGTTGTTATTAAATAGGATGCTAAAATAAGATTTAGATTATCTGAGAATTGACACGTACCAATCTCCTACCACATGCCAGGACTTGGTACTCAAGAATCTTTGTTTCTCAGTTTGTTAATTTCTCATTCACATCACAGTTTGGATTGTTCCGATCACATCCCAGTGTGTGTTTGTATTGTCTTCTCTTATGGAGAAGACATTTTCTTTGTTCAAGGTACCTGTTGATTCTCTCACTCAGACATTTACTCATTCAGTATTTGTTGAGCATCTGCTATATTCAGGTTCTGGAAAGACACAAATGAAAAAGAGTTGGTCCTTGCCATCCAACTGATCATGAGCTGATAAGGCAAAGAGGATGTAAAAGATGTAAAGCAGAGTGTGATCAATGATGACTACAGAGGTGGGAAATCTAACTCTTGTAGGCAAGACAGTCACTGTAGGAGTGGATGACGTTTCAGTTGGGCCTTGAAGTATTAATAGGATTGTAACAAGTGCGAAAGGAGAAGAGAAGGAGGGATGGGAATGGCCGAGAAAAGAGACTATTCTGCACAGAAAAGATGGTGTTTGTAGACTAGATAAGCAAATAGGCCTTTGTGTGTTTACTGGGACCACCAGCTCTCAACCCATTTTCTATAGAAATTAAGACACTATGAAGTGAAATATAGATTATATGTTTGCTAAAGCCAATAGGATAAAATAAGATAAAAACAGAGAGGGAGGCAAACCATAAGAGACTTTTAAATATAGAGAGAAAACTGAGGGGTTGCTGGCGGAGTGTTGAGTTGGGGTGTATAGGCTAAATGGGTGATGTACATTAAGGAGGGAACTTGTTCAGATGAGCACTGGGTATCATATGTAAGTGATGAATCACTAATTTATATTCCTGAAACCATTATTATACTATATGTTAACTTGGATTTAAATAAATAAACAAATAAACAAACTTTGCAAATAATTCCCATAAAAAAATAAATCCAGTAGGATATAAAATAATCATTCACTTATCTCTTCTCAGTCTTAAGAATAGGTTTCTAAAGTCCTTCTTGGTAGGAATATTTAATTTGACCAAGTTGGTTGATTCTGAAAAATAAGGTTAGCTATGGGGCACTGGGTGGCTCAGTCAGTTAAGTGCCTGGCTTCAGCTCGGGTCATGATCTCATAGTTTGTGGGTTTGAGCCCCACGTTGGGGTCTATGCTCACAGCTCAGAGCTGGGAGTCTGCTTCGTATTCTGTGTCTCTCCCTTTCTCTCTGTTCTTCACTGTCTTGCACTCTATGTCCCTCTCTCAAAATTAAATAAACATTAAAAAATTAAAAAAATAAGGATAACTAGATTAAGTGAACCTGAAAAATCCTTATTGATATTTTCTTATTTGATAATAATAAGCAATAAGCATGTTACATCATGAAAGACAACATATTAATATTTTGTATAGTATATATTAATCAATTTCCACTTAATATCTCTTGCTCAGAAGAAACTTTGCAGAAGACCCCCTCCACCAAGTTTTAGTAAGGTTCTTATAAATTCTTCTTGCTTTGGGGCTGATAATATATATATACCAAGAAAAGCTTGTTTCCTGAATCTAGTTCTCCATGGGATTCTGAATCTAGACACTCCAACTCAGTGCCTTTCTGAGTTCATGACTCCAGAAATACCAACTCTCACCTGATGAGTCCTGCTTCCTGCCTGTTCTTATCACTTTCTTTTGCAGAGAGCAAGTCACAGGCCTCGATGTTCCTTTCTTATCTTTCTTGAGTCTTCACTGCACAACTTCTGTCTCTGAGCTGCTGTCCCTACTTCATTCACTCATTCAAACACTATTTACTCAGCATATATTTATTTATTAGAGACAGTAACAGATACTGGAGATCAAACAGTGAACAAGATCAGACATGATTTCTCCTCTCTACCTGATTCACTCTGAGACAACTGAAGTCAATAATTTACTTACATGGGACCACAATTGTCTAAGCTGCCAAAAAAGGAAATAGATGTAAAGTTCAGTGTTCTTGAATTTTCTGTCAGGTTAATGGCAGGTTGAAGAAGATTACTACAGTACATTAAAAATGAAAACAAAAAACAAAAAACAAAAAAACCTACAAGCCTGTAAGATCAGTATTGTTACAGAAGAGAGGGAACGAAGTCAGTGTAGAAAGCAGGAGAACACTGACAAATCATCAGTCTTTAAAAGCACTTTGATCTGCTTAGATGAAGTAACTTCATTAGTTCCATGTGGTGTTTATTATTATAGATGTTTTCAAAATGCTTAAAATAATATTTAGCAGGATTAAGTTTGCAAACATCAAGTCAGTTTAACACATTTGGATTTGGAAATATAATAGGATTTCAACATAAGACGCTTTGTATATTGTTCTAAAATAGGTGCGTAACAACATTTAAACATTTCTGGTATCTCTGTGAAAATTCACATTAACAATTACCATAGTAAGAGACTCTATAAACTTTCTTTTTTTTTTAATATGAAATTTATTGTCAAATTGGTTTCCATACAACACCCAGTGCTCATCTCTATAAACTTTCACACAAATGTTTTGAATCTTATGAACTCAGTATGATGACTTTTGAAAGATTCCTTGATTCTGGGCTTGGTTTCTCTCATTTGTTTTGAGTGGTTCCCATCGTTTATTAAACAACAATCTAGATGGTATGGTCTTTAATTCCAAGCATTTTGCCAGATTCCTTCTGAATTTAAACCTATCTCCAGTAGATCTGAGTTCAGTCTTGTTAGTGTTGAACTCTTTCTTTTCATCTTTCTAATCAATTAATCAGTCATCTACCATGTGCTCAGTACTGGAGTCGGCATGCAGGGGCTATAGAAGAATTGGAGTGGGGGGGGGGATTTTCGGTTATCAAGTAGGTTATAATCACATGGGCTAAGCCAGCACAAAATGAACCATAAATTATGAAATGCACTCTATGAGTGCAATAGAAAGAAGAGGCACTAGTGAAGGTTGTATAAGGCAGGCCTTGAGTTGTGTTTAGAAGAATAGAAAAAATGTCTGAGGGCGGTGATTGCTTATAGGTACTTCCTATCTGTAGCATTGTCTTAAATGGAAAAGGTGTTTCCTCTTTATTCTTTCTTATATCTCATTGCTGAACCTTGATTTCTACCCATTCATTTCCAGAGCTCTATATTTTAATTATTTCCTTCCAACCTCTGGAAAACCCTGGAAAAATAACACAGGCTGCATGTTCACCATCTCCCAAGGGTTTCATAAAGTTACACATTTACACTTGTACCTGGATTGTGGCAATGATTATGAAACCTTTAGTTTGAAAGCAGAGAATTCAGCAGTATTCAGATAGAAATACTACTATGGCATCTCAATTTTCTTCCCTACCTCTCCAGTTTATGCTTCTTTACATATTATCTTTTTTTTTTTTAATTACTATGGATGATTGGCAAGGATGACAAGCCTAATCTTGAATGGGTAGGAAACTAAATCAGAGTCTGTGGTCAATGTGAAAGATTCTTTGCAGAGTATCCAAGAGCATCTGGGATTATTCAGTAGATCATGGAGTGCTGTGTACAGAACAACTTCTAAAAGGAACTGAGAAGTAAGGTGTTGGAATCATAGTCAGATTCTTGATTCTACGATTAAGAACTCACATGCAAAGCAAGTTGATGAATGGTAGCAAATAAGATGCTCGCTATACTGAAGGACACCCTATGCCACAGTTTCTCCATTAGCACGTAAGATCGGTTAGAACATTGCTAGTATCACAGTCCAGAGTGGAACTGTACTGTAACATACCATGTCTGCCTTGGGGGAGGGGGTTTGGGTATCCAATAGTTTCAGTTATAAATATAAAAAGTACTCGGGGCGCCTGGGTGGCTCAGTTGGTTAAGCGGCCGACTTCAGCTCAGGTCATGATCTCGTGGTCTGTGAGTTTGAACCCCGCGTTGGGCTCTGTGCTGACAGCTCAGAGCCTGGAGCCTGTTTCAGATTCTGTGTCTCCCTCTCTCTGATCCTCCCCCGTTCATGCTCTCTCTCTGTCTCAAAAATAAATAAACGTTAAAAAAATTAAAAAAAAAAAGTACTAAGTTGTCTATGCCTCTGATTTTGAAAAACCAGTTCATCACAAGCTGGTTTGTTGTTGTGTCATCAAAAGATGGGCTCCTTCATTGAGCCAGTAGTATAAGAGAGAGACTGGACAACCCTGTAAACAGAAATTTGAATAAAATGTAATAGGTACTCTAATCAAGACATGAATCAATGCTAATGAAAAAGGAATTCCTCTGTGGGTATGATACAGTGAGAACTTGACTCAGGGAGTGCCATTTGCTCTGCAGTTCTCTGGGTGGTTAGGGAAGGAAGGATGTGCAGGAATATTGAAAGGGCATGGCTGAATCAGTATTCTCACATGGAAACTTCTACTTTTGTCTTTTTCAGAATTATGTGGGTGGAATGTGACTAAAATTATTATTATGAATTTTTTTTTTTTTTTTTGTGGAGCAGTGTGAGCTAGTGGCTTATTTTCTAGAAAATCCCTGTGAGGAAGGTGGGTATGTTTATATCATCCCAAGATGCCCTATTGAAGAAGATCAGAGTTCTGTGATTCTGTAGAGCAGATAAGATAAAACATATGCTTAATAAAATAATGTACTCTTTCTTTTTTTTTTTTTAATTTTTTTTTTTTCAAAGTTTATTTATTTTTGGGACAGAGAGAGACAGAGCATGAACGGGGGAGGGGCAGAGAGAGAGGGAGACACAGAATCGGAAACAGGCTCCAGGCTCCGAGCCATCAGCCCAGAGCCTGACGCGGGGCTCGAACTCGCAGACCGCAAGATCGTGACCTGGCTGAAGTCGGACGCTTAACCGACTGCGTCACCCAGGCGCCCCAATAATGTACTCTTTCTATTAGCTCTGGAATTATTGAACTAAGTTGGACTGCTGGTCAGATTTCCATACAACATTAATTTCGTCTTTAAGTTTCAGCAAGAAATATAATTTGAACAAGTGGTATAAGATTTACAAAAAGTTTTAAAAGGCTGCATAGGTAAAGAAAAATGTCATCAGTGTATATAGTGTGGGAAACAATGCATTTGCTTTCATTATGTCAGATAAGTATAAAAGGAAATGCTAATAAGAATGAGTTTCCTTTTAACATATTGACACCCCCAACTGCTTTTCTTTATTGATATTAATTTACCACTAAATTGAAAATAATTTCCTGAAAATCAAATCCAAATTAACTAAAAGATTTCACTTAACATGAGTGAGTCAAAGAGTTCTGAAATTAAATGAGAATTTTAAAAAGCATATACATGGAGTAAGAAAGAAAATGTCATGAGACCTCTCTGTTAAATGTTTCTTTCAAGTCTGGTGCCCAGAATTTGTTTAAACATTTTTATTCTAATTTATTTTATTTTATTTTATTTTATTTTATTTTATTTATTTATTTTTCAATTCATGTAGAAGAGAAGAGTGAAGTAATAAATGTAAAATTAAAGTTTACATGAGGGCTGAAGTTTTACACTATTTGGTTGTACTGTAGAAGAAGCAGAAATGTCCCTAGGATTGTGTCCACGTTCTGTCATTTGGAATTATTGGGTGAAAAGATAGCCATGATTCCAATTTTTAATCTTGGTACCATAGCTTTCTTTTTCCTTTTTTCTCATTCAGTCATCTATCCATCCTTTTCCTTTCATCCAGATCTATCACCTATTAATTGCTTTACAGATTTCAGCTATGTTTTTTTTTGTTTTGTCCTTTTTGTTTTTTTATCATTCTTCATCTAATCACCTCCCACCTCCTCCCCGCTTACACCAAGCTACACTTACCACTTGCTTCTCAGCCTTAATTTTGGCCTCTGATGAATACTCTTGACTGATCTGGGCTTAAATCGGATCTCTACTG
This sequence comes from Prionailurus bengalensis, assembly GCF_016509475.1. NCBI lineage: Eukaryota > Metazoa > Chordata > Mammalia > Carnivora > Felidae > Prionailurus > Prionailurus bengalensis. The sequence continues at coordinate 51,936,210 of NC_057359.1, read as the reverse complement.
CTTACTGTCCAGGCAAATTTCTCTCCTTTGTAGACTACTGACTTTTACTCTAAAAAGAAATAAAAATTAAAAATTAAATACATAAAAGAAAATGAAGATGATAAAAAGTTGTTGGGAGCATTTGATTACTTGTGTCCTTATATGATTGTGCTTAGAACCATGTGGCTGGCATTCCTTCTGTCTGTAAAAATTTCTCTGATAAGTTTGTTACTACACAGCCTGTGTATCCCTATATGAGAATTATCTTTGCAATTTTTAAAATTTTTTTTGAGGAAAATTAAAATTCCGTGAAAGCTTACTTTGTATGTATTATAGTAGGAAACTGATAATTAGCACAAGTATGTGACTATATTAGGCACATATTCTTATGGCTGGCTTAAGTTAGATCACTAAACATGGCCATTGCTAATTTCTGTTCTTTTAATGCAGTTACAGAACACATCTGACTTATGTAGTTTGCAGAATTCTTCATTGATATTAATTTATTGCTTAATATTAATTTATCACTAAGAGGAATCCAGCACTTTCCCTTTTTTGAGAAGGAACTCTACTTTCTTCACTGCTGAAACCTCCACTGTGGTTTCAGCCCTCTGCCTTCCCATGGTGGCCCAATGCTGTGGGGAATGGTCGTGTTTTTCATATTATGTTAATGTGTGTGCATTCTTCTGTGGGGGTAAGAGGCCGTGCCTGTGATAGCAGTGGTTTTGGCAGGGAATAAGAAAGAAGAGAAGATTTACAACCTCAAGAGCATTAGAATTATAAATTATAAAATCAACCAGAGCTACTCTGAAACTACCTTTAGTTCATCTTCTCTTTTGAGGAAGTTAAGTCCTGTTACCTGGACTGTCACATTACCTTCTTAACACATTTTCCTGCTTCTTATCTTTATGTGTGTCCACCGTATATTTCATTGAGTGGCTAGGGTTTTCTTCATAAAAGAGGTCTGGTCATTTCAATTATTGTGTTCAAAGCCTTCGGTGATTCCCATTTATTTATGGGACTAATTTCTTTATGGCTGAGTAATATTTCATAGGCTCAGCATTGAGAAATGTGTAGAATTGTCAAATGATTATATTTGTATAGCTGAAGCTAATACAATGTTGTATAGTAATTATACTTGAATAAAAATAGGTAGATAAAAAAGTTACAAGAAAACCAAAGCAAACTTCCTAGCCAGTGATTACAAGCACCCACAATCTGCCACCCATCCATTTTCACAGCTCTATTCTGTATTACTGTCCCCCTGCCTTGCCCCCAGTCCACTCATCCAGTGTTAGAGCTCTGTCAGACTATGCTCACTCCCAGAATGAACTTTCATGACTCCCTACCCCATCTTCCATCAGCGCAGCAGACAAGCATTTCTTGTGATGTTCATTTGTTGAAATGTTACTCATCCCTCAAGGCCTTGTAAAATGTCCCCTTCTCTCATGTATTTTAGGCCAAATTTGTCATTTTCTCATCTGTGGATTTGCAGTACTGTTTTTTTTTTCCTCTATGAAAGCAATGGGAACTTTTATCTTAAATTTTATTGAAGAGTTCTGATTTCTAGTAATCTGTTGTCAGACAATGTTTCACTAGATTTGGTTCTGAATGTAAGTTCCTTATGATTATGGCATTTATGTTATGCCTGACAAGTTTAAAGTTATGTATATGCAACTACTTTTCAACTGTCTTAATTTTATCTTTCTGGGAAGAGGAAGTGTACAAATAAATCATTATTAATAAATAAAATGTTTTGCCTTTCCCTTTCTACCCCCCAAATGTGATCTGAATGGTGACTCAGGCCAAATATCTGTCTTTCATATTCTGTCCGTCTCAGTCTCTTCTTGCCTTGGTCTTGTTCTTTCTGTTTTTCTCCTCCCTATTAGTGCCCTTGAAGTCTCTAGTTCCATTCATATCCAAAGTAGGAGCTCAATAAGTAGATGTTGAATTGAAATGAATTGGTGAAATAAGAGAAAGAGCCTAGCTGGTTAACTACACGGGTGATAATGCCTCTGAGGTCCCTTCTTCTGTGAAGAAAACTGGATGATTACAGAAAGGGTCAGGGAGAAGCCCTGGCCTGTGTAATGCAAGTAAGGGCACAAGTCCTGAGAACAGTATCTGACACACGGTAAAAGTTGTGTGTTATTATTTGAAGGCAATTACCAGGCTGTCTTCCTCTGTGGGTTAAGCATTCTCATTTGACATGATTTCCAGACCCCTTGCTCTGCTCTGTGTCTTCCTCTAGATTATTTCTGACTCACTGATATTCTTCCAAGAATAGGAGAACCTCATTGGATCTCAGATTCTTGGTATGTGTGTCTAATCAGCCCAGAGTGTGGTGAGGACTTAGATGGGAGGGAAAAAAAAAGACCTCCCCTGCCCCTCCCATCAAAAGCTAATTTCTAAGTAAAATTTATCTTTTCCTTCAATCACAAACGTAGGCAACAAAGGGGAGTAGGATTAGCAATATCCCTGACTTCCTAACTAACATAAATCGTAACTGTAATGTGGTAATATTATTTGAAATTTTTATAAGCTCATCTCTATTTCAAAATTAATTTTTGTTATTTTTTTATTTTTTAAATTATTTATTTATAAATTATTTTTTGTTAATTAATAATTAATTAATTATTGTATCCACGGCCAGATTATATATATGTCAATGTTTTTAACATTATGATAATGAATTTTAATATAATTTCCTTTATAATCATTTGTATATTATTGTATGCATTTAAAGCCATTATTTGGGAAGAATTGCATTTAACCAGACAGCCAAATGGCATGGAAAATGGTAAGAAACATAGTCTATTAGAATTTAGAACATATGGATAAGAATGTAACATTTACTTCCATTAGTGCAGACTTAGACTATATTTCCTTTATGTTTTTAATCATTATAAAAATAATATGTATTTATAACCTCATATGGTTGAGGGAATTTACAACAATGCAACATCCAAGTTACTCAAACCTACCCAGTCCCCAAATATAACCACTGTGATTGATTGTGGGTGTCTTTTCAAATACTGACTGCACATACTCTAAAATATGTCTATATCCAGATCTAGATAGATACAGTTATTATAAGGATAGCAGAATTCTCCTTTTTCCCTTCTAGGTTTTTGGGCTTGCCTAATAATTAAATTGAGAAAAACAAATTTAACTTTGTATGTATGGGAGCCCAATAAAAATATGAGACCCAAAGTCAGGGTTTGAGGCTAATGTGCCATCATCCTAGGGTAAGGAATGGGATAGGGGGCACTTCAAAGGAGGAAGAGGGCAATTCACAGGAAGATAAGCAGAAGTTTGGTAACCAGCTGTTTGCCCTGCCATGCAGGTAAATTTTTCAGATTAAAAAATATATACATATATCTCTGGTAATAGCTTCTGTTCTAGGCCAGACCCCCTATTTAAATTCTTTTAAGCAGTTAAAGGTCAGGTAAAAGTTTTTCTTGAGGCTGCTAGGTCTTGATTGGTTCCAGCTCAAAATAATCCACATGCCAAAGTGGCGCAGTTTTAGGTGGCATATATATATATATTTTTTTTTTCAACGTTTATTTATTTTTGGGACAGAGAGAGACAGAGCATGAACGGGGGAGGGGCAGAGAGAGAGGGAGACACAGAATCGGAAACAGGCTCCAGGCTCCGAGCCATCAGCCCAGAGCCTGACGCGGGGCTCGAACTCACGGACCGCGAGATCGTGACCTGGCTGAAGTCGGATGCTTAATCGACTGCGCCACCCAGGCGCCCCGATGGCATATATATTTTAGTATACTGTCACATACAATCCACATTATCTTATACATACTTCCCTGCCCCCACAGTGACTTTTAAATAGCCTACTCATACTCTTAGCTTACACTAGTTTTGTGGTCAAGAAACTTCTCAAGGGTTTTCATTTCTATTATCTTTAAAACCTATTCTCTTCCATTATAAAGTAAATCACTGTTAGAATCTAAACATTCTTTTTGTACAGAATTTTTTAAATTTATCACTACTAATTTTAATCTTGTGAGTTTTGTTAGATTGTCATAACCTAATCAAATCTTTTAGAATTCTAAATATGCTTTCCAACATATTAGTTATCACTCTTTGTATAATTGTCAAAAGTTCTTAAATCATTCAATACCCATGTACTGAGTGCCCATCATTTGTCAGGCACTATTCTATATACTTTACACTTATTTATTCACTTAGCCATTCAGACAACCTTATGAGATGGGTACTATTACTATTTCCATTTAAAAATAAGGAAACAGAGAGGTTAAATAACTTGCCCAAGGTTTACAGCTCATAAGCTCCTACCTTGAACGTAAATGATGTCAGGCCAAAGAGTAGATGAAATTATTGGGTACAATTAGAAATGGTGAATAGGAGGTCAAGGAAGCTGACTTAAACTCACTGTATGGAGGAGTAATTAGGTAGATTGTATCAAGAATGCGTCCATTCATTCACCCTAGTTGGAGGTAAGAAGCCCCCAGATAATGGCCTAACATGAATGTTTTGAAGAGATTTCTGCTTTTGCACAGACACTGGATAGATAACCCTTAAGTCTCTTTCTACTCTACGGTTCTGTAGAATTGATTCAGATAAATACCTTGACTTCTTTCTCATAGCACCATTTCCAAATGCTGTTCTCCCATTTCTTACTGTTTTAATGAATTGTTTTTAAAAAGTATTGAATTTCTGTCAGTAGAATAAACAATGGTTTATGCCCATTTTAACTATGGGCAGACACTGGGACGTTGTTTTAAGTGAATTTCCTCACGTAAGTAACCATGGCATCCACACTTTGAAACTGGATTTTAAAAGTGCTGTCAGAGGCCATCACTTTTGCATTTCCCTTCTGCTAGACTCTCATCATTGTCCTAGTACTATATTCCACCTCTAAATCTTACAGGTGTGTTGATTGTACCTTGTGACCTTGTCCCCGGTCTTTCCCTTGACCACCTTATCCTAATGAGAAGACAATAAGAGAGACCATCAGTGAAAGAAACAGAGTTTGTTGCTTATCTTCAGACTAACTTCCTGGCACTCTTTTGACCTACCACATCTTCCTCTGTCCTCAGAGTTGGAGGCCTACGTTTATTACCAGCATTGATTTGGTCACCTGGCCAATTTTATGATCACTGAAACAGCCAGCAATAATCCAAACCAGATTATCTTTGTGCTGGAGCATAATCAACGACATCAAGGCTTTTGGCAGGCCTGTGGTGGTTTCTGCAGTATTCCTCTCCCCAAATTCTACAGATTCCCATATTCAGCTCCTAGCAGGGGGACAGGAAAAGTCTGGCTTAATGGAACAGAGAGCTGTTGATGGTGGAAGAGGATACATCTCATAGCTCTTCAGTCCTGACCATATCTTTCTTCTCTATAGAGCAGGAGGTATATTCTCTTCTCATTTTTAAAGGCCTTTTGGCTATTATACAAAGATCTCACTGTAACAGCTAAAATGATGGTGATGTTGATGGCACTGGAGACAATGAAATCACTCTTAAGGGACCAACAGGCAGAACTAATACACATTGCTGTGGCCACACAGGTTATTCACAGCCAGAGGTTTTTCTGATCGGTTGGTGTGTTACTTTGCTAGTTCAGTGCCCCTTTTGCCTTTAATCTTTTTAGATATCACTACTATCTGCATAAGGTTAGTTTCTGTCCAGGTAACCAGATCCCCATTCATCTCTGTAGCTTTATGCCTTAGCATAATGCAAACTAATGTTGAGACTCTTGGGCTATAGAAATCATAGGGAATGGCATTGACATATGACCTACCCATGCCACTACAGTCCATCAATGCTATATTTCATTTTATTCAACGATAGAACCATTTACAGTAATTTTATTGGCTTCAAAATAATTTCTTCAAGTTCTTTCCAGATTTTTTTCCCATTCAACTGAACAGTTTCAGAAGTGGCAAAAGAGATGATAACTTTCACTTCTGTTCAAGAGATTTTTCTCTTACCTTTTTCTTTGGTACTTCTCCTCTTCTATGATCTTCAACATTTCTTAAAATATTGATCAAAACACATTAGGCTAGACATCTAGGTGCTTGTATCCTTTCGTCATGTTCATTACCAGTAGATTCAGAAGCAAATACCCAAGGTTGCATAGAATAGATACATTTTTTGGCAAACATACGAAGTCATGAGATCATCATTAAGTTCATCAAGAAATACAGGCTAGAGAATATTTCCCCAGGTCCAATGAAGCCATACAAATTTTTCACCACTTCCCTCTTCCTCAGAGAACTGCATTATTTTTATTCTCTTTTACTCACTAAAGAGTTCATTCTTTCACAGTATATATTCAAATAAAATCATCAGGTTGAACTGATTTCTGGATATTATCTTTTATTAATTTGGCTTTTAATATCAACTATAACTTTCACACTAGTTGGGTGAAACAGAATCTCTTCAGTTGAAGTTAAAAAAGGACAATGTGTCTTTGAAAATGCTTTGGCATTGTGAAATCAAAACAGATTAACTTTGTCTAAGAGATGGAATAGGTGATATAAATTTTCTGTGCATGGGAACATTGCTGCTTTTCAAATTGTGGTTTAATATCATCCAAGTAATGAAAAAATATTTTTTAAACCCAATACAGCATTATAGAAATACCCTTTGAGGTCTTTTGCTTGGTTTGTATTTAAAGAAAGAATGAATCTGGGTGTTTTCTATGCATGATAAAAATTAATGTGCTTTTCTTTTCTTTTTTTTTCTGCCTATGTGTTAATTCTAGAATCAGTAGAATTCATTTATAACAAAAAGAAGTATCTGTAAGCCAATTGTATTGTGAATTTATATTTATTTAAATTATTAAAAAGCCCCTACTATATAGGTAGGATGCAGTTGGAGAAATAAAAAGCATAGAAATCATTTTTGAGACCCTTTGAGAGTGAACTTACAATCCAGTGTGAAGAAATCAGGCACCTGAATTTGTCAAAGACAGCTGGCAATATGATGTGTGATAATTGCTAAAAGCATAATGTTAAAAACTCTATAAGGAGAGAGAGAGGGGGAGAGAAGTTCCTCCAGTGTTAACTCAAGAATTGCAAACATCTGAGCTGTGCCTTTCACCATGGAGAGACTTTCAATAGGGGAATCTAGAAGGAACTTAGGACAAGGGTCTGAGGCTGGCATAGACAGCCTAAATAAAGTAGAGATGGGAAAGTGTACTCAATATTTGTGAAATAGCATGCAGACTTGTTTTATGATGCAGCAAGATTGGTGAAGGATGGTGGCTTTCAAACTTTTTAACAAATCGCCTTTTCTTAAAAGAATGCATATATTAAAAAAAGAATGCATAACTGCAAATTCTCTTATTAAAAAAAAAAAACATAAAAATATAATCTGAGTGAAACCCGGAAACATAGGATGGCAACTTCTGGGAAAGTAGATGGGAGCTCTTAATTTCAGTGTGGATTTGTTAGAAAGCTTCTTGGTATTTCTGTCCCTCATCTCTTGCCTGTTTGCCTCTGCATTTTGACTCTTGATGGCCAGACTCTTACATGGATTTTTGACTCACACTTCAGATTCCCATATTTTAGCACCCCCCTGGATCCTTGATTCTGTTCTTTTCTGGTCAGTTTCTGGTCCCTAGGTCTATCTACCTGGTCTGTCTACCTCATTCTTCACCATTTGTCCTGACTTTGCTTCTTTCTACCTACAGCTTCATCCAGTTGTAGATAATCACTTTAGCCAAGAAAACCTATCCATTTTGAGGACGATGTCATAATGTAAGTATTAGGTAGTAAACAAGAACTGAGGAGACATTGGTAGAAACAGAAAGGAAAGGCCTTTTGCTTTATAATGGAAGACTGAATAGCACTTGTGATGGATTAGGTATAGAAATTGAAAGAGTTGGACCAAAGAAGACTTATAAGGTTGGGCCAAAATGAGGAAAGAATGTGCCATAACAAAATAAGTCTTAATAACTACTGATAGGCACATAGATAGCCTTCATGGTCTACAAAGCATATGCTTTTTCGTTCTTGCATTCACCCTCCTAACACCCCTGTTAAGAAGATTTTATATTCTTGTGCTACAGAAGAAAAGAGATCAAGTGCTTTGTTCAAGGTCATACTACAAGTTAGTTCAGGCTACCAATTTAACACTAATCTTATGACTATAGATTTGTTCTTCCATTCATGATACTGTAAAAAGCAATAAAGGTATTTTGCATTTGTCTTCATACTGGGTCCTGTGATGAGAGGCACATTTATGATGTTGCAGTCACATTTGACACAGGTTTAGGGAAGGCATGGTATGCATGTCGTGTAGCTTTTCCTGCAATGGTGAAAGACATCATTAATCAGTCATCCCTGTCTTTCCTGCGGAGCCTGGATGCTGGCTCACAGTCTTTCTCAATAGAGTACTGTAGGCAACCGCTACCAATAAATCACTTGTCTGAAAGTTGAAACTCATTTGCCATTCTGGCACTAGAATCTCGAAATGACTCATATGGTCTGGTATCAAAGTCAATAAAATGACATGCTTGGTTTCTAATCCCTCAGGATAGCCCTTCCTAGTCCCAAATCTGGGGCCAATTAACTCCTTCAACATCAAGTCGCACTTGTTAAACCTGCCCTAATCTAGTGACTGCTAATTGGACTTCTACTTTGATTCATGGGGCTAAGCTCCTACCTTTGACCCAAGGTCTAGAAACAAATGATCTATATTGTTCCTCATTTCTAGAGCTCTGTTTCATAAGTCAGCTCCTCCAGCCTCGGGTCTGGTCCTGAGTCCTCTCCTATATTCGAAAAGACTAGAGTCCGGTTCCCTTTGTCCGCTGCTGTGACTGCATCCCTGAATCATGTATTACTATGAAATAGATTGTTGTCAGAAACCGAACTCTGTGCTTTGGAGCCAAATGTAATGGGAAGACAGAATTGGGGATAGAGAGGAAGAATAGCTTTATTGCTTTGCTGGGCAAAGGAGGTACAGCAGGCTTTGACCTTCAAAAACTGCAAGCCCACCTGGAGGAAGGGGCCTAGGGAGTTTTATAGGGAAATACAGGATCCAGCTGGTTTCGACAGGAATTGTGTAGGTGCATGCCAGCCTCCTTAGTCACTTTCAGGGTGTATCAGGTCCCTGAAACAAAAGGCTCAGAAGGGAGGAGGGGAGGTTTGCTGAAGAAGAAAAAGGTTACTTTAAAATACAGCTTCGCTGAAGCGTTGGTGCAGCCATTTTGGTTTTTGTTCAACTTTATTCTTTTACATGGTTAAAAACCATCCCCAAACTTTACAGGTTTGAGAGAATAATGAGTATTTGTGGCCTCTAAATATGGTGTCTGTCGATGAGATGAGGGCTTCAAATGTGGGACGATGATTGGGTGGAAGCTGGTGGCACCGAAGGTGAGAGACCTCACCTGAAGCAGAACGAAGGAGATTGAAATTTATTGACTATACGGCAGGGAGAAGAGGGCAGACAGCAGTGGAGAGGCTGTCTGCCATGAGGCAATGAGTGTGGATTGCACTGCAAGGGAGCCACGGCAGGTAGGACACAAAGGAGAGGCTGACTGTTTGCATCTAGGCAGTGGGTGAGGGCTGATTTTAACTGGGGAAGATGAGGATGGGGTTTTCCCTTTTTTGGTAACTGTGCCTACCTGTAAGTAGCCCATTGATCAGTTAGGGCATATGGATATTTTGAGGTGAGTTGCCTGGTTGCCTTGTCTCTATTCAGCCAGGTGGTCCCTGTGGCCCTGTCCACATTTCCTGGCCCAAACCTGTTTGCCTAAAAGCAGCCTGGGCAGTGTTAACCTTTTATATAAATCAGTATTTTTGGTAGGGCTTTTCAGGAATGACTCATTTCTGCTCCATGTGGTATAAGCTGCCTTTGTTTTGGTTTGTTTTCCTGATTGCCAGTAAAATACAGAGTTTTAATTTCATAGCTTAACAATGAATAGTCATGAACTTGAAGTCAATATATAACCCTACCATTTCAGGCTAAGTTTGTCCAAGTACACAGCTAAAAACAGTTACAAGGTATGACCTAACAAATACTAGAGGGACTTAAAGAAATGTTTATATGTATTAAAGGGGAGCAGAATATGACACCCCAAAATACACTACTTTGGTATAATAATTATTTTAGGCTGATTATTTTTAAAAAAAAAACAGCAGATGAGCTCTGAAAACAGTAGAAGGTTCCCTTTTTAAGAAGCATTTAGGTTTATAAGGGAAACTACTTTTGAAAGGGTGTCTCCCTCTCTGTACTGGGAAGAGAATGACTCTAAATCTCCAGTAACTCTTATCTGTAGAGAAGACATCACTTAGATCTACATAACAATAATACCCTTGCTTATTGTACTTTGCTTGGTAACCTCTGGTAACTGCCTTCCCTGCCCCACCCTCCTCACTGTCTGCCAACATCTTTCTTTTGTCTTTAGCTAGAGATGGTGTTTGAAGTGGTGGCTTGGGCCATTTGGGGAAGGTACTCAGTTTTCCTGGGCATCTCCCATGTATATAGGAGGTATACATGTTATTAAATCTCTGTCTGTTTTTCACTTGTTAATTCTTTTTATTAGAGGGGATTCTCAACCAAGAACGTAGAAGGGCAGAGGAAAAATTGTTTTTCCTTCTCAAAATATTAAGCTTCATCTTGCACACTAAAGATCTACATTCACATGGCAGCAAATCTAGGGTCTATAAGCTGGGGTCTTTAGTTTCTCTCTACTTGAACCTCCCCTGTTTACTCACAGCATGGTTGGTGGGTTCTAAAAGCAAGCATGCCTTGAAATGCATGCTGTTTCTTTAATTTCAGAGCCACTCCAGCCTTACGCTGCTGATCAGAGCATCACAAAGGCCTGCCCATGTTCTGGAGAGGGAACATAGACTCTACCTCTTAGTGGGGGAGTAACAAAGTTCTAGATAGAAGTACTAGATATTTGGAGATGTTAAGGTAATCTTTGAAAAAAAATGCAATCTGTCACAGTCTTCCTGCAAGACTCTTGCCTCTGCCCGTTGGGTAGCTGCCAGATTATGTTGCCCACCTTCTAAGATATCGACCTCCTGTCTGCTGCTACTCTCCCAGTCACCATAAGCCTGGATCTCCATCCACTGGCCCACTGCCATAGTTTATCATGCTGCTACTACAATATATACTTCCATTTATAATTCCCTTTACTGTCAGCGTTTGGCACACACCAATAAGGTCTTTCTGAACCTGAAGTCCTACTATCTCATCACCAAGAAAGCTTGGAAAAATAAGATGCTTAAGAGAAAAAGCATGTTTTTTAGAGCCAAAATGACCTGGTTTCAAACCCCTGCTTCATAAATGAATTCTGGCAAGCTTACCTCTCTTAGCCTCAATTTACTTTTCTCCCAAGTGAGTATAAATACAACTTTTATCTCATAATTATTGTAAGAATTAAATATGTTAATGTTAATATGCTAACCTAGTATCAGGTTTAATGGGTAATCCAAAAGCTGTGGGCTATTAATATAAAAAGTATATTTTTATATTCAGTTATTACTTTGAACTATGCTCCATTTTTAGCTGTTTTTCCTGTACTCAGTGTCATCTCTGGCATGTATAGTTTTGCTTGTTTTTTCCCCACCTCTTATATTTCTGGTTACTTTAAATTATTACAGTTCTGCTAAAGCTAAAACTCCCACCCTGTGCCCAGTGTAACATCTCCTTCTCCCCACGGTGCAGGTCAGGTTTTTATCTTGGGTGTGTTGGAGTGGTGAGAGGGTCTGGTCTATCTGCTCTTTCAGTCAGCCTTCCATTTATCACAGTGCAGCGGGTGTTGAGCTTGGTTGAATATGGTTTGACTCTGAGGTCCTTCTCCCTCCCCCTTTGCTGACTCTGACTTCAATGGGGTTGGAGGGCATAAGAGCCACAGGAGGTAAGGAGAGGGATGGTCTGGTCACCTATGCATCATACAGAAGCACCTCTGTTCTCACTCTGGCCAGGCTGGTTTTGTCTGCTGCTTATAGCCTCTATTGCCAGTAGGCTTGACTGTGGAAGTGACAGTATCCAACTTTATCCTGGTGCCCTGTCAGTGAGGACCCCCTGTGAGAGGGGTAGCATTTCCTCCAGCAGTGCCCACCCCTCTAATAGCTGTTACCTTGACTGGCCATTGGTTGCCGGATTGGTCACAAACTACTGCTTTTTCCTCTATCCTCTCTGCTTCTTCATGTAGCAACAGAACAGTCACTGAGGGTGTCATGGAACAGAAGTGGGAATGTTGTCCTATCCTTTGTTTCCAAAACTCTTCACCCTATCCGTTTTTTTACCCCTTGTCTTGACCCACGCCTGTCTTTACTTTGTGGATAGGCTGCCACAGCAACATCCTTAATATGTGGTTGAGAAGCCAGCACCAGGCCCATTGTTCATAAACCGCAGGACATACACGTTAGGCTTTCCCAAGCTCTGTTTCACAATAGTCTGCTTTGGTGGAGGCATTTAGGTGGGCCTATAGCAACCACAGCTGGAGGCATCAAGCCTCAAGGTTGAAGTTTTCAATTGCTTTCTTTTGCAGACTGCCCTGCTCTATACAGATGAGTCCCTGGGAACTTTCTCCATCACTCGCCTTTGTTGGGTTGAGTATCCCACCAGGAAGAACATAACATTTCCCCTGCTTATTTGTTTTTTATAATCTTTGAGCTCAGCTTTTCTATGATACTTTATTCCCTGTTCCTCATGGGTAGAAAGTCTCAGGAAACAAAGAAGCACAACTTCAACAGATTTTCATAAGCAACAGTATTTTGTTTGAGTCTAACAAGAATACAGTTGTAGGATTCTCCAAGGTATGCCCCTAGTCGCTGCACCCTGTGTGATGCTCCCTCTGAACACTAGGGACATCTGTCTCTGTGTAACCAACATGCTGTTTGGGGGATTTATTTATTTTTCCCAAGAAAGCATGTAAATCATTGCCTCCTCCTATTTAAGTTAGATACTAACAGCTTCCTTAGAATTCTGGGCATATTGAAATACTAGCTGTGAAAGCAGCAGTGAAAGACGCTGTGCATTGTTAATCCTTCCTGTGACAGAACCATCAAAGAGCAAGACTTGAAGGTTCATTTATAAGGATGGTGTTTCCTCCACCCCTTACCAAGTATGTGCGTGGGTATGGGGTGTCCTTCCTGGCAAGCCTGTAAGTTGTCAGAGATGTGATGGCTGCTATTTTTGTGGTAAACTGATTATTAGCCTTCACTGAATATTCAAGTTCTATTAGCCAAGACCCCTGCTGTTTCTCAGGGAGTAAAAACTGGATAGGCTTCCAACTTTCTGTGCTTACTGTGTGCCTTAACAATGGCCCCAGGACAACTATTTTCAACAGAATCTGGAATGAGAGATCAATTATGTTCTCCTGCTTATATTTGCCAGTTGTATTTGCCAGCTTTTTGCAAATCATTTTTAAAGCGGTCCGCCCTCAATTTTTAAATCATCAGCGCTGTGGATCTGTAATATAATGGACCTCATTCCAGGTGAAACTGAACCGTTTGCAATCCTTCTGACCTTGACTAGTGTGTGATAAATGTCAACATACAGCATCGGATGACGTGGCTTTTAAGCTGTTACATCTTCTTCAGCATCTGTAATGGAAATTTAGTGTTGTATTTAGATGGGCTAAGGTTGGTAATGTCATTTTCATCCTCTTCTCTTTCCTGTGGAAAATTCTCTGAAGGGTTTCTAAATTGCCTTGCTCAGAGTGGCACACAAGGCCTTCTATAGCCCCTAGGACTTGTTTTCCCCATCTGCTCTGCAGCACATGCCCCTTCCTAAGCCAGGATCATCTTACTCCAATATCCTAGAATGCCCAGGCAATAAGCATTATGTTACTATATTGCTTACTGGTTTGACTCCTTTGGGATGTTTCGTGAGATTTAGTCTTGCTGTACATTGGATATTCCCAGCTACACTGAGAAATCAGGGTCAACGTGACCCCTATATATGAATAACCCCAAATGTTCAGCAAACTATTTGACTTGCTGAAAGCATGAGATGACCATTTGACTCAGGGGGTGAGGGATTTGGAGGAGGAATAGTGTAGAGAAGGTGTGGAGAGGGAAATTATGTATGCCCTTCCCTTTCTTTGGTAGGAGGGAAATTTACAAAGAACAGAAGGAGAATACATAGAATACATGGTTCCTGCATCCCTGAAGGCTGCTGTGATGAGAACTTCCTAAGTTCTCAAGGAAGCTGGGCACTTGGGCTCCTGACTTCCTCGTCAGCACCAGGGTAACAATTTTTTTTCTTTCTCCTGCCTATTCTTTTCACCTCTGTCTTTCCTGAATTTCTCCTCTGTGATATTTCTTATTCATTCTGACACAGTGATTACATTGAAGGGAGAAGTTGCTAGTTGACTTTAGTTCTCCTTGGGATATAGTATGAGCTTATCTTTGGCTTGGGGATTTCATTCTGGATAGAATTGGCCCATGGCAGTCCATGGCCACCATGAAATGTGTCAACTGTACTTACCTTTTCTCCACCACTTAAATGCCAGAAATCATCCCATTTTATTTTGTTTTCTCTCTCTAGATTCCCTGCTTCGTTTAAAATTTACTCACTTCATTCATTGCGTGCATATTTCTTAACCCTTACAATATGCAGGAACTGTTCTGATCTTCGGTGGTAAGATGGTGAACTAGACATAGCACTATTCTCATGCAGTTTACTGTCCAATATGGTAGCCGCTAGCCATATGTAGCTATTTCAGTGAAAATTTGTTGACATAAAATTGAATTCTCAGTCCTTTGAGCCACATTTCATTTGCTCAGTGGCCACATGTTGCTTGTGTCTGCTGTATAAGATGACACAGCCACAGAATATTCTTATCATCGCAGAAAAGTTTTTTGGGCAGTACTGGTAGACTGTAGTGGAAAACAAACAAACAAAATCCTGTTTATCTTTTTGCCTTTTATTGAGCACATATTATGTGTCAGGTACTAAGCTAAGTGTTATGCACACATTTTATCATTTTATCTTGTCAGTACCCTGATGAGGTGGGGATTGATATTCCCATTATATAGAAGACAACCATGAGGCATAAAACATATAAGGACTGTCTGAAGCAATATGTTATATCAGCTTTTAATATTCATTGAATAAATGGATTTAGTTATTCATATATCATAACTGAGGCAATGAATGAACTTAATATTCAGAGCTAGATTAAAGGGTGTCTAGAATACAGATCTATAAGTGGATTTAACATCTCTGGAATAACCCCAAAATTTGATATCAGTTTATTCCAGCTCCACATATGACTCCAAACATAATAGGCAATTAGGATCCACTCCTATGGAAGAAGACCCTACCTTCAAGAGAAACAAAATAAAACCAAACAAAAATTCTTACAGGTACAGGCCCTGTCCCCATTAAATAAATATTGAATAAGAACTTAAAGAATATGGCTTTGAAGGGGTATCAAATTACTAATCTGCTCAGACCATGTATCTTGGTCTTGGGGAAAATGGCTTTTTTTGAAGTCTAATGACCACAAAATTTTACAATATGATATGTATTTAACTGCTGTACTCTTATAGACACTCCAGGATACAGAATGAGACAATATCTCAAGGAAACTTTGACAACTAGGAGAGAGGGGAAATTCACACAAATAAATATAACACAATTTAGAATTTGGAACATGCAACAGTGGTAGAATATATAAATGTGCCATATCAAAAGTTACATAAGGAAACACTTTTTATAAATGTAGATGCATTGAAGAAGAAGAGACATAGCTACCAACTTGGGAGGGGAGAAAGGAGGGTGGGTAGGGATTTGGTGAAGGCTTTATAAAAGTGATGGGATTTGAGACGACCTCTAAGACTGCAAAGAATTGGAAGAAAGCATATCCCAGGCCGAGAATCAGCAGGAGTGAGAACAGAGATTGGGAAGTGCAGGCCTGTCCTCAAAATGGCACAGTCTGCTATTGCCACAGCATGGTCATAGGAGGGAAGCACTGATGGATCAGGCTGAGGACAGATTGCTGAGGACCTTGAATTAGTTATGCTGAGGGATGTGGGGCTCATCAAAGGATGATGAGTGTGTCCATGATACAGAGAAATCGAAATGAAGAACGCTCACCTGAAAACCTTTGTCAAGAAGCAAAAAAAATAAACATTTATGTTTATTTGTTTAGACAATAACTGTTTTAGCTTTCTCATTTAAATAAAGATTGATTATGCCTCATTTTGATGAAAACAAAACAAATTTATTTGTTTAGACAATAACTGTTTTAGCTTTCTCATTTAAATAGTTAAAGATTGATTATGCCTCATTTTGATGAAAACAAAACAAACAAAAACATTTTGGAGTTAACAAGAGTGCTTTTCACCTTTAGCATTATTTAGTTTGTTAATAGTTCACACCCTGTGAATAATGCAGGAGCCGCATCCTGTCTTCCTTCCTTGCCACTCAAAGTGCAAATTAGGAAGTTCATCTCCTTAAGGTTTGAGCTTGATAACTGGCAGGTACAGATTCCCAGGGGCAGCAGTTAACTTCCTATAAACTGATATAGGAATGAATCTATGCTTCTAACGGAAAGTTAATATGGTAGGTGAATTAAATTCCCTTTGCTCCAAGAGAAAGGATGTTACTTAGCTATTTACTACCCCCCAGGATCTGTGCTTTAGAAATGTCTGGTGCAGAGCCTGTCACCTCTGCTTCCAGACGAGCCACCTAACACTGAGCATTGGCTCAGACTGTACTAATAAACTGCATACATGGCTGACAGAATGAGATTTGACTTACATGCACCCCACCAGGGCTCACTCCCAACCTGGACAGAGGTGTGAGTTCCATCATTAAGTTTTAAAAGTACGAGAATTACCTCTTCAAAAGTCCTTCTGTGGCCTCAAGCGTCTTGCATCTCACTCTCAGCTATGGGCACATAAGCCTCTTTTTCCTTGTTTTTTTGTTGTTGTTTTTTTTTTTTTTTTTAATTTTTTTTAACATTTTATTTTATTTTTTGAGAGACAGAGACCAAGCATAAGCAAGGGAGGAGCAGAGAGAGGGGGAGACACAGAATCCAAAGCAGGCTCCAGGCTCTGAGCTGTTCAGCACGGAGCCCAGTGTGGGGCTTGAACCCACGGATGCAAGATCATGACCTGAGCTGAGGTCAAACGCTCAACTGACTGAACCATCCAAGTGCCCTATGCCTCTTTCTTTATCCTACTGTTTTTCCAATTCCTGTAAGTAATGGATGGCTGGAAGAGTGACACGTATTAAAAGAGAAATAGAGCTGAGCATCTAAATAAAGTGTTCGAGAGTTAATCTGTGAGCATGGGACATAAAATGGCAAACCAAGAAATAGAAATCCAAAGGCCAAACATATTCATTTCCTTATGCTCTATGTCTGGCTCGAAACGTTCTCATCTTCCTAATATACTCTCCTTCTGAAGAACTGTTTCTCCTCCTTTTCAGGAGGCATATTCTAATGGAGGCAACCAGTGGTAGGGTCCAACTCCTTAACCACAATTGGTGATTCTGGATGGAGTCTTGATCCAAGCCTGACCAATACAAGTCGTTCTTTGAGGTGTTTCAAGCTATATATGAGAAGGCAAGAGGAATAGTTCCTTTCTAGTATTACAACTTTGAAAAGTAAGCCGTGGGCTCAGATGGTGGCCATATTTCTACCATGTAGAGGAGAAAGTTGGATGGGGAGAAGGAAGCCACTGTGTAGAGAGAAATGTGGATGAAGAATGGAAAAACCAAGTTCTGGAGGCATGCTAATGCCTATGTCATTGCCGCTGACAAACTACATCTCTGTACCTGTCATGAGTATATGAAATAGTCCAGTAACCAACCAATTAGTTTTTATTTCTTCCTAACTTATTAAGATGCCTATTACTTGCAAACAAAATATTCTTTATTAATACAAAAAATGGCTATACATGACCGATTCCTGTGTTTTATCTTTTTTTTATACCCAACATGGGGCTCAAACTCTCAACCCCAAGATCAAGAGTTGCATACTCTACCAACTGAGCCAGCCAGGATCCCCATCCCTTTTATATTAAATCAAATCCCTACATATCTGAGACGTTAAGTAGGCTCTGTATTGAAGTTTTCTTGTTTTCTAGGCACATTCTACTGATGATGACTTTCTATCTCTTTAATGTTTAGGGGTCTTTAATGCTTCAGCGAAACTTGTGAACCTGTTAAATTTCCAAATCTGTAAAATTTCTGTGTTGCCATGCTAGATAAGGTATGATTTTCTTACTTGCTTCCTCACATCCACAGACAAATTTCTAAAGAATGTTGCCTGAGAGTACAATAAATTCATAAGCCTGGAATCTAATAACTGAACAAACCACATTGTGGGATTAAAAAAAAAAAAAAAGGATTCTTAAATGCTTCATTGGTTACTTTTCATCAGTCCCCATGTCTTACTCTCTTTTATTAATTATATTATAGCTGATTCACAATAAGTTATTAATTTTTTGTATTTGAAATCAACTCAAGGGATAGTATTTATTTTTTCCAAGTAAAGCAGATATCTAGTTCATTTTTACAAGGTTTTGATTGTGTCTGAGTTCTTTATTAAATCACCTCTCTTTCTTTGCGTTTGTTCTTAGCAGTTGCCAGGCAACTCCTATGATAGTTGGCAAAAATATTCTGAGAGGATTTTTTTTAGAATAAAATTAGTAGAGGCATAGACCCCTTGTAATGATGGATATTACAGTTGTTCAGATGTAAAATTAGCCAAAAAGAATGAGGATTATTACTTAATGGTATATACTAAATGGGACTTTCTGTCCAATTGTAACCCGGGTCTCCCACCTACAGTTTGCCTAAATTGCAAAGAATATCTTAATTTCTGGTTTTAGAAGAAAGTGAGGTTTATAAAAAAAAAAATCACAGTGATTCTTTTATTGAGTTTAAAAAGGTGAATGATGATAAATGAATTTGCCCAAGCATTTTCTCTCTGATTCATACTGCTGCCCCCTGGCAGAATGGCTCAGGGAAAAGCAATTTTTTTTTTTTTTTAATTTCACATTTCCTATTGAGAATGAATTAGAAAGACCAAGGTGGGGATTCAGTTTACTCTGGTTTCTTCTAGAGACAGCTCCATATAAGATCTATTCTGATAATTCATATGCTATTGAACCCTTCTAAACAAATTTTGTAGAAGAATGCTGGAAATATTAATGAAAAGGCCAAATGAGATAAGATATGTGGAATTGCTTTTGACACTATGTTCCAGGTTTAGACTTCTGTTGTATTGATGCTGGTAACAGTGGTAGTTGTTAAAGTTAAAAGGAAGCCAGCATGAGACCTTCCTGGGAATAACTTCTACCTCCTGTATCTCATTCCAGAGATGATTGCTAGGCTTGGACAATGGCAAGGGGGGGGGGGGGGAAGGAGTTGAATTAATGGATATTTTCATTCTGAAGCCAGATGCATTTAAGAAAATAATGCTGTTCTGTTAATGTCAATCCTCTGTCTGTGCTCTAATTCCATTTCTTCTTCCTTCATTTTGAGCTATGCTCAATCTCTTATTTTTCTAAATATTGAATTTCTCTCTGTTAGTCAGTATTTTCCTTGAGTGCTTATAACTGTCCAAATCTGTTCCATCTTAAAAGCCAAAAAGTATGAATAACCAATTGTGTCTTAATTATTTGGCCCCTTGACAGGTATGTCCCTATAGCTCACCTTCTTTTGGTAACTGAATTTCTTGCTATGTGGTGAGTCTCCATTTTCTTCTGAAACAATTGTTATTTGGTTCTCCTCCCCACTGAAAGGGCTTTCTCTAACAACTAAAGCTGCTCATTCAGTTGATTTGGTTTCTCTACAGGATTTGAAAATATTGGCAGTTTTCAAATTTCCTTTTTTAGTTTTCAATTTCATCATTTGATCCTGCCTTCCCTCCAATTCCTTTGAATCATTTTTAAGGGTTCTTTCTTTCTTTCCTTCCTTCTTTCTTTCTTTCTTTCTTTCTTTCTTTCTTTCTTTCTTTCTTTCTTTCTTTCCTTCCTTCCTTCCTTCCTTCCTTCCTTCCTTCCTTCCTTCTTCTCCTGTTTCAAGTTTTTATTTAAATTTTATCTAGTTAACATGTGGGGTAACAATGGTTTCAGGAATAGAATTTGGTATTTCATCACTTACATATAATACCCAGTGCTTATCACAACAAATGCTCAAGGGCACTTTCTAATCTTGCTGTTGTTTAAATATCAGCCTTAGTCATCAGTCTGATCTATGTCCCTTTACAACACCTTGCTCTCTATGTTCTCCTTGAGTGATTTAGTCACTCCTGTGGTTTCTATACAACCAGTTCTCTCTTAACCCCAAAAGTGTGTGTGTGTGTGTGTGTGTGTGTGTGTGTGTGTGTGAGAGAGAGAGAGAGAGAGAGAGAGAGAGAATTCACACACACCCCCACCCCATCCTTCCTTATGTAGTTACAGAGCTATTCAATCTCCTTTGAACTTCTCAGGGTATATGACCTAAAAATACCTAAAATTTAACATGCTTTAGATGAATTCATTCCCCCAGTACGTTTTCACATTGTTCTTGGTCCACCTTTCACTGAACAGCATGGTGTTCACATAATTTCCCAAGCCAAAATTCTGACTTTATTCCTGACTCCTTTCTCATATTCTATCCCTAAAACAATTGTCTATCAAACTAGAGTATCTGTTTCATAAATATTTTTCAAATCTGTTTTCTCCTCTTGAACCATATTGTCTCTACCATAGCATGTTTATCATCTCTTTCCTGATCACTTAATCACACGTTCCCCCAAAGGCCATCTCTATTATATTATGACCCTTCCTCCTTATATTTGTGTAAGTAACATTAAGGGAAAAATTGAGCATTTTTCATTTTTCATAGTAGCATGTGGATGATTTTAAGAAATCATATTATATAAAAACAAATAAACATAGCTGGGAGTTGGAGAAGGCATAAGGTTTTCCTAGTTAAATATCAACAAATGAATGCATTTGAGTAGGAATACTAAAAAACATTCTTTTCAGGGAGATGGAGTGAGGTAATATTTCTACATCCATCTGGATCTTATGAACTTTTTATGGTTCGTATATTCGCCAAATCCAAGGAATTTAAAAAATCCTACTAAAGCAGGGCCTGACTTTTAAATGTGATCATCTAAGTGTTCTAGTTTACAGAAGTGGAACGGACTTCCATCTGTCGCCTTCTTGAATGGTTCTGCATTTCTTTCTTCTGCCAGAATTAATTGTGAATGATGGTTGAGATTCTCAGTACCTGGCCTGGACGACAAAAGCTGCAGCATTCAGCCCTATCTTCTTCCTGACACAGAATACTTTAGTAGTTACAGGGGCATTTGGCATTAGGGAATTGTGAAAATATTCTGGTTCATTTAAAACATTTGAGAGACTGCATCCTGCTAGTAATTGGTGTAACCTCTGCTCATCCAGAATTTTTAGCTTGTCGATGAACCATGATCTGGTCATGATTCCTGTATTAGCAGCATGCATCTGTATGCACACGGACCGTTACTGTCCTGTCAAGGGGATTTAAATGGGATTTAAAAACAGAGGCAGGTCAATACCAGGAAAATGGTCAGGCCAGTATACCAGAGGTAATGGCATGCTTAACGTTGCTTCTCAGTGTATTAAAAAAGGAAGAAGAAAAGGGTTTGTTCTTGATTAAGTCAAAGGTTTATTCATTATAAACTCTGAAACTCTTTGGGAACATTGTTAGTTCACCATCAGGGGCTGAAAACAATAGATTGTGAAATAAATACAAGACAAAAGAGGTAGAGACAGTGAAATCATATTATAGTAAAAAACTGCTGGTTCCAGAGGGAAGGTGGGGAGGGGGGGGATGGGTGAAATAGGTGATGGGGATTAAGGAGGGCACCTGTGATAAGCACAGGGTGTTGTATGGAAGTGTTGAATGGAAGTATTGTTCACCTGAAAATAGTATTACACTGCATATTAAGTAACTTGAATTTGAATAAAAACTTAAAAACAAAGCAAATTTGGCAGTAAAAAGAAAGGCAGAGAGAAAAAAGAAAGTAGCTTGAAAGAAACAGGATTGGCGAGTGATTATAGATTAAAAACAAAGATATGTTCTTGCACAAAAAAATGGGAATACATATTGCAAACAAGATAATAAGCTTTTCATTATTAAAAGAGTTACTTTTTAAAACGTTTTTGCATGGGGCACCTGGGTGGCTCAGTCGGTTAAGCACCTGACTTTATCTCAGGTCATGATCTGGCAGTTCATGAGTTTGAGCCCTATGTCAGGCTCTGTGCTGACAGCTCAGAGCCTGGAGGCTGCTTCAGATTCTATGTCTCCCTCTCTCTGTGTCTCTTCCCTGTTCTCGCTCTCTCTCTCAAAATAAATAAATGTTAAAAAAAATTTTTTTAATAAATAAATAAAGTGTTTTTCTTTTCTCTGCAATGCCTGCTAGCTGAAGCAATATCTATGTATGTGTGTAATTCCTGTATATCCACATCAGGACTCCCCCCCCCCCTCCCCCCGCCCCGGACCTCGCCTGCAGCCTTACACTGAGAACTACAGTGTGAGATGCTACATTGTATATAGCATCTCAGTCCTGCTGTATATCAAGTAGTAAGAAATATTTTAAGGATCTTATATCCTCAGGAGAGATACATATGCCTTGAACATTTCAGGTAGAATGTCATTTCCCAAAGTCAGGACTAACATCCCTAATTTGTTTGCACTGTCTTCACTATCTGAGCACAGTGACGTACATGTAGTACTTGGGAATTTAAACAACGATGAAGGAGGGAAGAATGTGTCCAGTGTTCCTTTCTGGCTCTATTTCCCTGCTGTTTAGACATGACAGTATTTTTAGCCTCTCAAATCAAGAGAACTTAGAAATCCTGAAGATTTCTCATTCAATGTTCTCCTTTAACATGTTAACGTCAGTAGTAAGATTCTTCCATTTTTTTACAAATCTTTTCATTCTTATTATGTCACATGAGCAAACTGAGACTCACTAATTTAAGTGACTAGGGCAAAACCACATCATTAATAATTAGTGAAATCAGGGTTAAGGTTTTCTTCAGATAGCAGTCACGTGCTTTTTCTACCACACTATGGCTTGACCACTGAATGTATGCCATAGAGCCTAACTGTGATGCTGTCCAGCTGGTTCAGGTTTTTTGCTTGTTACAGTCTCATGGTGAGCATTTGGATTTCCCAAGTGGACCAGGAAGACAGCAGAACAGAAAGGAGAAAATTCCAAGCCAGGAAGAACCACTGGATGCATTGTCCAAATGTAGTTGAGGGGAGTTGGCAGATAGAAATAATCCCTTGCAGATGAGAGTAATCTGCTGGCCCAACTTGGCTTCATCCAGGTCCCTACGACTACCTGGATGATTTCCCATGACCTAATGATAGCCAGTTCATGACCTGATGTCAGCTCTTCTACGATACCCAGCTTCCTGGGCTGCAGAGGCAAATATTTTGGCCCAACCCTGACTTTTTATCCTCCTCGTGGTTTGGTTGAAGCATTACATGCTGATACTTTGTACTCTTGTTTTTCTTACCTTTGAAATACTAAGAGTAATCGCTAAGTTAGATTTAAGATTGCTGCCCCAATATTTCATTCTAGTTTTGTGATTTTATTCCTATTGCTCAGTTCTGGTATATGATACACACCAAGTATAATACTGAGAACTCTTTAGCATTTTTAGCAGATAAGTTTCTTGCCTCTTATTATGCTTTACTAATCTTCCAATATGGTTTTATTTTTATACTGTTTGTTTGTTTCCCTTGAAATCTTTATTTGGCTGACAAGAAATTCAAAGATAAAATCATAGAATCTTATAGATAAAAGAATGGTTGGCATCATCATAGACTTTGATCACAGATACCTTAAGGTTTATGACACTGTCTCAATACTTACCCTTGGGGCTCTTGACCCTCTATCTGCCCTGGAGCAGATCCACCCTTTTCTTTTTGTTATTGCTGATATTCTTTATCTAATTTACTTAAAATAAATATAAAGTGTTATGCTGCCTTATGAAAACAAAGAAAAATGTTAAAACCACTAATTAAGTTCAATGTTCTGTTTTATAGGTTACACAGCTATTGCCCTGACTTTTTTTTTTTAATTTTTTTTTTCAACGTTTATTTATTTTGGGGACAGAGAAAGACAGAGCATGAATGGGGGAGGGGCAGAGAGAGGGAGACACAGAATCGGAAACAGGCTCCAGGCTCTGAGCCATCAGCCCAGAGCCTGACGCGGGGCTCGAACTCACAGACCGCGAGATCGTGACCTGGCTGAAGTCGGACGCTTAACCGACTGCGCCACCCAGGCGCCCCTGCCCTGACTTTTTAAGCAACTTCCCAAAATCTGTGTTTTGATTTAGAAACAACTGTAAATTTCTCACTTGGTGGGTTATTTTATAGAAATATATTTATAATATATCCATCAACCCTAAGGACCTACATCCATGCTCACATTCCTCCTGCATGCTTTTATTAGGCTTTTGTGACAAAGAATTGACAGACAACTGTGATAATGTACAATGACCTCTAGAGACAGCATCAGAAGACAGGCTATAGTCCTAGCTTTAAATCTTAATACATGTGTGATTTGGGTCTAGGCCTGGACACTGACTTGTGTGCTATTTAGGCTTGTGGGGAGTGTTTCTATGCTGAAATACTCTCCATAATAATGCTACACTTGTTATCAGTAGGTATTGAATATATACCTCCTGGCCTCTAAATGTGGCTCCTGCATCTCTTTACATCTTCTTTTAATATCAGGCTGCCATGATGATTTCATTGCAATTATGCTGGTCTTTTGACTTCTCATACATGATAAAATATGTTCTGCTTCTAGCCCATTTTGTTCTCTTTGGGATTTTTTTGTATGGTTTAATCTTTTTTCTCATGCCTCAACTTGGAGGTGCTCTTTGATTATTCTGTCTAAAATAGACTCTTCCAAGGGTGTCTGGGAGGCTCAGTCAGTTAAGCATATGGCTCTTGGTTTTGGTTCAGGTAATGATCTCAAGGTTCATGGGTTCAAGCCCTGTGTCAGTCTCCATGGAGCCTGCTTGGGTTTCTCTCTGTCCCTCTCTCTCTGCCTCTCTCCCACTCATGCATGCACTCTAAATAAATAAATAAATAAATAAATAAACTTAAAAAATGATGGACTCTTCCAATTATTATCCCATATTTTACCCTGATTTTTTTAATGTATAGCATTTACTATAACATGTAATCTTTGTTTATTTATTTATTCTCTGTCCCAGAATCACCATGAGAGAGGAGACTTTTCTGTCCAGTTCATTGGTGCATATCCTGTGCCTGACAATATGGTAGATGCTCATGCCCATTAAATATTTATTAAATAGAGGAAGGAAGGAAAGAAGGGAGGGAGGGAGTGAGGGAGGATGGAAAGAAGGAAGGAAGGGAAGAAGGAAGGGAGGGGGGGAGGAAAAAAGGGAGGGATGGAGGGAGAGAGGGAGGAAGGAAGGAAGGAAGGAAGGAAGGAAGGAAGGAAGGAAAGAAAGCAAGAAAGAAAAAGAAAGAAAGAAAGAAAGAAAGAAAAAGAAGGAAGGGAGGAAGGAAGGGAGAGAGGAAGGGAGAGAGGAAGGGAGGAAGGAAGGAAAAAAGGAAGGGAGGGAGGAAGGAAAGGGAGGGAGGGAGAGAGGAAAGGAGGGAGGGAGGGAGGGAGGGAGGAAGGAAGGAAGGAAGGAAGGAAGGAAGGAAGGAAGGGCTCATTGAGGCTTGTATCCCATTTTTCTCTCACATGGTAATGCTCACTGCCACATGTGAAGAAATACCTCAACATCCAGGGTACTCTTTAGATAATCTGGTAAGTGGTGATATCCACTGTAATTATTTTTTTTAATATAGCTGGCTACACAATTCCAAAGCTTGCCTCGGTATAATTATCTATGACTATGTTAACACTGGCTTGCATTTCTGCATTGTATTGGAAATATCATTTGTAAACTCCACTTATGGTAAAATAGAAGGTGTGCTTCCTTAGCATGGAGCCAATGTCGTCAGTGACACACATGCTGCAAATCCTTTCTCCCCAGCAACAAGCTGCCCTAGCTACCTCCTTTTCCTGTCATTTAGGATTTTTTCCTTCAAGCTTCACTTAGTTGGGATCTCAGCTCATAAGAGCCTGTCTCTCTCCCCATCTTTATCTCAACAGAATAAGCACAGTTACTTGGATCTTGAAGTTTAAACTCTGAAAAAACCATTCTCAAAAGAAAAAAAAATTAAAAAAAAAATCCTCCACTCTGGAATTTACCATTTTATTTAGTGCTTTCAGTGTGTTTAGTGTATTTATTCTTAAGATATTTTTTCACAGAAAGATATGGGTAATAATTTTCTTTTGGTTCATGTGGCTTGGGCATTAGATGGCACCTGAGGGTTATTGGTGGATATACAACTAGGCCATTAAGCATGGGAATTCGCACAACATCCTTCCACACAGTTGGAAACCTGAATTTCTCATGTGAATATGGCATAGCTTAAATATGACACACCCAGAACAATAGCAAATGATTGCACATCATGACAGAAAGGTTTTTAAAGAAGTTTATTTCCATTTCATCTTTCTGAATTCAGATGCCTTATTAACAGAAAACAGCCACATTTATGCCATTTCAGATGACAGTTTTTATTTATTAAAGGTTTTTATTTGAAAATAAGAACTACCAGATAACTACACACTAAAATTAATAAATATGTATTTTAATTTGGCATGTAGTCTTTCTCTTTTCTCTAGTTCCTGTCTGAGTTTTACTTTTTCTAATAAAGATGTATTTACATAAATGTTTGTAAATTCTAAGTATATGCCAAAGATTATTGGAAGAGTGATCCAAAAAAATCTAAATTACCACAGGAATGTTGCCTAAAGTTAAAAATATGTTGTAGGAACTTAAAAGGGGGCTAATTATGTGCTAAATGTAGAAAACTGTACCCAAAATATGTTTGACTTACTCAGTAAATACATATCACATTCCTATGATGCACCCAATATGTTTCTAGCGGCTAACAAGTGAGACAAGTCCCTTGTTCTCATGCATTTTATTTTCAAGTAGAGACACAGATAATAATAAACAAATGAATGAAAAATTAATAAACAGACAACACAATTAGCTGGAAATCATAAGATCTGTGTAGCAAATTAAAGAGGGTAATAAAGAAAGGAGGTGAAGGAGAGTGTATGGTTGTTTACTGCACACCCATGGTTAGAGAAGGCCATCTAAGTCAAAATTAAAGCAAAGTGTGAATGATAAGGACAAGACAGTCACTGAGAAAAAAAATTTAAGTTATGCTAGGAATAAAGTAGAAATGAGTGTAGCATGGTTGAAGAATCAAAAAGGCTTAATATGGCTGAAATGTAGGGCCCGAGTGCAAAGTGTTATAAAATGAAGATTCACCAGTGGAATGGAACAGATTATCATTATATAATGCCTCAGAATCCAGGGTTGGGAGTCTGAATTTACTTCTAAGTTTAAAGGCAGAGAATTTTAAGCAAGGCCACTACAAAATTTTATTCATATTTTGAAAACAATTCACTTTGACTACCATATAGAGAAGGCTGGAGGCAAGGGAGCAAAAAGAGGATCAGGGAGGAGACTAGTTGGGTGGGTCTTGAAGTAACTCAGACAGAGATAATGGTGACTGGGACTTACCTAAGGGTCATTGAATAGAAATTGAATAGAAAAGAGTGGATGTTTTCAGGAATGATTTGGAGTTCAAGTCAAAAGAACTTATTGGCTAATTGAATGCGAAGGAGAGGGAAAGAGAAGAACCTGGATTACTGAACTTAAAAACTCATAGGTTGTGGTCCCATTTATAAAAATAATGAAGATGATATAGCAGTAAGTTTTAACATTACACCAAGATTTCTGTGTTGTCCATAATAAAATTAAATTTGAAATACTGACAAGATGTCCATGTGGAGACCTGGAAGTAAAAAGCTATAGTTCTCAGCATTAAAATATTTAAAGTCATGGGATGGAATGAAGTTATCTAAGGAGAACGTGAAGAAGAACAAAGACAGACCTTGAAGAACCCAACATTTAGAATTTGAGCTCAGGAGTATACACATCCAAAGGAGATTTAAGAATAACCAGTAAGGTAGGGGAATACCAGAGAATAGAAGTATGTCATAAAAGCCAGAAGGAAAAAAAAAAAAAAAAGTGTTTCAACTGTTTTGCTTACTACTGAGAGATCAGATTTGTCACTTACTGACAGATTCCCTGAAAAAGTGAAGTCCAGTATTTAGGACTACAGTAGTCTTCAGTACTGTCCTCTTCAGATGTAAAGTGAATCACTATTTATCTGCTTTTCTGTCCAGGATAGACATCATAGTGCTCTTTCTCAACAAATCTCACAGCCATCCTGGCCAATCCATCAAAACTGCTATTTGAAATAACACTTTATAATTTCTGCTGCAAAGATCTTTGCATGATTTACAACTTTAATTCTATTGCGTGATTGAAAAAAATGATATATGATACCTTGTTTTTAAAATCAACTCGAGTAATTTTTTTTTCCTTTGAGTTGTCCTCTGTGGTATGATCTTGCAAATTCTTGTTTGACTTTGCAAATATATTTAATCATCCTGGAACTTAGAGGCTTACTATGTAAATAAGATATATTTCAGATTGTATTTCAGACCCATTATCAAAATATCTGAATAGTTCTATATAGTAGATGAATGACTTAAGGGGCTTATCTTTCCATTTTCCTACTTTTATGTTCATGGAGATTATAAAGGACCTTAATATGGATAAACTCTGGAAGCCAAAAGACAAAAGGGTAGATGCAATAATGTAACAGGAGGATCTATTTATACTGTTGGAACTGGGAGTGAAGGAAGAGCTTTTGGCCAAATGATGAATGAGAGCAAGTGGGGACACAGTGTGTGTGTGTGTGTGTGTGTGTGTGTGTGTGTGTGTGTGTGAGGAGGGGGGCAGAGAAAATGTGTTCCAAGTGGAAGGTAGAATGGTATGAAAACTCTGAAGTGAAGAAGAAGATATAGTCTTTAGGAACTGAAAGATTGCCAAAATAGTAGGAGTAGGTGAGCCACAGAGATTAGCTTCCAGGAATGGGCAAGTATCATTAGTAAGAGACTCTAAACAATATTAGGAAATTTGGATTTAATCCTTGGTTCAATTGGAAGCCATAAAACTAATGGGCAAATGACATAAAAAGTTTTTTTTTTTTTTTTTTTTCTTTTTCAAGATCACTGTGATGGAGCTGTGGAGAAGAGATTGCAGAGAATAATGGATGTAGAGTAGCCTGTTGGGGAGCTATTAGTGTAGTCTGGAAAGAGATGGTGTTACCTTGGCAAAACAAGTAGTTGAGATAGAAAGTTGAGTAAGTGCCAGGATTGTATCAATTCTCATAATAGACCCTTCATTCCACCAGTGGCATAAATATTTTGATTTTTATTAAGAAGTTTGGTACATGTTAAAGTTACTGCACTTCAGCAGGTACTGTTCTCTGATCAATTTTCTATGACCTTCCAGGGATCAGCATCTTTGGGTCATCTTATAAATGATTAACTGCTTTCATCAAAGAAGCACTTCTAGTTGCCAGATTTGTTTACATCATGGCCCAAGCCATGCCTCCTATATCTTTGTCAGTAAATATGTAAAATGGAATAATAAAAATACATAAAATTCATAACAAACTGCTAAGAAAGGAGGGTTTGGAGACAGTGTACTCTGGGCACTGGATAACCAGATTTTTAGATCCTGTTTTTCTTTTAACTGTTCCTATTACCTAAGAATATTTACGTTATGCATTTTATGTGCACTTATTACCTTATATGCACTCTACCCACAGATGTTGTAAAAATAAAGGATCAAATGATGGTGGAAATATTTAGAGACTGATTATTTTTTTGAATGTTTATCATACAAATAACATTTTAATGATATTACTGAGTGAATAGAACCAAGTGGGATTGTAATTCCATTTCTCCTCTGTGTGGTTTTTAAGTCAGGTCACCGTTGCTGGCTGAGAAGACGGAATGCATTCTTGGTTGCTCATTCCACCATTAAATGACATAGCTTTCAATGTATCCCAGAGAGCCTGCCACATGAAATAAACAGTCCAAACCCTCCCCTAACAATGTTGTGATTTTCTAAAGGTATAACTTCGGGAAGGATTGTGGCTCATGGGATATCTCAAGTGAAAACTTTCCTCAAATAATTCTTTGCTTTACCTTCCGAATCAACAGAAGGGAATGTGTGCAAAGATAATTTATCAAAGAGGTCAGAATGATACCTTTATAGAAACTTTAACATTTATAGTCAGTAATGTCATTGAAAACATAATGTGTTTTTTTTTTCAAACCAAAATATACTTTAGTTACATAATTCAGGGGAATGAAATCAGTTTAAGACTTCCTTCCCCTTTTTCTCTTTGTAACAAGGTACACTCACAATAAGCAGATGGCATTCTGTGGGCTGAGGGTGAATGACTAAGGATTCGTGGCAGGATCGTACCACAAGATTATGTGTAATTGATGCGTTTAGCTCTAAAAGCTTTTGGTTCTGCAGAATGTTTAAAGCACTGCTGAAACTGCATTGAGAGAAAAGCTGGAATGATTCAAAATTACAGTATGATCAGAAATGAGGTGTTTTCATGATCATTTTTTTGTCATTATGGTGATCTGATAATTGATAATGTTAAAATCTGTAGACTGTATCATGACATTATTATAAATGATGTCAGTAAGGCCATTGTATCATTATATTTCTACATTTGTCCATCACCTACTCTTTCCTTTATTCATTTAGCAGTTACCGGGGTCCACTGTGTGTCAGGCACTGTCTAAACCTAGGTTACTAAAATGTATACTATTCCTACCTTCATAGGCTTATTATCTAGTGGAAGAAATAGATAGAAATTAATAATTACAAATACTATGATTATATAAAACATGTGATTTTATGCAGTTGTTATAATAGCATAAGAAACTTAGTATATATTCTCTTACTATTTTCAAATGACTTTGTTCCAGTTATCTAAAAGCCTAGATTGGACAATTATTATTCTCAATTGTTTATTTTTGCCATGTAAAATATATATTTAGGTTAGAGTTTCTATTTCAAATGTGTGCTATTTAGCCTTAATCACAGATGGAACAAATATATTAAATAAAGCCTAACTAGAAATTGGCAGCGCGAAACAAGACCAATGCTACCCAAACTATGCGTAAGCTTAGTTTGGACAATCTAAAAGGGAAGAAGGGGCACCTGGGTGGCTCAGTCTGTTAAGCGTCAGACTTCAGCTCAGGTCATGATCTCATGGTCTGTGAGTTCGAGCCCCGCATCAGGCTCTGTGCTGACAGTTCAGAACCTGGAGCCTGCTTCGGATTCTGTATCTCCCTCTTGCTGTGCCCCTTCCCCACTCTCTCTCCTTTTCTCTCTCTCTCTCTCTCTCTCAAAAATAAACATTAAAATTTAAATCAATCAATCAATCAATCAGTAGGAAGGAAGGAAAAAGGGAAGCATGGTGAATTTTATGAATTCTTATTAGAAAGAAGGAAGCAGACTATTTTTTTCAGTGGGATAAACTTTTTTGTTCCTCTCAATTTTAGAAGCAGTTTCTCACATGGGACCTCATACAGTAAAAATTAAGTCAGAGACTTATATAACAGTTTTATGTCTAAGCGTAGAAACAATCTTAATATGGGTCTTTCTTGAAATGGCTCTGTATAAAACTTTGAAGTGTAATGATAGGAAGATGATTTTATAGGAGGGTAGAGAAATGTGGTTGAGAAATGCAAAGTTCTGTTGATCTGGTGTAATGTATAAAAGTTAAACTATTTTAGGGACGCCTGGGTGGCTCACTTGGTTAAGCATGCGGCTTTGGCTCAGGTCGTATTCTCGCGGTCTGTGAGTTCAAGCCCCACATCAGTCTCTGTGCTGACAGCTCAGAACCTGGAGCTTGCTTTGAATTCTGTGTCTCCCTCTCTCTCTGCCCATCCCCTTCACTCTCTCTGTCTCTCTCTCTGTCTCTCTCTCTCAAAAATAAACATATTTTTTTAAATTAAACCATTTTAAAGAGTACAAAGAAAGCATAATCATTATATTACCTTTATTAAAGATCATGTCTGTCAACTTGGCTTCTGATGAATCTTGTGTAGAAGATGACCATGGGTATGTTTTCTGAAGTGCGCATGGTATCCTAGTTCTTATAGCTCTGGGTAAGGGCAGGCCTATTTGCTTTTGAAACCCGTTTAGAAGAGGATGGGCTAAGCATTCATGCTGTTATAGAAGCAGTCTATAGTCAGCATGGAGCTGTATCCCCCATTTTATAGAACTGAGTCAAAACTTCTCAAAGTTAATTGTCTGATATTAGAACTCAGCATTTCTAATACCAGTACAATCCAGTTATTAATACCATATCTGGAAACTTCCAAAATGCAGAGGACGTTGACATTAAAGACACATGAAATACCAGGAAGGGATCTTGGAGGCAGCAGCTTTCCCCACACAGGTGGGCATGCCTCTCTGATTTACATTTATGATTTTTTTAATGCTGACAGGTCAGTTTTACTCATCAGGCATAAATCTCTGGGAAATCACTTATTCAAACAGAAATGTAGGAGATGTCTATAGTTTCCATGAGGATATTCTGGGATAAGTACCCACTCAGTGTGAATTACTGCCTTCTTGGTTTTGACTTCACCTCAACCAAATGGAGTTTGACTGAGAGATAATTTTGAAAATCCCATCATTCCAACAGCATTTAAAGGAGATAAATATTCATGTATGTTCTATATATTTCATTGTACAAAGGACATTACCAGCTATGATTTTAAGCAATATCAGTTTGTTTTTATCTACACACTTGAAAAAATAGAATAGGATTGGAAAAAAAAATGAAATCTATATTGTAATTATGTGTGTGTGTGTGCACATGCGTGAGTGTGTGTGTGTTTCAAAGACTTTTTTAAAAGAGCAGTTTTGGGTTCATAGCAAGATTGACAGGAAGGTACAGAGATTTCCTATATATTCCCTGCCCCACATATGCATAGTGTCCCCATTATCAACATCCCCACCTGAGTGGTACATTTGGTAACAAATGATGAACCTACAGTGACATCATTATCACCTACAGTTCCTAGTTTGCATAATTGCTATTGTTGTACATTCTATGGGCTTGGGCAAAAATATAATGACATGTTTCCATCATTATAGTATCATACAGAGAATTTTCACTGAAAAAATCCTGTTTGTTCTCCCTATTCATCCCTCCCCCTGCCCAATTCCTGGCAACCATTGACCTTTTTACTCTTCACATAGTTTTGCCTTTCTAGAATGTTACATACTTGTTATTATATAGTTAGTATGTAGCCTTTCAGATTGGCTTATTTAACTTAGTCATATGCATTTAGGGTTCCTCCATGGCTTTTCATGGGTTGGTAGTTCATTTCTTTTTCATATTTAACAACAATACTGCATGGTGTAGATGAACCACAGTTTGTCTATCCATTCACTTACTGAAGGACATCTTGGTTGGTTCTTATTTTTGGCAGTAATGATTAAAACTGCTGTAAACATTTGCATGCAGATTTTTGTATAGACAGTCTGTGTTTATTTTTTTTTATTAAAGTTTATTTATTTTGAGATAGAGGGAGAGAGGGAGAGAGGGAGAGAGAGAGAGAGAGAGAGAGAGAGAGAGAGAGAGAGAGAGAACACATGCATGGTAGGGAGGGGCAGAGAGAGATGGGGAGAGAGAATCCCAAGCAGGCTGTCTATTGTTAGCACAGAGCCTGATGGGGGTGGAGGGGGTGGGGGTGGGAATCAATTCTGTGAACCATGAGTTCATGACATGAACCAAGATCAAGAGTTGGACATTCAACTGACTGAGCTACCCAGGCACCCCAATCTGTGTGTTTTTACTAGAAAATTCTCCAAGTCTTTTTCAAAGCCTATGCATACTGATCTTAATCATAGTCTTCCTGCCCTTGAACTCCCCAATCATAACCCAGAAGATTCAACAGAATATACACTGTAAGAGAGGCCGTTTAGGCATACTAATTCCTTAAACCCTGATCCATCTCAGAAATAGGTAGTTTCCAACAAGCTTTAGAAACATCCCTTTACCTTAACCCAATTATGTTAGGAGTTATTTAAAGACTGGATCAGTATTTTTATCACAGTGCTGTTAAAGCAACCCAGCAGAACAAGATAGGCAGACTTGCAAGTAAAGGGATATTACAAACTGACCAATCTGTATACACAACAGTCATATGTAGCCACACAAATCTTAGGGCCTCAACTTTCACTGTTACATTCATGGAATTAGATAGAGGGAAGCTACATAGTGGATATATTTTGTCAGCCCATTAGAATGACACAGAGCAACCAACTTGTGCCCAACATTTGAGTAGAGTCTCTGAGGTCACAGAGCCACTTAGTAACACAGGAAGACCTAGAACTCAAGTCTCTGATGCTCGGTTTACTGTGGTATCCTAGAGTTGTGCAGTACTAAAATGCATACTTGTGGAGGACATATAGGCAAGAACTAATGATGCCAATAAATATATCTAATGTGCCAAGGAAAAATAATGTGATGGTGAATTTCTGAATTTTATATCCATACTAACAGAACCTGAATATCACACGTCAAGTCTTACCTAAGTGCTAAAGAAATTTCTCAATTATTAACAAATTATAGGTTTGGGACAAGTGTTGACAGATCAGAATTGAAAGAGCAAACAGTCCTGCATGTTAAGACACGTACTTTGTAGGGCCTGAATGTTTCATGTAATCTCCATGAAATCTTAATCTTTTTCTAAAGTGCTTTCACACATTCAGTTGTCATCACTTTAAAATTGAAGGCCATCCAGCATTGGAGGCTGACTAGAATATTAAATACATCATTTATCTGAAAGGAAGCACTAGGAATAATGTTACTGCATTTTCTACGATGAGAATTATAAAGATGGTGTCTGATTTGCCAGAAAAGTTTCCAGCTGTGCTGTGATTTGATTTAACTGCCCAGACACTGACCTGCTTAATGATTTACTTTTAAGGTTGGTTATCTTTGAAAAGAATTGGACTTTAGGACTCTGTATTTTACCTTAAATACAGACACTTTAAGGAGAAAAATAAATAAAATTCCTTCTGATTAAGGCATTTATTAAATCATACTGTGCACTGCTTTGCTTCAGCTCCTTTCTTGACCTGGAGAACTCTTAAGTACCCTTGACAACTATTGAAATTTAATTTGAAATAGTGTATAAGAAACTAATGCTTCTATTTCCAGCTCCTTTTTTCTCCTGAACCCAACAAAGAATATACCAGATTGAAGATTTAGAAATTGAATAAATGAAGCTTTCTTGAACCTCTACAATATTCAGCCAGACCAAACTTACTTAGGCCAATGGTCATGTCTTTGTATTTTTGAGCTGCTCTTTCAATAATGTCTGTTCAACATGTAAATTTCACTTGCATTAATTTCTAAGTTTGTTGTGGTAATTTGTTTGTGTTTCTCATGGATGGTCTCTTACATGGACATCAGTTTAGGACCCTGAGAAAGAGATGTTGACCTAAATAACCACATTTGTAAAGGTCTATGGGAGTCACTGCTTTGTTTATTACCCTCTGCACTCCTCCTTTTGACTTAGTACCAGAGATGGTGAAGGCTGGGGGCCCAACAGGATTGAAGAAGAAAAGAGAAGAGGGATGGGTAGATTTAACACAAGAGACCTACATTAAATACAACAATAACTATAAGTATATTCCTAGTTGGATCTTTCAAATATGGATATTCTCTAATGCATGTTTATTTTTTTTTATGTTTATTTATTTTGAGAGAGAGAGAGAACGAGCAAGAGAGGGACAAAGAAAGAGGGGGAGAGAGAGAGAGAGGGAGAGAGAGAGGGAGAGAGGGAGAGAGAGAGAGAGAGAGAGAGAGAGAGAGAGAGAGAGAGAATCCCAAGCAGGCTCTGTGCTGTCAGTGCAGAGCACTGTGTAGGACTCCAACTCAGGAACCATGAGATCATGACCTGAGCCGAAATCAAGAATCAGACGCTTAACCGACTCAGCCACCCAGGCACCCCTCTAATGCATATTTTAGAGACAAATATTCACGGTGATATATTGGGATGAGAGGAGGCATGAGTTTAAGCCTATCTTTATATTTTCTTGAAGAAAAATGAACAGGAATTATTTTACAAAAAAATATTCTAAATATTTAAAGGAGCATCATGACATTTTGTTACCATTTAGTTGATTTTGATTATACCTGGCATATTCACACAGGTTACCTGTGTCATCTGGAGAAAAATGTTTATCATATATTACATGAGGTTCCCTATTATAGTCTGTTTAAGAGCGTTTACACTTTTTGCATGGCCATTATAGGGGAAATGTCATTACACGAACTAATAGAAAAATACCTGAACTAGATATCAGAACACCTGATTTTACCATGCCTAGCATCAAGCTGTATCACTTTAGGAAAGTCATTCAACCCCTT
Organism: Prionailurus bengalensis; assembly: GCF_016509475.1. Taxonomy (NCBI): domain Eukaryota; kingdom Metazoa; phylum Chordata; class Mammalia; order Carnivora; family Felidae; genus Prionailurus; species Prionailurus bengalensis. Next base: position 51,899,827 of record NC_057359.1, on the reverse strand, counting down.
GTAAATGAAGGGAAATTAAATAACTGTGATGTTACATCCTATGACTTGACAGTATGTTTTTCTAATTTCCAGTGAGCATAAACCTATTTATGCATTGAAAACCTGCTAATCATAATGTCAACTCCTTCTTTAGAGTGATGACCCCTAATTATAGTTCTTTCATATGAGACTAATATAGGAGCTTTCAAATATTGTTTACTGTCACCCAAAATAAATAAAAATATATTTCACAGTATAATTCAGTAAATAAATGATCATACACATATGCATGCATATACACGAACACACATCTGAAAAAAAGTACTATCTTATTTACGGTGCACCCTCAGTTTGGCATTCTATTACATTGTCTTTTTAAAGTGCTGTTTATGATCCACTTCCCTGATTTAAGTCAAACAAAACATTTATATTTTGCTACCAAGGAACAAATTCTTGGCAATGTGGCTCACATAGCCCCATGTCATCTCTAAATGCACTAAACATTTTCGGTACATTTTCTAACTAAGCAATTCAGATCTTGGCTTAACTAGTTATAGTTATTACTGTTTTTGATCTTTCCCAGAGTCCTGGTTTTTGAGGTTATTTCCAGCTCTAACATATTATGATTTTAATGGAAGTGTACCTGAATCCGGAGGCTGAGAAGAAATCACTGATGCCTAAAACACATGAGGACTAGGAGACAATATCATAAAGTGCTATTTTCTTCTTGTGGCTTTTTGGTTTGGAGGTTTTACACTTCCTAGTTGCAGGAGAACTAGAGCTCAAAGAGTTGGCAACAGTGACAAGTTCCACCCCCCACCCCAGTCCCTTGCCCTTTGCTGTGCAGATATTCTCTGGAATTTGGGACTCTATGAATAGATTTTAAAAATAGATCTCTAAAGATAGTAAGTTTTAGTTAGTCCTTTTTTTGCTCCAGATAAGTTACCTGGTGGATATGCTACCCAACATGATTTCATACTTGTCATTAGTTTCTTCTACGTTAGAGACAAAATTGGGCTTACCTCTGAAATTACCACCACTCTCACAAATATCTTTGAAAATGTCACTTACATTCTTATTACCATGGATTAATCAGAAATAAAAAGTGAAAAATGCAAGCTGGTAGGATTCTTTATTGGCAATAACATAAAGCAGTGACCAAATCATTTATATTAAAAAAATGATAGATAAATTTAACCTTACAGAATCCAGACCTTTCTTCTAGGCATTTGTGGTTCTCAAAAATCTGTCCCTGATGTTTCTCTTGGACAACTTTTGGAATCCTTTCTGTTTGAGAGTACAGACGACCTAACTGTAGACAAATAATGAGTGATTTTGGTCTAAGCACTCACTATATACAAGGCAGTCTGCCAGTTGCTGTAAATACACTATTGAAAGAGAGATACAAGACTTTGGATTTGTATTCTAGAGGGAAATCAGAAAGGTTATGGACCAATATATTACTAGGTAAGAAAAGTTATATACACATATAATATTCTTTGTTAAAATGTAAATGTCTCCTATATTTACTGAAAAGGTAAACCATTATATGTGAAAATTTAATTTAACCATGTTTAAGTCAGGATTGTGTAATTACAAATTATTTAACTGTAAATGGTAGCCTGTATTTTTCAGATTTCTTGCAATGAATATGTATTTAATTGTAAAATAAACACATTACACCTATATACATATGTATACACATATGTATATACATGCATTTTATTTTTGCCTACTTCTAGCTCGTTCGTTCTTTCTTTCTTTCTTTCTTTCTTTCTTTCTTTCTTTCTTTCTTTCTTTCTCTCTTTCTTTCAAGAGACAGAAACAGTGCAAGCAGGGGAGGGGCAGAGAGAGAAAGAGAGAAATAGAGAGAGAGGGAGAATCCCAAGCAGGTTCTGCACTGCCAGAGTAGAGCCAGACATGGGGCTCAAACGCATGAACCATGAGATCATGACCTGAGCTGAAACCAACAGTGGGATTGTCAACTGACTGAGCCACCCAGTTGCCCCTACTTCTGGCTTTTCTAATAGACATGTAGCTTCCTAAAATCTGAGACCCAGTTTTATTATTATTATTGTTATTATTTTATTATTATTATTGTATAATCTACACCTCCAAAGTCTAACACAGTTTCTTTATTTGAAAATTATTAATGTAGCTTCTGCCTGGAAGGAGTTTACAACCAAAGGTGAAACATATGTTAACAGGTAGAAATTACATGATGTGGGCTATAATGTATGAACAAGGGGACACAATGTGGACTGCAGAGCAACTCTAAAATGGCTGAAATTAGATTACCATACATAGTATCTGCATGTCTCCAGCATCCCATAGTTTTGAGACTATATTTTTGTATCCCTAAATCAGATCACATCATATGACAGAAGCAACTAGAGACAAGTGGACAGAATCTTTAAAATCTGAGTAGTCTTGAAAACTGTCTACCGATTTGGATCATGGTTGGACTCTACCTACATTATTCCTTGGGTCAGCCTGTGTACGTTTTTGGTCATTATACTCTCTGCTGAGATTGTCCGGTTTCAGTGAAAATCACCAAGGCTTACCAGCTTCCCTCCACCCATCCTGAGCAGCTTTTCATTGCTGTTGGCTTGTAAATCTCTAGGCCTTGCCGTTGGCAAAAGCTATGGTTAATATGGCAGAAACCAAAGATTCAAGCTTCTCACTTGGTTGTTAGCTGAATTTGAGGGCTAATGCTTCAAAATGGTATTCTTTCTTATCTGGCAGTCTGATTAGGAAATGAGCCGGGCCGCTGTAATTAGGATTCAGATTTACTGCCTGTTTCTGAGAGAGGTTCAATGGGATTGTAACATCTCTAGCCAATCATGCCATATTGCCCAACCTTACAGAACAGCTTATTAGCTGTCCATCTGCTTTCACGTGTGGCTTTCTATCTCATCAAGCAGTTTGAGGGCATACTTCATGCGCTAGAACTGCCTGAAAAATAGCTGTATATCCATTGTAACATCACTGTTGTTATTTACAGTTAATTAGGAAAGACGAGTCAGGGTGTTCCAGTCCCTATGCAGAGTAAGATATCATTTTAAGGCTGACATATTATTTTCCTTCAGTTGATGAATGTTTACTGTCATGGCTCAATAAGAGATGAGCTACAGTCTGCTAGTTTTGGCAGTGTCTGCTTAGTGGGGATGTTTAGCTTGTCCTCCCGAATTACAACTCCATTTATTTTATCCACTTTCATTAATCTTGTGAGTACCTTCATAGCCAGTGATATGGCTACTGCTAGTGCTGAGTGGGAAATTGATTGTAAGTAGACTAAAGCAATACATATATGGGAACTAGATCCCCAAATGATTTGGATGTCACTTTAATTAACACAGAGCAGACTTATACTAGACTGCAGAGTTATTTGCAAAAAGGACATTCTCTAGTGAGAGAGCCAAGGGAGGGATGAGAGGGGAATAAACAGGACTTTCTGGGAAAAGAGATTGGGAGTACAAATTTAAATTGCAAAAAATTCCTGGTAGACCATATCAAACAATGGGGACATTTCTCCATTTTGTGAAAGAAAATAGATTTCAGCTCAGAAGACATTTTCCGTGGAAATGCTAACTGCCAACTTGGGATGAAGGAGTTACTTCTGAAAAGAAACTAGGAACCTATGACGATTTGGGGGGAAAAGTCAATGAATCTGAAATCTCTTTTGTATTTCTCACTGCTGACATGTAAAATGTCATTTTGATTCTGCTCATCTTTTTATCAAAAGTATCAACATGTCAAATACCATAGAATCATTGAAACAACGTCAGTAAACCTAAGTTGTAAAGTATGAAGACAATAGCTGTCATTGTTCTGAAAAAAGTTGTTTGCTACATGATTTTTTCTTTGCCAGGGTTCATATTTCCTTATCAGGTTACATTGTAATTTCAGAGATCCATTTCTAGAAGGAAATTTTTGATTCCTAGAAAATAGTGTGGCTTACTCCTAATGGACTCAGTGTCTTTGTTAGACTGATGAAGAAGATGATGAGGAGGAGGAGGAGGATGAGGAGGAGGAGGAGGAGGAGGAGGAGGAGGAGGAGGAGGAGGATGCTAGCTAATAGTTTTGGCTAAGTGCTTCACAACTTTATCCTATTTACCGCTCATAGCAACCCTGCCACGTAGGTGGTATTATTCTTCCACTTTATAGATGCAGAAATTATCAATTATGACCAGCACTGCCATTTCTAGAACTGTAGTCTCCACACATCACTGCACACCTCCCTGACTCCCTTTCTCACTGCTCAGCTCTTGAAACCCTGATACTTTTGCTTCACAGTCACCAGAAAAATGTTGAGTAACTTACCCTTTCCAGAACATTTCCTTTGGTCACTTTGATTTTCTTGGCTCATTTGCCACCTGCCTCTCCCTTGATAACACAGGCTTTGTGTGTCCTCCTCAAGAGGTGAATGTTTCACTTTCACATTCCTCGGACCACTGGACTTAGATGGGTATAGACACTTCCTTGCTTCTTATTGATATTGCTACAACATACCCATCTATCTTCCCTAAAAACACTAAGCTTTGAATCTTTATGCCTCTGGGCTATACTGTTGCCTCTCATTGTTCCATTCATCACTGCCACCTGGTCATTCCTCCTAATTTCTTAAAAGATGTAAGTCCTGGCTCACTGTCACTCTATCTAATGCTATTCCTATCATTATTCATAGTGATTTCATAAATATGTGGACTGTCCTTTCAATAACCTAATCTCTCAGTTCTTTGACCTTTCTCCCTCCCAGTGACTTTGCCCTCCATAATGTTGTAGCCACTCATGGTTATGATATAAACTTTATTATTACCAATTAATACAGCTTTTCCATAATCTCCGTTTTATGTGTTCCTCTTTCTGACTGCCAACTTCTCTCCTTCTGCCTAGCAATCTTTTGATCCCTAATTGACCCAAAACCCACTGATCATATCAGCATTTCCTGTGCCTCCCATTCCTTGTCTCATTTTTCTTCTCATGTGGCATAAATTCAATATTCAGCCATTATAATTACTTTTCTTATATGCCTCCACCTGCTTGTTTTTTGCTTGCTTCATTTGGAAAAAAAAATCCTTGATTAAAGCCACTTTTCAACCTGTTCTGTGCCTGCAACTGTGCAGGTGAATGTGGCTGGAAGAGAGCACAGAGCTCTTTGTTGAAACTGACTCATTTCAGGTTAGCTTTGTCTTCATCAACCTCAAGTGAATCCATTCTACCTCCTGAGAATACTAGTTCAATCTCAACTTCCTCTCTCTCCTCAAACCAATGACACCTCTGTTTTTGGAATAGTGGCCTTAATTCCTATTTTAATGCAAAAATACATGCAATCACAAGAAACACTCCATCAGTTCCCATAGCCACAGAACAACAAGTAGCCGTGCTCTGCTCTCTTCCTTCTTTCCTGCTGCGTTGGTGAAGCCTCCACAGGAAAAGCTAAGACCACCATCCCTCGTGAGTCACTGGAACCTAGCCCCTCTTTCCTACTCAAGATAGTTCTTTCAGTTTTTTTCTCTTTATCCTGAATCATCACTTTTTCCTATTCTTATATATCATTCTGACTTGTAACATGCTATTATTTCAACCATTAAAAAGAAAAAAAAAAATCTCTCATGGCCCAAATTGCCCCATTTAGCTACCACCTTATATTTTCCCTTCCCTTAACAACACATTTCTAGGAAATAATCATCTATACTTATTGCCTTCAAATTCTCTCTCTCTTGAACCTGCTGAAAGCAGATGTTAACCCTTACCACTCAGCCAAAACTGCTCCTGTCAAGGTCACTGTTGCTAAATCCAATGATCACTGTTTAGCCCTTACTTTACTTGAGCTTCTAGCTGAGTCACTCCCTCTTCCTTCATTCAGCTTCCAGGACACACATTCGCATGGTTATCTTCTTACTTCATTGGCTCTTCCATCTCAAGTTCCTTTCCTGGTCCCTTTTCATATCCCTTCAACTTTTGGGTAGCCTAGGATTCGGTCCTTGTACATTTTCTCTTCATTCACCACACTCACCTCTTTAAAAAAAATAATATTAAGTTTTAAATTTTAATTCCGGTATAGTTAACATGCAGAGTTACAGTAGTCTCAGGTGTACAATATAGTGATTCAGCATTTCTGTACATTGCTCAGGGCTCATCATGGTAAATCCACTCTTGATCCCCTTCACCTATTCCCCACCCCCCCACACTCACCTTCCCTCTTCACCACTCTCACTTTTGATGATATCATCCAGTCTTGCATTCTCAGATATCATCTGCTTTCTGATACCAAGCTTGTATCTCTAACCAAGATCTCTCCCCTAAATTCCAAATATACCTATTTCAAAGGTCCATTTGGTTTATTTGGATATCTAATAGGCACCTAACATAAAATGCAATATGTCAAAAGTGAATCCTCATATCCTTTCACTATATTGAGCATTCTCTTCACATAGTCTAGCCCATGTTAGTTAATGGCAACTCTGTTTTTTAGGTGCCCGGAGCAAAATCTTTGAGTCATTGTCTATTTGTCTCTTTCTTGAGTCTATTTCACATCTAATCTATCAGAAAAACATGTCAGTTCAGCCTCAAGAATATAGCCAGTATCTAATAATGAGACAAGAACGCACTAATTTCATTACTGCCAACTTGGTCTAGGACATCATCATCTCTCATCCGAGTTATTTTAGTAACCTCTTAATAATTCTCTCTCTTCTGCCTATACACTGCAAGAGCAAAGATAGGGGAGGGAGAATTATATGTGTGTATAACTATATACATAACCTCTTTTAGGATAAAGGATATTTTCTCCTTACCTACTACTAACCAGTGCCCAGAACCATGCCTGAAACATTGGTATTTAATTAATATTTGTTGAGTGATACCTGAGGCTTAGAGCCAATTCAGTAATCACCCAAGTTCTGTGAATTCAGTGTTCTTTTCCTAGACTTAGTGTTCTTTATTACTAGGCTATATTGCTTAGTTCTTGAATGTTTCACTCAAATATTTTCTATAAACCAGACTTTAAAACCAGACTTTTAAAAATTTACATTCTTCATCTCTGAGAAGCAAGTTAATTTACATACAATATATCCTAAAACATGCAAACAGTAGGATCATCTGGCTGGTTCAGTCGGTAGAACATGTGACTCTTAATCTCAGGGTTGTGCACACTGGGTGGAGAGATTGCTTAAAAATAAAATTTTTACCAAAAAAACTCCATACAAACAATAATCTAGTCCAACCACATATATATACAACCACTGTTTTAGAATACATTGTAGACCACCCTCCAATCCCAAAACATGTCACAAACATTTTGGGGGGAAAAAAAATCACGCATAATGAGATAAAACTTCTGCATTGTATCAGATGCATCCCAGCATTTGACAGCAAATTTGGAGGCTCAAAGTCAGATATCCTGGGACTATCCCATACATTTAATGATTTGTAGATCTTTCACTTCCAGTACTTCAAAAGTTTGTGAATCTTAGAGACCTCTTATAATTAAGGAAATGTATATCCTCCCTATTTTAAATTTGTACAAAAAAATCATGATGTGAAACTTGTTTTATTTAATAAAATAGGCTAATTACAGACACTTTTCTATTTTCATATAAACTGAAAAATGAGAACATTTCAATAGATTCAGTGCATCATTTAACTATCATAAATTATATTCATTAACCACCCATTTGTGATAATGCACTTGACATATGTTATGGTACCAGATCAATTTTAAAATAAATATAAAATTCTGTCACATTAAAAAAGTAATTCTGGGATATAGCTTTAGGAGCTTTTGAAACTTAGCCTACCTTTTGAAGATTATATGAGCCAGATAGATTCAAAGTTATGCCAGCTGCAAGTGACTATGGATATCTAAGTGATGATGTTCTGTTTTCAGAAATATCAATTCCAAATGCCTAGTGTATATTTTAATTGAAAGGTCTAGTACCTCTTTGGTGTCTAACCTTGGTGTCAATAAATAAATTTGAAAGTTATCTTTACTCTCAAATATATGACCGGATTGTAGGTTTTAAAGATTTTTGTACATTGTTTAGTTATTTTCCTAATTGCTTTACAGAATTATTTCCTCACCTTTTGTTTCTTTGCTTCTGAATTGTGTGTACATGTGTCCTTAGCACTGGTTATCTAGACTTATAAAGCCGTTCTCCTTGGCCGCATACACAATTCCAGTGAATAATACATGATTCACATGCATACTAGAATGAACTTCTTAGGCTACTGTATAAACATGAGTTTTTCTCCGGTTGCTCCTGATACCTTACTAAAAAGATGGTAAAGATTTTTTTTAATGGCTAAGGAAAAAATACTCAAGAAAAGACAACAGCGAAAATAATTTGGAACCAGCAAAACAGATGGATTCTTGATAATTAACTTCGTTGTCCAGAAAATTGTGAATGAGGAAATTCTGGCAGGCATTCTCAGTAATAGGATTTTATACTACAGAACACTTGAAAGTTTCAACAAGTAGATGTGCCTGACACTGCTGAAGGGTGGAAATGGTGCAATGGGGTATTCAAGAAAATCAACTGAGAGTCTTTTTTAAGAAGCAAGTTTTTAGAAGCAGGATCATGATCTCTCACCCCACATAGCTGGTAAATACCTTTCTGATATCCCACCATAAACTGGAGGTGGACTCTAGAGACAACTTACTACAGATGCTCTGTTCTCAAGGATCAGGCATGGCCAAGGGCAGGTGTATTCAATTGAAAGCAGAATTTCTTTTGGGTGATAAAAACGTTCTGGAGTTAGTGGTGAGAGTTGCACAACCTTTTGAATATAATCAATACCACTGAAATGAGCATTCTAAGAGGATGAATGGATTTTGTGGCATGTGAACTATACCTTAATAAAACAATAGCATTAGTGTTCTCAAAACAATCCTTGAAGCTAAATAATCATGGACCAGTGCCTTCAAGATTCTTATGGAAAATGATCTCATTTTCTAGAATTTGAATTGCTATCAAACTGTCAATCAAATAAGAAGGTAGAATAAATATCTCTTCAGTTATAAAAAATCTTTTAAAAAATTACTTCCTTCAGTCTCTTTCTTAAAAAGATATTGAGGAAAGTATTTTACCAGAACCAAGGAATAAATCCAAAAAGAGGAGGGCATAGAAATCACTACAAAGAGAACTGGACACAGAACAGAGAATTCTCAGGATGATGATGACAGGAAGCCCCAAATCAATAGCTGAGTGTCAGGTCTAGGGGATTCAGTACAGATTAGGGTAGGAGAACAGAGTTCTCTAAGAGTGCTATGCAGAAGAAAAAGAATGAAAAAGAAAGGTTGCTTGAATATGTTGAATGAAAATTTAAACTAATGGTGGAACATTTGAGAAATAGCTGTTATAGTTGCATAAAAAAAAAAAAAAAACTAAACAAACATGAAATAGGTCAATTATTAACTCTGGGGAAGAAAGGAAATATACACCATACTACATGGTTCTGTCATGCATTTTTTTTCCGTAGTCATAATAATGTAAACACTTAATATGAGGATGGAGGAGAGCAAGTGTGTGTTTGTGTCAGTGACCTAAGTCCTAACCTATCATAGTAAGACAGCAGTAGATAGAAACTGAAAAAAAAATCAATAAATAAGCATGTGTATTTATAATATTTAGAAATAAGGAGATAAAATTCAGAAGAAACCATTCACAGAGTTTAAAGAGGTACCTAGAAAGAATAGCACTCAAGATAGAAGGAGTGTTATGGGGAAGCAGACTGATGTTCATTGGGGCACCTGGGTGGCTCAGTCAGTTAAGCCTCTGATTTGGCTCAGGTCATGATTTCGCGGTTTATGAGTTCAAGCCCCGCATCGAGCTCTGTGCTGACAGCTCAGAGCCTGGAGCCTGCTTCACATTCTGCGTCTCCCTCTCTCTCTGCCCCTCCCCTGCTCATGCTCTGTCTCTCTCTGTCTCTCAATAATAAATAAACGTTAAAAAAAAGAGAGAGTCTTACAGTACAATTTGACTACTGCATATATTAATTGGATAAAAGTAAATACTAAATTAACATTACAAAGGTAGAAAACACCTAGCTAGGAGTTAGGAAATAAGATTCAAAGCCCGATAATTTAACAAGGGACCTCAAGCCCAAGTCTTAGCTTTAGTTTCTGTGATGCTTTAATGAAGGCTTTGCATTCAGTAACCTTTCATTTTGCTTCCAGGAGTTTTATACCTGAGTCCAAGGCTGTTTTTAAAACTGTGTCATCTTGCTTTATTCCATTGGTCTTAGACTGTTCCTCCTTTTAAGTTCACTTCGTGATGTTAGAAATACGAGAACAAAGATCCAGAAACCTAAGTTACTGTGTCACAAGTTATCCAGATGTTTATGTAAATCTTTAGATTTATTGTAAATAGTTGATAGAGGGGGATTGCCTTGATTTTGGTAAGTTTGGTAAGATTGCATTTTTGGTAAGTCGCTCTAACAAAGTAACCCTGAAATAGAATAACTTACAGTGAATAGATACAGAATATCTAGGACTAGGCTAGGACTATGTGGAAATACAGCAATAACAAACTAGACACACAGCCCTTGCCTTCATGAACGTATCATGAAGAGCAAAGCTAGACTCCTTTTCCTGGAGAAATGTTACATCCTTGCATTTAATTGATACAACTTTAGCCTTTTGCCTTAAGTGTCACATCACTCACTCACTAAAAAATGTCCAATCAGTCCATCTATCTCCCCTGGAAGTCATATAGACAGCAAAGGATATTTATAATTACATTGTCGGCATAAATCTTATTGGGAGTCAGAGAAGAAGCATTGAGCAGATAGCTATTATTTATAGAAGAATGAGAGAGGAACTCTGCTAATAACTGGAAAGAACTCAATGCTCAGGCTATGTTAGGAAGCAAAGGAGTCAGTGCAATACCGTCTAGTGAGGCAGCAATTAAAAATAAAGTCATTTAATGTGTGTCTTCCACTTAGGAGAGCTTGTTCCTGCTTGTATTGATCTGTGGATGAACAAACTAACCTCCCATAGCTAACTCAATGTTTCCCCTGAGGTGTAACATAAACTTACTGTGGATCAAAATCTTCCACTCACAGCAATAAGTTTGATACTGTGTTTTGTTTGTTTTTGTGTTTGTTTGTTTGTTTGTTTGTTTGCTTGTTTGTTCATGGGGTGATGGTAAGGTTTTGGGGAGTAGGGTGGTGAGAATTATTTTATATATATTTTTGGTGGATTATCCGCCAAGAACATGGGAATTCTGAGTGTAGAGCAGTGAATCTCAAATTTTAACATGCAAGTGAATCACCTGGGGATCCTGTAGAAATGCAGATTCCAAGGACCAAATCTAGGAGCTGGAGATTCTGTTTTTCTAACGAGGTCCCAAGAGGTACTCATGCTACTGATCCCAGAAACACACTTTGAGTAGAAAAGGGAAGGGATATTTTATTAGGATGATTTGGAATGTTTCCTGTTCTGATGTGTCATATTTCTTCTCTCTGTAAGTTGGACAAACAAGGGATGGAACGATTCTGCTTTGTGGGAACTTCTGGAGGCTTCCTACTTGTATGTGTGTAGATGGGAATCTGCAAACATAAGGAGTCTCTTGGGTTGTAATATAAGAATGCAACATAGTAAAATTTAGGGGTTAGACTGATTGTAGAAAAGTCCCAAATTTACTTGGAATGAAGTAATAACACTCCACAAAATGAAGAAAATAGTGTGTGAAAAAGAGTGAGACTAGGCAGACCATGGAAAGTATGGATAGAATATAAATTCCTTTAAAGGATAAGATTCTCTAAATGGACAATAGGCTTTTGTCTACTAAAGGATCTTTAATAATCCTGCTCCTTGTAATGTTATTCAAACAAGTGACTAAAATACAGGTAACCTGAGTGGCTTAAAAAATAAAAATTATCATTCCTGTGAATTTTGTCATTTTATTTGTCCAAATCAGTTCAGTGACACTATTATATTGTTGTTGTTGCTGCTGCTGCTGCTGCTGTTGATTCTGTGTCATATCCTTTTTTATTCTTTTGTCCAAAGCTGACATTACTGTTATTATGGGAGTAAAGATATTGGATTCCTACTTTTGTGAAGATAATTGTCGTAGAGTCCCATTATATACTAGGTGGATTAAGCCAGCATTCACTGGAGAAAGAATTTATTACCACATGAAGAGAAAATTTAACTTTTCCTGCTACTCTAAATCTTAATAAGCACTCCAGTGATGTGCCCACCATGGAAATAATTCCCCCTAAGTCATTTGAGGTATCTTCAAACATTCTGGTTAGGTGTAGTTGTTTCTTTTATTAAGAGGGTGTTCAACTGCGGGATTAGTCACCATATATTTATACGAAGTTTTCACTCTAGTGCAATTAGCTGTAGAATCCAATACATAGTGACACCATAACATAAAGCTCATTTGGATAATTACTATCTAAAACAAAACTGGCAGTGCGGTCTTTTCTTTATTCATTTTAATTCCCATATCATTTTGAGGCTAAAAGTAAATCGTATGTTTATGATCATATTTCATTGTGTTTGGAGTTTGTAGAGTGATTCATCATTAGCTTTCAATTGGTTTAATGCAAATCCTTGCTGGTTAGCTTATCTTACAATTATTTGGGCTGAAAGATTTATAGTAAAATACAAATAAATATAAAATTACTGATGTGCACTTCCCATCTTTTCTTTACAGAGATGAGGTGACTGAGATATCTCACCCCCTCTCCTCCCTCTCCCCATGTTATGACCTGTAGTTCTGCCTGTTATAGCCTCAAACTATCCCTGAAATACATCTCTATTTGAGTTATGGCCTAGGTAATAAAACATATTTGGTGATGAACTGGTTAATTTATTTTTGTTTTTAATTATCTTTTTTTTGTTGTTGTTCTCTCCTGTGTGTGTGTGTAATTGTTTAACCCCCTGTTTATACTCTTTAATCTGTATGATATCTGGTGTTTATTTATTTGGGATATTTCAAGGAACATGTTTGCTCTCTCACATTTCTTAATTCTAAGGAAGTTCATAGTTTCTCCTTTGTCTTCTCTCTGGTTGTTCCAGGTCTGTGGGCTGCCTTCTTCCTTTTCCTCAACAAATTGACCTTACTCTTTCTAAGTTAACCATGAGATCCGTTCTAGACCCAGTTCTACGTGATGTTTCAGTACATGCACTCAGCCTGACCAGCAGCAGGTGCTTACCTCTTTCTAGCTGACCATGGACTGGGAAGGTGAATCATTTGGGAACTTTGGATTCTCTTTTCCTAGAGATGGAGCTAAGGACAGCCATGAAGCTAGAGGCTCTAATTTGGACAAATAATGAACCCTCTTAAGTAAAAAGTTATACTGTTTAGCCTACTGAAAGTAAAATACCCTTTATTACTTAGTTATTTGGCTTTTTTTTAAACAACACTGTCCATTTGGTAATTGTCAGTAAGCATCTAGAAATCCAATATGAATCAGTGACTCACAACAATAAGAAAATATTGGGATAATAGTTTCCATTTATCACAGTAATAACAAATATGTCAACTATCCTTCTTCCCTTACCTCAAAATAGTGTGATTCTTTTTACCAGAAAATTCCATTAAAGGACTCCCAGGGTTTTACTTATTTTCTAAATAAATCCAGTGTTGTAAACACCAAGAAAAAAATGTAAAATCCTCAAGGTAGGGGTACCTGGGTGGCTCAGTCAGTCTAGTGTTCAACTCTTGATTTTGGCTCAGGTCATGATCTCATGGTTCATGGACTGAAGCCCCATGTCAGCCTCCATGCTGACAGCGTGGAGCCTGCTTGGGATTCTCTTTCCTTCTCTCTCTGTCTCTGCCCCTCCCTTGCTCACGCACATACTCTGTCTCTCAAAAATAAATAAATGAATATTTAAAATGCTGAAGGTAGTGATATTTTAAAGCTGTGAATATAACTTTAAGTTCACCCAAAGTCTAAAATAATTGTTTTATTGATGCTTTGTCAAAATCATGAATATGTTTGTGTAGGGCTGGACCTTTGCTATGAAGTTTATATTTTTATTTTGTTATCTGTTGGTAAGAATGCATTTACATTATTACATAACAGAAAATTTAAGAGATATACTTCACTTCACCCTTCAAAGCATTTCTATCAAGCAATGCAGTTCTGTGTTGCATATCATAACCAAACAATATTTCAGTCTTGTGGCTCACCCTCGAATATCAAACACTACGTTGTCTGTTAGTTTTCCTACTTCTGCATAGTAAAAATGCAGAAAAAAGTGCATTAATTATTGATTTAGATATTTTTAACAAATTACCCACCAGGCCCTTCTAATATCACGATAGTGTTCTGGTCAATAAACATCATCTGCTTGAAAAAATATGCTATAGCTTATTGTCGTAAACGTCAATCTCTCTTCACTGTGCCGTGGTCAGAGACTAGTTGACTTCACGCAAAAAAAAGTTTAATTACTGAGTTTGTAATGAAATTTAACTGTAAGATACTTTTACCAGAATGGTAATTGCATTATGGCAAGACTCAATCTTAAACAATTCTCTATTTTTTGTAGCTTTATATCTTTTAGTGTTATCTTAATTTCCTTCAAGTTCTCATTCCCTGCTAGATTGTTCAGATGACTTAAGATACAGCTCATCAGGTTTAGGACTGCAAAAAACATGTTTAGGTCATATAATTTATCTGAAAGGCAATACCTGTAGTTAGTAAATTTAGATATTGTTTTAAACAACCGTCAAGCCAAGGAGAACATGACTTTGGTGTTGAAGCAAAGGGAAAATTCTTTAAAGAATCAAGCATGAATATACTGCCAAAGTGCAATTTGAAATAAAAAATATGACTATCTTTAAAATTCATATTTTTATTAAGTTCTGTCTACACTGGTAACAATGGAATTGTTTACAGAAATAACTACATAGTAAATAAGAAATGTTGGCAAGTTTAATCAACATTACATAACTATGCAGTTGGCTTATTAAAAGCTATGGCAAGGAATATTAATAGTAGAGAAAATATTCTAAATGTGGAGCAGGTTACTGAGGAACTACCAGATAAAAGGCACTCTTCTTTTCCCTTCTCACAGTCGGAAAGCAGGCATTTTGCAGAGTCATTTATGGCTCCAGATTTTTTTTTTGACATAAGTATTTGTGATAAGGGCAGTTAAGAACAATTTTCCTGTTTGAGAAAATAGGTTTTTCTCTGAATTCTTCTCTCCTCATTTAGCAAATGTGAAAGATTTATTCCACAAGATGCCACATAATTTCTTCTGTATAGAGCTTTTCAAAAACCATATAGACTCTGGTGTGAGTATATGATTAGTATGCATAAGTTTATAAATGAACGCCAGTTTCTTATCCAGTGTAGCACCATTTAAGTTTTGTGAGTGTGTGTTATGGTGCGTGTGTTTATAGCATGCTAGATCACTGTTCCTTACTTACTGTATTACTATTAAGCCCAGGTGTTTTCTTGGGGGAAAAAATAGTGTTGGATTTATTCTTTTTGCTCCTCCTGATCCCACTCCCTTCTTGCACAAATGAGTGTCAACCTCTGTATCTACCTACATCCAGCACTTCTTTAACACAGCTGTACGGAATAGTGTCACCAGTCGGTGATTAAGCCAGGGTAAATTTTAATAACATACCAAATGTGTTACCCCTAGAACTTCCTCTTTGTCAGTGTATTATTGCTTACTGCTTTTTACAAGTGCCACACATATATTACTAATCGTAGCAGGCCTGAGGAAGGAAAATACAAAATGTCCTGATTACTTAAACTCTGGAAGGGGAGATTGTTTGTTTCTTTGTTTGTTTGTTTGTTTTCTTTCTGAATATTGCTCCAGGCTACCTGTCAAGGTCCTTGTTTCCCAGCCTTCTTTTCTTCTTTTTACATTACATTTAGAAATATTTCCACACTTCCCTGTGCTTCTTCAGCTGCTCTTACCTATTGAGTGCGATTCTTCAGGGATCCTGGCTGAAACCCCATGGTTTATCTCCGGCTCCAGAATATGAGGGAGGTCAGACAATGGGTAATTGGGATTTGGGATTGAAACCAAAATAAATGAGGAAGACAGGAAGACATATTCATTTGTTTGTCTTCACTGTCTCCAACTCAGGCTTTCTGGTGCAGTGAAGAGAGTATGACATTACCTACACCCTGGGCAAGTGATTGTTTTCTTCACTATTGAGTTTCTTCATCTTTACAAGGGAAATGCAGTAGGTATTCAATGAAACATTTATTCTAGGAAAACTGTAGGATGCCAGGGATATAGTGATAAATAATACAGATGCTGAATGGTCCTTTATCCTTTGAACTTATATCTAGTGAATTCCTTTCCTTTTCTCTTTACCTTCTACCTGCTCCCTGAAAATATTATGTCAAATTAAAATGGACCATAACACAGTTATCCTGTTCTTGTAGAAGGTTTGCTTTTTTTTAAGTATTAATTTTTTTTCATATTTACTTATTTATTTTGAGAGAGAAAGCTCATGAGTACATGGGAGCAGGGGAGGGAGAAGGATAGAGAGAGGAAAGGACAGAGTCCTAAGCAGGCTCCATGCTGTCAGCACAGAGCCCTACCGGGGATTGATCCTCAAATATGACATTGTGATCTGAGCCTAAATCAAGAGTCAAATAATTTAACTGACTGAACCATTCAGCACCTTAGGAGAAGGGTTTTTATTAATAGTATTATGGTGAAAAAGTTCAGTTACACAATAACTTCTCTGATAGAAAAAGTAATGTGACCACCCTACCTTATCATGCTAATCAGAAAAATGGGTTGTCATTAAATACTGCCTAGTGTGTGTTTACACAGGAGGCCTTGAAAGGCCTTCTAGAGAAAGGCCTGTCTAGAGGCCTCTTCTAGAGGAAGATATCTTATGGAAGCATGACATACAAGTGAGCAGAGAGCTGGCATGTGTGAACTATTGTGAGACAGAGGGTAGACTATTGTCAGTGCAGATAAATGGATTTGTGACAAAAAGTCATGATTTGGCAAATTTAGACACTTATTTAATTATATGAATTTAGTGTACATACTGGCATGAAAAATTATTTTTGACAAATGCTAGGTCTATATAGGTAGCATGAATGTAAGTCCTATATGTTCTTTCCTTAGCATATCCATTGCCCATACTCTACTTCCCTAGATCATATGTGTGCTATTGCAAGAGATTCTATTTTTTCTCCTTCCAGGAAAATATAAAAATATTACTGTGTGCATGTGAGTATGTGTGTGTGTAGAAAGATAGGGAAAGAGAGAGAAGGAGAGAGAGAGAGAGAGAGAGAGAGAGAGAGAGAGAGAGAGAGGAAAAGAGCAGGTGAGGGCCTGCTATGTGTTCAAGGTACTGTTCTAAGGGTTGGAAATATTGCACTAAACCTAAAGTGACAATATCTAGTGTGAAAAGAGAACTATTTCAATGAACAAATATCTAAGCAAGGAAATTTCTACATAATATGGTATTACAAAGAGAGAGAGAGAGAGAGAGAGAGAGAGAGAGAGAGAGAGAGAGTCTATTTTAGATTGCAAGTTCAGGGTTGATCACCATGAGATGAGAGGTGATGTGAGGTCTCCATGTTAAGAAGGATCCAGTCATGCATTCTGCTTTTTCACTCTTCATCATGCCTCTAGGACAGGTATATGTCTTGAAACCTTCACTAATGCCCTAATGTCCTTCAGTTAGTAACTAAGATCTTTACTCTGGTTTTCAAGGTTTTTCATAGTATAATGTGTTTTATCCAACGTACTCATTACTCATTAACACAAAACTGTTTTCCCCAGCTCCATTTTGCCACAGAACATGTGTCTTTTCAAGATATTTTAGAATATCCCCCTAAAGTGAATCCTGAGACCTGTGTTTTTCCCTAAAAGGAATTTCCTTTTTTTTTCTTTATCATACCTCTACAAATGTCATTTACGTAGGGCAATCCATGTTATACCCCTCAGTTGGCTCTTCCATGATGGGCCCAGTCCAGAACAGCCATTGATTTTGGCACTAAATTATATACCATCTTATGATAATATTTAATTCTTTCCTGAGAACAATTAGAGTAATAGGGGACTGTTTTGTTCTTACTTTTGTTTGTTCGTTTTGAGTATCAGCTATGTACCAAACATTTTATATCCATTTTACTCTTCCCCCCCTAACCCCCAACAACCCTGAAATGTTAAGTTTTAGAGTGCTTACTGTACTGATGAGTAAATTGAGTCATTTATCTGAAATCACTAACATAAGATCACACAACTGGTATGTAGCTGAACTGGGTCTCAAACTGACTTCTAATTCCAAAGCCTGCTGTGTTCTTTGCACACTGTAACTTCCCTCTGCATTTAAATGGTTTGCTTCTGGATAGAAGATGCCTGTCCAATATTCCCTTTGTCTTCTCTTCAAGAACTAACATATCACTTGGTCTATATTAAAGACTTTATAAATTTGTACAAATGAATAATTAGCAAAGTATAAATAAACAGCAGTCTCTCCTTACAAAAAAACTGGAAACAGTAGTTGCCTCTGCAAAGTCACCATGCAAAAGAGGATGAATTTTTCAAAGAACGTTCCATTCTCTTTTACATTGACTTTGTACATGAGGTTTCCTCTGTCCAGAATACGTGTTGCTTTCTTTTCTGCCTTATGAAATCTCATTTATCTTTCAACACCCAGTTCAAATGTCATTTTCTCTGTGCAGATTTCACTAAGCCCTGTAGGGAGAGTGTTTGCCCTGGGGTTTGTGTTCTCATAGGGCTTTTTATTATATCCCCATTTTAGCAATTGTCTGCTTAAAGACAACACATTGTCATCTCTCTATGTACTAACAATGCCTGTCAATGAATCTTAACTTGAGCACCAAAGTTGAATTGTCCTTACTTTATACTTTTTAAAGTTGCAGGTAGAAGAATAGACCATTGCTATCCACTGGTCTAAGTTCATTCCCATGGTGCCAGGATAGCTTTCACACAAGGAGCAAACTCTTCATTGTGGGGCAGATAAAAAGAAGACAGGGTTTTACATCATACATTTTTTCTTTTGTGCCAGAATTCAAGGTATATTACTTCTCTCACTCTAACTCTTTGTCAGATATCTTGGTACAAATTGTCAACAGTACCTGAGACCTACTGTCATATTATGCAGTTAATTTTTTACATGCTGATGCACAGTCCTTCTCCTATTCTTGTTAGAATTGCCTTTTATCCTTCTGGTCCTCCTCTGGACCTGGATTCTACACACGGCCATTATCTTGGTCATTGGCTAACCTCTTGTATCTTCAGCACCTAATACAGTGCCTGATACATAGCAGATGAACAAATTATGCATATCAGATGAATAAAGGAAGGGGATTATTGACATTTTGGTTTTGGAGAAGAATGACTCTTTCCTGTTTGCATTTCATATTCAGTCTCATATTGTGTTTCTAATGAAAATGTCTGCTTTTTCATCTCATTTTATGATTACACCAGGGATGCCTGGATTATCTGGTCTTTTTAACCCTCATTGAAGGGTGACTGCAGGGTTCATAGTATAGTATTTTGTTATTAATGCCACTGGAGAGAGTTTGCAGGAGGATCTGGCTTCCAAACTAGACTTTTAGGAATTAGTGGTGCAGAGATAGCTCGGGAAATCGGGGAATCAAGGAAGGAGTGATCAATTCTCTTGTACTCCAACAATCAAAAATCTGCAGTTTGCCTACAAATTACTGTAAAAAGATTCAAACTTCTTGTGAGGTAATTCAGCCTTGGTATATAAAATTGTTTGACAATAACATTTGAGTTTGAACACCATTGAGAACGTTCATGATGTTGCCAATGAACAGTGGTATTGAGGTTTATATTTATAATGTCAATACTTCTAAACTTATTTTTATGTATCAGGGGATTAAGTGGATTTTTTTGTCTCCTTTTATTGGTAACTTCCCTGATTGACTGCCAGGTGCTAACTACTTTGGTTTGTAGATCTCTTGTGCCTTTGCTTTATCAGCTAAATGGAAGTGATTTTTGGCAGCATTCATTATTGTAGCTAGATGATGCCAATGAAATGGAATCCACCTCATGCCTCTTATCTTACCAATTGTTTAATAACATGTGTAATTATGAAAGTTATGGCGGTAAAGAAAGGGCTGATGGCTTATTTTTCTCAAGTATGAGATAGTGCCAAAAGAAAAATTAGAAAATTAATAAATTTTGTTTTGCTATTATTTGAGTGAAGAGCTTCAAACATTTTGGCATGCTACCCTTCATCTCTTTCTTATTCATCACAATTTATTTCCAAATGTGCATAAATAAAATCTTGGAATTGGAATGCACACCTTGGATACTGTATAGTCTAACTTCCTACCCTTTGTAGGAATCCATTCCACAGAGCCTACTAGAGCCCAGCATCTGGTTGCCCAGCCTCCATCAAAGCATTTCTTTCTAATTCATGCCTTCCTAGTGCAGACCACAATGGAAAAGGGATCAAGAGAAATATGACTTGAGTCTCAGTATTCTCATATATAAAATGATAGGACTTAAATAAAAGCCTTCTAAGGACATTCCTGGATTAGCCATTCTGTGATTCTTTCTATATAAAAACACACATATATTCAAATGTAATTACTCTTACCTTGCAAATTAGAGTTTCAAAGATGTATTTGTTACTGTTAATTTCCCACTGATTTATTTTAAAACTTCAAGAGGACCACAACCAACCCATCATCCAATATTGCCTCATATATTGTATGAATACAATATAGCCTTGTATGTATGTATACATACAATGATAATAAGGTCATATTTGAAAATGCCAGCCAGTACTTTAAAGACCCTTTAAGGAGTTGGCACATAATGATAAATGATTCCAATTGCTAGATATTTATTCCTAAGATAGACTCAAAATTCACTTTCCTATAAACTTTGTTTCATGGCCTCTAAGGTGTCCATTTGAACAGCATAAATATATCCACTCACAAAATGGTCTATTTTAAATGTCGATTGAAGTGCATAAAATACTGAACCTCAAGTGCAGTGATGTCATGTTTTGGATTTGAACACAGAAGAGTACAGAAGGCTACTAAGTCCTTTGATTGCAGGGGAAACATTAGCTTAAAAAAAAAGTCTCACACTTTTAATTTATAATGAGCAGTTTTATCAAAATATCCAAGCTTATTTTTTCATAAGAATAATTTGCCCTGATATTCCATCTGAATTAGGCTGTGTGAATGGAACAAAGGAATGGGTAGAAATTATGAACATGAGGTTAGCTAAGTTACGGTTTTGTTTTAGTGGTTTAGAGAGAAGAAAAAGGGTAATGAAAACATATTTTGCCTGAATTTCCCATATAACTAGTGCATCAGAGAAAGAGAGAGAGAGTTAATGGTAAAATCATATAGTGTTTCCATACCGTGAATCTGTTTTAGGTTAAAGTGCCATTTGCACCCAGGTGCTAGCTAGATTTGCAATGGTGAAAGCATTTTGAGGGGGATGAAAACAATGTGTGCATTAGAAACATCTTCCTATCAGGGGTGTCTGGGTGGCAAGTCAGTTAATCATCCAACTTAGGTTCAGGTTGGACCTCCAGCCCCACTTTAGGCTCTGTGCTGACAGCCAGGAGCCTGGAGCCTGCTTTGGATTCTCTCTCTCTCTCTCTCTCTCTCTCTCTCTGCCCCTCCCCTGCTCCTGCTCTGTCTCTCTCCCAAAAATAAACATAAAAAAAAAGAAAGAAAGAAAAGAAAAAGAAAGAAACATCTTCCTGTAAAATTTGGGAAAAAAGCAATCAAGACCTGTGGCCAGGGCACCTGGGTGGCTCAGTTGGTTGAGTGTCTGACTTGGGCTCAGGTCATGATCTCAGAGCTCGTGAGCTAGAGCCCTTCTGGGGTTCTGTGCTGACAGCTCAGAGCCTGGGGCCTGCTTCAGATTCTGTGTCTCCCTCTCTCTGCCCCTTCCCCACTCGTGCTCTCTTTCAAAAATAGATATACATTAAGAAAATTTAAAAAAAAAAGAAAACCTGTGGCCTGCATTAGTAGTTCAGAAATGCACTCTAAGGCCCACACAAGTGACTTTCACAGGTGACATTGTGCACTTGTTACTGTCACCGTGAATGTGGTAGCGCAGTGGAGGGTTCTCTTCTCTGGTTCATACACTCATTTATTCTCTTCAAGTTAAATAATCGGTAAGCTGTCTATTCAGATGAAGTGATTCTTATTTTAAAATATAATGAAAAGTACTCCTCAGGGGAAAATGCATAGTTTTTCAATATGTGGACTCATCAGTAGCCCCAGATGTTTTGCATTGTGAACTGTGTCAAGATAGCACAGCAATGAGCACAGATCGATTGTTGCCCCGCTGTACAAGACAGAGAGGGAATTTGGGATGAACCAGACCCCAACTATCTAAATGATGGAAAAAGCTGTCCAAAGGGAAAATGCTAACCTATCATGGAATATATATAATAGTTAATAATGCCGTGCTTTGTACTCATTCTGTGTTGAGTACACACTAAAAACAAAACAAAACAAAACAAAACAAAACAAAAAACAAATACAGTTTCCCTCCCCCCAAAAAACTAATGAAAGCTAGCTAGATATTCCTTTCCCTACATCCCAGTAAAACTGATCAATTTATTTAGTTTGTGCACTACAGAACATTATACAACAGATGCATTGGCGACCATTTGTAAGTTTTAAAGCACAAGCATATTTTAAAGATTGTAGAGTCAAGTATTTAGTGGTCTGAGAATAGATCTGGGTTTTATGCTTCCTGTTTCACCTTTTCTTCCATGTCATCTTAACTGGAATTAACTTTTTTTTCCTCCTCCATGTACAGCTATATATTGTCCACAGATGCAGAATGTTCACTATCTTCTGAATCTAAATCTTTATACATACTCTTTTTAAATGTATCATTCCTGTGTTCTTAATAGATGTGTCTTCTAGCTCTAAGGCACTTCCTTAAGAAAATAGTAAATTAAAAAATACCTTTTATAGCTACCAAAGAGTAACTTATGAAGAGAACCCAGAGACTTTTTGTTTTGTTTTGTTTTTGTAGAACAAGTTGAAAATTTTTAACCTTGGCCCTAGGGTATTTCATCAAGAGCAATCTTAAGTAAAAGCTTGCTTTTCACTTTTCAAAAGTAAGGTGGCTTTTGCTCTGGCCTTTCTAAATGTGCTGGAAACAATTTGTATGCAGTTCTTTTAGTTTCTCTTAACTTCTTGCATTTCATCAGGATCTAGTCCCACTCAGTGGCACTCTGAGAGAATTAAATGTGGAAAATAACTTTACAGTGTTGACTCATTTATAGTACTTTTATGTGTTTGCATTAAAGGAAAAAGGAGGCAACAAACCATACAAGATTTCCCTTTTTTCCTTGACCACATTGATTCATAGCCTTGCCATAAATATTTTTTCCAGAGTTATTGAAGAGAAATTTCACATCAATTCTTTAGTGCATCCTGTTCTTTATGACTTATGGAGGCCTTGCTAGAATCTCACCTAGATAGGCAAAAGGAAATATTTAACCTAAATGTAAAATATAAAAATAACATGAATATATGCTAGTTAAAAAGAGAGGGGAGAAAGTGAATAAACCTAACACAGGAACTGCTTGCTTAAGTAAGACTCAAAATTGTGGAGTCACAGTCAACCATTTAGTAATGAATAATTGCTGAAGCAATTAATCTTTATATGGAGAATGCCTCTGTGCCACAATCAATCATATCAGAAAGACCCACATGGACTGTGGATGGTAGAGAAGGGTCCTCATGGTGCCCATCAAAACTTGACGTTCATGATTGCTCTCTAATGTAGCAAGAAGCCAAAAGGAACTGTGGGATGTGCTGTCAGAAAGAGATAAATCAGGATTTTAAAATAAAATAAAGACGGATTCAGTAGCTTGAATTTATGAACTATCCTACATGTGGAAGTCACTTGTTTTGTCAGCTTCTCTGAGCAAGCACAGTTATAGATGAGACTTAATGAAAGCAGCTCAGCCCCTGATGGGTCACAAATTTCCAACAAACCCCTGTGCCATTTAACGAGATTTTCCCTGTCTTATTCTCTGTCCCGTAACAAAAACAAAACAAATAGAGATTCATGGGAGATCGTCCTCTACTTATGCCCACATACCTCTTTTCCCAAAGTAGGGTGCCCTTTGCCTATGACTTACTAATATTGAAATAGTGAAATCAAAATACATCTTTTTGGAGAATTGATGGGCAAAAGATAGCTCACTGCTGTACAGTTTGAGCTGAAGTAACCTTTTTTTTCCCCATACTTGATATCATAGCACCTTATCTCTCTTTTATCCTCATGAGAGCTCTCATTCCATCTTTCAACAGCTCACAAAATGGCATAGAGATTTTAGTTCCTGTGAGTGAAGATTGGTGGTTAAGTATCTCCCAACAGGGCCCTGCTCACCTGCTCCTCATAACTTTTACCCAGGCACATGATTCTTGGCCTAATGAATAAAGAGGTCAATATTAGAAAAATTATTTAAACAGTCTGAGCCTCCCTTTCTTCTCCAGTGATGAATGTTTTCATTCAGTCCCAATTGCTCAGCATGTGTAATCCAACACATATTTATGGAATGACTTCTATGTTCTAAACTGTCCAAAAAGGGAAGAGGCGTCTGTGTTACTGGATTTACTGGGGTCCCTGTATTTCTCTGTCCTGGCATGAATCTCATTTCATCATTAATGCTTGTTTACTTGATTGACAGTCTTCTCTTGTTTACAGTAACCTCTGTGAGAGCAGGGCAGTGTCTGTTTATCTCATTGTTGCATTTTCTGAACCTATGGTGCCTGGCACACAGTGGGCCCATACAATTTTTGTGGAATGGATAGAGGAAGTGAGGGTGCATGGGAGGAAAGAGTTTCCACAAGCTCACCTGCTGAAAATATCTCTTTATATATTTTTCCTTTTGAGCAGATTTAAATACTATATGGAAGGATTATAGCTACAGGTTAATTTAGTAACAATTGAATGTTGAATTTGAATAACCATCCTTTTGGCCTTTTGAAATTTCCACCTATTATTTAGTTGTTTTTTTTTTTCCAATAATTCTATAGGAAAGGCAGGGCTGTATAAAGTGACTGTTACTAGATGTTAAGGTTTAGCATCAATTACTTTAATTCAGAGTTTCTGTAAAATAAAGTTTTTATTAGTCTGATTTATAGACTATCACATAGAATGTAAGATGCAGAAAGTGAAGAAAGAGAGGGGATATCACGATAACCTCATATGCACTGTGTTCTCTCTTCTTTCCCCATATTGTGGGCACTTGGCTCTTCTCCTAAAATAAGCCTACTCTTCCCCAAAAAGGCAGGGCTCATTCATGGTTAAATTTTGACTTAGAACAAAGAGATATCATAAACTGACTTCCTCAGAATCCATAAAGAATAGTCATCATCAAGTCAGTAATAAACATGCTGACTCTTTATCTGGTGACTCCATCAAGCACACACACTCTGCATGCTTACTGTTAGGCAGGTACCAGTGACATGGTGAGTGCTGATGCCTGTCCTTGGGCATCTCAAATATTCTTCTGGATTTTGAAGCAAAATAAGAGCTATATGATGTTTGAATATTTTTCCTTTTGCTCTTTAAAGATATCACTAGTAAGGCTCTAATGGCATAACCAGTTAACTTTTTAAAAAAGTTCTTTCTCAAACATATGAAATATTAGAAAATATAAAATTTCAGAATGGCCAGTATCTTTACAGAGAGAATGAGCTGAGATATACCACTTGTTATCAGTCATGAAAATTCCACCAGAATCATTTCTTTAATAGCTCTTAGCAGAATTCAATTATGCCATTCTGAGGCAGGACTCTTTGACTCAATATACATTAGATTTATAATATTAGAGTCTGCATAGTCCAGTTACCTCATTCAGTGCTCAGGGTATTTGGGCCAAAAGAGGTTTGGGCCCTTCTTCATGACACCTAGAATATAAGTGATCGAGGATCTCTCTTGACTTCTAAACCATTCTGGTATTAAAAGAGGCCATTGAGGAAACTATAAGGCAAGTCATCCATTGTAATGATTCAGAAACTAAGTGTAGATATTTCCACTATCTTTGGAGCTAAGAAACCTGGTGCACATAGCAGTGATCATCACAAATGGAAATAACTCCTCTATTTGAAGGCAGTAAGCCAACAGTCTGCTTTCTCAAAATCAAGTGATGGTGCTGGGGAGCCACAACATAAAGCCTTTAGAAAATGGTGGTGTTTACCAGCCCAAGACCCAGGAAGTCTCCTATGCTAAAACACAGAGAATCTAGAATTAGGTCAGTTGTCGTGGCTGCCAAGCAAGGCTGGTCTTTGCAAGACACAGCTCATTGCTCTGTAGCGTCACTTGTGGTCAGTTTGATGGCAGCAGCAGCAGCAATATCTCCAACATGCCTCACTAGTCCCTCTCCTCACTGCTCTCCACTCTTCTCCCCTCCTTACCCTTTTCCTCCACTCTGTCTTCCTTGACCCAATTAACATGTTTATTGCCAGGTGTACTAAAAAAGTGTTCACAAATAATTTACTTACTTAACACTTGCTCCTATGGGATCTTGAAATGCAAAACACATAAGTAGCAAAGGTTAAGGGTCCAAAGGTTAAGGGTTCATTTTGAATGAATGTACACAGCTGTTAAACTTAGGGGAAAACATAAAATTTCCTTTTTATTTACTTGCTTTGAAAATCTACAGTTTTGTTGATTGATTCCCTATCGTATGTTTTAATTTTGCAATGCTTTGTGTTATTCTTTGGATATTCCGAAAACTAGAGTTCACTTGACTGGATGCTGTGAGATTTAACTATGCGCTCTCTCTGTGGATTTAGCAGAAATGTAGTCACTCATCTGTAATCTGGTTTTAGTGACCTCTAGTGCCAGAAAAATTTAAGTGCTCTGCTTTATTTTAGTTCAGAGTTGGCCGGTTGTCTTTTAAAACATACACATCAATGGTATCAGTTATAAAAGAAAATATGCCAATGTTGTTTTTTCTACAACGTATATGTATACATGTGCACATATGTATAGACACATATATGTATGTAAAGGAATCCCAACTTTTTTTCTTCAACCAAACATAAGATTTTTGTGGACAGCATTGACCAAGCAAATTCAACTAATAGCAAATGCAAAAGATGTATTTTATTTCAGGAGAAGGTGTTCCCACCCCCACTTATATTTTGCTATTTAGACAATTGCTTTAGGAAGAGTTATCCAAACTTGTTCCTGCATAGTTAAGATGTATATATTATGTGGTGTAAAAAAACTTTATGAGAATAGGAAGTTGTTTTTGCTATAGAGTTCATATTCTGTTATCAAAATAACAATAGAAGGATCAAGCTTCCAGCTGCTTAAAAAAATGTCTTAAGGGGCGCTTGGGTGGCTCAGTCGGTTAAGCGTCCGACTTTGGCTCAGATCATGATCTCGCGGTCTGTGAGTTTGAGCCCCGTGTCGGATTCTGTGCTGACAGCTCAGAGCCTGGAGCCTGTTTCGGATTCTGTGTCTCCCTCTCTGTGACCCTCCCCTGTTCATGCTCTGTCTCTCTCTGTCTCAAAAATAAATAAATGTAAAAAAAAAAAATTAAAAAAAAATGTCTTAAGTCTTATCTTTATAAAAAGTAAGAGATAAATAAATTAAATAAATGTGAGAGAATAATGTAACAAACTGAAAATGACGTTCACAGAATTTCTTTCAACCATCAAAAAGTTTAAACTTAATTATATTTATAAGAGTGTCACTTGATTATCATATTTTATAATTTTCAAGGTAAACTGGATTTCCTTTAAAATAATTAAGTATGTTGGGGCACCTGGGTGGCGCAGTCGGTTAAGCATCCGACTTTAGCCAGGTCACGATCTCGCAGTCCAGGAGTTCGAGCCCCGCATCAGGCTCTGGGCTGATGGCTCAGAGCCTGGAGCCTGTTTCCGATTCTGTGTCTCCCTCTCTCTCTGCCCCTCCCCCATTCATGCTCTGTCTCTCTCTGTCCCAAAAATAAATAAACGTTGAAAAAAAAATTTAAAAAAATAAAATAAAATAAAATAATTAAGTATGCATTTTGAGTTCCATGAGACTCTTGATGATTGAGAAATATTATCTACACTTAACATAAAGCTCATTTTGTTTGTTTAGTTCTTCATATTCAACCTTCTCCCCAGTTGAGTTGCCCTTTATATAATGCCCTCCACAATCTAATTTTGTACTTAAAGTATTTGCCAGGGGTTTTCATTGAAAATGAAATATCATGTTACTATTTGGCCAAACAGTGAATAATCAATAATATTGTGCAAACAAACAGCATGAATAATAGATAAACCTAAAAGGTTTGCATGAAAGATGCAGGCTTCCAGCTATGGGATTTGGGAGGAATTATTCAGTATACAGCCCACCATTAAATAGGGGCAATCTGAAAATTTCAGTACATTAATAGCAAAATCATCATCATCATCATCATCACCAATCACACCAAATTTTCTTTTCCTATGTAAACAGTGAACAGTATCCTTCACCCTATATAAATAGCTATTCTTCAAACACAATCTTTTCATGTAGGTCAGTTTTATTGCTTTATGTCTAACGTAACTGAGCACTCCATTTCTATTTGATTTTTTTTTCAATGGCATTTCCTCACTCCTCTCTGAAGGCAACATGATATTATGGAAGGAGTTTAGAATCAAGAGGCTTGAACCTCAGCTCCATTTCAGTAACATGCCATTGTGGGTGAATCGGATTAAAAAGATCTGAGTTCACCTTATAAATTGATAGCAGTGCCAACTTAAGCATATTACTCAACTATCTGAGCCTCAGAACTCCTTCTTGGCTGTTTGTATTTATCTCCATGGGATACAGTTTTGAAGTTAACTTTTTTTCCTGAGTATCATCTGGGAGTGTGTATCCAGTGGGCTGCTGCCTTGCTTATAAAACCTATCATTCCTTAGCAAGAGTACAGATAGGCCAAAAAAAGAGAGTTAAAGAAAATGCAAGGCCTAGAAGAAACAGGGTGTGCTTTCAGCTCCAGTGGGCAATTTTCAAGGGCCATTTAGTAATATCAATAACTGCCTAGAGCATGGTTTCCCATTCATTTACTGAAGAATTGCTAAGCTGGGGTCTCATTTTACTGCTTATTCATGTGTGCTCAGAAGTAGCCAAAAGTGATGCTGATGTTACGTACATGCAACTGGTCTTCAGTGGTTAGCTGCAGAGTTTCTTGCCTGAAAAGACTGATTTTCAAAAGGGGCACAGCTAAAAGTAAAGATGTCAGAGCAAAGAAAGCCCGAGAACTGCTCAGGCAGTACCTTCGGCTGCATGTTTTTTCAGAATATTACCTGAGACCAAGGTCTGACTGAATTTTCCAGGATGAGGAGCTGGATTTTATCAACTACTCAAAGGGGACCAAAATGAGGTTACTTACTCATAATAATCAACCTTAGGAGGCAGATGTATAAACCAGATGCCAATGTCTTAATTTACAAATGAGCTAAAGTGATATTCTATTTGTTATGCAAGGAATCTCCTTCCTCATATCTAGACATTTGAGAAAATAAATTGTTAAATCATTTACTCATGTATTCATATATTCACTGGGTGTCTGTAGGGCACTGTGCTAGATATAAGTTGCAGTAGTACAAAGTAGATATACTCCCTTCTTTCCTGGAGTATTCATTTATTTCATAAATAGAAACAAAAATGTTATGCCAATAAAATATGATAATTTATATGATATGCATAAATAAAAGGTTTTGCCTAGATGCTCATGGTTACTAAAAAGATCTACATTTAGATATATCCTCGAGAAATTGTGGAATTTTTAAAAAATGTTAATTTATTCATTGATAGAGAGAGAGAGAGCGCGCATGAGCATGAGCTGGGGAGAGGCAGAGAGAAAATCTCAAGTAGGCTCCACACTGTCAGCACAGAGCCTGACACAGGACTTGATCTCATGACCCTGGGAGCATGACCTGAGCCAAAATCAAGAGTTAGAAGCTTAACCAACTGAGCCACCCAGGTGCCCCCCAATTTTAGAATTATAAAGATAAAAAGTGATGATAATTTTTCCATTTGCAACTACATGGATGGAGCTAGAGATTGTTATGCTAAATGAAGTAAGTCAGAGAAGGACAAATACCATATGATTTCACTCATATGTGGAATTTAAGAAACACAACAAATGAGCACAGGGGAAAAAGAGAGAGAGAGAGACACAAACCAAGAAACAGACTCATAGCTATAGAGAACAAACTGATGAGGGGAAGTGGGTGGGGGGATGGGCTAAACAGGTGATGAGGATTAAGGAGGGTACTTGTTGTGATGAGCACTGGATATTATATGGAAGTGTCGAATCACTAAATTGTACACTTGAGACTAATATTACACTATATGTTAACTAACTGGAATTTAAATAAAAATTAAAAAAAAGAACAGTAATAATAATAATAATAATAATAATAATAAAGCATTGTAATAGGTAACCTTGGATAAATGCTTGCTATTAATCCCTTTAAATATGTCATATCACTGAACTTCATAACCTTCTGAGTATGAGGTGCAGTTTTATTCCCACTTTATTGATGAGAAAATTAAGGATTAGAGAGGTCAAGTAAATTCCCTTGGGCCTCACATCTTTTTTTTGTTTCTATTTTCTTTTTTTTAAGTTTATTTATTTTGAGAGAGAGAGAGAGCAGGGGAGGGACAGAGAGAGAGAGGGAGAGAGAGAATCCCAAGCAGGCTCCATGCTGACATTGGGTCTCAAATTTAGGAACCGTAACATCATGACCTGAGCAGAAATCAAGATGGAAATCAGAAGCTTAACCAACTGAGCCACCCAGGCACCCCAGGACCCACATGTTTTAAATGTTTTTTTTACTTGGAGCGTCTGGTTCCAAATCTCATACTTATGACCTACATGTTACCTGCTCTCACAACTAACTAACTAACTAACTAAATAAATAAATAAATAAATAAGAATGAAGAAGTAGAAAAAAAGAGAGTTGGGGGAAGGATATCAGTCACAGAAATAGAAGATAGCCAGACCAGTGTCAGGTATACTACCTGTAATATTAAATGCTAGAATGTAATGAATCAATGTTGAAAGAGATTTTAACAGCGTTTCTTTTAATGCAGGTTATTTCTACCAAGATGTCGTTTTTCCATTTTATATTTATTCTCACTGAGTTTAATTCATGAGGCTGATCTTTTAATGAACTGGTACTCATTAGTGGGATCTTTCTACAGTCCTATATAAACAGATCACAGGTGTATAGGAGGAACTTTTAATATACAAATCAAAGAAGAAGTAAGCCTCAGACAAGGTTTCCTTTTAAGATGAGACCAATTGGTAGTTAGGTAATTTGTAAGACTTGGTGATAAAATCAGGTTGATAGCAAATGGCCTTGAGCACTTGGCTAATGAGAATACATATAGTTAGGCGATCCTTGTCTCTGTCTAAATCAATGTCTTTTACCTTTTCCATTAAGCCAGGATGATTTTGAATATACAAAACCAGAGTAAAAGAGGGTAAAGCTAGTGGCAGAGATTCTGTCCTTTTATCTGACCAACAGTGACTTCTGCGAACATCTACCATTTTTTTGTGGGTAAAATTTATGCTAATAAATGACAATCACACTACTCTCTCTCCTCCATATGTCCTATTTTCTCTTATGCCATACTACATATCTACATATGAGTACCTGCATAAACAATGTATGCTATAACTTATGCCAATATATATTGATAAAGACTTAAGACTTAGAATTTTCCTAACTTATCATTCACTTTGTCATTCAGTTAAAACTAATTGCACACGTAATGAAAACCTGCAGTGTACTGAGGACCGCAGTGTGGAATTCTAGGAAGACAGGATGACAGGGGAAGCAGACATTTGTATTATCCCAAATTCCCATAAAAAACTGACAGACAAAACAGATATCAAAAGCAAAAATATATGACTAACTTTTACAGTGGCATACAAGCAGGTGAGGATAAAACACCGGTAGCCACAAGAGGTGTTATCAGCATCTGTGCAGCAACTAGGAGAGGAAAACAGTGGGGAGACTGGGGACCTATAATAGAAGAACCTCCAGAGAGTTGGAGATATTAACCTGGAAGGGACAGTGGACCTTGCTAACAAGAGATTGGATTTTACCCAGTCCAATCACCAATGAGTACAAGTGGCACACAGTGAGAAGGTCTGGAAGGAATAGAATGATCTAGACCTAGTGAACTCTCAAAATTCAACAGCCAGAGCGCTCTTCTTCAACAGTGCCCCACATGGCAGAGAAATCTCTGGGCATGGAATCAATACAGAACTTGACAGAAACAGTAGAGTCAAGGGAAAAAAAGTTGAGTTAAAAGTCAGGAAGGGTAACAGAGCGAAGACAATTCAGAAAGCAAGCCACCGGAAGTAACCCTACTGAAAACCAACAGAAGAGGAAGCTTTGTGAAGTTAGAAAGCTATCAGGTCCAAGATCACTCCTAAAAGTTTAGAGAAACTAAAATTAAAATGAGCAACATAAAAGTAATGATTTTAATTCCATTAAAAAGATAGAATAAGGAGCAGAACATTTTAGAAAATGACAGCATGCCAAAAACAATTGAAGATAGAAAAAAAGATTTATTCTACAGATGATAGGAATGCCTGAAGAAATAAACCAAAGCCAACAAATGGAATAAATAATAAAAATTATAATTCCAAAAAAATGTCCTAAAAAAAAGATTTGAAAACACACATTTAAAGACCATACTAGATACCTGAGAATTGTGATTCAGGATAGCCAAAATCAGATTTTTCTTATAAAATTATGGAGTTTAAAAATGAAAATTTCTTTAGGCTTAGGTAAAAATGCACACGACTTCAAGGGAAGATTAGATTGTTATCAGACATTTTAACATCAATGTCTTATGCCATAAAAACAAATAGAATAACATTTAAAATATTCAGGGAAATAAAAATGCAAGCCAAAGATATTTCCAGTAAAACTTATGTTCAAGCATAAAAGGCATTCAAAATATTTATTGAAATGGAAGAGCTAAGTGAATTTTTCCTACTGAGTTCTTCCTGAGGAATCTACTAGAGAAAAGCTTCATATGAGCAAAATGCCCAGAGAATCATTAATATCAAGATGTAGTTTTGAGCATTAAGTTTATGTAGCTACAAAACTAAAATTAAATGAGGGCTAAAAGGGAGTGAATATATATTTATGGCATAATTTATGTATATTTTGACAATGTGGATGTAGAAAAACTATTAAGAAAATGGGAGGGAAAATGGAAATAGCATATGCAAAAACAAAATTAAATATATTAGGATTATAATCAGTGATGACAGTATTTTTATACTAATGTTTTTATAAAATGGAATAAAACAAATGAAAAACTATAGAATATTAGTTACATGTGTACTGTTTTTCCGAGACTATTATTGTATATATTATGTTTTTGGCATTGGATAAGGAAAATAAAAAATTATGGGATATTTCTGGGGCTCCTGGGTGGCTCAGTTGGTTAAGTGTCCAACTTCAGCTCAGGACATGATCTTGCAGTTCATGAGAGGGAGCCCTGCATCGAGCTCCGTGCTGACAGCTCAGAGCTTGGAGCCTACTTCGGATTCTGTGTCTCCCTCTCTCTGTCCCTCCCCTGCTCAAACCTCTGTCTCTCCCTCTCTTTATCTCAAAAGCAAATAAACATTAAAAAAATATATGGGATATTTCAATTTTATCGTATTATATGCTTATGGAAATCAAGGTTGTCAGTGGAGAAAAAGATATGGGTGTAACATGGAAAAAAATCAGTGAAACTACGTAGTACTATATTTGAATTGGAAATACCAGAATAAACTCATGAGATAAGTTACATTTAAAAATTAAACATGTGTGCATGTGTATATAAATACATGTATATGTACTCTGTGTGTGTGTGTATGTGTGTGTGTGTGTGTGTGTGTATTTCTAAGTCCGTGTACTGAACAGGTCTATAGATAATGGTAACCCCTACCCATGAGCATCCTTAGTGCTCAGTTTTGTAGTCTTGAAATGCCAAGTCCCATTAAAAGAAACCAGTGCTTCTGGGTGAATGATGAATCCATGGTCTGGAGAAGAAAATGTACAAGATAAGCGTGGAATATTCTGCCATATCAGATAGCAGAGAATATATCAACAGCTCTAAAAATAATGTCAAAAGAACTCAGGGAATAACTTCAAGTGGCTCCCACTGTTTAAAGATGGAACAACTTGACTTTTAAGATACCAATTTCAGTGTATTGCAACCTATAAAATATGTTGAAATTGATGAGTACAGAATGATATTAAAAAGCCAGTTGGTTACCTTTCCAGGATCACAGGCACCTGATTCATTATCTTGGCAACTAACAAATAACAAGAAAACAACAAGCACTTATTTTTCCCGTCCAATATTCCTATAACTTTGGGTAGGCAAATAAAGCATGGTTTCTCTTTACAAGGAAAATGTCTCTTTATAAAATTATTTTAGTTAATAAATGAAAACAAAATGATATAATTCAAAAATCTCTATTTTACACTGCCAGTGAATAAATGGATCTGCAATAAGCATCAACGGCCATTAACGTCATTGATGTTAACATCCCATAACAGGAGAGAAAATTATGTGCCTTCTAATGAAAGAACATGATGCCATCTACAGCCTTGTCAAAGACTTAATGTGGATAAAACCTGAGTCTGATCAAGTAGGAAATAGTGTGGACATAAGAGCATGTTACAGAGTTTATAATATTTAAAATTTTTTTTTCAACGTTTATTTATTTTGGGGACAGAGAGAGATAGAGCATGAACGGGGGAGGGGCAGAGAGAGAGGGAGACACAGAATCGGAAACAGGCTCCAGGCTCTGAGCCATCAGCCCAGAGCCCGACGCGGGGCTCGAACTCACGGACCGCGAGATCGTGACCTGGCTGAAGTCGGATGCTTAACCGACTGCGCCACCCAGGCGCCCCCAGAGTTTATAATATTTAAAAAAAAAATCAGATTGTGAGAAAATCTACAGATTAAGTGGCCTTTGATCTTTCACAGAAACTTGGAAGAAAAAGAAAGAGGTGGAAGGGGAAACTATAGATTAAAAGAAGCCTAAAAGATATATATACAATTTTTTTTTTAATCAGGTGAGATTAAACTCTACTGTCTGAGGATGCATACTTGGGCGATAAAACCAGAAAGGAATTCAAGGAAGTAATGACTATAAAAGCAAAATTTAAAAAAAATTTTTAATTTATTGTTGAGAGGGAGAGACAGAGTATGAGTGGGGGAGGGGTAGAGAGAGAGGGAGACAGAATCCGAAGCAGGCTCCAGGCTCTGAGCTGTCAGCACAGAGCCCAACACAAGAATGGAACTCAAGAATGAGATCATGATCTGAGCTGAAGTCAGACACTTAACGGACTGAGTCACTCAGTTGCCTCATATTGTCTTCTCTTTAAAGATGGAGACACTGTGAAATAAGTCATACAGAGAAAGACAGATACTGTATGTTTTCACTCTAATGTGGATCCTGAGAAACTTGACAGAAGACCATGAAGGAAGGGAAGGGGGGGGGGGGAGTTAGAGAGGGAGGGAGGCAAACCATAAGAGACTCTTTTTTTAAAAAAAAAATTAATGTTTATTTATTTTTGAGAAAGAGGGAGAGACAGAGCATGAGCAGGGGAGGGGCAGAGAGAGAGGGAGACAGGCTCCAGGCTCTGAGCTGTCAGCACAGAGCCCAACGCGGGACTCAAACTCACAAACCGCGAGATCATGACCTGAACCGAAGTTGGATGCTCAGCCGACTGAGCCACCCAGGCACCCCCATAAAGAGACTCTTAAAGACTGAGAATGAACTGAGGGTTGAAGGGCAGTGGGAGGGAGGGGAAAGTGGGTGATGGCCATTGAGGAGGGCATCTGTTGGGATGAGCACTGGGTGTTGTATGGAAATCAATTTGACAATTCCATATTTAAAAAAATAAATAAAGATGGAGACACTGTGAATCATTGTCAGTTACAAACAAGGTGAAATTTGGAATTAGAACTTAACTCTTTGATTTCCAAAAGTATTCCTTCCTTCTTCCCTCCCTCCCTTCATCCTTTCCTTTCCTTTCCTTTCCTTTCCTTTCCTTTCCTTTCCTTTCCTTTCCTTTCCTTTCCTTTCCTTTCCTTTTTCTTTTTTCTTTTCTCTTTTCTTCTCTTCTCTTTTCTTTTCTTTTCTTTTCTTTTCTTTTCTTTTCTTTTCCCTTTCTTTCCTTTCTTCCTTCTTTTGTTTTTCATAATTCAGCTATCTTTACAAATGCATTACCATAACAATTAAAATCATAATAGCTCCCTGTAATAGGGTGTAATTGTAAACAGGACAACTAAAACAGAAATAAATATTAAGGGCATTAAAAAATACTTGTTTTGCCTACCCCAGTTTACGAAATTTAATTTTATCTGTTTTTCTAAGTTCTCATGATAGACTTGAGGAAGCAGGAATGTCATTCACTGACAAACTGATGAAATAAAACTAAAAATACATTTTTTTCCGGGGTGTCCGGGTGGCTCAGCTGGATGAGCGTCCAGCTCTTGATTTCAGCTCAGGTCATGATCTCGCAGTTTCATGGTTTTGAGCCATGCATTGGGTTCTGTGCTGACAGTGTGGAGCCTGCTTGGGATTCTCTTTCTGTCCCTCTCTCTCTGCCCCTCCACCACTTATACTTTGTCTGTCTCTCTCAAATAAATAAACCTAAAATAAAATAAAATTTTTCCAACTTAGAAATCCTCTCCACAAAGGTGGAGAGTAGAGAAGGAAAAAAGTTTTATTATGGAATAAGCATTACGCCAATCTGTGGCATGTATCACAAACAATCTGCTAAGAGATTTCAGACTGAAAGAAAGCCCACCCTTTCATGGTCAAGCACATAGAATTCATTACAAATCTGTTTTCAAGTAAGAGTACTTGAAAATGGCATCATTTACTACACATAGTTCACCTAACTTTACCTAGTAATTGGGTTGATCATCTGTGTTAGCTAATTGAATTTATCTAGGAGAATGAAAATTCCTCATTTGTTTATGACAGGAGGCATTTTTATAACTTAGGGTAGGGCAGCAATCAAAGTCAGGCTCCTACCCTTCCACAGAAACAAGAGATAGGGGTGTTAGCTCCCTTGATGTTTACCTTTCAAAAAGATAGCTCTCTGGTTTTTGAGAAAAAAAACAAACAAAACAAAGCAAAACAAAAAAAATACATTTCAGGGTTGTAAAGCTGACAAAAGGCCTATCTAGTTTTCAAAATAAATTGTACATAGTTAAAAATATTTATAGCTAGAAAGTTTTGAAAATAAATGCTCAAAGAAAAAGAGGGGAAGGAAATCTCTTGCCTTATTTTCAACACTAAGAATTAATCCTCTTATCTTTAATTTGTATTTGCTCTTGTTCATATAAGAATATCACCGTAAGAGGTTATTTTTCTTAAGGTTATCACAGAAAGATGCCATTTTCTTTTTCTTTGAACAGATTAAGCTATGATAATATTATCTTCTTTGGATTATTAGAAGTGGAATGTATATAATTCTGAAAAGATGATTCTTTTCTTATGTGCCTTTAATATGTCTGTATTTGGGTTATTATTATTTTTGTTTTGTTTTGTTTTGTTTTCACATGAGTGCCCTTTTTCCTGTTAAACTTGAAACTCCTCAAGGGCAGGGGTCATACTGACTTTTTCCTTTGTGTTTCCTCAGGGTATCTAGAGTAGCCCTTTCATGCCTGTTGGGTGTTCCATAGCTGTTATTCAGGCAACTCTTGAAATTATGGTTATCTGTTTTGGGTGTTAGCTGCTGCTATAAATAGAGACACTTCTGCTTGAGAAATATCTCAGACTTATTTCTTCTGTCATTTTCCTCTTCCCTCGTTAAAGCCCAATGCATCCTAGGACTAATTTATGTTTTGTTTTTTTTTTTTTTCAAAGAATGTTTCTGTCTGAAGTTTTGCTACATTAAATAGAAAATTTAATAAGCCTTTACAGGAGAGACAAATCACTGAAAGTTTTTTGATGTTCAGTCTCTTAATTAAAAATCTCGTGTCCCTTTCTTGGACTGAGGAAAGATACCTATGAATAACCCTCAGTGATGGTTAATGTCTGGGACGGCTGAGTTAGACCCAACATTTTCGGTAATTTGTTGAACAGATTTGGAGTAGAATAACTATTTAGGAACCTCCACTTAACTCCCATACAGAAGGAATGTTATTACTTTTTAAGGTAATCATTTTTAATCATTATTGTTCAAATGTTTGCTTTGCTAAAAAAAAAATACTCTTTTGACCTTACTACTTATGCCCAGTATCTGTATCATAAATCTGATTCTTTCTTCCAGAAACAAAAATGTTTCTGTTGGGATTTTATTACTGATCAAGAATGCTTTTATTACTGTATCAGAATTATTTATACAGTAAGCTCCTTGAGGGTAGCTTACCCTGTTTTATACACTTCTATAACTTAGCACAAGACAGACTCTAAATAAATGTCTTGAATTTATTGGTGGAAATGGTAGAGGATTGTATTTATTAGATGTCATAGAATAACAGTTCTTAGGGACTTGACTATGTTTTACCACCTCCATTTTTCTGCTATGTCTTCAGTAATTCAGATTATAGAAGAGGTAGTGTTGCTTTCCACTGTGAGATCCAGGCAGAGCCACCAGAAAACAGCCAGGACTCCTAACTCAGTGCCTCTTGAGCTGTGTGGCTCTGGGCAGTTCTCATCAGCTCACTTTGCCTGGTTGTCCTATAAGCCATGGATATTTTGCAAACAATATTCCCTTCAGTGATCTACCCAGGAGCCCTGTCTGGCTTCCACCTCCTGCTCTGTTTTCTATAAAGTTTTAGAGGGGAGCTTTAGCTATAGTTTTCATCTTCCTTGATACAACATCCAAGGAGCAGCTGGGAGCAAAAAAGATTCAAATAAGCAATCAATCACAATAACACTCATAGAGTCTCTCCCCCAGTATTTGACATTTTCTTGACATGCTATCAGAGCATTTCTCACTTGACTAGTAAGCCAGGAAAACAATTACTGGGTCACAGGAACTGAAAAGGAAAAAAAAAGTTGGGGGGGGGGGTGGGAGAAGGGAGAAAGAAAGAAAAAAAAAGAAAGAAAGAACAAGAGTCCTAAACACAGCTAAAAATTGTTAAAGCCATGACATCCTGAAATAAATGGAAGGTTGCTCAATGGTACTCATGGAAATGGCACAAAAACACAAAGCTCTATAAAAGAGGCAAATATGTGGGAAGGAAAAGAAAATATTTCTTAGGTTTGGAGGGCAGTGTTGATTTGGGGTTATCAGGAACATTCATAAATCATTTAAGATTTCCTTGGAATATCACTACATTAGCAGTTAGTGAATGGATCCAGTAAGAATGTGTTTTTAAAGTTAGTGACAGTATCTATCCTTGGTGACCATATTTTCTGGTAACACAGAAAAACAGCACTAAATTATAGGGAAATAGGAGCTTAGGAAAAGGGTGGTTTGCTCCTGAAAGATGCACTCTAATTTCCTGAAACTAATCAGATGGTGAGGAGTGAAAGCAGAGGAGAAATGCAGGGAGCCGGGATATTAACAAGAGAATATGCAATGTATAAAAAACTTTTCCAGTGATGTTGCTCAGGAGGTAGATGATAGTTACGGACGAAGGTGGGTAAAGACAAGTTCCACAGTGCCATTTTGTATTGGTTAAGTAGTGGTCTTTATGAGGGCAATTTGCAAACCAGGGCCCATAAGGAGAGGCACATGTACCAACATCTTGTCATCCTATCATAGAGAACCCTTGGGACCTAAGTGAAGTTGCTAGAGCTATAGTGGTGTATTCTCTGGAGGAAGCAGAGAATACAAAATTTTGTGGCCTTTCTGCTCTATACAGGAAGCATGTGTGCATTGTTATCTGGAGCCCAGGGCAAAGCTGGGTTCCAGAAAGCTTGGGTTTGGATGACAGATTATATGGGATTTGGTTGGGAAAGCCCACATACCTGGCAAATTTGGAGCTCTTGGAAGGTTGTAGCCTGCTATGCTTTGAGAAGGTTGCCAATGCTGAGTGGGATGCTGACTTCAGTTACAGCCCTCCTCATGGATGAGAGGCCAAGTCTGAGGTCCTAGTGAGCAGATGGAGCTAGTTATTCGAGCAAACCAGAATATTACCAGAATTATTTATCTAGACAATAGCATCAAAAAGGGCTCATTGGAGAGCAGCCTTATGGAGAACAGAGAATTTCAGTTAATAAACTGACAAATATTTAAAGAATACTAACTAGGTAGTTAGCTTTATATCCCTTCATCTAGTATTTATAACACTGCATTTTACAGATTGGGAAACAGATCTTTTAGAGGATCAAGTCCTAAGTATTATGCTAGGTTTGATTTCAGTTAGGGAAAAGATGGAACTATGATTTAAGTACTTGTATCCATGATGGCTAGAGATTGCTAAGACTTTCTCAGGAATATGCTTGGCATTTATAGGATTTTAGAGATTTAAAATGAACTGATTAAAGCTAAAGCCACCTTTAATCAGTATCACCATCATTGGAATCCTACCCTATTAATAACCATTATTATACCTACAATTGATAGATCACTTTATGGTTTGTATATACCTTAACTTATTTATGAGATAGTTACACTTATCTCTTTTTTCTTTTCTTTTCTTTTTTTTTTTTTAAGGATGAGGAAACTAAAGTTCAGAGCATTTAGGTAATTAGGAAATTTCCCCAAGAGCTACAATTTGAATCAAGGCCTTCTATATGTCAGCTCTTCTATGTTGTATGTATCAGCTCATTTTCTGAAATCACAAACAACTTTAGGAATGGCGGCTCATACATGCTAGGACATGCCAAAAATGTTTTGCAAAGTAGTTTTTGATATTCCAGTTATACAATGAGTAAAGTGATGTCAGGGTCAAATCATAGTTCCAAATGAGTTATATCCTTGAAGTGTTATACTTATTATATACATTACCATGATAGTTCTCATTCCCATTCTTATTAAGACTACATCAGAATTAAATTTGGCCTTTATGCTCCTGAGTATAAAGACATTTCAAAGCCATTTTTAAAGTACTGATTTAGAATAGGATTGTCAAGGTCTATGAGGTTGCTATTATCTCCACCATTGTAAATGAGCAGAAATAGCTGAGAGCAATAGACCTTTATTGCAGACATATAGGAGAGATATGTAAGAACATTATGATGATGTTCTTCTCCATTTTCACCTATTGAAGAGGATTTGTAGATCTTAAATGCTTTCTATTTTTTTTTTATTTCTTTTTTTTTTTTTTAAATGCTTTCTAAGTAGCCCATAATACAAAAGGAGAGTCCTTAGTTTAGCATTACCCAGAGGCCATGGTAACATCTTCAGTAAAACAGCATCTTTTTTACCTTCCTGCCTTTTTCCCCTTCTCCGGCTTGGCAGAGAATCAGAAAACATTCATGGATTTAGACTTGGCAAAGAAGGAGCAGCTCCCTTCTACTAACATCATGATTGTAAAAGCCACTCATTTTTATTACTCTATATAAGAAATCATTAATAAACCATTTGTCATATTTTGTTTCTTTTAATCCATACATTAAGTCTGCAAGGAAAATGTTATTCCAAATATTATTTAGATGGAGCCACTAAGACCTAGAGAGGTTAAGTGATTTGCTCAAGGTGACAGAGCTGATAAATGGAAAAGGTTGGGCTCAGTTTGAATCTTCTGATTCCACAGGTTTTGTTCTTTGTACTACTCCATTGTGTTTACTAATTAATAATTTTCTGTACTTGTATGTTAAAAAAAAGCTAACATATTTTTTCTTTAATAGATATAGGCCTATTCAGATTATTGTATAATTTTTTTTAATGTTTTAATTTTTTTGAAGTTTATTTATTTGGAGAGAGAGAGAGAGCACTTGAGCATGAGTAGAGGAGGGACACAGAGAGAGAGGGAGAGAGAATCCCAAGAAGGCTTGGTACTTTTAGTGCAGAGCCTGATGCGGGACTTGATCTCACAAACTGTGAGATCATGACCTGAGCCAAAAACAAGAGTTGGTACCTTAACCTACTGAGCCACCCAGATGCCCCCATTTGTATTTTTATTCTTAAATAACTTACACAACTTATTTATCTAGCTCTAAAATGAGAACTCCTACTTATATTCAGAAGCCTATTATTTAATCAGTTTTAATA
Source organism: Prionailurus bengalensis (assembly GCF_016509475.1). Classification (NCBI taxonomy): domain Eukaryota; kingdom Metazoa; phylum Chordata; class Mammalia; order Carnivora; family Felidae; genus Prionailurus; species Prionailurus bengalensis. Next base: position 51,857,749 of record NC_057359.1, on the reverse strand, counting down.
ATTTTAAGTTTAACATATTTAAAACTTCCACATATTGCTAACATTCTGTGATTTATGCTACTAAAGAGTATAAAAATCAATTTGACATGACTATATGATTTGCCTTAAGTATTTTATAGTATTCATCTTTTTTATTAAATTCTGGGAATATTTTTAATGACATATATCCACTTTTCTTAAAAACTCAGAATTAATTTTTACACTTACCATTAATATAGTTTTAATGTTATAGAATATGTTTGTTTCAAAACAAGTCTGTACTAAAACAATTGTATTTTAAAAATGAACAGATAAAAGGCTTAGAACACTAGTCTACATGTTCTATAATGATGTTCTCAAACTGTGCAGATCATAGCAATCATTAAACATAGAGCTTCCCTAGGGCCCTGTCATGTAGATTTGGATTTGAATGAAGCACCAAAATTTATATTTCTAACAAGTACCTTCAGGGATTCTTCTAATCCTGGAAGTTTGGGAAACACTGTGCTATATATATCAACTTTGGAATGATTTCCAGCCATGCAAAAGCTACCATTTCAGCATCAGGCATATTTGTGATCTAGCCTAAGCTCTAATACTTACCAGATGAGTGACTCATGGCAAGGTGTTTGTGAACAATAATCCTCTGTTGGAAGAAGGTGAGAATTAAATGGAAGAAGCACCTACTATAATGTTCAGTGAGGTGATACACAGTAGATAGTAAATATTTGTTCCCTTTCCTCCCTCCTAGTGTATTAGAATAGTTGAGAAATACTCTGAAAGGAAATACAGACACCTAGTAGACACCTGTAGTAGAGGGCATTTTATTAAAATATAAAGTGTGTGTGTCTATGTGTATATGTACATGTGTTTGTGTTCTGTGTTTTCATCTAACAAATTTAGGATGGGAAAAATCAAAATTAGTGCAAAATGTATTTGCATGAAGAAATTATTGGAATGTAATTTTTTTTCTCTTTAATTTTACTTTCAAATACTACTATTTTATTTTGTTGTAAATATTTATTAATTGCTGAGTGCCTTACACACATTATATTTTTAACTCGGATGATACCCCCATGAAGTTTTCTTTCCCTTACTTGCCTGTCTGTATGCCAGGGTGCACATAGGCTAAGTTACTTGCCAAGTTTGCCTACTAGTGGTAGAGCCAGGATCTGGTCCTTGCTCTTTCTGATTCAAATGCACATCCTAATCTGTAACATGATCTCCTTCCAGTGTCCTTTATCCTCTTCCCATTCTGGATCCCAAATTTGCTTCCCTATTTAGGGTTAATTAAATAAGAAAAGCGGGGAGCCTGGGTGGCTCAGTCTGTTGAGCATCTAATTCTTGATTTCAGCTCAGGTCGTGATATGGTTCATGGGATCAAGCCCCATATCGGAGTCTACTTGGGATTCTCTCTCCCTCTCTCTGCCCCTACCTTGCTCATGCATGTGTTCTCAATCTCTGTCTCTCAAAATAAATAAACATTAATACAAATTAATAAGTAAAGAAGAAGAGCAATACAGAAATTGAAAGCGTCCCCCATGGCCCCTCAGTATTCAGTTATGTTGCAGTGTGTTCTTGAAGTTGTAAACAGCTCAGGATTAATTGCCATGTAAGACATTATCTGCTATGATTTAGGCCATCATCTTTGAGGACTAGCTCTGAAAAGAGTAGCTGATTTTCTCCTTGATTCTGCCTTCACATTTTGTAACCTTGTCATATCAATGTCCTTTTCTCAGTAAGGAGGTAAGAGCTGAATGAATGGAATACCTCTCTCTGAAGATTAAAAAAAGGAGACTGTCCTATTTAAAGTCAAAGGAAGAGTTTAGCGAAGCCCTGAGGTGCTAAGTAATACTGCAGCTCCAGATCAAGCTCGCCTTGTTCCCTGGAATTATTTCTCTTGGGGTCACTCTTATAGTGCAAGTGTAGACCTGTGAGGACTTCTCTAAAACCCTCCCAAATAGTTCACCTGGGGTTTTGTGTGAGTAATCTTCTTTTGAGCCACAGGACAAAAAAGCTTTCCAGCTGATTATACTGTGAAATATCAAGAGTCTGTATCACAGTCGGCCTTTTCCACTAATGTGCTTTGTGACCTGAAAGTGTTAATGATGTGCCCCATTCACTGGGTAGTTACTGAATGCCAGACACAGTGACCTTTCCCAGACAGTATTATCATCTCCATTTTATATAGAAGTAAAATGAGGAGCCTAGAGGTTAAATAACTTGCCCCAGACACAGAGACAGAAATTGGGAGAGCCAGAATGTGAAATTAGGCTGTCATGCTCCCAAGTCAGCACTCTTCTCTTTACAAAGTCCAAACAAAGCCTGGTATCCCACACTTAAGATGAGGAGGGATAGAACTGTGTGGAGTTAGAGACCAGACGAAAAGGTTTCCAAACTTTCTATCCATCTCATGAATCCCTTCCGCTTAACTTGGTAAATGTGGGGAAGAGACTGCTTACTTCTGAATATTTCTTAGGGATTTTGAGAAACAACCTGGATACGCTCTGCTGAGTACTTCACAGAGAAGTTGTTATACTAAATTTCTTCTGTGGAAAATACATGCTGTTATTTTTGTGAACATGTAGATTCCAACAAACATGGCGTGTCTCTGTGTATTTCTCTTTAAGCTGTGGCATGAATGATCACGTGGAATATCAAATGTTGTTCTGTTTGTAGCACACCTTTTATCATCTACCTGCAGATTTCTGAATGAATAACAACAGAGTTACTCACTCTGGCTATTCCACTTGATTGGAAATTGACTGTGTTTGGTCTCTAGGAGGAGCGCCATAGCTGGCTTTGGCAAAATTAGCAAGAGAAGTTATTCAAAGGGCCATTCTCCCTGCATTTGTCACTCCTGCTAGTCTCCTACTTCCTGATTCCACCAGGAGCTTAGTACTTACGCAGCATTTTCAGACCGTTCAAACCTGAGCCTGATATTATTTGTTAAATAAATTTAACACTATTTCTCTCCCAGGTCGTTGTGGGATGATATGAAGTATGTCTGACTTTGCTCATATATATATATATATATATATATATATATATGGTATATATGTCTGACTTTGCTCATTTATATATATATATATATATATGGTATATATGTCTGACTTTGCTCATTTATATATATATATATATATATATATATATGATGAAGACTTTAAAATATGTTAAAATAATTACCATTCAAAATAGTATCAAATGTCTGAAACACTTGGGGAGAAATCCGACTAATGATAGGCAATATTGGTTCACTGAAAATTGTATAATATTTCTGGGAGAAATTAAAAGGATCCAAATTGATGGAGTGATATACCATATTCATGGGTCAGATGACTGAATATTAAGACGTCACTTCTGAAATTGATCTATGAATTCAATGCAGATCCACTCAGAAGAAACACAAAGTGCAAAGTCCCTTAGGGACATGCTGTGTGTGCCAGGAAAACCACATCTATAGTAAACAGTGAGCCAACCTCTTCATCCTGAAGAAGACTGATTGCATTGCTGGATTGCATGATGCATTATTGCAATGCATTTTTTCACTTCTGGGTGAAAAGATGGTCATGACCTTGTGATTCTGGCACTCAGCAAGACATGTAAGAGCTCAAAATGTCCATGGAAGACTGCTTTCCAAAATCATGTGCCAAACACTATAATTAAACTTGATATACATATCTTATTTAAATTAAAAAAAGAACTGTATAAGGTGGACATTACTTCCCTCACATAATAGATGAAGAAATGGATGCTCAAAGAGGTTGAGTTCCCCAAGAATATGTGACCAGTTAGACATAAATATGTGACTCCAAACCTGTTGTTTTTCTCACCATAAATCATTACTTTTCCAATTGGGAAAGTGACACAATAAGGAAAGAGACCAGGATGGCAACAGAGGAAGCAGTTCTGAGCAACATCTTCAGACTACTAGACCCAACCAGGAAGACTTCAAAGTCATCTGCGGTGGGAACCAGAAGATAATGTATTCTCATGGCAGCTTCTGCTTTTTCTTCCAGTCTTCTAGGCTGGAGTGTTTCCCTTCCCACTGCAGTTTGGTTCCCTTCCCACTGCAGTTTGGTTTAGGACTCCTTGAGAGGAAAGTAGAATCTTGGCTTTACTCTACCTGATTCTTCCATCTGCAGAAGATGGGACTGAGGGTTGTACTTAAAGAACAGATGAAATAGAAGACTTACGACTCTCAGTTCCCATGACTGTTAGTTCCTCTCCTGATTCCAGAGCTGAGGAGGCTATGCCAGACAAATGAAAAAAAAAATGTACTTTAAAGTCAGATAACCCAAATAGGCAATTGCATTCTCTAATCATCAGTTTGTACATCAGTATAAAGAGATAGTTTAAGGTAAATGAGCTCTATGTTCCTTTAAATTTTGGTTCCCATTAAAACAGCTTCCAATTTCTCCTGGTTGCTTTTTCTCTTCTTTCTTTTCAGATAATCCTAGAAATATTTAGTTTGATTGTGTAAGAACAATACTAATGATAGTAATTTATGTGAAACCTTTAGCAATTATGCCTAATCACTGTGCAACACAATAATGATTATGCATGTCATTAAATATGCATCAGATTAATTTGGTTGTGAGTGTTATTTGATTACAACACTAAACTCTTCACATATTTATTCTTCAGAGTCTGTTGCTCATTGTAATATGGTCATCTGCTCACAAATTTAAAACTGTTGGGGTGCTTCATATAGGGTTCTTACTTCCACTGTATAATCAATGGCCTTGGACCAATCACCTCCTCTGAAGTAGTTTCTTTATTTTTTAAAACAAAGATGCTTGGGGCACATGGGTGGCTCAGTTGGTTAAGTGTCTGACTCTTGGTTTCAGCTCAGGTCATTATCTCATGGTTCATGGGTTCAAGCCCTTCATAGGGCTCTGGACTGGTGGCATAGAGCCTTCTTGGGATCCTCTCCCTCTCTCTGTGTCTCTCCCCTTCTCTCCCTCTCTCAAAATAAATAAATAAACTTTAAAAATAAAACAAATTAACATTAAAATATATAACTAAAAATAAAATAAATAAAATAAAATAAAATAAAATAAAATAAAATAAAATGCTTATGACGTGGATTTCTTAAAATGTCTGCCTTGCCATAGCATTTCTCTTTGGGTTTCTTGTCCCATCTTTAATTTCCCTGCTTTGTTTATTTTTATGTGTTTTCATTAAGGAACAGAATTTTATCTGAAAAGACAAATTCAGAAAGTAAAACATATCTATGTTTCCAAAAGGAAAGTGTAGATATTAATACTAGTTAGATAAAAATTTCTGCATGAATTTTGCTTACATTTTCCAGTTAACTGGTTAAAAATTGGTAAAACAAACCCAGTCAGACATAACTAGACAAGTGAATGAGACTCATTCAAAATGGTACCTATAGGGCAAAGCATCTAAATTGAGATTTCTAAAATAAAATCCTAAACTTATTATGCTATATATAGTTCCAGTATAGATTTCCAAGTCAAAATAAAATTTTGAAAAAATGCAGAGGAAGTTATTCAGGAATAGAATACCAAAGATGGGTTTATAGATACCATACAAAGACTCAGGACTTGAGAAGGCAAAGGGAACATTTTTTTCAGAAGGAAAGCTTTCCCTAGCAGATATTTGAACACAGTGATGGGTACGATACATCTGGGAAGTGTTGACAAGACAGGATCTCGTACCAGGGAGTGGGAAATTAAAGCCTTAGGATGAAGTAAGCGTAACTTTGTGATGGAAGGCTTTGAAAGTCATGTTGGATTTGTGATCTGAAGGTTAGGAAATTAGCTTACATTATTGCCAGAATATTTGCATTATTTTTTGCAGGTAACTTTAAGGTCATAAGCAAGAACTAGGCAAAGATGAGGCATTTCACCATTATAACCAAAATATGATCTCTTGAGAATGACTACACATCAAACAATCGAATTTGTATAAAAATTTACAACTACCATATGCTAGATAACTATGTATGCCTAGTTCTTTATCAATTTCTATTTTGATTTATTGTTAATGTTATAGCATTTTACATCTTTATTTTTGGCAATTTTGTCTACACTTGTGCTAAATGTTTGGAAGAGGCTTTTTTTTAAAAAGAATATAATTATACATATGTTGTCCTAATGAGTCCATAAAATTACCCAATTTTCTTTGGTATTCAGTCTAAGAACAACAACAGCAATAAACCCTTTGGGAACCTCTCAAGCAAATTTGATACTATTCATAGAAAATAAAATCTGATTAGTCTGTGAAAATCCCAGGTTATTAAGAACAATATATTCGGGATAGCAATCTAGCAAACTAACTGAAAACACTTGGATATGCTTCCCCACCCTCCTACAAAAACAATATTTTAGTCATGAATTATTTTGTAACAATGGTTACTTTTGATATGTATCTTTTATTCCCTTTTTTCTTGCAGTATCTTATTTAACAGTATTGACTCTTATCTTAATTAGGAGATGCTATTGGTTGAAAAATTCTAGTTGACAGAAATTATCTCAATAAAATGAACCACTATAGATGATTATCAGTGTAATTTATTTTCCAGAAAATGCACAGCACAAATCAAATGCAGGCTCTGATAAACACAAAGAAGAGCCATCTTCGGGGAAATGGGCTTTAATCAAAGAATATTTGAATTCTTTTTTTTTTTAAGTTTATTTATTTTGAGAGAGAGAGAGAGCATAAGAGAGAATGAGTCGGGGGAGGGACAGTGAGGGAGGGTGGGAGAGAGAGGGTCTCAAGCAGGCTCCACCCTCTTAGTGCAGAGCCTGACACGGGTCTTGAGCCCGTGAACTGTGAAACCATGACCTGAGCCGAAATCAAGACCCTTAATTGGACCCTTAATCGACTGAGCCACCCAGGCACCCCATCAAAGAGTATAACATTTATAATTGTCTCCAAATATCTACATTCTTTGTTTTCTCCTTGGAGTAGTATTGAATTATCAATATGTTTATAATTAAGTATCAAAGATGAGTCAAGAGAGCCCCAGTTGAAAGATACTGCCCTAGTCCTCAACAAGAACCCTGGCACCACCATCAAGACAAACCAAGTAGTTAATTATTCTTTTAAAATGGCAGAGAACAGGGACACCTGGGTGGCTCATTTGGTTAAGCGTCTGACTCTTGATTTCGGTTTAACTCATGATCTCACAGTTGGTGGGTTGGAGCCCTGTGTTGGGCTTCATGCTGACGGGACAGAGCCGGCTTGGGATTCTTGCTCCCTCCCTCTCTCTCTGCCCCTCCCTGCTCACATACTGTCTCTCAAAATAAATGAACTTAAAACAAAACAAAACAAAACAAAAGAACCACAATTACTAGTCATAAACAATGTTTTAATAAACTCTTTAAAAATAAATTTAAAAAGTTGGCCAAGAACAACTTTTCTTTCCTTGTGTGGTATGTAGCTACCTGCCAGTGGCTTGTAAATGTGAAGTATGGATATTTAGAACTTCCTACCTCCCAAAATAAAAGCAGCTGTGCCCATAGGTTGTTCTTCCATGTTTATAGCTTCTAGTTAAATCCCATATCAGATTGCTTCCTCCTAATGGGTACTTTCTGAAGTTATCTGAATTTTTTTTTTATAGAATGCAGCTTCATCCAATAAAAATATAATAATAACTAATTTGTTTTTTGTTGTTCTTTAGGAGTTACTATAGGTCAGGAAATTTCTCAAGTTCTTGACACTCAGAAATGTAATTTAATCCTCATCACAGCCCTGAGGTAGATACGATTTTATTAATTTTGGAAAGGGAAAAAGTGAGGCACAGAAAAGTTAAAGAAGTTTTCCAGGTCACAGAGCAAGCAAATGGTCAGACCAGGATTCAGATACAGGCTGGTGGACTTCAGAAGCCAATTTCATAATGATCTCACTATTGCTGCCATTTATCTGTGCTTAATATATGTCAGGGACTGTACCGAGTACTTTATTTATGCTATTTCATTGATCTTACGTCAAAGAAGTCGGTAGGTGATATTATCATCCTTATTTTATAGACATAAAAGCTGAGGTTCATAGAACCTTGGAACACATACATAACATGAAAAAGTCGAGATCTGAATTTAGGTTTTCTTTCTCCAAAGGCTGAGTTCTTAACAACTCCATTATAATTCTATCCTATGCACTCTTTATATAATCTTTAAGAAATCGACCACTTTAAAAAACATCTTTACCAATTCAATATACATTGCCAAACTCATCTGAAAAACAGGGTTGTCTTCCCTGAATCTAAATGAACTACAGAGGAACTTCCCTATGGTGCCTTCCAGAGATAACATTTCTCAGACATTACATAGCTTGTCAAATCAAGAGTTATTTGAAACTAACTAGATTAGCAAATAGGTTTTGCCTTTTAGAGAATGATTTTACCTGAGGGAGAGTTATACAATGAAAATAAAGAGTCCTAAAATGTATGGCTTATTTAGCATGACTATTAAATAGTAGGAAAATGTGTATGTTTAATTTTATAGGTAGATGTAATCATCAAATTATTCATCAAAATTGTTAGCTAAATTCAATACATTCACCTATAATATGCAGTCAGCAAAATTTTAGAGCACGATTCTATTGTTGATCGTCAAACTGTTGTCCGCAATGCTGTTCTGCTTTGGTTTCTTTGATGCTTTGTGTCTTGTTGACCTTCTGTTTACCAGAGACTGCATGAGGCAATTTTGATCATAGATCCTTTCTTTCTTTTTTTTTTTTTTTCAACGTTTATTTATTTTTGGGACAGAGAGAGACAGAGCATGAACGGGGGAGGGGCAGAGAGAGAGGGAGACACAGAATCAGAAACAGGCTCCAGGCTCCGAGCCATCAGCCCAGAGCCTGACGCGGGGCTCGAACTCACGGACCGCGAGATCGTGACCTGGCTGAAGTCGGACGCTTAACCGACTGCGCCACCCAGGCGCCCCCATAGATCCTTTCTATCTTAATGCTGAAAGGAACTTCAAAAATGATTTAGTCCAAATCCATTGAGGAAGCTGAGCTGTGAAGAAGTGTGGTCGAGGTAATAAACTGTAGAACTGGCACTAGTGTTCCCCTGTCCATTGTGTCCTTATGATGTAAATACAGCCAGACCTATGTTGTATGTGATTCCTTATTTCATCATATCTTCATGAATATCATCATCATTTACTCTGTGCTTCAGTGAGGGGAGGAAACAGGGTAAGCATAAGGTATAAAATATTTTCTTTTTTGGTCAAAACAAAATTACCATAAAAAATTCGTTTTAGTTGTAGTTTTTTACTTTTATACTGGAAGCTTAGAAGTAAATCCTTGTTAGCCCCAAAACTCTTCCCTTTAAAGTTCTAGAATGCTACATTATTAAAATACCTAAGGTAAGAAGTAACTAGCCTAATTTCAGAAGCAATTCCTGATCACTATAATTAAATACTGCCCAGAAAAAAACAAAAAACAAAAAACAAAAAAACCCCAACACTCAGAACCTAAAGAATCCATCTAACATTTTGTGTTTGATTAGTTAATCCTCTGGAGACCAATTAAAATATTGATTGTATAATGGTGTCTATTAAAAAGAAAAATACATTTCAAATGAAATTCATAGAAGAAAAATCTAGTTATTAGTATAGTTAAAAAAAAACAAACTTTTAGAAGAACTAGAAATCTTTGGAAATCAGTGATAATCACAGAACACTTGTATCAACTAAAATCTAAGGCCAAAATGGCTAGCAGAAGATTTAGCAGTATAGAAGCTCCCAAGACAGAAAAATGGAAGAGTTTTAGTGGCTTGAAGGAATCTTTCTTAAGAAGGGGACTAGAAATAGATAGCAACTAACTCTGTTGAACAGATCTGCCTGTGGAGAAAGTACACTTGTTGCATCCAGGCAGGATTTCAAATGTAAAACACGGCATATTAACAAATTAACAAATTAAATATTAACAAATGATAATTTGTACTATCATTTATTTGTTAATAGCTAACATTTTTTACTACTATCTTGAATCTATACATTTTACACATTTTATCTCTGAATTCTTGCAACAGCCTTCTAATGTATTTATTTGTTGCTTTCTCCATTGTGTGGAGCATAAATATGAAGTTCAATATCAAATAACTCAAAAGTTGCAGAGCTAGGATGTGAACCCAGAACTGTCTGTTCCAAAGTCCTGCCTTTGTAACTACTCTGTCATTTTTGTATCTTTCACCACATCATCTTTTCTATTTACCTAGTGTACTTACTTGATAATATCACATAATTCATCGGGTTTCTTTCCTTCAAAGGTATGCTTTGTAAATTGGCCCTTAAATTTTGGATTTATATTTATGAGTAACCAAAACAATCTTTAAAAAAAATAAAGTTAAAGAGCTCAACATTTCTTTTTTTTTTAATTTTTTTTTCAACGTTTATTTATTTTTGGGACAGAGAGAGGCAGAGCATGAACGGGGGAGGGGCAGAGAGAGAGGGAGACACAGAATCGGAAACTGGCTCCAGGCTCTGAGCCATCAGCCCAGAGCCTGACGCGGGGCTCGAACTCCCGGACCGCGAGATCGTGACCTGGCTGAAGTCGGATGCTTAACCGACTGCGCCACCCAGGCACCCCAAAGAGCTCAACATTTCTTGAACTTACCACACAATTATAGTAATCAACACAGCGTGACATTGTCATAATGTCTAAGACAATTCACTGCGGGGGAGGGGGCGGGAGGGTGGTAGGAGTGTAGTGTTTTCAACAAATGGTGCCAGGACAACTGGATATCAATAGGCAAAACAATAAAGTTGGATCTCTACCCCACATCATACACAAAATTTAAATCAAAATAGCCACAGTCATAAATGTAGGAAGTAAAACTTTAAAAACTCTTAGAAGAAAATGTAGGCCAAAAGTTCCATGACTTTGGGTTAGAAATGTTAAAAGCAACAGTTAAAGTATGAGTAACAAAAGAAAAAAAAATAAACTAAATTACATTGAAATTAAAACCTTTTGTGCTTCTCATGGTACCATTAAGAAAGTGATGAAAAACAGGGAATGCCTGGGTGGCTCAGTCGGTTAGGCGTCTGATTTCAGCTCAGGTCATGATCTCACGGTCCAAGTTTGAACCCCAAGCCCCACGTGGGGCTCTGTGCTGACTGCTCAGAACCTGGAGCCTGCTTGGATTCTGTGTCTCCTTCTCTCTCTGCTCCTCCCTCTTTCTCTGCTCCTCCTCCACTCATGCTCGGTCTTTCTCTCTCTCTCTCTCTGTCTCAAAAATAAATAAACATTAAAAAATGTTAAAAAAAGAGAATGAAAAACAGGAGAGAAAAACAGAATGGGAGAAAATATTTTCAAATCATATATCTGGTAAAGTACTTGTGTCCAGAATTTACAAAACTTTTACAACTTAATAATAGCTAACCTAAAAAATAAGCAAGAGATTTGAATAGACTTTTCTCTAAAGAAGATACATGATGGCCAACATGCGCATGAAAAGATGTTCAACATGATTAGCTATTAGGGAAATTCTAATAAAAACCACAATGTGATATTTCATGCAACCTAAGATGTCTATAATAAAAAAGACAATACCAAGAACTGGCAATGCTGTAAAGAAATTGGAACTGTCATACATTGCTGATGGGAATGTCCAATGGTACAGCCACTTTGGAAAACAGAACATACGTTCATATAAAATATGCACATGGATATTTATAGCAAAATTATTCATAGTTGCCATAAAAACCAGACACTCCAAATGTCTATTAACTCAGTGATAAATAAAATTAATATAAACATTCAATGAAATATGATTTGGCAACAAAAAGAAATCAAATAATGATACATGCCAAAACATGGGTGAGCCTTTAAAACATTATACTAAATGAAAGAAGTCAGTCTCACACATGAAAAGCCACAAATTGAATTTTCATTTTAGGTAAATGTATAGAAGACAGAATGAAGATTATTAGTTTCTTAGGGCTGAATGTAGAGATGGAGGAAACAGCAGAATGGAAACGGATGGCTAATAATCAAGGGGTTTCTTTTAAGGTGAACAAAAATGTTCTAAAATCAGATTGTGTGGTGGCTGCACAATCCTGTAAATATACTAAAAACATAAGATATACCCTTGAATTGGTGAGTTGAATGGAATATGAACTTTGTGTTATTAAAGCTGTTTCTGAAAAACTATTCTTACATATACATCTTTGTGTATTTATGATCATAATATTAATATATATTCCTGGAAATAGAATTCCTGAATCAAATAATATGTATATTTTTTAACGCTCTTGCTGCAGATTGACAAATTTGCACTTTGGCAATTATGCACATTTGTTTTTTGCTGGAAATCATTGCATTTTTAACCATGTACCTGTACTTTAACCAATAGTCCTTGATCATTATTTGTATCTTTCTCAGTTTGACAAGGGAAGGGAGTTTGTTTTCATCTGTACTACTCAGAATTCTACTGAGGTCGAGTCTTCTAAAATATTTTATTGACAATTTTAATGTCTACATTTGCATACGCATGTGTTATGTATGTGCAGCACATATGTATGGATATATTATCTATATTCTTTGCCAATATTTCTGTTAGAATGTACCTTTCCTTATTGACTTACAAATCTATTTTATGATAAATATATCACCCTTTTCTTATAATCTATTTTTACCATACAGATATTTTTCACTTGAATGAATTCCAAGCTAGAGTTTTTCAATTTTTTTTTTAAAAATGCATCTTTGCTTACACAGACAAATCCAACTCCAAGAATAAATATTTATATATTTCTCTATTTCTTATATTTGCTTTATCTTTTTGATTTTGAATTCCTTTGAAATTTATCTATGTGTGGGTGTAATGCAATGCTTTTACTTAAATTGTGCCACCCTAATTTATTGAATAAATCATCCTTTTAGTTTTTTATTTGAAGTGCCATTTTATCATATATTTAATTATTTAGCATATTGAATCTGTATGGATATGCTAGTCTGTCTTTTTTTTTTAAATTTTGTTCATTTATTTTGAGAGAGAGAGAGAGAAAGAGCAGGGGAGGGGCAGAGAGAGGGAGAGAGAATCCCAAGCAGGCTCTGCGCTGTCAGTGAGGAGCCGACCTTGGGGCTTGAACTCCCAAACCATGAGATCATGACTTGAGCAGAAATCAAGAGTTAGCATTATTTTTTCCTGAATTTAATAGAGATACTTATACTACGAAATGTGTTTCAACATATTTTTTGGAGAACTGGCACCCAAAGTGGCTCAATAGTGAAAGGATGCAGCCATTAAATAAAAAACAATACATTTCAGACCCACTCAAGTCTGTATGCCTTTTGGGACATCAGCAACACAACTGATGTTAAATAATAAGAAAAAGACTGCTATAAAACATGACTTGTCAGAATCACCATTTCCATGTTTATTGGAACATAGAAATTGTGGATGGCCAGGATATATTAAAATTAATGGAATACAACTTGGGAAATGGTGCCCTTAGTATGATGTCTTTTGATTTTAGAAAATTATTATTTCTCATGTTCAGAAATTAAATTTGACTTTTAGTTAACTGATTTTTTTAAAAATAATGGATGTTATGTTTAGTATCAAAATACTACTAATATCTCTATTTTCTACTAAATGCAACTGATAATATCAGGTGTTTTTTTTTTTCTTTGACCTTTCGGTATGAAATACTTTATTAATGAGTTTCCTAGTTTTAAATCTCCCCTATATCCTGTAAATAAACCAAATTTTGTCATTGTCTATTATTTTTTATAATATTTGCGTAACTTGGTAATATTTTATTGGGATATTTTCTTTTTATAAAAAGTGTCTATTTGAGAGAAAGAGAGAGAGCGAGCATGAGTTGAGGAGGGACAGAGAGAGAGGGAGAATCCCAGGCAGGCTCCATGCTGTCAGTGCAGAGCCTGATGCGGGACTTGAACTCATAAACTGGGAGGTCATGACCTGAACTGGAATCAAGAGTCAGATGCTTAACCAACTGAACCACTCAGGTATCCCCATATTTAGGATATTTTCTTGTGTGTTCATAAGTGAGATTAATATGTGGTGGGTTTTGCTTTTGTTGTGGTGATTTTTTCTTGTCAAATTTTGTTAGCAGAACCATGGTACTCTTGTGATTTGTGATTTGGTTTCATTTTTAATCAAAGAGTTCTGAATGCTTGAAAGTAGCATAGGGCCTCATGAATAGCATGTTCCATGGAAACTTCATGTATACTAAATTATTAACTTACCTGGATGTCCAGGCTTAGTTATGAGTTGCCTTAGATGTCTTCTTCTAAGATATCATACTTCTAAAAAGCATACTTAAATGAGTGTGTGTATTAATTTGATTTCTTTGGTTGCCAGCTTCGAGAGAGAGAGAGTTCATTGGAGGTATATGCTTAGGACTAAGATACATCTCAGGATTGCAGGGAAGGCTGAAGCAGTGGACATAGAGCAGATATTTTGATGGCTAGAATTGCTTCAAAGTTTTACTCATACAGTACAATGGAATTAATTCATGCTTGTTTTCTTGTCCTCAATCCATTACCACAACCCAATTCTGGGAAGAAATATATGTTTGTCTTAGCATGAGTTAATGTTTCTTTCTCAGCTAGAGGAAACAAGAGAACTGGTTATCAGTGCCTGTACCACATATTTTCCATTTGATGAAGGGTAATCCCAAACAAGAAATTGAGTTGCATTGCAAAAAGAAGGTGCAAGAATGCTGGGTAGCCAAAATCCAGTAAATATCCATTAAAATGTATATTCATATAAACCTCCCCTGTAAGACATGCCTCTTCTTTCTCATTACCAAGTTTCAAATTTAGAGTATATCTATATGCCTATTTATATCAATATCTATATGTCTTCTATATGGCCTTTTGCTTTTTAAAACGTATTTCTTTGGAGGCATGACCAAAGGGGAGGTGGGGAGAACAAGAGAAGAAAGAATTTGAGTCAGATTCCATTCCAGTATGGGCTGGGCTAAGGTGGTTGACTTGTCTTTGCTTCCTGTAGTGTTTACTTGTCTCATTCACATGTTTTCTGTCAGCTGACAATTTGGCTAGAGTATCACATGTCTAGTGCCCTGGTAAGGATGATTGACCTGGGCCTCCTCCTTCTTTGTGTCATTCATCCTACAGTGTTTCCCTCTCTCTAAATATGACATTTTTCTGCCTAAAGGAGTCTAGCCAAAGCTTCATTGCATAATGTCTCAGGAAGGCAAGAAATCAAAAGCAGAAACTATAATCTTCTTAAGATCTAAACCCACAACTTTACCAATGTCCCTTCTACTGCATTCTGTCAGTCAAAACAAGTTGTAAGGCCATTGTGTGAAGAGATTACGCAAGGCCTGAATTTAGGGGGCGTGATCCCTTGGGGACCATTTTGTTGCAATTTACCACAAACACCTGGCACATCTCAAGCAGAGGAAACATGTTAGCTATCATTAACAATATTCACTGAGCATCCACTAAGAGAATAACTTACATTATATTGCTTAATCATTGCAGGAACCTCTTGAACAAAGTGCTGATGAATGAGGAAACTGAGGCTGAGAGAGGTTATAGAATGTATTCAGACTGTATGGCTACTTAAGAAAAGATTATGATTTTATAAAAAAGATAAAATTAAAAAAAAAGAAAAAGATTATGATTTCAACCTTGTTCTGACTCCGAAGCATACACTATCATCTACCATTGCATCAGCTTCTGTCTTCACTCTGTAACAGCTTGACACAAACTAGAGACTAGAAAGATCTGTAATAACTAACAAAATTATAAGGCATACTTCAGCCAGGGTAACTTTACTGTTCTTCTCCTCATAGTCTCCTCTCTTCCGCTTGGAGCTGTCACGGACATTTGCCCTGTGTGTCCACAATGAACATAGAAGGTGGGTTCTGACACAACCAGGAATCTGTTGAGTTCTACGTAATTGCTTTAGCTTGGATCCTGAAACAAACCCAGAGAATTTCTGCCTCAGTGTTTCTTATGTTATGCAGTCACGGACTAGTGACCAACTGTTCATGTCTGTTATGTCTTTCAATGATATTTTAATTTTTCACATGATATCCACTTCCACACAGCCTCAATGAGGATAGCAGAAAAATCCTCTTTTTGTGACTGTAAACAGGAAGTCCTACAATCCTTAACTATCATCTGAAGCTCTGTGCCATTGGGATGGATACTTATTCTGCTTCTCCTTAAAATATGCGATTGCTTAATATTCTCTAGAAACTCTTTGACAAGTTTTTCTTTTTAAAGTAATGCAGTATTTTTTTCACCTGTGGTTAAGAAAGGAAATGTGATAATTAAAAGAATGTTGTTGCAGATCAAAGATTTTCAAACAATGTGTTAAAATTATTATTCTTTTTAAAGAATTTTCAAGATATTTAAATATAGGGATGTTTATTATGAGAAAATATGTGCTTCTAGTTAGGAATATGTATGTCTCTTAACTGTCATGTGATTTTAGAATAATTTATAATAATTACAAAAACCTTACTTAAGATCTAATCGAAACCTGTGTGATACCACCTAGTGGACATATTCATAATTTGAAATTTTTACTAAGTACGCCTAAAGAGAAGAAAATATTTCCAATTGGTAAAGCATCATCTAATGTGAAAATATTTTTAAAAATTGTTATATATGGTAATTAAGGGTTTGAAATACATTGATAAGTAAGTGCTGATTCAGACGTATTAATAATTTTTTAAATATATAACTCATTAAATAAATGACTAAGTAGTAAGGAGTACTTTGAGCTTCAGAGCATGGTGCCAGTGAGGTGCTATGTAGAACAGAGAAGGTGTGATTCTCTCTCTCCATCTGGCTTCCCGCACCTCATTTCCCGTGTCTCCTTCATTAGATGTTATACTTTATTTAAATTCTGAGAAAGAACAGTGCAAAAAAAAAAAGACCTAGAAATTGTATAATGTATGTCAAGGTACAGTAAAGATATTTAGGAAGAAGGCAAAAGACATCAGAAAGACCAAAAACTGGGACCAGTTCTGATGTCCATCAAGAGGACAAAAGCAAGCTAGTATATTCATAAGGTGTTATATTACTCAGAAACATGAAGCATTGTGGAAAACACCCTAACAATGATGCTAAGTGAGAGAAATCTTACACAAAAGAGAACATGGTATGTTAATTATGAATAATAAATATTCATAATTTATATGAAATTTGACAACAGGCCAAAAGGATCTATACTGTGAATCACAGCCGTGATTGCTGGTAGGGGTAGATAGTGGGTTTACTGGGGACAGGCCAGAAGAAACTTTGTTGAAATGATGGTAATTTGATATCTCTTAATAGTGGTTTAGGTTACATATGTGAATGCATTTGTCAAGATTCAGTGAAGACACATTTAAGACTTTTGTATTTTGCTGTTTGTAAATTATACATCAAAAGAAAAGGGGAAAACACTAGCTTAAAAAAAAGGATATAGACTTCAAACTTGGGTCTGAGTTCTGATTCCACCACTTAGCAGCCGTGTGACCTTGGGAAAGCTACATATTTAACACTCCGTGCTTTAGTTCTCTCTGAAAAACTAAGATGGTAATACTTGTTAAACTTTGTCTGAAGATAAAGACAGACGATGTGCGTAAAATGCCTACTACTTTACTTAGTGATGGTGCTTGGGATGTGACTGCCACTCCAAAAAGATTGGCCCACCTTTCCTTTTTTGATCAATGAGGACTAAGGGATGTGAATGGATATCCTCAATGTGTAGATGGTGAAATAGAGGAGCGTCCGCCATACTGCAGTGAAAAGCCTTCTGGTAGAAAGCTGTGCAGGGTGCAAAACTGACTCTTCTGGGAAGAGCAGAGGTTAACTTGGATAATGATGGATATCACAGAAGTGATAGAGTAGAAGGTGGGCTGGTTACTGCAACCCCCGTGGCACTCACAATTTTAAAGGAAGGAAAGGGAAGTCAGGCTCACAAGGTGACCTACACATAGCATGTTAGGTGAGAAGGGGCAGCACAGATGGACATGCACACTGGCATTTACCTCTAACCTGAAAATTACAGAAGGATGAGTAGGTGCTGGCGAAGTAACACTCATCAAACGTTCCTAAGTGCACTTAATGTCACCATCAATTTTCTACAACATTTTTTGATGTGGGATTTTCCAGTAAGTGATATAACCTTTCTACAGATGAAAACATATAGAGAGCCAATGCAGTGTTATCTCTTGAGGCCAAAGATGGCTTGTGTCTCTTTACATATGACCTTTCTCTCCCAGACAAACTGGAGGATAAAGGGAAGAAAATAATGCTGGAAATAGTAGATTGGTCTCACAAACTCCTTTTTTCCCCCACCCCAGACACTGGTTTATGCAGAGAGTGAGTATTGAGAAAGAGTGCTTCTAGCTTTCTAAGGCTGTGTGCTGTGTGTAATTTTGTAAGAAAATCATCTGTTTTAATTAATTAATATTATTATAAGTATCATATTAGTACTGTCTTAATATTCTTTACCTGGAGGCAAACTTGTAATCATTATGGGGTTACACATCTCTCGACCAGCATGCTGATGGGGCTGGTGGGTCTTCATTTGAAAAGTCCCTGCTTGGTTCCAGGACTGGTCTTTCTAAAATAGTGACTGCATCAGGCCAGAATCTCCCAGGAAGTGGAATGGGTGGATTGTTCTGTTTTATGGTATCAGGAGATTGACACTTAATTATTACCTTTGATGGAGTGGAACCAATATATCAAAGACAGCAATAGCAGTGATGGTTGGAGTAAAATAGCTATTGGGTCAGACACAAAAACAAAACAAAACAAAACAAAACTGTGCCTCAGAAACCTGTATCATAATTCAGGTTTCCTCAGAAGCAGACCTTTAACCCAAAATGTGAATGCAAGAAATTTGTTGAGAGATACAAGGAACAAGGGTAGTTGTGGGAGGAAAAGCAAGGTGGCCACCAGGGAGAATATACCCTTTATGTTCAGTTCCTACCACTGAAAGCTGTCCTTGGTTAGGCTCTAACAAAAAATGATACAATAAACATATTTTATACCATAGTGGGATTTTCCATAGTCAGTTCCCTTTCACAGGTGTTATCTCACTGTCATCATGAAGGGTTAGCACAGCAGGAGGCTAGGATTTCAAGTTTTGACTTGCCTAGGGTCACAAGCCATAGAGCTTCTGACTCCAAATCTCATTAGCTGACATCACGTCACCTCTAAATTAGCCCATTGTTGTTGTTTTAAGAAGCACATTTTAGGGGCGCCTGGGTGGCGCAGTCGGTTAAGCGTCTGACTTCAGCCAGGTCACTATCTTGCGGTCCGTGAGTTCGAGCCCCGCGTCGGTCTCTGGGCTGATGGCTCAGAGCCTGGAGCCTGTTTCCGATTCTGTGTCTCCCTCTCTCTCTCTCTGCCCCTCCCCCGTTCATGCTCTGTCTCTCTGTCCCAAAAATAAATAAACGTTGGAAAAAAAAAATTAAAAAAAAACAAAGCACATTTTAAAAGTACATTTTATTTTTTTTTCATTATACTGCTAGTGTTAATTATACAAATAATTGATGTTTATTGCAAGAAAAATTGAGACGAACAAGCACAAAATATCTCTTGTTTGTAGCAAGCTCTCCATTTATCTGCTATGGATCTCCGAATGTTTTTGGTGGAGGTCATTTAAAATATCAACCTGTAAATTTAAGATTGTTCCAGATAATCCATAATACATCTCGCCTTTCACAGAGATTATCCAATGATCTATGCCCAGCATTTCATGACTGTCCTTTAATGGTACTCATTTATTTCACATTTGTATACACAGTTGACATGCTTAAATGCAAGGAGTTCTCTGTTAGGGTTTTATTATAAAATTTAGATTTATCTCATTGTGGTCAGAAAATGTGAATTGTACTCATTCTCCTTTCTTGTAATTTATTTATTTTTCCTGTAGCCTCACTTCAGCAAGCCATTGTGGTCTTGATTATATTAATACTAATATTATCACTTCTATGTTTCCATTTTATACTTATTTCATAAATTAATAAGGAAAAAATGGAATACTCAAATTAACTCCCAAAAAACTGCCGTAAAATAAAAAAGATGAGGACACTGCTCCCACACACCATTTTGACTGATAAGCAGCACCACCTCCAGAGGAATTAAAATGCTTGCTCATCATGTGATAAATTAAAGTCAATACTCAGCTTAAAAAAGACTAATGATACATGTAGCACATGAAACTGTTACCAAGTCAAGCTGTGCATTTGTGTACAATTATTGGCACATGTTATATTGCTTGACATAAAAAGTTTGTGACACTCCTAAATTGGATTATACTTTTGTAAAACAACAGCAACAACAAATAAAACAACAAACAAAAATCAAGCTTTATTCTTCTATTCTTTTCAGTACTTACCTTAGATTTCTGCCTTGATGAAATATCACACATACACATACACCATTTTATAATTGGTTAGTATTATTTTCAGGTCTCTTCTTCAATTTTAATTTTCAATTTTTTAACTTTAATGTATGCTTTTATTTGCTTGAATCTAAGAGGTTTTCCCTTTTAATAGGTAAATTGATCACTTTTATATTTATTGTTCTAAGAGATGTGTTTGTTCCTTCTTACTTTTTCTCTTGTTTATGTATGCTTTTCCTTACCTTTGCAATCCGCTGTTTGTTATATCCAAGTTGTAGCTAGCCCCCCCCCCCCTTTTTTTTTTTTTTTGGTCTGGTTTATAGTGAGCTCTTTATACCATGGATTTGAGATTTCCTTTTGATTTGAGATAGCCTGTCATCTTTTTGGAATTTTTATGTTACATATAGATAGTTCTCTTTCATTTAAGAATAAAAATTATAATAATTTGTATATCCATTGCCTTTCTATTACATTGAATACCTTTTCTCCTAATTGTTTTTACTCAGTCTGTTCCACTGCTGATATTTTCAAGGTTGATTATAGCCTTTATTATTTCTAATTATTTTTAATTATGAAAGTTTGTCATTTACTTACTTTCTTAACTTTAGGAATCTCCTCTTATTTTCATGTATTGTCCTTCTCGTTTGTGGATGAGACTAAATACATAAATATTGTATGTATTAGGTGCATTATGTAAATATTATGTGTTATGGGTTTTGTTTTTGTTTTTGTGTTTGTTGAGTCTGTGTTACCTTTTATTTCCTTGAATGAATAAAACAGCTACTGTCTAAAATGGTCTTCTGCTTTATGGGATAGATCATGTAAAAATATATAAATATACTCCTGAGTTTTCTTTTCATATGTAGACTTATTTTCTTTTCTAATTTTGTCTCCCCCAGAATTTTTCTCTCTCCTTTGTATTTGTTTATTTATTTCTTTTTTTTTTTTAATATTTATGTATTGTTGAGAGAAAGACAGAGAGAGAACTGGGGAGGGGAAGAGAGAGAGGGAGACACAGAATCCGAGGCAGGCTCCAGGCTCCAGGCTCTGAGCTGTTAGCACAGAGCCTGATGTGGGGCTCAAACTTATGAACCATGAGATCATGACCTGAGCCAAAGTCAGATTTTTAACCTACTGAGCCACCCAGGTGCCCCTGTGTTTATTTTTATCTTAAATTATAATTGGTCCATCCAAGCTACTATTAGCCCCTGAATATTGTTAAGATGTGTGGTCTTTGGGATCCTTTCTATTTACCTGAGAAACTTTGAATCCTCACCATTGAGCTCTTCTGTCTCTCTCTCTCTCTCTCTCTCTTTTTTTTTTTTTAAGTTTATTTTGAGAGAGAGAAAAAGCATGAGCGGGGGAGGGGGAGAGACAGAGAATCCCAAGCAGACTCCTTGCTGTCAGCTCAGAGACTGATGAAGGGCTCAATCCCCTTGATTGTGAGATCATGATCTGAGCTGAAGTCTGATGCTTAGACTGAGCCACCCAAGTGCCCCTGTCTCTTTCTTGTAGTTTTAAGAGCCTTGGTGCTGGAAAAGTTTTTTGTCTCAAATGGTTATCTTTCTGGATCTGAATAATCTCTAAACTTATGATGAGTTGATTGTCTTTCTTAAAATCTTAGTCGGAGGAAGGCCCTGCAACAAGCTTTATGTTTGTGAGGTTTTCCCTCCTAATCACTTCCCATCTTTAATCCTCCCAACAGTTAATCAGCTATATTTGCTGGAATTGGTCTGAAGAAGAGAACATTTTTTTTCCAAACTAATTGATTCCTGTCTCTCTCTCATGTTTCATTTCCTATTTAGATGGGCTCTGCCTTATGATGGAGTGATCAAAAAGTTCCATCCAGGTCAATCTTGGCTTACTCCAAGGGGAATGAGAGGCCTATGTGGAGTTCTGGAGTCCTTAGGCTTGTTTTACAATCCTAATTTCAAGTGCATGAATGCAGACTTTAAAAAGGTTGCTGAAAGAATGACCTATGGAAAGCTTCTCTAAGGCAGGAACTAAATCTATTTGATCATTTTTACCCATCATTGGACAACAGATGTGATTTCTGTATGCCTTCCCTTTCCTCATTTGCAAAACCAGGTGCAACATGCTGTGTTTCACAGGGATATGAAGAAGATTCATGATTTGCCAAAGACTTCACCCAGTAGTTGTCATGATACATACTCCAGAAGCAGTGGTGATATTAGTCTGCAGTCCAAGTCCTTCTTTTTTCATATGGAAAGCTGAGACCCTGGTCACAGAGCTAGAATTAGATCTAATCTTTCATACCAAGTTCAGCACTTACTTAAAAGAGTGAAATTAGTCTTAATTTATCTTCTTCTTGTGTGTATGTATTTTCTTCTGTATATATTCACAGATGTGCACAGAATACACACCCAAAGTACAAATAGAGCATTGTACTTATATTCAATTGCTGCTGTCATCAGAAAAAAAAAGCAAAATTCATCTTTTCTGTTTTAACGTGGGTTTCATGATCATTCTTGCTTTAGGATGGCTCTTGACCTTTCCCTTCCTTTTTCTACATGAAGGGTATTGGTTTTTGTTTTTGTTTTTGTTTCTGTTTTGAGAAAGGGGGATGCAAGTGAGCAAGGGGCAGAGAGAGAGAGAGAATCCCAGGAGGGGTAGAAAGAGAGAGAGAAGAGGAGAAAGACAGGGAAAGGGAAGTGGGGCTCACCCGAAGCATGGCTTTTACTTACCCAAAGCACAGCTCAAGCTCACCCGAAGTGGGGCTCGTGCTCACCCATTGTGGGGCATGAGCTCACCCAAAGCAGGGTTCAAGCTCACCCAATGTGGGACTCGAACTCACGAACTGTGAGATCATGACCTGAGCTGAAGACAGATGCTTAATGACTGAGCCACCCAGGCGCCCTTATATGAAGTTTTCTTTTAAGAAAACTCTTCTGTCTTATTTGGTAACTTGTCTAAGAAAGGTACACAATTATTCATCAGCCTAATCTATAATTTTTAAGAGTATTCTTTTTTTGTGGCCAATCCCAATTTGCTTATTATGATACCTTCTGTCTATTATAGAGGAAATGGAGGCATGCTAAAGTTGGTGTGTCTTTGGGAGAATACCTGTGGAGGTCTCCTGTGATGAATAGGGAAGGAATTCTCCATCTAATTCACTGAACCAACAGAGCTGCTTTGCTACTGAGATTGATGTTTGAAATACTCTGGGAGAAACCAAAGCTCAACAATTCTGTTCTTACACTAGCCAGACTTGCCATCCATCATTTATAATCCTCCCTTGAAAGAGAGCACCTCCACCAAGGGGTAGTTTTCAGGGTAGATAGTATTTTCCTTGGAAATGTTGGAGCAGTAGCTTCGAATATTTAAACCAAGATTGCACACTAGTGTCAACATCATCTGATTATTATTATTATTATTATTATTATTATTATCATTATTACTACTATTATTATTATTATTTCACATGTATAGACAATACCTCATGGAGAGAATCAGGGTCTCTTACAGGGAGAGTCTGAGATTCGGGATTTAAAATCAACTCTGTTGTGATTTTGTTGATTTTTTTTAAATGAAGTATAAAAAACTTGCAGACCAAGGTGGGGATCTTAGACCCACAGCATCAGCATCATGTGAGAGCTTATTAGAAATGCAGAATCTCAATTCCTATGGCACACTTACTGAGTCAGAGTCTGCATTACAACAATATCTCAAGGTCATTCAGGTGTACTTTAAAGACTGAGAAACACTGTTCTGGTAAAGCGTTTAAAAACTGTGGGTGCACACTTAAATCATGTGGAGGACTTTCAGGAGTGCTGTCCAAACACACCATCACAGATTGTGATTTGTTTGAAGTGGGGCAAAGACATCAGTATTTTTTACATGCTCCTTAGCTGATTCTATGCCTACCTATGGTTAAGAAACTACAGGCTTAACCATGTGATAGCAGCCGGTGGATGACATCAGAGCTCCCTGGCCTTACTGGTTTTAGCCCAAAGCCGTATCAGCATTGTTCTTACCTCCAGACAGAATAGCTTGCAGTGCTTATCTCAAGGTTGACAAGCAGCAGAGCCTGTTGGGCTCCACTCTGATAGGATTGTTCTTGGCTGGGGAAGCAGATAGCAGCCAGCAGCAAAGGCTACTTCACAGGCACATGCACGGCTCTCCTGAGGGTCCATACCTAGTGCCCTTCAAAGGGCAGAAAAATGGAGATTGTCCGGTTCTTAGCATTCTCCATTTCAGCCTCCTTTGTAATTCTGTGTTTTAACTTTGATATGTCTGATATGTCCCTTTTTTTCTTTTAGTATTGACACTGGGGAAAGCTTACTATTGCCAAGACTGTCTTTAGTCACACAGGAGAAAAAAACATCACTGATTGAACTTTTTAACTGCTTTACTTCAAAATTCTTCAAAGAGCTATACAAGTTTGAAATTTGTAAGAAAACAGTGTACATTAAGCTCTTTGTAATCATAGAGATTCGGTCTTAGATACACCTCAGCATCTTCATTGAGGTCAAACAAAAAATACCTTTATATTTCAAAACACATAGTCTAAAAAATTTTGTCTCAGTATCCCAAAGGAAAGGATATTTTTTCTCCCATGAATTCCTGTCAGTTATTATTTGCATGCATTTATTTGATCATTAATGAACAGACTTGCAATATTTCTTTAGTAGTTCTTTTGGTCTATTTTTAAGTTTTGTTATTTCACTTTTCACATATTTATGGCTTGTTTCTCTAAGTAAGTCATAAACTCCATGAAAGCAGGAAATATATCGCATATTTATTGGTACCCCCCCCCCCCATGGTACAGAGACTCATCTTTTCAACACAGATTATGAAATGTAACATGTGTGGGCTATTTGGATTTTCTTGTTTCCCCTCATGAAGATTTTCGAATATATCTGTATATATGTCTCTATCATTTATCTATAGCATGATCACCTATCTATAGTATGAAGCTTTTTCAAATGTGTTAATTGTGTAATATTAAAAAAAATCCACAGATAATGAACAAACTCTGGCTTTTTTAGTAAGCTCTCAAGTTTAGACATTGATGAAAAAAATATATCTGTCTTCACAGGCAATAGTTTACCTTCTCAGGATTCAGATGTGAGTACATAGCAAAGGAAAAGCCCTTAATCTGAGGGATGACATCTCAGTGGGTCCTTCTGGATGGCTCTAAAATGCATTCCACATGAAATGAAGACAGACTGTGTTGTAAAAACCTATGCTTATTAATGCATTTCATGTGAAAAAGCATACGAGGTAAGGCACACCATGACATTGAAGTGACCACAGAGATTCCTTTCTTATAACATTGATGCCATTATATTAAGAATGATTAAAAAAAAAAGAAAAACAAATTTATCCTTGAAGAGTTAGATTTCTCTAGAATACATTCAGATCTCAATCAGGTCAATTAATGTTCCTTCTACATTTTTTCTTGAATTATAATTATTTGGCTGCATATATTTAGCACTCAAGTGGTCAGAAGTTTTCACAGGCTGGCATTCCAATGAGTTCTGAGTGGGAGAATAGGGGCAAAGACTCATGATAGAGATATTTAAACATGAACTTCAGTTAAAAAACTCATGGACTGGTGGTACAGTGAGCTGATCGTTCAAATACTGTATGGTGCAAAGGGATTTGTGAAGGCTTTACAGGAAAGACCTGAGACATGAGACTCAAAGATAGAGAGTAAGAGCAAAATAAGCAACTTCTGCAAAGACATGAATTCTAGAAACGGCTTTGAATGTCTGTAGGTAGCACAACATTAGATGTTGTGGCTGAAGCAGAGAGTGAGTCTATGACAAAGCATAAGGAGGACTATGGGAAAAGATGGCGTGCCTAGCTAGATGAAGCTACTCAAATTAACTTTGTACTTAATTGTGTGGCAACTGGTTGGGTGTTAGTTGTGCTTTAATAGGAAAGTGGCATGATCTATTTTATATTTTTGAAGAAAATAGATTCAAAGACAATGTAGAAGATGGTTTGGAGTGAGACAAAAAATAACTCAGATCCTGCAGTAATTCAGATAAGAGATTCATGTCCTGTTTATGATACAGACTTACTAAGACTGGTTCCTGGTAAGGTGTGGAAGGATGAGGAAGTAGGAAGATCTGAAAGTCACTTTGAGTTTATGCAATTGATGCAGTTATTTTGTGGGGCTAGAGAAAGAGATAAGTAAGAGTAAATGACAGTTTAGGTTTGGGCATGTTGAGATTCATATGGCCGGTTCCTAATGTTTAATTAACAGTAAAAACTATGGACCCAAATTGGGGAGCAGTGATCCCTATGAGATACAGAAATTTGAATTGTATGTAGTTTTTTAAAGCAAAGGATGTCCCAGGAAGTGTTACATGAGAACAAGAAGGATCAATAAGGGAAAAAGAAAGAGAAAGAGAGTGTCCCTAAGACAGGGTGAAATGAGAAGGAGTAGGGTAGAAGTCGAGTGGTTGGGTGTGTGAACAAAGAGGGACTATCCAGATGCCATGTAGAAGTCAAATAGGAGAAGGATTGAAAATGCTCAGCAGATTTTGGACATGGATGAGTCTGGTAAGAGTAAAAGCAGTAGGTTACCAGCACAGTACATGAATGAAGGGGAGGAGTGAATGGGTAGGAATTGGTGTCTGATAATAAATGTTCAAAGCAGGCAGCACAGGAGAGAGAAGACATTTCCTTCTTTCAGGGAAGGGAGTTACTTTAGGGAAGGATTAGAGACTGTTGCACATGTTGGTTGTGGAAGAAAGGAAGGTAAGAAAGAAGAGACAAAAGATACAAATGGGTGAGGCTGGAGGTGTGTGGTCTCAAATGAAGAGTGAAATTAACCTTGAAATGCTGAAACACTCCTACTCCTCCATGACAGCAGGGAGGTCATTAAACGGAGATTTAAAAGTGAGAGGATTTAAAGTTTAGGAGCTCCCACCTGATGTTCCCTACTGTTTTCTATGAAGCAGGCAATAGACTGTCTGCTGAGAGTGGAAGAGGGCAGAGACTGAATATACTTGGAAGGGCTGTTTGGGGAAAGCCAGCGGTAGAACTGAATGGGTACAAACAATGGCAGAGACCCAGCAGCGGGTCAGATCATAAATTTATAATGATGCCAATTAGAATATTAAGTTTTTTTTCCAGTGACATCAGACAGTTCATGAAAGGTAGTATTGTGCATTGTCAGCAATGCTAGAGCAACAGACACAGGATGAGTTAAGTATGTCACAACAGTGACTGGGACAGCTGAGTAACCTCAATAGAAAAAGAAACAGGGGTACCTGGTGACTCAGACAGGTCAGTCAGTTGAGAATCTGACTCAATTTCTGCTCAGGTCACAATCTCATGGTTCATGAGATTGAGCCCCATGTCAGGATCTGTGCTCATACCTCAGAGTCTGCTTGGGATTCTCTCTCTCCCTCTCTCTCTGCACCTCCCCCACTCCCACACATGCTTGCTCTCTCTCTCAAAATAAATAAATGAATTAAAAAAAAATAAAGTTAGGAGGCCTTTAGCCTAGGAACAAATGGACCTTCTGAGAAACATCAGGATATTTAGTAGAAATTAGTGGAGCATTACAAGATTTATAATGGGGGGGATTTCAGAGAGATGGCTAAGTCAGGATGTAATAAAGGGGAGTATGCAAGATGGGAATGGTCCATGGGTACAAGGTGAGGTTGTGTGGTATGTTGACAGCATTGAGTTGGAGAGAAAGATAAATGCAAGAAATACATATACCATATATTTGACATATATACATAATATGATTAGAGGGCTGTGTGGGTCAAGCTATTTTTCCCATGGAGTGTTGTGACATATCCAACCTTGAATGGGGCCATCTAGTACCTGAGCTCTCAGTTTACAACTAATTGAGGAAACACTGAGCATATTGTCCAGGCTATTTATAACCTTGATTAGAATTTACCAATAACTTTAAAGTCCCATATTATTTCTTTCTTTATGCGTAAATAATATAAGCATCTTCTTAACTTTCACCTTCTCTATGAAGAATGTTCTTCTTCCCTATGAACAATGTTCCCATATGTTCTTTGTTGAAATTTGTCTAGCTTTTTTCACATTTTTTTCTGTCCTTTAGATCCCTGTTATAATATTGGTCATAATCTCCTTTATATTCTCTTTATTTATGAAGATCATATGTTTCTTGAGGATAGCACTCGATCTTTTATTCCCTGCAGTCCTGGTGTATTTTCTTGTGAAAACAGGATACTCTGTAAATGTTCCTTGAACTTACTTGATCATTACCTCTCATTTTGAATTAGTTCTTCATATGTATTGACTATCATCTAGCAGAATCTGAGGATTACTGGGCAGTGGGTTTGCATGACAGAAGTTGTGAGTAAATGATCCACCACCTGAAAAACAAAATGTCCTTTTGGATTCTAAGGAACCAGAGTAGTATAAAAACACTGAGTGCTGTGTACCTGGGGAAGGTAAAAGAGGCAGGAAGGATAGATGCACAAGGTCTTCATCTACTTCACAATTTTCAGTGGGAGGAAAAGCTCTCTGCAATCAATTTCTGCACACATCTACAAAGTCATTGAAATTGCTCAGAGAAAAGAAATTATGACTCTGTGTACATTTGTGCGTGAGTGTGTGTGAGAGAAAGACAGAGGTGAACCTCCCTAAGGCTTTTGTCTTCATTGTTTCATTGTAAATTGCTTTCCAGAATCTCATAAGTGTTATTGTAATTTTCTCTTCATTTCTACACCTACCTCAGCCCTACCTAATTTAAGCCATTGATCTTAATCCTGTACCTGGACTTTAATAATGCTTGCTTAAAAGCCCTGCTATCTTTTTGCACATTTCAGATGAGAGCCACTTTAATCAAGTTGTGTTCATAGGAAATAAATCCTGTAATTCTCCCCTACTTTGAGCTCAGTTAAGTGCCATGGGCCTCTTTAAGCAGCTGATGGGCACACTCCTCCAAAATAAATGGCCCCGCTGATACTGGACAACAGGGTTAGAGCAGCCATTAGTCTACAGTCTTCTGCGAGACTCTGTCTAGAATTTAATTCCTTGGATACCTTTGTGAATTTAACAGAGTCTTCAACCTGCTTGGGGTTACATTTTAACAAATCAGGGGAAAAAATCTTTGCTGACTCATGGTAACTCTTTGATCATTTTTCACAACATCTAATTTTCAATATTATTGTGTCTAATTTTATACCAGATTTTATACTACAGGATGTACTTACATTAAAGTACCTCATTTATGTAAACTTTATGTTTTTAAAATCCATGAGGAATTTCCAGATGTCCTCTGTGATTAAGTAAATGGATACAGTTAATTTACAATCGTTCGCCTACAATTACACTCGAAGTTAGGTAACATGAGTCTGTCTCATTCCTTTGACATAATTTGATGGCAGACATTTAGAGGTTTAAGAACTATACTGTGATCATCCTAAAGATGATTACTGCAATCATATATGTATGTAACGGTGTACAGGGTAATGACTTTATTCTAAGTGCTCTGGACAGTGGTGAATAGAACAGGTTCTGGCCTCAAAGAACAGGTTCTTGCCTGCAAATCAAAGTATACAAGATATACTATAAACCCTCTGCTTTTTTCTTTTGCTTCTATTTTAACTTTGTTTTAATGAAACTGTATTTGTGATAGATATGTGATCCCATATTGGCTTCTTTTCAATTCACTTCTCAGGGCCCATTCTACCAAACCCAAACCTGGGTCTGAACTATGTGAGTGTGTTAGGTAGGATAGGCTTCTTATAACATTACTTTCAATGTGCCCTTGTCATAAAACTTACTCAGTCTGAAAATTGGGGATTCTTTCCAATCTAAGTTCCTGAGCGCCATTACGATTTATCATATGCTGCCATCTCCATTTCCTTCAAATTCTCCACCTCAATATTTATGTATTGTTTTTCTCTTTACAAAAAGAAGAAGAATTTGAGAATTGATTCTAACCAGAATCTAACATGGAAAAGGCCATAAATATTGCTGAGAGGATTTTGTTGTTGTTGTCATATTTTTTTAATACCAGAAAAACTTTGGAAGCAAATCAAGTGTCTAACAATAGGGGATGGTGTATCCACTTGAGATGGAGGAGTTATTCCTAACCCCCAGACTCATAGTGTGGGCTAGAGTAATGCATATAATTCATCTTACACAGTGGCAGCATTAAGACATGGTCACACATTTTATCATCACTCTTACTTTTGTTGTTAGACTCCCGACTACCTATAGAATGTCTCAAATTCAGCTTGGCCCCAGAATGTGATTATTTATTGGAAACATCTTCTGGATTTGCTTAATTTCCTTTCCCACAGACACAAGCCTGATACAGGCAGACATCTTTCGTGTAAATTAAAGCCACAGCTGCCTGTAGTTTCGTTTTTTTTTTTCCTTCTGTCATCTAATTTATTCTTCAGTTGCTACCAAACATCCTCTGAAAGTATCCTTTGCAGAGAAGTGGCATGTCTGTATAAGTAAGTATTAATAATCCTAGAGGATATTTTAAATTAAAATAAATAGCAGAACATCTTGTTGCACAAACATATAAAATGAGAAAACTGGGAAAATGGCCTTCTAGTTTTACTTAAAACCTATTTATCTATTCTGACAGTTCCACCACCAACTTTTTCCTGAGTCTCAGCTCACAGACAAATACTTTCTTCATTCTTCCACTAGGTCCTAAGGCCTTTGCCTTCTCTGATTCCATTAGCTTAAGTATTAAGAACATACATTATAGGTGTATGCTGCAGAATATATTAATCTTACCTACATTACCCAGAAAAACAGTGACTATAATTCAGTACTTTTCTAATAATATATATGCTCATTCTCATTTACATTTTTCAGGAGTGGATAATGGTTTATTTTCTAAGAATTTGTGATATGGATTTTTAATTCCAGCATGAAATAGATAAAGGTATTGCATTTTACAATCTACACAGGAACAGGAATTTAATGTGTGTGAACAGTCTGCTCATTTACTAGAATAATATATCCTAAATGGCTTCAATGTGTTCATAGGCAGCGAACATTGAAAGCAGTAATTGGAAAAATACATCACCAGTCCAAATGTTCTTACAGTCTTAGGTTGGAGTCTGGTGATCCTCTTAAATTCTTTGTTTAGTCAGGATAGAAGATTCTAGAATTACTGACTGAGCCTCACATTCTAAGGAATTTAAGGTATAAGTATACTAAGGATATGGATGGACTCATAGTTCAGTTAAGCTGAACAGTGACAAAATCTTAAATTTTCTTAAATTCACACTTTTATTTGCATGTATTATTCATCTAAAAACATCTTCTGGGTGAATAATATTGTAGAACTATAAGGTCAGAATTTGAATTTCTACGATAAAGTAGAATGCATACATAAAAACCCTGGGACATTTAGGCAACTTTAATAAAGCATTTTGTTTTAGAGTTAATAGTGTATTTTTATTATGGTGATTCTAACTTGTTGAAACCATAAACATTATGAAAAACTAACTGTATTAGTTAGATAATACTAGCAGTTATAATAAAAAAGAACCTGAAACCATGGCTTGACACAGTGGAAGACTATATCTTGCTAAAAATAAAGACATAGCTGTTCCTGATTGATGGTAGAAGGGATTTTGCTCTATTCGCATTGTATGGAATCAGGCTGAAAAGGCTCTGCCATCTTCGTATCCGGTATCCCTCTGAGGCTTATAACAACATTGTGACCCTCAGGCTATCTGCAAGGGAATATGGAAACACTGCATATTACAGAGCAACTGGCAGATCTAGTGCCAGCTCCCTGGTTCCAACATGAACTTGAGAAGTGCTTGGCAAGTTATCTAAGCATTGATAACGATTAGGATCCTATTGGGATTGATGCTACAGTTGGCACTAAATGTATAAAGTATATGGAGGACAGTGAGCCATGGGAGATGTGAATGCCTATCATTGGATATGTTTTTTTTATTGTTGCAGATCCGGCTATTTTAGTTTAGTTGTCACGGCATAGTAAGACAATAAAATTGTGCAAGAGTTTTATGAATCAGTGACTCACTGCCAGATTGAATGTGGTCAAGCTCTCTTTACTGTCTTGGCTACAGTTCTCATTGTCTTCTTAGGAGTGCCTTCCTTTGCCATTCTTGACCCCCACTCCAAAACAAAACAAAAACAAAAACAAAAAAACAGGAAACAAAACAAACAAAAAACAAAACACCTCTTAACTAACATTATTGCCATATCCCAAACCCATGTCTCTAATATAAAGTACCGCATCTAATATAAGAGAACCAAAGAAAATAAAATAAAATACTGACTGATCAGTCAGGAGGAAAGAGCATGGAAGATTTTGGGATCCAACTTTCCAAGAAATACATATCACTTTTGCTCACATCCCATTGCCTAGAATAGTCAGATGATCACAACTAACTGCGAAGGAAATAGAGGTCTAGTTCTGTGAAAATAAAGAAGGGCAGATGGTTTGGTAATTAGCAATCTCTGCCACACAAGCTATCAATAGAACATCAGTATGCGGCAGTTATATTTATAACTTCCAGTTATTATATTTGCATGCAAATATGTATATGTATACAGAAATGCTATAATTGACTTTAATAAGCAATAAACAAACAAATAAATTTAAACCTAAAAATAATTATTGAGATAGTAATATTGGGAATTGGAGTTGTAATACAATGTTTCTTTAAATTATGTAATGTTTCTTAACCAGCATTTGAACAAAATGTATGCAATAAACAATTCTGCTTATTTAAAATACTTAGATTTTCACTTACTTTTAGGATCCTTCATTGTACTTAACCAAGGATAAAACTTAGGAGTTAATAATATCTATTATTTTTTAAAGTTTATTTATTTTGAAAGAGAGAGAGAGAGAGAGAGAGAGAGAGAGAGAGAGAATGTGTGGGGGAGGGGCAGAGAGAGCGCACAAGAGAGAATCCAAAGCAGGCTCCATGCTATCAGCACAGATCCCACAACTGTGAATTGAACTGTGAAATCATGATCTGAGCCAAAATCAAGAGTCAGATGCTTAACCAACTGAGACACCTAGGTGGCTTTTTTAGGCCTGTGCCACCTAGGTGCCCCATAATAACACAGTATTAATTCAGCTCTTCCCATGTGTCAGGTCCTTCTCCAGACACTTTCAGTGTCTGGCTCATTTAATTCTTATTGTAATCACTTGAAATAGGTGTTTATTATATGCATTATATTACAGATGGGATACAGGAAGCTCAGAGAATTAGGTAACTGGTCTAATGAAGATGTTGGAGCTGAGATTCAATATAAGATCTTTCACATTGAAATTCTGAGCTCATATTCAGTTCAAGGAGAAAAGACAAAATCCAAAGAACCTTAGGGTTGGCTCTCTAAAATGCTTTGTAAAACCCTGTTACTAGTGAATAGAGTTTTCATATATGAGATATGATGAAACTTCAGCCCATGTTGTTTATATTTACACGTGCATTTTCAAATTCATTGTGATAATCCAAATAGGTGGCAATGCTGAATTTAGGATAAACTCCTTAAAATAACAACTTTATTTCCTCTTTAAAATTATTATAAGGATATACACTTATCACTAATACTTTGCAAAGTTAGCTTTGTAATTATTATATTTTACAAGACTTCATCCTTTCTGTCATACTTCATTAGCTCCTAGATATTTCCTTGGCTGTTTCTGTGGAATGTGAAGTAAGTAGAGCATCTCTTAAATATTTTTATTATAAATGCTGGACTTACTAGCTGCCATGCTGCTATAGTTCAATGAAAGGCAGTTTTTCCTATCCCTGGCATCTTCGTTTCTCAACAAGAAAGAGAATACGGTCTCTAGCCCAGAGCTGTTGTAAGTACAGGTGGTCTTTAATGGCCTCATTCCTTCTGTATATATTCAGTTAGTTTTAGCTAGTTCTTACAGTGGACAAGGCACTGCACTAAGTGCTTTTGATTCATTGGCTCATGTAGTCCTTATAAAAGCTCTATGTTGGTATTGTTTTTATCTCCAGGAGAGGAAATGAAGGCTTAGAATAGCTAAATAACATGATCAGTTACTGAAGGAGGCTGGATTTGATCCTAGAAATTTTGACTCCAAAAGCAACCCTTACTAACCCTGCTCTCACTCCCACCGTGACTCCACACTTAAGTCATGTGCGGTCCCGTGGTCATTTCACCTTTCTTATATTAATTTCCCTAGGTTGTATACTTAATGCATTTGAGTTCTCTTTGGAATCACTGCTCACTTTACAGTGAGGGTTTAGGTGGTTAAGAGAATAGTGTGTGAGTTCTGAGAAGAAAGTACTGAGCACTTACCACATGCCAGGCTCTGGGCTAAGCACTTTATTTAAAATATAGATAGAAATTTTCAAAAAATTTGGGCAGATACTATTATCACCATTTTAGATATGAGGGAACTGAATCTTAAGGATAATTAATAACTTCTAGATTACTCAGCTCTTAAGTGCAGGGATGTGCTACAAACTCAGGTTTGGCCCTAAAGCATAGATTATTAGCTATTAAACTAATAATCTTCCTTAAGCACTGAATAACTACTACATTATTTCATATAAATTGCTTTATTTCATTATCATTGTCACTCAAAGTGGTAGGGGAAATGCACACAGATAAGGGTAATTTAAATACACATACTAGTAATAAATGCTGAGACTGGTATTAAAGCTCAGATCTGTATGTCTGCAGAGCTTAAACCTTCCCCTACTGTATTTCCTCCAGACCCTCTCTCCAGAACCACCATTACTGTATTTATTCACTCATTTCCTCCATGCATGTCCGTTAATACCCCTTTTGTCTAGACACTGCCCTGGGTGCTATACATAATAGTGAGTAAAACAGTGCTTGAGGCTTTTGTTCTAATGAGGGAGACAAATATTAATCTACTCATACAAATATATGATTGGAAATTGCAATCTAGTACTGATGCAGTATTTAGTAGAGGGATTCATGGAAGCTATCCCCAAGGGAGCATTATTTTAGCTGGGATGTAAAAGGTTAGTACAATTTTACTTAATATGATTAGTAGGAGGTAGAAAGAGACTATGCTAAGCATCCCAAAGAGTTTCCTATTAACTCCTGAACAAGTATTTGTACAAACTTTTCATGTGCTGATTAAGCCCTTCTTTTTTTCTTTAGTGAAACTTCTTGAAAAATATGTCATCATTTACTTACATGAAGTAAATATAGGCATATAGGCATCTAATAGCTAGATGTGTGACATTTCTTATTGAGAGTCCACTTATCAAACATCTTCAATTATCTAGAATGTACTTTATAATTAGAAAAAAAAGGAGAAATTATATCACTCATAAAGAGGTCAATGAGATTAAAATAATAAAATATAGCCTCTGGAACTTGAAAGTACATTCATATATTAACCGTTAAATAACCGAGGCAAATAGTCTTTCACATTTCAAGAAACACTGGCATATTAATCTCTAGTAATCTCTAGTAAAGTAATTGGCATTTATTTAACAACCCTAAATCACCAACCATGTTGAATATCATGTTGAGTATATTTCTGTAAAGAACTAGATAAATATATGTTATATATATTATAAATATGCATATATTGTTTGTAATTAGTACTATGAAACAGAGTTTTGTTTATATGCAAAATTCACTTATATACCACATCTGGATAAATGGAGTATTATTCTAGGCAAGACTATTTATGTTTATATTTATACTATTTACTAATACTTCCTGATATTATAAAAAAAAAAAACCTTTACATATGAGTGATTCATAATCTCTCATTGTGATATTGCATTGTTTGAAGTAAAATTCTGAAAATTTAGTGAAGGAAAACTTGGAACATGACCTTAGATATAAAAGACTTTTTCCCCCAATGTGTAGGAACTAACCATACACCATATTCCTATTTCTAAAGTTCAAAAGCCAGCAAATCATGCTTACAGATATCTCAAGAAGTTTTTAACACTGAGATACTGTTATAAGTAAACAGAAATTCTAATTTGGTATCAAAGAAGTCTGTACACAGCCTTGCAATGTCTTTTAGGTAAAGAAAGAGAAGCACTAAAAAGGGCAGGTAAAAATAGTCACAGTGATGAGGCATCTATAAGGGTCAAGTCCATGATGCAAAGCTCATCAGTTGGTGAACAAAGGAGCTTTTTGTGTGGATCCCTGAATTGTACATGATGCATAACTAACAGGCATACTTATTTTTATTTTTAGAGACTTGTATTTTAGTAACTTTCTGTGCTTTTCAGTGTATTAAAGAATATATCTTTTCATATTACTAGATATTAATGCCTGGGCCATAAGCCCTCAAATTATATGCTATTTTGTTATTTGTAAAGGAGAATAGTTATTCTTAATGTCATATAATGTAACTTCTGCCAATCTTTGTTTCATTCATGTTTCTTTTTAGTCCGGTAGGAAATGTGAATTTTATTTACTTGAAATTGGGAAAGTTAAAAAAAACTTTTAACGTTTCATTAGGTCTTTATTCTTGCCTTTTTAGTTCCATTTATTCTGTTCTTCTTAATAGTGAATAAGTTCAGTATAATTTGAATTGCAGCATTTTCTCACTGAGGCATGTTCTGCCAAGATCCTGTTTCTCGAATGCGTGTGTTTTAATTGGGCTTCCATGTGGTGATAGATGCTGGGTTCCCTGCTAGTCCTTTTCTGGCTTCTATAATTCTTAGCACAGATGGTTTTTACTATGCTGCTTCTTCCTCCCACCCTTCACCACCTCGACAATAAATACTGATACAGGCCCCTGAGGTATTCATTCATGTCTTAGGCCTCCAAACAGACCAGGCAGCATCTCGTGATTGGGAAGAGTGACAGTGGGAAGAAGGGATCGTTACAAGACCTAGGAGCCACCCTTGGGAATTTGCAGCAGACAGTGCAAGACAAAAATGGACTAGCTCTCACTAGAGTCGGTTTCAAGCCTACTGCTCCTTACAGTTTATTTCAGTTTTTTTTTTTAACTCCCCAGAGTAGACAGGGAGATAGAATAAGAAAATATGAATTAACTTTGAAAGACTCAGAAATATGTGCATTTCAGGAGGGTTGATGGAGAAAATATGAAAGAAGTTATGGATTATTAGGGGAATTCATGCATTTACCTAATGGTCAGTGGAAAAACAATGACCTTGGGAAACTGTGAAGATTGATTTTGTGTGCTGTGCCTCTCTTTCCTCCTATCAATATATACCATTCCATTAGGCCTTCACTAGGTTAATTGGCTGGTGCATATAATGATTTTATGAGACTCAATGATGTTTATTTTGTTCCTTCAACAAATACTGATTTATCACTCATTCTTTACCAAGTGCTAAAGATATAGGGATACAGTCATGGGCAAAAGCAGCCACCACACTTACTAATTTTTCATAGCATCTTCACACTGTATGAATTCATAACTGCAAACCAAGCTACATATTCTGAAAGAAGGGGGCATGTTTCTGTGAGAACGTGTGATCCAGGATTCTAACCTAGTGCCAGGAGAGGTGATTAAGTAGGGCTTTCATTCCTGAAATTCCTAAACTTGAAGGTTAAGGTGAATGAAGGAGGTGTGTCTGTTTTGGGATAAGGGACTGGAAAAACAATTAAGATAAGAGGAGGCTTAGAGAGGAAGGTTCAGGTCCTGATGGATGGCCCAGTGTCAGGGCTGATAGTTTGAGAATGTAAAGATTAAGCAAAGTGAAAGTAGATCTTATGAGTATTTATGCTCCAAGTCAAATATGGTAGGTATGTGATATAGAAGTGTGAGGCTGCAAGGGTGGTGAGCAGAGTCACCAGTGTTTTCTGAAACCTTTTGTAGAACTTGAAAGAAGGGGATTACACACCCCAACAGATTTCAATGTGAAAGAAATTGGTCTATTGGGGGAAAAAATAAAGAACAGCATGTATATCCTGAAGAGAAGAGTCATCCTGGTTTTCAAGCTCTACAAGTTTGACTTGAACTTTTACCAAAATGTACCCAAGAACTTTAAAAGAAGCCACCAAAGTAGGTGGCAAAGTAGCCATGCCAACTGTTGTTCCCTGAGAGGATAATCTTTGAAAAGCTAATTTTTAGGAACATTAATTATGTTTTCATATTGTGTCTCATAACTTCATCCCTAGTATGAAATACTATAGTATTTCATATACTATATACTATAGTATATAGGCATACTATAGTGTGTCTATACTATATACTATATTTCATATACTATATACTATAGTATATAGGCATACTATAGTATGAAAACTATTATCATCACGAAAAGCTGTCTTTAAAACCACTTTTTATGCCTGATAATGTTCCTGAGTCTTTTGTGAATGATGATCATTCCAATGCCTTTGTTGTTTGCATGGTCCCTAGACCTCTTCTCTTTTTCAATTATAGACCATTTCATGTTTTCAGAAGCACTATTTGAAACCAACCTTGAGAATGGCAGACAAGGCAATAGAAAAAAGCTGTTAGTTGGCATTGAGACACTTTAGGAAGAACTATTATATTTTCAAAGCCACAATTATATATTGAAAGTCACAATTATAATCCCTAGAATGGGGTTATAAACACAAACATTGATGGTATATAGAATATTTATGCCCTTGGTTTGTAAGTGATATTTATGGTTTGAAAAAAGAAAAGTAGAGTTTAGGGTGCCTGGGGGGCTCAGATCATTAAATGGCTACCTTCGAGTCAGGTCATGATCTTGCAGTTCATGAGTTCGAGCTCTAGTCTCTTTAGTCCTCTGTTTCCCTCTCTCTGCCCCTCCCCTGCTCGCTCGCTCTCTCTCTCTCTCTCTCTCTCTCTCTCTCAAAAATAAATAAACATTAAAAATTTTTTTTAACGAAATAAAAAAAAAGGTGGAGTTTGCATTTTCAGTGTGGCATGAAGTCACTTAAAGAGCTTAGAAGTCACTATTCTGTCCTAACAACATGTAACATTTGGAACAAACTGAAAAATTAATGACTCTTCTTAGATCTGTCAGAGACGTGAGGTCACAAGGCAAAGTGCTGCCTCAGAAAATTGAAGAGACAGGCAGGCTGGATTCAGTGAATCACAAGTTACTGGAGAAACAACCCACCCGCAGAAACCTGTGGGATCTAGTCCTGGGGCGGCCAACCTATACTGTAATCGATGAGTTGCTGGAGGCTCAGTGGAAACAATGCTGAGAGTTACAAACTCCAGGGAGGTACAGGCATGCAGGGACCCTCGCACTTTCCTGAGTTTTACCTACAGGAGCACAGTCTCACAGATCTAAGAAAATGCCCTTTGTGCTTGAGGCAGGGAAAGGGATAAAGTAGCCATTTTGAAATAGGCCCATCCTCAAGAAAAACTGTTTTATCAGAGCCTAAGCTGTTGGGGTTTCATTAAAGCCCAATTGCCCTAGGGAAAGAGAAATAACCAATTCCCACTAGAGCTATTCTATCTCACTAAGAGGGGTTAAGTGGGACTGAAATGCAGATGTGAAGTTCACAGTTCTAGGCCTAGTCTGAGGATATAGAAAGACTGAGGAAAGTCACAGGATATAGAATGCTTCCCCTCTCTCCACACCTTACCACCATATTATTAAAGGCCTGTTTACTGAAGTTCCTTATAGTTGGTACATGATGTCTGACTATCAAGAAAAAAACTGTCATACTGAAGGGGGAAAAAACATGGTTTGAAGAAACTGAGCAAGCATCAGGACCAGAGTCGGATATGGCAAGAATATTGGAATTATCATATCATGAATTTAAAAATCTATGATTGATTAAAGGCTTGAATAGACAAAGTAGACAACATGCAAGAACAGGTGGGTAACACGGTAAGCAAAGAGATGGAAAGCAAAGATTTTATAAAATAAGAATTTTGGGGGGCTCCTGAGTGTCTCAGTTGGTTAAGCATCAACTCTTGGTTTCGGCTTAGGTCATAGTCTCGCATATTCATGAGTTCGAGCCCCATACTGGGCTCTGTGCTGACAGTGCAGAGCCTGCTTGGGATTCTCTCTCTCCCCCTCTCTTTCTTCCCTTCCCTGCTTGCTCTCTCTGTCTCTCTCTAAATGAATAAATAAACTTAAAAACAAATTAAAAAAATAAGAACTTTCCTTTCTTTCTTTCTTTTTTTTTCTTAATTGACCTAACAGATGACAGATTTTGTTTTGTTTTGTTTTTCCAAAATAAATATAACAAAAATGTACTTGATATATGTAAGTGAAATGAATGACATAAATGATACAGGGGAGGAATTAGGGATGTTTTGTTATTATAAGGTACTACCTGTAAAATGTTATAGTATTATTTGAAAGTGGGCTTGAATCAGCTATAATAAAATACATATGGCAAACTCCACATAATCACGGGAATGCACAACATCGAGAGTGCAATTTAATGAACATTTGGACTTTGTGTGGTGATTATATGTCTGTGTAGGTTTATTGATTGTAACAATTGTGCCAGTCTGGTGCAGGATATTACTGGGGTGTGAGTAGTAGACAACGAGTGTATGGGAATTCTCCATATTTGCCACACAGTTTATCTGTGAGCCTCAAAGTACTCTAAAAAAATGAAGTCTATTTTTAAAGAAGCATAGGGCCTGGGGGAGTTGGCCAAAGAACTTGATCTGGAGGATATCAATATGTTACTAAATATTCAGACCTGTAACTTAACAAAACACAACTCTGAAGGACTTGAGCTCAGATTTGGGGAAGATGTCACCGAATTGAGAACAAGCTGAATAGCGTTAAACATTTCATACTACATTAGCCTTTGGGATCTCTAGTTCCATTGAAAAAGTATGACTTTTTTTTGAATAACAGAATCCTGATTTAGAGATGTACAAGGGACTTATGCTAGTAGCTTACTAAATATATGTGACTTATTATAAATGTGTTTATCATTAAATAAAATAACCGTGATACAAATATCATTGAGAAAATTTGAATCAGGTAGAAAAAGCATGGGAGAGCCAGAATTTATGTCACTAACATCTCAGATTTTCATGAAGCTTAATCTTCAAAAAAATGTCCACATAGGTTGTATGTATCGTGTCTTTTTGGCATTGCAAATATATCAGCTTATAAGGTACTTTTCTAAGTTCTAAGTAGTTCATAAATAGAGCCGCCATTGTGTAAGATATTTCTCCAGTTGCCAATTTTCAGTAGTTATTCAATCAGTAACTAGTTTTGACAGAATTTTGTGTCCAAATTTCATGTGTATTTTTTAAGATTAGGCTGTTACAGCCAAACTATGAGATGATCTAGACAAAAAGTTGTATGCTTTTTTAATTATAAATAATATTGTATTTTATTTAAAGCCAGAGAAATATTGCAAAGTATTGCAGCAATAAGAAATGCCCTGGGGTTTTAGAACTGATTAGCTTTTATAGTTTACTTGATGATATAGATTCCACTTAACAAAAGGATTATCAAGAGTTATAGTGACAATGAAATGTGACTCCTTAACACATCTTATATTAGACATGCTACCTACCCCTATTTCCCTTAATAGTATTTCTACTTCAGTTACAAACAGGCAAATGTGTTTCACAGCACTTTTTCCAAGATAGCAACTTAGATCTACCTTCCTTCCTTCCTCTCTCCCTCTCTTTCTTTTCTTTTCTTTTTTCTTTTCTTTTCTTTTCTTTTGTAACAAATACCTGAACTTTTGGAAATGAAATGAACTATAATTTGGAAAGAGGTGGTACCAATTTTTAATAACTCTTAAAACTCTAGAATTCTTCATAACAAAATTTGAAAAAATATTCTAAGCAGTAAGTACAATGATTTTTTTCCAAAGTAGGTTTTATTGTGTAGAGTAAAATTCCATTTTCAGAAGTTATACTCAGTACCGTAAGTGTGAAAGATGCCTAACAGGTTTCAAGAAGATATGCTGACCAGAAATGCTGGGGTACTGTGACAAAGTGAGTTAATAGGAAGCATGTCTAGACAGAACACCAGGAAGAAAAAGAAATGAGGTCAGAACTAGGGATCATTATCTTATATCAAGGTTTCTGGTTTTAAATTGAATTTCTACTCTAGTTGCCTTGTGAGTTCATATGGCGTTCTAATCAGCCCAAGAATAAGAATCTACTTGAATAGAGAAAAATAATATATTATTCACAAAATTTTGAAAGAATATGACATCTCACTTCTGAATTCTTGGAGATTAAGTATGGAGATTATGTGGATTACTTTTTGGATTCCATTGAGAATAAACTAAGTTAATGATGATAGTAATGATGATGATGATGAGGAGGAGGAGGAGGAGGAGGAGGGAGGAGAAGGAGGAGGAAGAGGAGCAGGAGGAGGAGAAGAAGAAAATAGCAGTAATATAATATCAGACACTCACTAGCTATGGAAATAATAGAAACAAAGTCATCACGCTAAGGAATAAAAATTTAGATCATGTCACTTTTACAATGCGGAGTCTCTATTGTTTCTGACAGGACAAATTTCAGCCACCTTAGCTCATCTTAATTCCTTTTCAATGAAGCTCGACATTTAATTAATTAAGTAGCTTTTTCATATGGTATTAAAGGTGTCTAGCTTCCTGCAACTTATCTAGCATCTTTGAATTTCACTTGCTTGCAATAATAATTCCCTGGTCTGAACTTCCAGCAAAAACTCATGTCTGCTTCTATATGGACACTCTTAATCCTTCTATTAATTTGACTTACCTTCTATTAGAGTGGAAGCTTACTGAAAACAGACTTTATAAATGTGTTATCACCCAAGTTTTCCTAATTCCTATTAGGTGCTGAGAAATGAATTCATTCATTCATTGGTAAGCAAAACAGTAAATCAACTTGAGGCTGTGTTGGAGATTTTTAATTTCAGAAGTTAACTGCAGGTTTGGAATGCATGTAAAAGGCTCTTCCACATTTAGTAAATTTGCTTTTACTTTTGCAAATCTTATTCATGTGTAACTTTAGATAAGCCCATTTTGGCATAATGGAAATCAGTGCAATTACCTGTTGTTACCACGTTTCCATTCACTACAAACAATGTAAAGAAGGCTGTCCCCAAACTGGGGGACATCAGACCAGGGAAAATGAAATGGGTAGTGGAGAATCATAGTATGTGTATTTGTTACAATTAATTTGGTGTCAAAGTGTTGTTTTAATAGCCAACTGAGAGCAGAAGGATGGAGAAAAAATTCGGTAGCTTAGAATAGCTTCGAAAAGAACCAACAACTAAAGAAAAAGAAGCAGGTATCAAAGGAAGTTAATGGTTTGTGTGATGCAAAGAAAAAGAAATTGATAGGTTCACAATTAAGGAAGAAAAAAATAAAATAATAATAACTTATGATAATAATAAAGCTGTTATCAAGTGTTTTGTTTTTTGTTTGTTTCTCTTAGGACATTACAATACACATAATGTAAAGGAAAATTAGTGGAAAGAAAATCAATCTAATAGCACTTCAAAAATACTATTATTTTTATCAAAATGCATCCAGTAGCTCATGCATCAAACCAAAATATGTGACTTTCAAAAAACCATTTTAACTGGTCAAGTTATACTTTTTTTTTTTTAATTTTATTATTATTATTTTTTTCAACGTTTATTTATTTTCGGGACAGAGAGAGACAGAGCATGAACGGGGGAGGGGCAGAGAGAGAGGGAGACACAGAATCGGAAACAGGCTCCAGGCTCCGAGCCATCAGCCCAGAGCCCTACGCGGGCGGGGCTCGAACTCACGGACCGCGAGATCGTGACCTGGCTGAAGTCAGATGCTTAACCAACTGCGCCACCCAGGCGCCCCTGGTCAAGTTATACTTTTATCTATGTGTTTTTTTTTTTTTTTACTTTTTTTATTTGAGTATAGTTGACACACAATGTTACATTAGTCTCATGTGTCTGACTTTATATACTTTTAATTGTAAAAAATCAAATAATTCAAAAGTATATGTATTCTAAAATAATATGCTCTCATTCTCCAGATGGTTTTTCTTTAACAGATATATATATTTTTTATACTCTGTACATATTCTGCAATTTGCTGTGTTCACTCAACAGTATTGGAGACTTTATCATACTTTATTGTACGGAAGTACTACCATCTACTTAATTGTTCATTCACTGACAGACACTTAGGCTGTTTGCCAAAAATACTACCATAAACCATTGAAAATATATTTCTATCATGTGATTTTTTTTTGCCTTCCATCTATCCATCTACCTATTTATCCGTGCATTTCTGTTGATGTTTTCCTAAACTACATTACTTGAAGTGGAATTGCTAGTTATAACCTTTTATTGTTTTTAAGTTTTTTTTTTTAAGTCTGTCAGTGCAGAGCCCAACGTGGGGCTCAAACTCATGAACCATGAGATCACGACCTGAGCCTAAGTCAGGTGGTTAACCAACCGAGCCACACAGGCTTCCACTAGTTATAATCTTTTAAAAAAGTTAATAGCTATTAGCAAAGTATCCTGTAAGAAGATATAGATTCTCATCTATATGGATATAGAGTTTTATCTGTGAAATAGGTATGTAGATCTAGGTTTGGATATAGATTTTTTATCAAGAGGGCATATGAGTCCTTTTTTTCCCATCCCTTTGCACAAGCTGAATGTTATCATTATATAAAACATTATGCCTGTATGATGTATATATCAAT
Source organism: Prionailurus bengalensis (assembly GCF_016509475.1). Classification (NCBI taxonomy): domain Eukaryota; kingdom Metazoa; phylum Chordata; class Mammalia; order Carnivora; family Felidae; genus Prionailurus; species Prionailurus bengalensis. Next base: position 51,812,915 of record NC_057359.1, on the reverse strand, counting down.
TAAAAGTTTCATTTATTTGACATTTAATGAAGTTGAACATTTTTTCATATATTTATTGCTTAATGAAGCAACATAGGAATGAATGTAATAATTGTTGTTGAGAACTCGGTGACATCTGTTTTAATAGGGTTTACTCTGAGATAAGCCTGCCAGTTATGGATAGCTCTCTTCATTATCAAGACCATGGTGACAAATTTGAGATGCCTTTGCTCTGTTCTTTTATAGTAATACTGATTTTCTGTATCAGGATTTGGAGCACATGAAGTGTGATGACAGTTCAATGGGTATAGTTCACATACAGTCAATATCATAAGTTGCATAAGAGTCTCAGGAAGGATAAAACCATGAAAACACATTTAGAGATACTGTCGTCTCATGTAATGAGAAATTGTAGTTTTAAAAGCATCTATGAAAGTGACTTATTTCCTGTCTCTGGTAGATAAGAAGCCAACTCACACATGATTCACATAAGGCCTTGGCTACCCTTGCCTTTCCATTCTTCATCCCTACACTCCAACACGGTTAATATATGAAAAAATGGTTAATGTATGGTATCTAGAGCTGGACTGCCTGGGTCTAGATTCTAGTTCTGTCTTCCCTTACTAATTGTGTCGTTGTGGTCATGTTATTTAATTTCTTGTGCCTTGGATTCCTAATTTTATTTTTTAATTGGGATAATATCTACTCCATAGGGTTGCTGTGAGGACTACAGGAATTGGTATATATGCAAAGATTTAGATAGTATAAATGAGCATCGTGTGATTGTTATAGGCATTATTTTCATCAGGAAGTCCTTTGGGATACAGGGAAGACCATTTGAGGTATAGTAATGAGTGAATTTACTGAAAATATGAATCCAGATACAGAAAAGAAATAATAAGGTGCTAAAATAATAATTCAGATATTCAAATATTTACCCATAGAAAGAACTGTGCACAAGGAATTGTAGAGGATATTTTTCCTTATTCTTCTTCCTGAATCATATGGGACCCAGGAGACAGAATATAAGTCTTTACTGTTAATACTCATGTACCATTTTTGAGTTCATATATTAGGTTAAAAGACTGGTTTGGGAACATAATCTCAAATTTCAATCTTTAATGGAAAAAAATGAGTTCTATATCCAAACAACTGACTTACAAAAGATCTTTTGGAAAACCACATGTTCAATTATAAATTGCCTTGTGTCAGACTTTTAACTGGGCTACAAAAGTTATAGCTAGAAACGTGGATGGAACTGGAGAGTGTGATGCTAAGTGAAATAAGCCATACAGAGAAAGACAGATACCATATGGTTTCACTCTTATGTGGATCCTGAGAAACTTAACAGGAACCCATGGGGGAGGGGAAGAAAAAAAAAAAGAGGTTAGACTGGGAGACAGCCAAAGCATAAGAGACTGTTAAAAACTGAGAACAAACTGAGGGTTGATGGGGGGTGGGAGGGAGGAGAGGGCGGGTGATGGGTATTGAGGAGGGCACCTTTTGGGATGAGCACTGGGTGTTGTATGGAAACCAATTTGACAATAAATTTCATATATAAAAAAAAAGTTATAGCTAGAAACCAAAATAATCTCATTTTTTTACCAATTGTCATTTTATAATATACTCAGAATGTCACTAGGTGCATGGATACTGATTTGGTTAGTGTAAAAGAATAAATTGGGTAAGTACCACCTTTTAATAGGATATATATAGGGAGAGTACATTTTACCCAGGTGGAGGTGCTATCACCAAGGTGATGAGAAGGAAGCTTATCAAAGCATTGATTCAGATAAATAAAAAGTATATTGGAAATTATAAGAAAAATTTCTTGGAGTACCTGGGTGGCTCAGTTGGTTGAGTGTCTGACTTTGGCTCAGGTCATGATCTCATGGCTCATGAGTTCAAGCCCATGTCTGGCTCACTGCTGTCAGCACAGAGCCCACTTTGGATTCTCTGTTCCCCTCTCTCTCTGTCCCTCTCCCCCTACCCCTCTCCCCAAAAGAAAACAAATTTAAAAAATTAGGAATACATTTCTAAAGGAGAAATATATTCTATCCACAATCCTACCAGCCTTTTCAAACCACAGTATTTATTTTTCCAAGTTCTAAAAGGACATGATATTAGACTTGCCTAACACTTCAGAGCCATGCTTTGAAAAAGACCTTAACTCCAAGATAGAGTTCAGAGTAAGCTTGATAAGAAGGATATCATCACAATCAAAGGTTAACTCTGGAATGAGACTAGACCTTAGCCAACTGACTTAAGGATGCTTCTCTTTGTGCTTCCATTTGAACTTGTACACATCTGTGGTAGAATAATTATTACATTTTCACTGTCCATTGCCAGATCTGGGTCACTACAGTGATGGCCTTCATCTTGAGTGCATAGTAAAGTGCCTGATCAATGGTAGGAATGTAATAAATATTTAATGGATAAATTATTAAATGAATAAACTATCCGTTACAGAGATAAAAGTGAGAAATGGTACCAAATTTTAGGTGTTAGAATATATTGGCTTTAAACATTTTTTCCCCTTGAGCTATGTAGTAAAGTTTGGGATTATTTTAGCAGCAAAACAGAACTGTACAGTAATTTGCATTTTTTTTCCTCCTAAAGCAAATAACATCATTAAGGTTCTTGGTGCTTAAAAATTTTTGTTTAGGTTTATTTATTTGTTTTTGAGAGAGAGGCAGAGAGAATGAGAGGGGAAGGGGCAGAGAGAGAGAAAGGGAGAGAGAGAATCTTAAGCAGGCTTCGTGCTGTAAGCACGGAGCCAGGTGTGGGGCTGGAACTCACAAACCTGATCTGACCTGATCATGACCTGAGCCAAAACAAAAGAGTCAGATGCTTAACTGACTGAGCCACCCAGGTGCCCCATCTTGGTGCTTAATGCCCCATCTTGGTGCTTAAACCTAGAAATTGATATGAGGATATCACAGTGCAAATATCATTTACTATGAATAATCATTCATTTAAATTTTGGGTATGGTATTCCATTACAACCCAAAATTAAGCCAGTAACACAGAAAAGAGGTATTGCAGATGATGAGAGCTAAGATCAGGCCCCATCTCTAGGACTTACTAGAAGTCTCTGCCTTGAAGTTTCCTCATTCATTTTAGTATCATTTTCCTAAATTATTAGATGGAGTTAACAGCAAATTATATGTTTTCTCGGTAAACCGCATTATATATAGTCTTTAACTTTGCTCTGACAAACAGTAAATTCAATAAATTCTAGCTGTTGATGCTACTAGTGTCATTAAGTAACAATAATCTATTGCAATGGTAGTAGCCAGATTCATCTGTATTATTATGCAAGCTTTTAAAATCCTCTTTGCTAAAACTCCACACGGAGACATGAATCACTTTCATGACATAATATGCACATTCATTATATAAATGTTGGATACAAGTTAGCCAAGATTCCCAAGATCACTAAGATATGAGATGGTTATTCTTTTAAATTTTTTAGTATATAGATGTGCTGCTTCTTTTTAAGAAACAGCTCCCCTGCCCCTGTTCTGTAAGGATGCAATAGGGAGGCTCAGCAAAGCATTCTATCAGTGATTAAGACATAAAATTTTGCTTGCACATGGAGGATAGAGGCTATAGGGAGAAAAAAGTCAATTTTTGATCCAATGTAGTAAAGGTCAGAGATAGCCTCAAGTGCATTTACTGTGACATGGGAAAGAATGAAAAAGCCTAAATCTCATGAATACTTTTGTTTTCACAAATCAGCTTTACCCCAGGATTAACTATCATGAAAATGATCAAAGTTGGTGAAATTAATACACTGGCTTTTTATGCGATTTGAGAATGTAAAGAATTTAAGGATGAACTGGCATCTTGTGAATTAAATTTTTGGCAAAATGACCTGATTCCATCAAGAATGTCTACCAGTCTCTCTTGAGAATCATTGAAATTTTGCTTTAAAAAAGTGGTTTTCAATTTTTTTAAATGTTTATTTATTTTTGAGAGAGAGAGAAAGAGCATGAGCGAAGGAGGGGCAGAGAGAGAGGGAGACACAGAATCCAAAGCAGGCTCCAAGCTCCCAGCTGTCAGCACAGAGCCTGACGTGAGGCTGGAACTCATGGGGCTGGAACTCATGAGCCATGAGATCATGACCTGCGCCAAACTCAGAGGCTTAACCGACTGAGCCACCTAGGTTCCCCTAAATGGTTTTCAAATTGTCTTGCTCTGAGCCCTGTGTTTCCTCATGTATGCTGCCGGGCTGACATAGTGTGTGTTTAGTAGAGACTGAGCCAGCTCTGCACCAGGTTTCTACACACCCTACCCACCTGTCCCTCCACAGCACCATCTACATTGAACCCGCTTTTATCTGTTCTATATATTTAAAAAAATTTTTTTGGTTTTTTTACTTTTATTTGCAATAATGGTTCCATTGGCACGATACGTCTGAAAAATACCATGTGATGGCAGTGTGCCTGTATGGATTTCTGTTAAAATGTAAATAGAATTAAGCTAGTATGGTCTTTTGATCGACCCTTGGGAGTGAGTTGACCTGATAGAATGTGAAGGACTGTGAGGTATCTGAAAGGTCCATTGTCAGGAGGAGTGAAGGAGGAATATAGGCTGGAAGATAGAGGAATTTGCCGGGGAGGTGGGAATTGTATAGGATGATTTGTGTAAACCAGTGAAAGAGATAGAAATATAAAAGACAAAGCATCTCTATCTTCCTATGTTTACTTTTGGTAAGAGCTCCTCTAGAAACAACTTTGAAAAATATTTGCAAAACTATTCATGAAAAGAAAAGAAAATGCTCTAGAAACAAAAGCCAACATTTTTTTTCCAGGTGGGAAATGATGGAGGCCTGTCTTAAGGCAATGAGAGTAGGTAGGGGTCAACGGACAAAAATAATCAAGTGATACTTCAGAGAAATGGGTCTGATGGTTAATTGACTGAGGGAGGAAAGTTGGAGAAAATAATCTAGGGTGAACAGTGGGTAGATGGTGGTACTACTAACCCTGTGCCATACTGTCTTAACATACATTGTATACATTTTCTATGGCTACATAACAAATCAACACAAATTCCACAGTTTAAAACAACACAACATACATTCTTATCTCACATTTTCTGTGAGTCAGGAGTCTGGGCTCAGACTAGATGGATTCTCTGCTCAGGGGAAGATCCATATCCATGCTCACTCGGTTGGCAGATTCATTTCTTGTAGTTGTAGGACCAAGAATCCTGGCTTTTTGCCCCCTGTAACTAAAGGCCAACTTACACCTCTGTTAATTGTCTTCAGCTCCTAAAAGCCTGTCCATGTTTTCTAAACACTATCCACAGTTCTTTACTGTTAGGGCTTCCCTAATGGAATGGCGTACTCATCTGAGAAAGACAAATATCATATGATTTCACTTATATGTTAAATTTTAGAAGCACAACAGATGAACATAGGGGAAGGGAAGGAAAAATAAGATAAAAACAGAGAGGGAGGAAAACCGTAAGAGACTCTTAAATACAGAGAACAAACTTGGGGTTGCTAGAGGGGAGGTGTGTGGGGAGATGGGCTAAATGTGTGATGGGCATTAAGGGAGCACCTGTTGGGATGAGCATTGGGTGTTGTTAATGTAAGGGATGAATCACTGGGTTCCACTCCTGAAACTAAGACTTCACTGTGTATTAACTAACTTGAATTAAAAAAAAAAAAAAAAAAAGAACTGCATACTTATCAAGATAGCAAGGACCAGACCAGAGAAAGTCTGCTATAAGACAGAGTCCTCTTACAATCATGGAAGAGACATGACATTCCCTCACTTTTGCCATAATGTGTCAGTTAGACTCAAATCACAACTCCAATTCACAATCAAGGGAAGGGGATTTTGTAAGGACATAAACACCATCAGAGGAGGATCATGGGGGCCACCCTAGAGTCTGTCCACCATACGCATGGAGAAATCAAAATGAGCTCAGGGGATAAAGAAAAGCAGAGGAAGCATTATGAGAATGTATGGGCACAGATATGTGTATATATATAATATTGATGAAATGACAAGACAGAACCTAAAACATGGCTTATGTGAGTACTCATGGAGTAGCATGAAAGTAACTCACAGTTGTTTCCTTTCCATTCTGCTTGCTTAGTAGTTTACACATATGTTATTATGTCTGCCTGTCTATACTTAGTTGTGTTGACAATAAATTAATGTGGTAATTAGTTCTCATTGTTTAAATGAGTTTATTTTTAAATGAGGAACATACCTTTTGGGCTTTTGAATGGCAGATACACCTGCATCCTTCCTCGGGCAATTTCTCTTAATGAAACCATGTCACCTGAAGCAGTGACACTTCTCCATTGAAAGGAGTGTGGTTACAGATAATGTTGACAGCATGAGATTTTAGGTCTAGAAAAAGCCTGAGGCGAATAGATTATGTTTAGGCTCTGAAAAAACGCAGGCAAATTATTCAGTTTGTGCCCAAGCAAGCTAATTTATTTCAAACTTGTGAAGCTTTGTTTTGATAACTTATGAGCTTGTTCTTGGCTCAGTGCATGTTTGACTGAGAAGTCTTCCCTTGTAAGTGCTCCCTTTTGTCACAACAAATGCTATTTAGGGAACTAATGAGCTGAGATCATAAAGTGAATCCTTAAAGGAGTTTAATAGGGTCATTGTGAGACACTCTGCCAGAGGTAATGTATTTCTGCCTTCCAGTGTTTACTGTATTTGCAGTGAGTATGTATGTGAAGGTTCAGTTTTTACCATATGTGTAATTATAGGAATGAGCATACAACTGTTTTAAAGGAGGAGGTTTGGGTTCAGAATTTCAGGAGCTTGTTCAAAGTTAACTGATTTTTTTTTTTTACAAGATTTTAAACCTTTTACTTTTTTCCATGCTTAATGCAGCTGACACGTCTTTCTCCTTTTTCCCATTCACTGAGTCCATGCTAATAACTGTAACGTGGCAGCTTTTCGTTTTATGGCTTTTGGCATAATCATTATATCTTATTACAATAAAACTATGTTATTGTACAACTCTGTTTCAGGAAGTCAGAAAATAGAATCGGCATCAAAATATTGAACAAAAGCCATACCTTGTATGTTTCTACTAAAACAAACAAGCCAGAATAAACAAAAATACACCATAGTTGTATTTAGTTTGAGCCTGCATGGATTTATTGAGTGCGTATCTGCAAAGAGGGTGCAAAGATTAATGTGATAGATTGCATAACAGGCACATTATAGAGTAAGACAGATGTGGGAGCAAGAGAGAGAGAAGGAGAGAAGGAGAGAATGAATGACCTACATATGTTCACTCAAATGAATAGTGAGGAGAACTGTATGATGAACAAATTTCTTTTTTTTTTTTTGACAAGACTTATGACAGAAGAGCTTCCAGCATAGTATTCACGATAGCCTCTGTTTCTCATAATTTCTGCCTGTAGCATTTTAAAAATGACAAGGTATTTCACTTGATCTGGCTATTTAGGATTATCATTTGAAAATTCAAACATAACAGTGAAAATTAACTTGAGGCCAATCATAGTTATAGTGAAAATTAAGCCCTACCTTATTAAAGGGAGTAGTATAAGAATTTCAAAAATGCTCCTTCTCTAGTACAATATCATTCATAATTCTCCTCTATATAAAGGCCAGCATGGCTTTAAATATGAGTTGACCTGTTGTCTAGTGTATAAATAAGTCAGTGTTTCCTAACCTGTATGGTTACCCACCTTCCATGGATACTTTGTGGGTTATAATGATTCCTCTTAATCAAATTTTATTTTTTTCATCATTGTCCAGGTGCATTTCTTGGTCATCTTGCCTACTTTTCCTCCCTTGAATATGGCCAATAATGTAGTTACCTGGAAAAGTAGTGTAATGACTCACCTCTGTTAAGATGAATTATAACTATGAGTGCAACACAGGATTTGAAATGACACATGTTTTAAAGGTATCTTTTTCATATATTCAACATGAATTTCACTGTTTTAAAATTAGATCCTCAGTGGTCTGTGGATCTTTAGACATTCATATCACTGGAAATGATTATTAAAATCTGTTCTGTTAAAATCTAAGCCAAGAAAAATGAACAGACTGAAATGAATATTCCAGCAAGCATAACTTATCAGACAAAAATGTTCAATGGGTGTGAAACTGCATTTCGAGGTTTGTTATTGTCTGTAGAGGGTGGTAAAGTATAGGATTAGGTCTAGAAGTTAACTGTTCATTATGGATAAAAAGCATAGTCCAAGATTAATGAACAGGTGTTTTCCATGCTGTTTATATATCTATGTAGTTTGAAAACAGTCCCATGATTGTACTCTTATGAAATTAAATGTTATTTGAGGACCTTTGAATATTGATACAAATTTTCCACCTGGTACTTTAGCCAAACATTTGCACTATTAGTGTTCAGGCCAATTTTGAGCTCTTAAAAGCCAAAAAAATTTAGTTTTCTATTTTAATGAGCTCTTTTGCACTATAGTAATTTTAAAATGTCGGTTTAATCAATAATATGTACAGTACCAAAGCCTTTGGGCATTTAAAATGTCAGTTGTTTAATTTTGAAAAATGGATATTGCTCTTACAAAATCATCTGGTCAAGCATTTGCATTATATTACACTTAGCACAGAGACTTACATTGTACTTAGAATGTCTTCATAAATTATATCAAGAAGATATAAGGCTTGGGGATCTTTACATGTAATATCCAATTACCAGATCTTGGGGCCTGATTAATTTTACCAATTTTTTCTCCATACAGTGCAACAAAATGGCAGAAGGAAAGAGAATTAAGCTGCTATAAAACTGTCCAAATTATACAACTAGAACTTTTGGTTATTGATTATCTCTTTGTATCCCCTCCCCCGTGGTCAAATTACATGCATGTGTATAGATAAAACTTTATCATGCAGGTTCACAACCCCCAAGCTGATGAATTCTAGAATGTAGGCATGACTTTTAGTATTGACTCTACAGGTAACGGTGTGAGTGGTCATAATAGAATTGACGAATGGTAAGGAAATCTGTATGTGTAGACTTGTACACCTACATACACACACACACTCACACAATATATAAAAATAAATAGCTAGATAATTTGTCACCAAATTTGTAAAGCATCTTTGGGATCTACAACTTAGAATGTAAGTGAATGGGAAAATACAAAACTCACTTTAAGGAGTTCTAAGACAAGGGGGGTTCAAAGACAAGGGGGTCATTCTCCAAAATGACTAAAACTTAGAAGTAATGGAAGGTCTATATGAAGATCAGTTATGAGAGACATAGGATATATGATAGCAAAACAGAAAAATCTAATAGATTTGAAATAAAAGCCTTAAATGGAAGGAAAGTCAGGATCACAGATCTTTCTCATGTCATATAATTCTTATAAAAACAGAAATTTACTTAATGGTAACTAAAAATTTTTCTGGAAAGGATATCAATTTCTGTTATTGTAATGGTAATTAATAAATAAAGCCATCAGTGAACACTTACTATTTACCAAACACTGTGCTTTGACTTTGCATAAATTAATGCCTATTTGATAGTATAATTCCTCATTTGAATATGAAAACTTTATGACTCACAGACGTTAAGTATCTTGCCTAAACTACACAGCAGTAAGTGGTAGGCCTGAGATTCAAACTCATGTCTATCTGAACCTAACAGTTAATCTCTTAATCATTGTACCTACTGCCTGTCCTCCACCAGGTGCCACAGATGTCAGGGATTCATGTCATTTGATTACTGGTATTACTAGTAGCAGGTCCCTTTTAAAAAGAGAAAAGAAAAAAAAATACCACTAAGGAGCCACACTTCCATCATTTGCACATTGCTGTGAATTACTTTCTGAGAGTCTTGTCCCTTTTTAGATGAGAACTTGTGAGAGCCAGGGAGCAGAAAATATTTAAAAGAGCCAGATTAAAGATAATGGTGATGCAAGAGTGAAAAAGATAAACTTTGAAGAACTTTATGTCGGCTGAAACTAGCTATTTTTTAAATTTATTCTATGCATAAGAGAGGAATGAAATAATTTAAGGGGTACAGAAGTTGGTTTAACAATATAGAAGACACACCTGAAACAAACCTAACACTGTGTGTTAACTATACTGGAATTAAAAAGAAACAAAAACAAAACCTTAGGGGTACCTGGGTGGCTCAATTGGTTAAGCATCTGACTACTCAGGTCATGATCTCATGGTTCATGGGATCAAGCCCTGTGTTGGGCTCTGTGCTAACAGTGCAGAGACTGCTTTTGATTCTCTCTCTCTGCCCTTCTCCCACTCATTCTCTCTCTCTCTCTCTCTCTCTCTCTCTCTCTCTCTCTGAAAATAAACACTTAAAAATAAAATTAAATTAAAATTAATGAAATTTAAAAATGTAAAGGACAAAAAATTGAAAGAAAAGAAGCAAAAGTTTAATACATCATTATATGTATTTAAAGAGTATGAGTACAGGGCGCCTGGGTGGCTCAGTCGGTTAAGCGTCCGACTTCAGCTCAGGTCGCGGTCTCGCGGTCCGTGAGTTTGAGCCCCGCGTCGGGCTCTGGGCTGATGGCTCAGAGCCTGGAGCCTGCTTCCGATTCTGTGTCTCCCTCTCTCTCTGCCCCTCCCCCATTCATGCTCTGTCTCTCTCTCTCTCAAAAATAAATAAACGTTAAAAAAAATTTAAAAAAGGGGCGCCTGGGTGGCGCAGTCGGTTAAGCGTCCGACCAGCCAGGTCACGATCTCGCGGTCCGGGAGTTCGAGCCCCGCGTCGGGCTCTGGGCTGATGATGGCTCAGAGCCTGGAGCCTGTTTCCGATTCTGTGTCTCCCTCTCTCTCTGCCCCTCCCCCATTCATGCTCTGTCTCTCTCTCTCTCAAAAATAAATAAACGTTAAAAAAAATTTAAAAAAGGGGCGCCTGGGTGGCGCAGTCGGTTAAGCGTCCGACCAGCCAGGTCACGATCTCGCGGTCCGGGAGTTCGAGCCCCGCGTCGGGCTCTGGGCTGATGATGGCTCAGAGCCTGGAGCCTGTTTCCGATTCTGTGTCTCCCTCTCTCTCTGCCCCTCCCCCGTTCATGCTCTGTCTCTCTCTGTCCCAAAAATAAAATAAAATAAAAAAAAAAAAAAAAAAAAAAAAAAACGTTGAAAAAAAAAATTTAAAAAAGAGTATGAATACGTAATAGCAAATGTGTTATTTGAACACATGTGAGGAATGGCTGCAAAGAGAGGGAAAAGGAAAGAAGGAAATACGTTAATACTGGATGAGCGTCTTCTATGTGATAGCACAGTTAGTTAGATTCCTCCATACGATCTCTACAGCAAGCAGAAGGGAGCTGACATGCTTGCTACATAGCAGATGCTGAATGACTGAATGACAAGACTTCCTTTATAAAGCTTGATTGCATTCTACATCTGACTTTTCAGTTGTATAACTACATTATGAACAATTATTTCATCAGCAGACAATTATTGAGCCCTGGTTATGTGGTAGATGCTGAGACAGAAGCATAGTAAGTTACAGTTTAGGGATTAACAGCTCAATATTATATAAACAAATACTTACAATAAAAGTGTAATAATAGAGGCCTCAAATTGCTTAGGGGAATAAAGGAGGGAACGGACAACATTCTTATTGTTTGGGGTTGGAGGACTTAGAAAGCCTGCGTTAAGGAAAAAAAATGCTTAGGATCTTTCCATGAAGAAACAATGAAAGGGCATTTTTAGTAGAAGGGTCACAGTGCCAAACCAGACAGATGTTGAAGATGTGCCCATCTAGCGATTGGTATGTACTTCACAGGGTCAGGGTTGGCATACAAATCATGGCTAAAATTTTATGTAAGCCCATTTGTCTTGCTTTAGTGATAATCTCTGAAACCTGAAGAGAGATTGTATGACCTCAGAAATTTCTTTTGGCCTTTAGATTCAATGGACAGTAATAAGAATGATAACAGCATATTAAGTCTTACTGACTTAATATGAAGAAGCATATTAAGTCTTATTGACTTAATATGAAGAATGGTAACGTAGTGGGGAAAGTTTGGGGTAGAGCATTAGGACATATATAATTAAATGGTATAAATATTGGAGCAAACCAGACCCTTTTTCAGAAGGCCTATTTTTATTTTTTTATTTTTTTTTCAACGTTTTTTATTTATTTTTGGGACAGAGAGAGACAGAGCATGAACGGGGGAGGGGCAGAAAGAGAGGGAGACACAGAATCGAAAACAGGCTCCAGGCTCCGAGCCATCAGCCCAGAGCCTGACGCGGGGCTCGAACTCACGGACCGCGAGATTGTGACCTGGCTGAAGTCGGACGCTTAACCGACTGCGCCACCCAGGCGCCCATTTTTTATTTTTTAATTTTTTTTCAACGCAGAAGGCCTATTTTTAAAAGTGAGACAATGGGGATTGAGGATGTTTGAATTCAACTCTGCCTATATTCTTGGGGTTTGAATAACTACTATATCTAGGTCATTTCTGGTTTCATAATTGAAAAAAAAGTAAAATGTAATCATCAGTTACAAAAGGAAGATATCAGAAATAGATTCTAGTATATCTTGTCATGGGGATGGGTTCCTTCTGTTATTATCTCAAGAAGCGGTGGTGGGAATACTCGGAATCATTCTTTTTAGCTGTTTTCCAATTTTCATCACTCTACCTATTAACTGAATAATTTACATCAGAGAATATGTGTTTTGCTACCTTTAGTTCAAAGATCTCTTACCATAGCTTTAATTAAAATTTACTTTTTTTCAATTCCTGTGTTTTTAAAATAATAAACACTGATCTGCTTTAGAAATAGGATCACTTTTCAATATTAAGTTTTGATACAAAAATTCGACATATTATTTAATATGATCATTTCCTATTAAGTATATTCAAAACTTAGCAATATTTATAATTAACATAGTTCCATACATCCTTTACAAATTATTGTAAATATATGGCAATATGTATAGAATGAACACATTTCCCTAATGCTTTATTAATTTCAAATCATATTTCTGAGGACACAAAGTATAGACTCATGACTATAGAATTATATCCATAATAGTGAAACTGTCTTATAAAAGCACCTGTCAAAATGAATAATGATGTAAAGAAAAGTTTCAGGAAAGTAAATTAAAACCTCCCCAAGATCCCTAAGCAATATCCTGTATTAATAAGAACTATGTAAAAGCCTAAAAGATGACCTATGAAAATTGAATCCAGACTTTGGTTATGCTTCTTTCATTGATAAGTTACTTTGCAAGAAGTGAAAAATTAAAGCAAAGATTTGACAAGGCCACCGACATGCAAGTAAGACATAGGTCAATGAATGTGAGACAGGCTCAGGAAAGGTCGGTGTTCGTTGGGTTTTGTGAGCTCCTTTCCACCCACATTGGTCGCTTCCAGGGTGGTAATGATGTTCCAGTGCTCAGATGAAGGGGACCATCATGAGTTCAGGGCCATTTCTTACAAAGGGTCACACCTCTCCTTTCCTGGGCAGCAGACAGCCTCAGGTTTCAGTCACTGCAGGAAGGGGCTGAATATAACCACTGTGCTCAAGTATTGGCAACAGTGTCCTTTGAGGATGAAATGAGTCAGAGAATACTCATTACAGGATCAGGAAACCTAGGTTCATCTCAGCTCGTGTTAAGCAACTCACTCAGTCCCTCTGGATCTCTACTTCCTGATGTGTTCAAATATGACTTGGGGCCAGATCATTTTATGGGTCCTTTTAGAATAACATTATTTTATGGGTGATTGAGTCATAAACTTTCACTGAGGAGAACCTATTTCTCAGGAGTCTACCCTCTACTTCATAATCTTTACTGTAGATTTTTCTTTCAAAATTCTCCAAATACTACTTAGGCTAAACTATTATAAAGGAACACATTTTGGGAATAGTACTGAATATGATATGGTGCTTTTGCAGAAATAGGACTCTGTCTGGCTTAGGAATTGACTCATCCAGTGCAGATCTGACCTTCTACCTATGGATTGTCAGCAGCAGCAACCAGGTGTCTATTTCCGTAGGCAAACACATTACACCCATCTCCCTGTCCCTCTGTCCTTCCTGATTTGTATTTTTTTCCCCATTTCCCACATCCCTTTTTTCTCTATATGCCTTCTGTAGAGGGCTCATGCAGTGATGATAAGATACAGAGACTGTGCATAGCTAGTTGGAATGTCTTTTGTGAAAACATCACTGGATGGGGCTGGATTCTGCTATCTTATCTTGCCCCTTTCCCAGAGGAAGAACTTAAGTGGAGTTGTCCTTATAATCATCTCATTACCAGCCTTCCATCAACTTTGTCAGAAAAATCCGTGATTGTAGAAAAATTCAGACTGAGTTAAAATGAACCAACAAACAAGAACAACCTTGAGTTCTGGGATCAGAAACCACAAGGTTTAAACCACGGCTCTGTTACTTATTAGCTAAATAAGGTAGGGAGATGTGCTATTGAATTCTGAGTCCAGGTGTCTCATAAGAATCATGACCTCATGAGTTAATAGACAAGGTGTAGGGTACCTGGCACACAGTTATCACATTAGAATGTGATAAAAATTCTCCTATATAAAATTGAGGTATGCAGGCAATAAAAGGAGACTTCCTAGTGTATCTGAAATAGTAGTTTGATATCTATGTTTTTTTTTTTTCCAGGCCAGCAACTTGCCCTGTTTTCCGCCTCAGTCTTAATCCCTTCCCAAGGCATTTATTCAATAAATGTATAGTGAATAAGAGAATTGTTGAACAACATCATTCAATATATTTTTCAATATCTTATAAAAGGAACAATATCTGTGTCAGAAGAAACTAGGATTGATCCATGATTCAAAATGACTCTGGAGGTTCAGTTCTTAAGTAATATATGATACCTCTGCTCTGGTATTAGGGAAGCAAACCAAAGGATAAACACAAATGCTGTCAAAGTGTTTGCTAAGATGAGTTGTAAGCTAGAAGACATTAAAAGATGAAATTAATATTCCTAAGAAAGCAGGAAAAAAAGCAACTCAACAGGATTTGGTATGGACACTGTTCTTTTATAATTTTATCCTCAAATCTACATTAAATGGTGGTTGTAAGGGTTGTGAACTCTAAGTGGCTAACATCATTTTTTGCTGTAAGAGTCTTAAGATTCTTTTTTTTTTCCCAAGGAATAGGATAGCAGTAGTTTTCTAAAAAGCATCAGCAGGATATTTTCATTGATTATGTCTAAGAAGGTTTAAAACAACAATTCAAAGAGATCAGAACCAAAGTTAGAAGAAGAATTTTGTGGGAAAGTGGGTTTTGAGATTTTCTTGGTATAAAAGCTAGTTGTGAAGAACTGTATTATAGCTT
This sequence comes from Prionailurus bengalensis, assembly GCF_016509475.1. NCBI lineage: Eukaryota > Metazoa > Chordata > Mammalia > Carnivora > Felidae > Prionailurus > Prionailurus bengalensis. Next base: position 51,797,658 of record NC_057359.1, on the reverse strand, counting down.
TGTTAATAGTGAAGAGATTTTTTTTAACTCAGAAATATTTTATCAGAACTTTTTCCTGAGAGTCATCAAATTTTTTTTTTATCCAGTAATAGCCAATCAAGACAGAGATGAAAGGGGACGAAACACTTCCCAACATTTTTTTAAGTGTTTTAGTCATTTCTTAAATACCTTTGAATTGAGAAATAATTAAATGGATACAATATTAAGATTTTATTTGGATCTAGTCAACTTTCCAAACAAGTGAAACAGACTGAATTATCCCTAAGTCTGTGTTGTATAATTTTATGGATATCAGAGACCCATGTGCCCAAAAGTGGCTGATCTATATTATTTTCTGTATTTTTTTTTCAAATTCTTTCTTCTGCGCATTCATAGAGTCATGCATTTATTCAACTGATTTATTCAATGGGTATTGATTGAGCTCTTCCTAAACTAAGCACTGTTAGAGGAACCAAATTTATGATGGTAAGCATATAACCATGGTTCCTGTTCACCTTGAATTGGCATGCTTATGAAAAAGGCAAATATAATCAATATAATTTCAGATAAATGTAATTATAACATATATTGTAGGTATTTTTAAATATAAATATAGAGAAACATAATTTCCCTGAATAATGGTAGCTCAGATTTAATGTCAGTGTTCAATGTGCCGGGCACTGTTCAGGGTGTTTGAATGTAACTCACTTAGTCCTTACTACCATCCTTTCAGCTAGATAGTGTTGTATCTCATTTTATACATAAGGAAACTGGACCACTTGGGTGGCTGAGTCAGTTGAACATTCCACTCTTGATTTCTACTCAAGTCATGATCCCAGGGTCGTGGGATCAAGTCCTGTGTTGGGCTCCACGCTAAACATGGAACCTGCTTGAGAGTCTTTCTCCGTCTCTCTCTCTCTCTCTCTCTCTCTCTCTCTCTCTCTCTCTCTCTCTCTCTCTTTCTCTCTCCCCCTCCCTCCCTCTGAACCTCTCCTCCACTCTCTAAAATATAAATAAATAAATAAATAAATAAATAAATAAATAAATAAATAAATAAAATAAATGGAAACTGGAGCATAGCAAAGATAAGTAGCTTCTCCAATGGCAAGCAGTCTGGCAGGTGGTGCACTGAAGATTCCAATTCTACTGAAGTGTGCAAATAAATCTTGTGCTCGAAACCACTACATTATTGTGAAAAAAAAATGTCAGGGCCAGAAAACTTGAGGAATCTGTAACAGACTGTCAGAAGGGATTCCCATTTAGAATGAGGTAAATAGTTAGAAGTAACATCAAAGCTGAAAACTAAGGTGGGAAGGAAATAGCTAGACAAAGACTGGGGAGAGGACTAATAGAGGAACAGCCCATGTCAGGGCCTTGAAATGAAGCTACACTTCTAGCACAGATGGAGTGCTAGAAGTGAGGTGAGTGAGTGAGGGAGAGAAGGCCAGGAGGTGAGATTGGAGAAGTCAAATGTGGCCCAAAGGGAAGGAGTAGAGAAAGAGAGAGAGACTGAGATTGATGGACAGAGCGAAAGAAAGAAATGTAGTCTCTAAAGTACAAAGAGAAGTCATTATTTATAGAGAGACATGATCTAATTTATATTTTAAGATAACTCTAGCTGGAAGGTAGAAAATGGATTGGAAGGGCAAGAGGACAAGTAAGAAAACCAATTAGTGGACCGTGAGAGTAACCATGGGAGCAGTGGCAAGGAAAGACAATAAAATGTAGATAGATTCAGGATGTACCTGAGGAGGTGAGAGAACCTAGGACAACAGTTTGGACTTTTGGGTTTGGATTTCTGATGTACGGTATTATTACCTGACATTCTCACCGTTAGGATTGCTATTCTTAATTATGACATTTTATCTCAAAAGCCTCCATTAAAATGTATTAATAGTAACTGGAATCACATTGGATTGTTTTCATTAGTTTATTAAATAGAACAAGAATTTAATGAATATGAGTTAAGCAGTTGCAAATGGAACACAAGGGCCCAGGAGACTACCTGTGAATGAAGGTGAAGAATGGGAGGTGAGAATCCAATGAGATGTCTACTGAGGTTAGACTAGTCCACTTGGTAAGTGTGTTTGGAGGTGGCAGTTCCAGCCAGGTTTGCAGAAGTGTCACTGCTTACACAAGTTTCTCAGCTTATTCATTAATTCACTTACACAATAAATATTTTGGATACTGGTTTACTACATGTTCAGTACTCTACCAGACACTGTGAATATTTGGTAAACTAGGTAGGAATGGCCATGCCTTTAGAAAGATTTAGCTCTATCAGTTTTCACTCACCTGTTTGTGCCACCCTACATGAACTTCTATGGCTTGATTATTTATTTATTTATTTATTTATTTATTTATTTATTTATTTATTTGGATTAAATGTGGTGAAGATGGTTAAGGAAAATTTGTGTACATACTGTTAGCAGAATGCCATTATTATTATCTTGTAATAAGAGATATTATTGCATTATTGCTAATAACTCCAGCTCTGGAGTCACACACCTAGTTAAATGCCAGCTTTGTTAATTACTTCGTTAGTTAATCTTTCTGTGCTTCAATTTTCCATCTTTCAATTGGGATAGAAAGAATATCATTTGATTGTTGTGAGAATTAAATGAGCAATATATGGAAGGTACTTAGAATAGTGCCTGGCATATGGTAGTGTTCAGCGTATATTTGTTATTATTATTTTAATGTATATAAAAAACAAAAATGATCTAATATGTATATGTGTGTGTGATTTAAAGAGATAGATTTTTAAAAGGTACTTTTTAAAAATGTTTATTTATTTTTGAGAGAGACAGACAGAGTGTGAGTGGGGGAAGGGCAGAGAGCAATAGGGACACAGAATCCAAAGCAGGGTCCAGGCTCTGAACTGTCAGCACAGAGCCCAACACAGAGCTCAAACTCACAAGCAGTGAGATTATGACCTGAGCTGAAATCAGTCGCTTAACTTACTGAGACACCCAAGTGCCCCTAAAATATATGCTTTAAGACCAAATGCAATATATGGTTTGTTCAAAAAAAATTGCAGTTGTAGTAGAATTTCAACTTTTTAAAAGTTTAAGCACAATGAAAACTTTTAACTTGATTGACCTAATAAAAAGATAGTAGTGTAGTCTTTTTTTTTTTTTTTACGCCTTTGGGTTTTGAAAGATTAAAGCAAATAAAAATACCAGTATCTCTACCATGCATATCTCTCAGAAAGTCAAGAACAAAAGGAAATGTAAGTCACCAAAGCATTCCAGAGTGAAGTCCTTGTCATTCTTTTGGGAGCCACCAAACACAAAGCAGTTTAAAATTAGGCAGTTGAAACAAGGAAGAACCAAAATTCCTCCTTTTATCACTGTTCTTTTCTGCTGAAGAATAGGTAATGTGCATTTTATACTAAAATAGGATTTAGTGTACTGAGCTTGCAAGATTCTCTTTTGGCATGGTCTAGGGCAACATGTGAGTGGAATCTCAATAGAGTGATTCAGTCAAGTAATAATGTCATTATGTTTTTTTTTATTTTGGAAATATGTTTACCTTCAATATTAAAAAGTTTTATTGAATTCCAAAGTCAAAATTACTTAGTGAATTTCTTTCTTCCTTTTTTTAATGTTTATTTATTTATTTTTGAGAGGGGGCAGGAGAAGAGAGAGAGGTAATTCCAAGCATGAGAGAGGTAATTCCAAGCATGAGAGAGGTAATTCCAAGTAATTCCATCATGTCAGTGCAGGGCCCGATGTGGGGCTCAAACTCATGAACCATGAGATAAGGACCTGAGCTGAAATCAAGAGTTGACTTTAACCAACTGAGCCACCCAAGCACCTCTAATGAACTTGTTTCTGCTTTCCCTCTATATTCCTTCTATTGCTTCAGAAAATAGTATGGCTAATTTACTATATTAGAATTATGAATTATATAGCTTAATTCTTAGTATTAGCATAGGTGTCTTGTGATATTAGAATTAAGAATTATATAGCTACTGAGAAAGGGGAACCCCTTAGCACTGTTGGGAATGCAAACTGGTGCAGCCACTTTGGCAAACAGTATGGAGGTTCCTCAAAAAGTTAAAAATAGAACTACCCTACAACCCAGCAATTGCACTCACTACTAGGTATTTATCCAAAAGATACAAAAAATACTGATTCAAAGGAGCACATGCACCCCAATGTTTAGAGCAGCTCTATCAACAATAGCCAAATTATGGAAAGAGCCCAAATGTTCATTGACTGATGAATGGATAAAGATGTGGTGTATATATATACACACACACACACACACATATATGCATATATATATATACACATACACACACACACACACACACACACACAATAGAGTATTAGCCATCAAAAAAGAATGAAATCTTGCCATTTGCAACAATGTGGTTGGAACTGGAGTGTATTATCCTAAGTGAAGTAAATCAGAGAAAGACAAATACTGTATGGTTTCAATCATATATGGAATTTAAACAACAAAATGGATGAACATAGGAGAAGGGAAGGAAAATAAAATAAGATAAAAGCAGGGAGATAAACCATAAGAGACTTCTAATTTAGAGAACCAGGGTTGCTGGAGGGAGGACGGACTAAATGCGTTATGGGCATGAGGACGGCACTTGTCGTGATGAGCACTGGGTGTTAATATGTAAGTGATGAATCACTAATTTCTCCTGAGACCAATACTACACTATATGCTCTATGTTAACTAACTTGAATTTAAATTAAATCTTGGCAGGAAAAAAAAGAATTATATATACTTTTATTAAATTAGAATTAAGATCTAATAAATGGTATATTCTATTTATTCTATCCTAATGGAAATGTAGTGTTGAATAAATTTATGATTCCAGGAAATGTCATTTATAGTATGTCAATCTGTTAGGAAGTCATATTAATGAAGCAAGTTACTAAGCAAAAACACCTGTTGAAAAGAGTAGATATTATATTTTTTATAAATCTTAATAAAATTTTTTAGTATCAGTTTAGAATATAACATTAACAAACCAGAAAAAAGAAAAAGCTTTTATTCAGACTTCACTTTTATTTAACGACCCTGAAATCTTAATGATAAAACACTTAAATCATGCAGTTCTGGTCAACTGCACTCATTACAGATTTCAAGTTTTATTAAACACCACTGAATTGAATTTAACATTTGTTCTAACCAGTCCCATGAACAAAGCTATCTATAGTTGATACTTTGGAGGCAGTGCTATATAATGGAAAGGTCTGTGATCTTGAAAAAAAAAATGCTGCATCACTTTCTAAGCCTCAGTTTCATGTTTGCTAAAGGACAGTACTACCTACCTTCTATGATTTATCTTATGATGAATGTATTAAATTACATTTTAAAGCATCATATTTAGGCTCAGAGTAGACAGGTTATTTCACTTCTTCCTTCTATTTTATGACCAGAAAGAAAAAAAAGTTAATAATATGAAGAGGAGACAGATGTCCTACAATAATTCACAACACTTGGTCTTCTCTCTGTACAACTCTCTCCCTAATGCAGGGTGGTCCGTTCTTTAAACCAAAATCTAAGCTATCCAACATGTTGATGAGACAGTAAGTCAGAGGCTGCACACCACTTGGATCCTCCTTAGGTAATGCTGGATTATTTGTTTTAAGGGATCATCCAAAAAGTTAATTTCTTAGAACTTTTCACTGTGATGACATCATCTTCTCTGTGTTAATTCCTTAGATGTGGTCTTCTGTGAAAGTTACAACAGTAACCAATAGATCATCTTGGTTTATTAAGTGAGTGTGTATATGTGTATATGTTCTTAAATATATCAATAATTAGGTTGTACAGAGCCCACAGACTATTGTATAGTAAGTGTAAATAACGGTGAATTAAAAAAATTAGTAAGTCAGTCAGAGATTTACTTTCCTTTTAGGAAAAGATGCCATATACTCTCTCTATATTTCCTCTGAAAAAGCCTTCTCCCATTCCCCCCAGTTTGAGATAAAGTATGACAATCACTAGAAAATGTTGTAGAAGAGGAGAGACAGGAATGGTAAAAACGTCTGATTTTTCATTTAAAGCAAGGATTTTCAAACTCTTCCCCATAAGGGTGTGTAAAGATAGAAATGTAAATCATAACTGAAGGTATTTATACCTAGAAATACTGACAGTGTAAGTATGTATTTTCCCCTCAAAAATAGCATTGAAGTTCCAAGAAGACTGTTATTTTTTTATTTTTTTGGTATCCAAACTCTCCTTACCACTACACCATAAACCTAAAGGGTATTCTTATCCCAGTATGAAGCCATTTAAAATATCCCTTATCCTTGGAGGTTATCATACTCGTCTCTGAAAGTAAACAAAACAATAATTATTCTTTTACAAATTACATTTACATAGATTTAACATTGAAGTTAAAGTCACTCATTCGCAAAGGCGTTAAACCTGCCCGGGTTGTATTGAACAACTAATCCCTATGGAATTGGGTAATTAAAATATTAATCCCTGTGGAATTGTTTCAGCATCTTCATCGAGGCTTTTTCACATTTTTTTTCTTTCTTCATTATTATATACTCCTCTTAGTAAGATTTTCTCCCATTTTGTAGACAATAATAACAGTAACCGCTGCTCTTTAATTCCTCACTGAATTCTAGGGACTGGGGTAACTGCATTGTGCTTTAATCCCCACATTGATCCCCTGCTGCACTTACAGTCATTATTTGATCGGTATTGCATACCCATTTGGGATGCAGCTGTAGTATATAACCATCTCATTATACAAAGATACTAGAAATGAGGGAGGCAATATCATGTAGTAAGGAGGAAACAGACTTGGAAGCCAGAAGGCCTGGAATATTGTTTTATTTCCATCAGTAATGAATCACAGGATCTTAGGGTGGAGGGAAATGACATTATTTTTGTAGACTTAAGGTAAAAAAAATTGTGTGTATATTTTATGAACTATTTACAGGTTTTCCCTCAGGGTTATTAGGTACACTGTCTGCTTTAAGTATGATTTTTATCGAGTGTCCTATGCACGTGCACTATTTTTTATTTTATTTTATACACGGATGGGCGTTTTTGTTTTTGTTTTGTCTACTAAATGCTTGCTTGCAAATATGCATTCATCAAGTCCTCATTTTTTGTGTTCTAGACCTTATCAGCTATCTCAAATTGGTGCCTCAATCAAAATGTTGAGGGTATAGTTCCTCACATTCTTTGTTTTGAATTCTGTCCTCAGCTCAGCTGAGCCACATCGACCAATTCTTATGAAAACGGTTTTTCACAGTCTCCTTCTTCTTCCTCAGAACAATAGCTTCTATTACTAATATCTTTTTGCTCTTTTCTAAATCATTTTAGTATGGAGGATCTCCCCAAATTAAGATGAATGAGTCACCCCATCCAGGACCACATTTGGGCCTGCATTCTTCTCTCATATGTTAGTATTTGGTGTAGAACGTGATGCCCCGTTATTATAATCATTGATTTCATTTAAAAAAAATTTTTTTTGACGTTTATTTATTTTTGAGACAGAGAGAGACAGAGCATGCACGGGGGAGGGTCAGAGAGAGAGGGAGACACAGAATCCGAAACAGGCTCCAGGCTCTCTGAGCGGTCAGCACGGAGCCTGACACGGGGCTCGAACTCACGGACCGCGAGATCGTGACCTGAGCCAAGTCAGACGTTTAACCGACTGAGCCACCCAGGCGACCCTGATTTCATTTTTTAGTAATTATGGCTTTGCATTTTTGTGTTTCAGTGTTCCGTTAATAATAACCCAGAAAACTCGGAAGGAATTTCAACTTCAACAATTGTACTCCTTCAACTCCTACCAAAAACAAAAACAAAAACAAAAACAAAAACAAAAAACAAAACAAAAAAAACAACAACAGACATATGCACTTTTATGGGTTTTATCAACACATTTCCCCCTGCCTTCTTTCTCCATTACCTTATCTGTTCCCAAATTTAATTTTTGTTTCCCATTTGGCAAAATAGTCTCTGTCTCTAATCCCTTATATCTAGTAGCTTCTTTTGCATTCATGCCATTTACTTTATTATCATAGGATATTTTTCATCTCCCTCAAGCAATATTTGGTCTTAATTAAAACTATCTTCTTTCAGCAAAATTAGGTAATTCCAGTGTGTGGGTTGAAGGTGTAATCCATATTCCTTCTTCCTTAAAGATATCATAAATTTAATCTTTGAATGTAATCATAAGCAAAAGGACTTGTGAGGTTCCAGGATCATCCTCCCACCCCAATGGAATGCAAAAATACAAGTTTTAGGTAACTAGATAATGGATTTTATTTGGTAATTTTCATATCTCCTGTAAATTATTAATTATTCAATAAATACCTTAGACATTAAAAGACACAAAATATTCAGAACTTAAAATTTACAATTAGTTGGAAAGAGCACTTTCTCTTATAGAACAGGCAACTTCCAAATTAGGATTTTTTTTTTCAATTTACGATTTTTATGCTGAGACATATGGTGTAGAAGACAATGGCTACTGTCTGCAAAGTGTGACACTGCATATATCTTATTGATTAAATGAGATGGGCATATGAAAACATCTATCATGGCACTTGTCACAGTGAGCCTTCAATAATAGTTTGGGTTGTTTACTGTAGAATTATAAATAACAATGAAAACAAGGCACACAATTGTGAATACAGAGTTAGAAGGTGATGAGGTATTGGATTAGTTGACGCGTTCTCTGGAAAGGAGGATAGTTGTGCAAAATGTCTAGACATTCATAAAATGTTATGCAGCCTTCCTTGGTATTTTACCATTTGCCTGGCTAGTTTCCTACTATTCTGAATTTTAGAATACTCTCTTTCCTGCCAAAAGTGGTCAATGCTTTCCTTTACAGTTTGTTTCTCCCTAATGTAAATGTAGTTTCTTATCTCTCTCTAGAATTTAATGGGACATATTACTTACTGTACAGAATTTATTTGGCTAGAAAGCATCTTCAAAGTTCTAATACCCAGTAACTGACAAAAGATACAAAGAAGCACATATTGAGGGATCTAGCGTATCCATCTTTTTATCTATCCATCTATGTTATATATGAATATATATGTCTTTATATCTATAGGTACTAAATATGCCTATGTGGTTTTCAATAGTAGCATTTAGGAAAATTGAGTTGGTGGTGTAATTGTATGAATTCAGCCCTTCTTTTTGGTCACTGTAATTTTGGTCACTCTTGTAATGTATTTAGAAGATGCTCATTTATTTCTGTTCTAATGTGCTACAGGTGCCTGGACAAATTATACTTCTCAGTTAGGAGTACCATTTCCCCACCATCTCTGTTCCTATCCTGATCTTTGTCACCTACTGGATTAGAGATTTTCAGAAAGGGTTTGGAGGGTAGGGGGCAGATGTCCATGGTACTGATACATTGAAGTTTGTGCCTGAATTTAACAGTACATGAATAAGGCTTATCATTGTGAGGGAGATGTAGGAGAGGAATGTAAAACATTTCCTGTTCTACCTAAATAGTATGTGTTTGAGAATGGAGAAGCAGCATTGGACTGCAGCTAAGTACCTATATATCTAGCCTATCACTGTATTTCTCTTTTAGCAAGTAGATAGGAGAAAATATGATTAAAAAGTTTCACCTACAAATCATTGAAACAGGTTGTGAAAGTTTGAGCTATTGTGTTTTTTTTTCTGTATATAGTGTGTGTTATCTAGAAGCAGAATACACTTAAATGCCTACCTATTGTTTATCAATGTATCAAGTGAATGACAGTCATTTCTCACATTATATGAATCTTTTCCAGGAGAATTAGGGATATGAAGTAAGAATACTTGCTAAAGCCTCATAAAGAAGTCAGTGATAAAAACTAAACAATGAGATGATGCCCTCTACTACATGTAACTCAGCATTATGACTAGAAAAATTTTCATTTTGGTCATGTCAATATAATTTAAATTACAAATGCCTTAGTTTTCACAGTATAACAGCCTCTCGCAGTAAAATAACATGCAATTGAGTGGTCTTATTTATTTTTTTGTGGTGTATTATAAGCTGTAGTCTATTTTAGTGCCTTGAAAGTCTCGGATGACATAATTTTCATTGCTATATTGTGCATTTAAAACTGATAACAGCTACATGTAGGGAGGTACTTTTTAAAAGGCATTGCGGAGTGATTATAAACATTTCATAGCTAATCAGTATCATTTTACAAAGACACATATTGTCTCTAAATGCACTCTTTCACCTTCCTTATATTTACAGAAATTGAAGAGTGCCACGGGAAGGCTGTATCACTGTATCATGAGCTGTTTGGGCTTCTAAAGTGTTGGATGGAGTTTTAATCATATGAGGTAAATACTAAAATTATTTTAATTATATTTTCAGGATGAAATGAAATGCCATTTCGTGTCTTCAGACTTTCTTTATAACAAGAAGGAAATTAATTTTCTTTTATTTAATCATGCATTTAATTAAGTAGTTCCTCTGGTTTGTTAGCCCCAAAGTGACCAGGGCCTATGACATATTGACAATCCCCTGTTAGGCTTATACATTTTTCTCTGTAAAACTATTATATATGTTATATGTGATATGTTTCTGACAGTCTGTATACCATTTTTATTTGTTTAAACTGATTTTTGCCCTTTTAAACACCATGGTATCATAGTTAAATGTTGTAGTTTAAATGTTTTGCATAAAGTGTGTTAGTTAAAGATATTTACTTTATTAGTACTTATGACATGAATAACGACAGTGGAGGTACATCACTATTAATTTGAAGTGGAAAGTGAGTTACATCCAGGTTAGGGTTACTTCTGGGCATTTTTTTTTTCTTTCCTTTCCTTTTGTTTTGTTTTGTTTTAGTCCTGGCAGACATAACATTAACTCATTATGTATTTAATATCTAGATCTAGATCTAGATCTATATATCTAGATCTAGATATATAGAAATATACATATATATGTAAAAGAATAGAAACTACTTCATAGCCTTTTAGTGGCCTTTGTGTGTTGGTATAGATAACTTTCTTTTCCCTGAAAAATCTCCCTTGTTTTTCTGTCTCCTCTTTCTCTGCTGGTGGCAGCCATTTACCAAGTATTACAACATGGTTTTTATTTTTTATTATTTTTATTACTATTATTTTTTTTTGCTTTTAATTGTTAGAGAGCAAATTGAGGCATTAGCAATCACTGCTTTCTGTTCATTACAGAGGGATGAATTAGGACTTGAGATATGCCCAGAAAGATAAGTCTTGACTGGTGACTGTTAGGAAAGTCCTCATTTAACACAACTACAGGGAGACATGTGGGACTGCTTGCTTATGTCCTCAAGAAGACCACAAGTGAAACAAAGAACATTTGCTTCTGAAAAAATGGGTTTCCTAGAAAATAAATAGGCTTACTTCCAGCACTCCTTCACATGTCTATCAGACAAACAATAATAGCAAGGAAAGAATGCCTTTGCGTTTAGTTTGCCAATAGTCTACCAGGTACAAATGGTAGACACACATACACATGCACACGCACATGCACATGCACACAAATGCACACATATGTTTGGGATGATGTTTTGGGGCCTGCAGGAAACTGACACTCTCTGTGGACAGAAATGTAGATTTAAATAAAACAAAATGTATTTCAAGGAGATATTAAGCAAGCATAAAGTATACTGAATTGGTGAGGTTTTTTTTTTTAAGCAATAAAGCTATCATCGACCAAATTTAAATTGATCAAAAAGAATAAAATGTTGCTATTTGCAATGTGGATGGAACTAGAGTGTATTATGATGAATGAAATAAGTCAATGGGGGAAAGACAAATATTATATGATTTCATTCATGTAGAATTTAAGAAACAACAAAAAAAAAGACAAACATAGGGGAAGGGAAGGAAAAATAAAATAATATAAAAACAGAGAAGGAAGCAAAGCATAAGAGACTCTTAAATATAGAGAACAAGCTGAGGGTTGATGGAGGGGAGGTAATTGGGGGATGGGGTAGATGGGTGATGGGCTTTAAGAAGGGTTCTTTTTGGGATGAGTAGTGGGTGTCATGTGTAAATGATGAATCACTAAATTCTACATCTGAAATCAATACTGCATTGTATGTTAACTAACTTGAATTTAAGTTAAAAATAATTAAATAATGAACTGCATGTTGAGACATATCATTCGCCATTATGTTGACTTAGATGAGATAATAGGGAAGGAACAGACAGTCATGTAAAAAGAATTAGGGAAAACTGTTCATTTGCTCAGCACAAGAGTCTGCCATTCATAGGTCTCTTCCAATCAAAAAAGAATATTCAATGGTACTTAAAGTATGATAAATGTAACGTGATTTGAAGACACTGTTAAATGTAATTGCTTCTTTGAATATTTCTTAGTATACTCTTTCAGTTATTTTAGGCGGCTTAAGTAATCCTGATAAATTAACCTATTTTTCCCACTCGAATTCATGTGAAGCTCTACAGTCTATCTCTGATTGTGAACCCAGAGAATGCTGGCTGTTCTTCAGATGTAGATAGTAGACAGAAAGTGATTTTATTTTTATCAACAAAAAAATGAAAAAACACACTATTAATTTATTACATGAGTAGAGGTTATTTTAAAAAATTAATACTTTATTTTTTTTGATGGGACTTTTAAGAGACATCAAAACCATATGGAAGCTTTCACTTTAACAAAATTTTAAATTATATAACAAAAGCAGAATGAAAGCACAGATGCTGTTTTCTCTAGGTTCTTGTTCTAATAGTTAGGCTCATTTTTACTTCCATTTTCAGTCCCCACTCCCCTCAACACTGGCTCCTTCTTTGCACATAATCAAGTCTTCATCTAAAGTGACAAAGACAGATTTTAGCATTGCCTTCCTACCACAGGTATTGAACTATTTACCTGTTTTTCATTACCATTCTTTATTTCCTCAAAATCTTTGCTGAGGTTTTAAAATTTATTTTCTCCATTCTCAAGCCATCAGAATATATATAATATACATACATAATGTAAATCAGTATTAGTTAAGGGTGAGGTAAATTATGAAGATAGCAGAGACATTTTTGTTGTTCAAATAAAATCATAGATTCAAGTTTAGAAGGTTAGTGTCATCAGTGTAATGACCAGTGTGCAAAATTGAAATGTGGATGTCATTAATATGGACCTTTTGAACAGAGAGGGGGCTATAAATTAGCTTCACACTCTGAGTAGAACAACCCCAAAGCAAGTGTGACCTAAGTCCACAGGTTGAAGGAGGATATTGATAAACCTGAGGATAACTGTCCAGAGCAAGCATGCTAATGAGGGAGTTTGAAAATGTGAAAGAATTAGGTATGCCTTGTTTTGAGAAGAAAAGATGAACAAGTGTTAGAGATGATAATTCTCTGCAAATATCTGAATCAATGCCAGATGGAAGGGAGGTTAGTATTTACAGCTGTGACTATGAGGAAGGTCTTAAGACATTTGGGCCTACTGTGACCCAATATGGGAAATATTTGTAAAATAACATTATATGGATTTAAATGAACAAAAACTGTTAAAAATAGAATTTACCCCCAAACAGAATGGGCTGTTTCATAAAGCATTAAGAGCCCTCCTTCTAGAGATGTCACCTGAAGATTGTTGGCTGGTTAAGTGCTTCTCATTGGGGATTCATGTATCAATCAGTGTTTGAAAAGATGACAGTTTGTATTTATTCCATTATTCTATCATTCTTTGATGGTCTTTTATTTGGATAATAATCCTTTACATACATCATTAGTATTTATATACACCATTAATATTTTATTTATTTATTTATTTATTTATTTATTTATTTATTTATATGAAATTTATTGTCAAATTGGTTTCCATACAACACCCAGTGCTCATCCCAAAAAGTGCCCTCCTCAATACCCATCACCCACCCTCTCCTCCCTCCCACCCCCCATCAACCCTCAGTTTGTTCTCAGTTTTTAACAGTCTCTTATGCTTTGGCTCTCTCCCACTCTAACCTCTTTTTTTTTTTTTTCCTTCCCCTCCCCCATGGGTTTCTGTTAAGTTTCTCAGGATCCACATAAGAGTGAAACCATATGGTATCTGTCTTTCTCTGTATGGCTTATTTCACTTAGCATCACACCCTCCAGTTCCATCCACGTTGCTACAAAAGGCCATATTTCATTTTTTCTCATTGCCACGTAGTATTCCATTGTGTATATAAACCACAATTTCTTTATCCATTCATCAGTTGATGGACATTTAGGCTCTTTCCATAATTTGGCTATTGTTGAGAGTGCTGCTATGAATATTGGGGTACAAGTGGCCCTATGCATCAGTACTCCTGTATCCCTTGGATAAATTCCTAGCAGTGCTATTGCTGGGTCATAGGGTAGGTCTATTTTTAATTTTCTGAGGAACCTCCACACTGCTTTCCAGAGCGGCTGCACCAATTTGCATTCCCACCAACAGTGCAAGAGGGTTCTCGTTTCTCCACATCCTCTCCAGCATCTATAGTCGCCTGATTTGTTCATTTTGGCCACTCTGACTGGCATGAGGTGATACCTGAGTGTGGTTTTGATTTGTATTTCCCTGATAAGGAGCGACGCTGAACATCTTTTCATGTGCCTGTTGGCCATCCGGATGTCTTCTTTAGAGAAGTGTCTATTCATGTTTTCTGCCCATTTCTTCACTGGGTTATTTGTTTTTCGGGTGTGGAGTTTGGTGAGCTCTTTATAGATTTTGGATACTAGCCCTTTGTCCGATATGTCATTTGCAAATATCTTTTCCCATTCCGTTGGTTGCCTTTTAGTTTTGTTGGTTGTTTCCTTTGCTGTGCAGAAGCTTTTTATCTTCATAAGGTCCCAGTAATTCACTTTTGCTTTTAATTCCCTTGCCTTTGGGGATGTGTCGAGTAAGAGATTGCTATGGCTGAGGTCAGAGAGGTCTTTTCCTGCTTTCTCCTCTAAGGTTTTGATGGTTTCCTGTCTCACATTCAGGTCCTTTATCCATTTTGAGTTTATTTTTGTGAATGGTGTGAGAAAGTGGTCTAGTTTCAACCTTCTGCATGTTGCTGTCCAGTTCTCCCAGCACCATTTGTTAAAGAGACTTTTTTCCATTGGATGTTCTTTCCTGCTTTGTCAAAGATGAGTTGGCCATACGTTTGTGGGTCTAGTTCTGGGGTTTCTATTCTATTCCATTGGCCTATGTGTCTGTTTTTGTGTCAATACCATGCTGTCTTGATGATTACAGCTTTGTAGTAGAGGCTAAAGTCTGGGATTGTGATGCCTCCTGCTTTGGTCTTCTTCTTCAAAATTGCTTTGGCTATTCGGGGCCTTTTGTGGTTCCATATGAATTTTAGGATTGCTTGTTCTAGTTTCGAGAAGAATGCTGGTGCAATTTTGATTGGGATTGCATTGAATGTGTAGATAGCTTTGGGTAGTATTGACATTTTGACAATATTTATTCTTCCAATCCATGAGCAGGGAATGTCTTCCCATTTCTTTAAATCATCTTCAATTTCCTTCATAAGCTTTCTATAGTTTTCAGCATACAGATCCTTTACATCTTTGGTTAGATTTATTCCTAGGTATTTTATGCTTCTTGGTGCAATTGTGAATGGGATCAGTTTCTTTATTTGTCTTTCTGTTGCTTCATTGTTAGTGTATAAGAATGCAACTGATTTCTGTACATTGATTTTGTATCCTGCAACTTTGCTGAATTCATGTATCAGTTCTAGCAGACTTTTGGTGGAGTCTATCGGGTTTTCCATGTATAATATCATGTCATCTGCAAAAAGCGAAAGCTTGACTTCATCTTTGCCAATTTTGATGCCTTTGATTTCCTTTTGTTGTCTGATTGCTGATGCTAGAACTTCCAGCACTATGTTAAACAACAGCGGTGAGAGTGGGCATCCCTGTCGTGTTCCTGATCTCAGGGAAAAAGCTCTCAGTTTTTCCCTGTTGAGGATGATGTTAGCTGTGGGCTTTTCATAAATAACTTTTATGATCTTTAAGTATGTTCCTTCTATGCTGACTTTCTCAAGTGTTTTTATTAAGAAAGGGTGCTGGATTTTGTCGAAGGCCTTTTCTGCATCGATTGACAGGATCATATGGTTCTTCTCTTTTTTTTTTGTTAATGTGATGTATCACGTTGATTGATTTGCGAATGTTGAACCAACCCTGCATACCAGGAATGAATCCCACTTGATCATGGTGAATAATTCTTTTTATATGCCGTTGAATTCAATTTGCTAGTATCTTATTGAGAATTTTTGCATCCATATTCATCAGGGATATTGGCCTGTAGTTCTCTTTTTTTACTGGGTCTCTGTCTGGTTTAGGAATCAAAGTAATACTGGCTTCAAAGAATGAGTCTGAAAGTTTTCCTTCCCTTTCTATTTCTTGGAATAGCTTGAGGATAGGTATTATCTCTGCTTTGAACGTCTGGTAGAACTCCCCTGGGAAGCCATCGGGTCCTGGACTCTTATTTGTTGGGAGATTTTTGATAACCGATTCAATTTCTTCACTGGTTATGGGTCTGTTCAAGCTTTCTATTTCCTCCTGATTGAGTTTTGGAAGCGTGTGGGTGTTCAGGAATTTGTCCATTTCTTCCAGGTTGTCCAATTTGTTGGCATATAAGTTTTCATAGTATTCCCTGATAATTGTTTGTATCTCTGAGGGATTGGTTGTAATAATTCCATTTTCATTCATGATTTTATCTATTTGGGTCATCTCCCTTTTCTTTTTGAGAAGCCTGGCTAGAGGTTTGTCAATTTTGTTTACTTTTTCAAAAAACCAACTCTTGGTTTCGTTGATCTGCTCTACAGTTTTTTTAGATTCTATGTTGTTTATTTCTGCTCTGATCTTTATTATTTCTCTTCTTCTGCTGGGTTTAGGCTGCCTTTGCTGTTCTGCTTCTAGTTCCATTAGGTGTGCTGTTAGATTTTGTATTTGGGATTTTTCTTGTTTCTTGAGATAGGCCTGGATTGCAATGTATTTTCCTCTCAGGACTGCCTTCGCTACATCCCAAAGCGTTTGGATTGTTGTATTTTCATTTTCATTTGTTTCCATATATTTTTTAATTTTTTCTCTAATTGCCTGGTTGACCCACTCATTCGTTAGTAGGGTGTTCTTTAACCTCCATGCTTTTGGAGGTTTTCCAGACTTTTTTCTGTGGTTGATTTCAAGCTTCATAGCATTGTGGTCTGAAAGTATGCATGGTATAATTTCAATTCTTGTAAACTTAGGAAGGGCTGTTTTGTGACCCAGTATATGATCTATCTTGGAGAATGTTCCATGTGTACTCGAGAAGAAAGTATATTCTGTTGCTTTGGGATGCAGAGTTCTAAATCTATCTGTCAAGTCCATCTGATCCAATGTCTCATTCAGGGCCCTTGTTTCTTTATTGACCGTGTGTCTAGATGATCTATCCATTTCTGTAAGTGGGGTGTTAAAGTCCCCTGCAATTACCACATTCTTATCAATAAGGTTGCTTATGTTTATGAGTAATTGTTTTATATATTTGGGGGCTCCGGTATTCGGCGCATAGACATTTATAATTGTTAGCTCTTCCTGATGGATATACCCTGTAACTATTATATAATGTCCTTCTTCATCTCTTGTTACAGCCTTTAATTTAAAGTCTAGTTTGTCTGATATAAGTATGGCTACTCCAGCTTTCTTTTGGCTTCCAGTCGCATGATAAATAGTTCTCCATCCCCTCACCCTCAATCTAAAGGTGTCCTCAGGTCTAAAATGAGTCTCTTTAAGACAGCAAATAGATGGGTCTTGTTTTTTTATCCATTCTGATACCCTGTGTCTTTTGGTTGGCGCATTTAATCCATTTACATTCAGTGTTATTATAGAAAGATATGGGTTTAGAGTCATTGTGATGTCTGTATGTTTTATGCTTGTAGTGATGTCTCTGGGACTTTGTCTCACAGGGTCCCCCATAGGATCTCTTGTAGGGCTGGTTTAGTGGTAACAAATTCCTTCAGGTTTTGTTTGTTTGGGAAGACCTTTATCTCTCCTTCTATTCTAAATGACAGACTTGCTGGATAAAGGATTCTCGGCTGCATATTTTTTCTGTCCAGCACCCTGAAAATCTCGTGCCATTTCTTTCTGGCCTGCCAAGTTTCAAAAGAGAGATCAGTCACGAGTCTTATAGGTCTCCCTTTATATGTGAGGGCACGTTTACCCCTTGCTGCTTTCAGAATTTTCTCTTTATCCTTGTATTTTGCCAGTTTCACTATGATATGTCGTGCAGAAGATCGATTCAAGTTACGTCTGAAGGGAGTTCTCTGTGCCTCTTGGATTTCAAGGCCTTTTTCCTTCCCCAGTTCAGGGAAGTTCTCAGCTATTATTTCTTCAAGTACCCCTTCAGCACCTTTCCCTCTCTCTTCCTCCT
Source organism: Prionailurus bengalensis (assembly GCF_016509475.1). Lineage (NCBI taxonomy): Eukaryota > Metazoa > Chordata > Mammalia > Carnivora > Felidae > Prionailurus > Prionailurus bengalensis. The sequence continues at coordinate 51,779,354 of NC_057359.1, read as the reverse complement.
CTGGGATACCAATTATGCGTATATTATTTCTTTTTAGTGTATCACTTAGTTCTCTAATTTTCCCCTCATACTCCTGGATTTTTTTATCTCTCCTTTTCTCAGCTTCCTCTTTTTCCATAACTTTATCTTCTAGTTCACCTATTCTCTCCTCTGCCTCTTCAATCCGAGCCGTGGTGGTTTCCATTTTGTTATGCATTTCGTTTAAAGCGTTTTTCAGCTCCTCGTGACTGTTCCTTAGTTCCTTGATCTCTGTAGCAAGAGATTCTCTGCTGTCCTGTATACTGTTTTCAAGCCCAGCGATTAATTTTATGACTATTATTCTAAATTCACATTCTGTTATATTATTTAAATCCTTTTTGATCAGCTCGTTAGCTGTTGTTATTTCCTGGAGATTCTTCTGAGGGGAATTCTTCCGCTTGGTCGTTTTGGATAGTCCCTGGCGTGGTGAGGACCTGCAGGGCACTTCCCCTGTGCTGTGGTGTATAACTGGAGTTGGTGGGCGGGGCCGCAGTCAGACTGGTGTGTGCCTTCTCTTCCCCTCTCCTAGGGGCGGGATTCACTGTGGGGTGGCGTGGCCTGTCTGGGCTACTTGCACCCTGCCAGGCTTGTGATGCTGGGGATCTGGCGTATTAGCTGGGGTGGGTAGGCAAGGTGCACAGGGGCAGGAGGGGCAGGCTTAGCTCGCTTCTCCTTAGGTGATCCACTTCAGGAGGGGCTCTGTGGCAGCGGGAGGGAGTCAGATCCGCTGCCGGAGGTTTGGCTCAGCAGAAGCGCAGAGTTGGGTGTTTGCGCAGAGGGAGCAAGTTCCCTGGCAGGAAATGGTTCTCTTTGGGATTTTGGCTGGGGGATGGGCGAGAGAGATGGCACTGGCGAGCGCCTTTGTTCCCCACCAAACTGAGCTCTGTCGTCCGGGGGCTCAGCATCTCTCCCTCCCTTTGTCCTCCAGCCTTCCCACTTTCCGAGCAGAGCTGTTGACTTATGACCTCCCAGACGCTAAGTCACGCTTGCTGTCGGAACACAGTCCGTCAGGCCCCTCTGCTTTTGCAAGCCAGACTCGGGGGCTCTGCTTGGCCGGCAAGCCACCCCTCTGCCCCGGCTCCCTCCCGCCAGTCCGTGGAGCGCACACCGCCTCGCCGCCCTTCCTACCCTCCTCCGTGGGCCTCTCGTCTGTGCTTGGCTCCAGAGACTCCGTTCTGCTAATCCTCTGGCAGTTTTCTCCACCATTAATATTTTAATAAGTGATACTTTCTTATGCCCTATGTTTTATTAATTTAAGATTATTTTTATATAAAGAAATTTTATTTAGGAAAAATGCTGGAATGGTTCAGTTTTAATTGTATCACTAAGTAGAACATGGACTTGAAGTCAACTATTTACTCTGTTTTAGTTCATCTATACAATAAGGAAGCTAAGCAAATGAACCCAAGATTCTTTCTAACTCCAAAAATCTATGAATTTCATCTATCTGACCGAAGTTGCCAATAGTGTGGCTGAATTTTAGTGGTTATAATCTCAGGCACAGAGAAGCATTCCTAGCTTCTCACTTACTGCCTCTGTCACTTTGGCAATTTACATCTCTGGGGCTTAGTTCACTAGTCTGTAAAAAGAGGATGTGAAATTACAGCTCATGGTGTGATATTGTTATGGACGCTCATGTGCTAATGATGGTAAGAAAGAATGGCTTAAAATCAGCCGTTACAAACTACAGGCTTTTCCAATCCACTGACTGTGAATTAGAGCCTAATAATTAATGTATCTACCTAGGAGTACATTTTATAGCATAGATTAAAGTTAAATTATTCTGCGGTGCTTTATTTATTATTGTTTAATGGTTTTGGATTATGACTAGGGTAAGATATTAGCCTTTCTGTTAGACTTCTGTTCATGTATTAGAAAAAAAAAAACAGTTTCTGTTTTTGTTTTCTGGGGAAATCTAGACTTGGCCATAGATATTCCATTCCCTTTTGTGCTTGCTGCATAGGTATAATGTTAGCCAGTTTGGGTAAGTGTTCTGGTTGGATGTCTTAGCTCCTGAGAAGATGCCAAAATTATGCATGTTTTAAAACCCATGGATATAGCCTTAATTAATAACACCAAATGTTTGTGGTATTTCACTCATCATACTATATATGCATCATAATTTCTGCCAGCCAGTGTCAACAAAATAGTGGCAAGAAATAGTAAATGATACAAATCCTTTTCATTCATCAGTGTAGCTTAAATTTTATCAGTGGATTAAACAAGACTATTAAAGTATTTGTATTTACTCTGTAGAAGTGCTTTCACTGGACCACAGCTTGAATCAATGCAATTGACTTACACTTATTTATGTTATAGATGTTAGAAACCCATGCTTGCATTGATTGTTGTAATGTCATTCATGGTGTGGTTTTCTTCATCCTAAAGTTTCTCCATTAAGAAGATCATGGGACATCCTTCTAGTCTCAGCATTCCAAACACATGGCTGCTTCTACAAAGTTGTTTTTAACTATTCCAGTAGACTGTGTAATAGATTTATTTTCAGGTGTGTGTAGGGTACTACGAAGCTCAAAACTAAATCTGTTGCATGTGCCTGGCAAGTAAACAAAATCCAATGGCATATATGGTAGTAATGCTTAACTGCTATGGGATTAGTGTAGGTGTGGATCTCATCTCCTTTATTGGGCTCTAAGGTAGATTTGGTCAAAATGTGACCTTATTTTTCTTTTCAGTGTTAATATCATGGTGTATTGTGAAGATTTAAAAAAAGATAACACTTAATATATTAATGTCCATTCTTGGTAAATGTTAGCTATTATCAATATTAAAATAGATTCCCAAGAAATTGTTCTCTTTCCACCACCTTTCTTGATTTATCAAAACACACATTCAAGCATGTATCCACTCAGTAAACATTTGTGGAGCACCTATTACCTTCACTTAGTACTCACACGTATATGAGGTAATGATACAGACAAGATCCTTATTGTCATTGAACTTAATGTTTTAAATGAGTGGTGTAGAGTATGGAGTTCATTAACAATAAAAATAAGTAAAAGAAAACATTCAGTAATGGTAAGTATTAAAACAAGTTGAGAGCCTGAGAAATCACTTGAAACTGTGTTGTTCTGAAAGGCTTTACCATAGAGGTACGTTTTAATTGGAGACTTGGGTGATAAGAAGGAGCCACCTGTGCAATATCTTCGGGAAGAGCTTTCAGAGAGGAGGAAGACTCAATTCCCGGGAATCGGAGATAATCATCTGATTGGAGAGATTCCAGGATGTTGCAGGGTAGCCATCCAATGAATATTTATGCGTGTGGGATTCAGTCCGTCTTCTCTTCCTTTCAAACTGGAAAGCTAAAGCCCTTCCACATGGAGGAGCTTGGCTATCTAACACACTCTTGTCCTTTTTTGTCTTATTTCCAATGGTAAACTAAGGGCTTACTCCCTAGATAGCTCCCTCTGACCTATTATTTTCCTTGAAAACATCCATTCTGATCAATGTAAAATCTATGATTGGGCTTAAATTTAGAGTTGGGTAGCAGAGATCTCTGAGGTTTCTAACCCAGGTCCTGATTCTAGCCCAGGTGACCATAGTTGGCAGGTCCCAAAGACTATTAATAAGAAAGAGGAACTTTGCCCCCCTTTACCATTGTTCTTTGCAGGTAGTTCCCTTAGGAATGACCCAAAGTGCAGTACTGTTGTCTGAGAAAGAATTCCAATAGATCTGGATTCCCCCAGCCATAAGCTATTTGATTTCAAGTAGGTACTAACATTATCTCTGGCATTATTATATCTGTTCAGTTTTAAAATTTTTCCTCATTTATTTTAACACACACCAAAACAACTTAGTTAGCTATCTCAAATCCTTTTAGGAATAAAACAGGATGCAATACACCCTCTCAATATAAATATTTAACTTCTGACTCCTATTTACCAAATATCTCATATTACCTATTGATAGCCTTTTTGCATCTATGAGTATCACAGTATCATCGTGCTGAATAAGGGACTTAAATACCTTTGGCATCTTTACTCTTTCCAGTTCAGATATAAACTCAGGTTGATTCTCCCAGGGATGCTGGTCCATTTTTTGTGCTTCTCTCAACCCTCAACTGGTCCGCATGCATTCCATGCGCATGGTAGTTGATCATTTCATGACTCAACAGTTATCTTCAGCGCAGAGCAGGCAGGGAAGGGAAAGGAAACTAAAATTAAGAATAACCTTTTTAAATGTTTTATGTGTTCTTTCTATACCCCTGTGTATTTTCAGTGATCAGTGTTTTATTGGAAGATGTTAAAATATTATTAATATGTATGTTGAATCGGCTTCTCATGTGCTGCCTGCCATTCCCACAGGGCCACAAGGCATGGGGGTAGCTAATCAAAGTACAGCTGCAACCCCACATGCCTGCAGCATGATCTGTTTGTCACCAAAAAGGAGGCTTGAAATGAATTGTAGTGCCTTTTTTTTTAATCTGACAGAAATAATTCCTGTCTTTCGTTTATCTCCTCATCTTCCCAAGCTACAGAAAATAATAGAAAAAAATAGTAAATCTGAGAACTCCCACATTCCGATCCTCTATACATGCAGCTCTGTTAGTACTTTTGTATTTAAACTGTGTACTTCAGCTGCGTTTTCTGAGAAATCAAAGTAATCAAACGTTTCATTGCTAATGGACCGCAGTGCAAATAGGATAACATCATTTTTGCATCACCATTTATGTAACAACTTTTATAGAACTTATCAGGCATGGGCCAGGCACTGTTTTAAGCACCTTACAATATTTACTTAATTTCCATAATGACCCTATGAAAAGAAGTTTACTTTCCTCTTCCTTTAAAAAAAAATGTTTCTTTATTTTTTGAGGGGGAGGGGACACATGTGAGGTGGGAGGGGCAGAGAGAGGGGGACACAGGATCTGAAGCCGGCTCTGTGCTGACAGCAGAGATCCCAAGTTGGGAATTGAACTCATGAATCTTGAGATCATGACCTGAGCTGAAGTTGGACACTTAACAAATTTACCCATCCAGACATCCCTATTATTCCCTTTCTGCAGAAGATGAAACTGAGAGCTGAGGAGATTAATAACATGCCGAAGATCACACAACTGATAAATACAATAAGTTACATAATAAGATATACTTAGCAACTAAGGCCTGCGATGGAAGAATATTTGAGAGCATATAGGCAGCAGTAACAATGACCTGGTCATTGCAGAGTGGAAATGGTTCTGTCTGTGATCTCTCTTCACAATCTCCTGTCACTTGATAGGTTATATGAGGAGGAATAATTTCAGAGATGGGTAGAAAGTGTACAAATGTGAAGTTAAGTGTGTTTTGAGAAAACTTGAGAGAAAGTGGTAAAAAGGCATTGATTTCTTTTGCTTGGAGCCTAAATAATTTTGCCACCCCGTCCATATTTTCCCCTCGGAAAGGATGAGATGTAAGATTAATCCCAGCAGGTCTCTGGTAAACCTATTTGCATTGGGTGTCCCTCTGGACTCTGATATCATTTTGCCGTACTGTTGTGTGATGCCTAGCATCCTTGGAATCTTTTTATGACTCTGAATGCATGCTGTACATGTGATTTACAATCGCCATTAAAAAAGGTGCAGCACCTAATTAATTCACCAATCAGCTGTCAGAGACTGTGATCTTTTCCTGGTTCACTGTTGAGTTCCCTGTGGGAGCATCAGTATTCTGAGAGTGCTGTTTGCATTATGCCGTGTGTGGTGTTCGAGCAGAGAACTAAGTTATGCTGCTTGTTCGTGGAAAATATGCCATCCTCATGAGTGCCTTGATGACTTTGTTAAAAATACCTTCTGCCACCCCTGTTCTCTTGCTCTCATGAATACATGGCCCCATAGTACTTTAGGGTTTTCACAGTGCCATAAATTAAGAAAAGGGAGATCAGCACATTTCATTTTCATACCTGTGTATTTTTTCCCTTGAGTTTTTCTGTTTTATCCTTAAGCAGTGTTACCCATTTACTTTTTTTAAAAAAAGAATTGAAAATCTATCTTCTCAGATTGTATCATCTTTGAAGAATTTATCTTGTCTCCAACATTCCAAAATAAGGACATTTTTTGTACAGTTGGAATATTCATGACTATTAAGTGTTTCATGGCCCTACAAAGTTACAACCAGGTGAACATGTTGTATGAGTACATTCAGAGAAAAGGAAACATAAGGAGGAAAGATGTGCCGCTTGTAGAATTATAGAATCAAGTTTATTTTGATTGATACATACTTTAATGTTTGCTTGACTGAGTTTTTTTTTTTGTTTTTTTTTTTGTTTTTGTTTTTTTTCTGAGAAAAACACTATTCCAGAACATACTTGCTTAGTAACACAATAGTCATTTGATTATTTTTTATAGGTCTATAGGTTATTGGGCAGTTTTGGTGATCCTAGGCTTGCCTGATTTTAGCTGAGCTGGCTCATGTGCATGAGCTCAGCTGTGGATAGGCCAGGATTGACCAGTCTAGGATAGGCTCACTCACTTATTTTGCAATTTTGTGACTAATGTGCTAGGAGTGATTGGGCCACATGTCTCTATCATACAATTGATTAGCTTGAGCAAATTCACATAGCAGACAAAGAATGAAAGCATTCAAGACTTCTTGAGGCCAATGTTTAGAACTGGCCCAGTGATCTGTTACCACATTCTGTTGGCCAAAGCAAGTCACAAGGCCAACCTGGATGAAAGGAGTAGACAAATGGATTCTACCTCTTGAGAGTAACTACAAAGCAATAGTCCAAAGGGAGTGGATATATGAAGGAGAGAGAAATTAGGGCAATTTTGCAGTCTATTACACTTAACTACCTGGCAGAGTTTAATGTCATGTAGACCTTCCTTAGGTTTAGTTTTGCACTGTTTTCTAATCAGGCTGCTTTCCTAATCAAAAACAGTTCTTCTCAATTTGACAACACCACCCAGCATCACAACAGTAATACACTACATTCTAAATCCATTCAGAATCTTTTATTTCAGATGTTTCTTTTTTTAATTGGTTTTATTGAATAGAGATATGGAAAAAATATTTAAAATATGCGTGAGTTGTAAATTAGACTATGAAATGCATACTTTGCATACCATTCAGTGTAAGAAAAACATTAACATATCTTGAAGTAACCCATATATTTTCCTTCAATCCATTTGCTTTCCTTGTGTCCTCAGAGATAAGCTCTCTTCTGAATTTTATTATTCTTTTGCTTTTCCTTATAGTTTTGAGACATATTTCTACCACTGTATATTTGTTGAGGGGGTACACATTGTATTTTTTTTAATTTTACATAAATGGAATCATACTGCCTATTACCAGAGTAATGGCATTTTCTAGACTTTTAATGCCTTAGAAATGTAATTATGCATAGGGAAACTCACTAAAGTGTGAAGTTCAGTCTTCACTCTCCTTCTAAACAATGTAAGAGCTTGGAATAACAACTACAATCAGCCTCCTTTGAATTTATAGCAATTTTCACGCATTTTAGTTCTATTCTAATATTTAACCCAAATGACAATTTTATTTTTGTTTCAGATAGATAAATAAGAATATTGCTCACTGTGTTTGTTTACCTTTCCTTCTTATATCTGATATCTTCCACTTGAGATAATTTTCTTCTGTCTGAAGAACCACATTTAGTAGTATCATTTAGTAATTATTCGTAGCAAATGCTCAGTTTTTGTTTATCTATAAATGTCTTTATTCCTTCCTCATCACTGAAAGATGTCTGCTGAATATGTGATTCTAAGTTGATAGTTATTTTGCTTTAGTGCATTCTAGCTATTATTATACTGGCTTCTGGTGTACATTGTTGCTATTTAGAAGTCAGTTGTCAAACTAATTGCTTTCTGGGAAGATGATCAATTGTTCCTCTCCACAACATTTAATATTTTTTCTTTGTCTTTGCTGCCTCTGCAGTTTTACTGTGGTATGTCCAGGTATCAAGTTTTCCATATTTTTTAAATTTTATTTTGATTTTACTTAATTTTTATATGATTGTCTTCCATAAATTCTGGAAAATTCTGTTTATATTTATCTAAATATTACTTTTACTCATTTTTCTCTTACCTTTCCTTCTGGAATCCAGAGGGTAAAAGTTAGCTTTGTAGTCTATTCATGTTTTAGATTATAATGTGTTCTTAATTTTTAGTCTCTGAATTGTTTTCTTTAATTTGTTTAAGTTGTGACATGATACTGTTGTGACATGATATTAGACATACAGCAAGGTCCCAAGAATAGTAATAGTAAAGGACGTTCATGTACCTTCATCCAGATTTCCCAGCTGTTAACATTTTACCACATTTCCATTATCTCTATCTATCTGAAACATTTAAGGATAATCCTGGCCACAATGCCTCTGAATCATGAAATACTTCTTTATATTTTTTTCTAAAAATAAGAACAACAGTATATTTATAAAAGCCAGGGTATTAATATAGATGTGTTATTATTAATTAGTATACAGGAATTGTGGTCTTTATGCATTGCTGTGATTACTCAAAGATGTAGTGGCTTAAAACAACAGATATGTGGAGTGAACTCCTCAGTCAAAAGACATAGATTGGCAAATTGGATAAAAACAAAACAAAATAAATCAGGATCCTCTAACTACATGTTGTATATGAGAAACTCACTTTAGATATGAGGACATGCATACCTTGAAAGTGAAATATATTCCATGCAAATAGTAACCAAAATGGAGAAGACAAAATAGATGATAAATCAGACAAAATAGATTTTAAGTAAAAATTTTTAAAAGAGACAGAGGACATTATATAATTATTATAGGGTCCATTCATTATATCTTTAAGAAGATATAATAAAGGTATATGCAGCAAAGATCAGAGCTTCCAAGTATATAAAAACAACCATCGACAGAATTAAAATGAGAAATAGTGAGCTCTACAATAATGGTCAGAGACTTGAAAACCCTGCTTTAATAGTGGAAGAAAACTAGACAGAAGATCAATAAGGAAACAGAAGACTTGAACACTATAGTCCAATTGAATTTAACACAAATGTGGAGAACACTCCACCCAATATTAGCAAAATACATATTTTTCACATGGAACATTCTCCAAGATAGAACATATGTTAGGCCACAAACCAAACTTAATACATTTTTAAATATTAAAATAATACAAAGTATCTTTCACAACTACAATGGAATGAAGCTAAATATCAATAGCAGAAGGAAAACTGGAAAACCCACAAATATGTGGAAATTAAAATGCTCTTAAACAATCAATAAATCAAAGAAGAAATCAGAGGGAAATTAGGAAATATCCCAAGACAAATGCAAATAGAAGCACAGCAGACCAAAATGTATTGAACTCAGTGAAAACAGTGCTAAAGGGGAAATTTATAGCAATGAATACTGGCATTGAGAAAGAAGAAATGTCTCAAACCAATAATCTAACTTGATACCTTAAAGAACTAGAAAAGGGAGAAGAAGAACAACAAAAAAAACCCAAAGCTAGAAAAAGGAAGGAAATAATAAAGATTAGAGCAGATATAAACAAAAGAGAGAAAATGAACAAAACCAACAGTTGGTTCTTTAGAAAGATCAAGAAAATTGGCAAGCATTTAGCTAGACTAAGAAAAAAGTAGAGAAAATGTAAATAAATACTTCAGAAATTAAAGAAGAGACATTATTACCAATTTTACAGAAGTGAAAAGGACTATAAGAGAGTACTAAAAAATTGTATGACAGCAAATTGGGAAGACTTGATGAAATAGACAAATTAGCAAACACAACCTACCAAGACTAAATCTTAAATAAATTTAAAAAAAAAGTGAATAGACCTAAAAAGACTGGATCAGTAAGCAGAAACCTCCCCCAAGAGAAAAATCCAAGACTAGATAACTTACTGGTGAATTCTACCAAACATTTAAGAAAGAATTAACCCTAATCCTTCTCAAACTCTTCCAAAAAGTTAAAGAAGAAGAAACCCTTCCAAATTCATTTTATAAAGCCAGCATTACCATAATATCAAAGTCAGATAAAGACACTACAGAAAAAGAAAACTACAGACCAATATCTTTAATGGATATTGTTACAAAAATCCTCAAGAAAATACCAGCAAACTGAATTCAACAGCATGATTACAGGATTATACACCATGACCAAGCAGGACTTATTCCTGGAATGCAAGGATTGTTCAACATACTATGATCAATCAATGTACTACATTAACAAAATGAAAGAAAAAAAAGTATATGATCATCTCAGTTGATACAAAAAAAGCATTTGTATGAAAAAATTCAGTACTCTTCCATGATAAAAAACATACAATAAACTAGAAATAGAAGGAAACTACATTAGGATGATAAACGCCAATATGACAACCTAGAGTTAACATCATACTCAATGATAAAAGATGGAAAGCTTTTCCTTTAAGATCAGGAACAAAACAAGGATGACCACTTTTGCCACTTCTATTCAACATTGTACTGGGGCGCCTGGGTGTCTCAGTCGGTTAAGCATCCGACTTCAGCCCAGGTCATGATCTCACGTCCGTGAGTTCGAGCCCCATGTCAGGCTCTGTGCTGACAGTGCAGAGCCTGGAGCCTGTTTCAGATTCTGTGTCTCCCTCTCTCTCTGACCCTCCCCCATTCATGCTCTGTCTCTCTCTGTCTCAAAAATAAATAAACATTAAAAAATAAAAAGAAAACATTGTACTGTACGTCCTAGCTGGAGGAATTAGGAAAGAAAAATAGATAAAAGCATCCAAATTGGGAAAGAAAGAGTAAAATTATATTTGTTTACAGATTATATGATCTTATATGTAAACAATTCTAAAGACTATGCACACATATACACACTGTTAGAGCTAGTAAACAGATTCATCAACATTCAAAAATCAGTTGCATTTCTATACACTGATAGTGAACAATCAGAAAAGGAAATTAAGAAACAATTTCCTTTATGATATTATCAAAAATAATAAAATACTTAGTAATAAACTTAATCAGGGGAACAAAGGACTTGTACACTGAAAACTACAAGATGTTGCTGAAAGAGATTAAATAATATACAAATAAATGGAAAGACATTCTGTGTTCATGAACTGAAAGACAATATTATTCAGATGTCAATACTACCCAAGTAAATTCACAATTTTTGTGAAGTACCTATCAAAATATCAACAATGTTTTTTTTTTTGCAAAAATAGAAAAACATATCTTAAAATTAATTTGGACCCCCAAAGTACCATGGATGGTCAAAATAGTCCTGAAAAAAAATTGGAAGTATCATTCTTCCTGATTTCAAAATTTATTATAAAGCTACAGCAATCAAAACAGTGTGGTACTGGTATAAAGCAGACATATAGGCCAGTCAACTAGAATGGAGAGTCCAGAAATAAACCCATACATATATGGTCTGATGCTTTTTAATAAGAGTACCATGACCATTTACTGGGGAAAAGACACCGTTTTCAACGAATGATCTTTGGAAAACTGGATATCCATATGTAAAAGAGTGTGGTGGGACTCTTACACTATAGGCAAAACAAAAACAAAAACAATCCATATGGACCAAAGACCTAAAAATAAGAGCTAAAATTATAAAACTCTTAAAAATATATATAGCAGCTTCACAGCATTGGATTTGGCAATGATTTCTTGGATATGACACAAAGCATAGCTAACAAAGAAAAAATGGATAAATTGACTACATAAAACTTAAACTCTGTAGTGTATCAAAGAATACTAATAATATAATTGAAAACAAGGACTCAGGGAGATAACCATACAACCATGTTCCTAGCAGCATTATACACAACAGCCAAACCAGAAGCAACCCAAGTCTCCATCAATGGATGAGTGAATTAAAAAAAAAAATGTAGTATATACATACAATGGGATATTATTTAGCCTTAAAATGAAAGGGACTTCTGACACATGTTACAATATGGATGAATTTTAAAGACATTATGCTAAGTAAAACAAATAGAAAAGGACAGATTCTGTTATGATTCCACTTATAAGAGGGACCTGGGATAGTTAGATTCATAGAGAGAAAATAAGATGGTGATTGTCAGGGGTTTGGTGTATGGAACATGGGAAGTTATTATTTAATGGGTACAGTTTCAGGTTAGCAGATGAAAAGAGTTCTGATGGTGGTGATGGCAGCACAAAAATGTAAATGCACTTAATACCACTGAACTGTGCACTTAGAATGGTTTAAATGGTCATTTTTATGTCATCTCTATAATGCCACAATTAAAGACATTAAATATAAAAAACAAAAACAATGCCAAAACACTTACTATCTTATAATTTTGTGGGTTGGGAATCAGGAGTGACTTAGTTGGATGAGTTTGGACCAGAATATCTATGTCGTTGTTGCCAAGCAACAGTCATTTAAAGGCTTTCTTGGGCTTGGTGATCCATTTCCAAAAAATACACACTCACATGGCTGTTAGTTGGAAGCCTTAGTTCCTCACTATGTGGACCTAACCATAGAGTTGCTCGATGTCTTCATGATATAGTGGCTAACTTCCTCAGGGTGAGCAATCTGAGAGAGAACAGTAGGAAGCCATGATGCCTTTTCAAACTTACAAGTGGTTTTCTTCTGTTTCTACCGTATTCTGTTTGTTAGAAGTGAGTCACTATGTATACACCACTCAAGAAGTGAGGAATTAGGCTAGGAGGAACATCAAGGATTTGTGGACATGTCTGTAAAGCACCACAGACATTATTCAAATTTTTCTCATTGTCCCGATGATTTCCTATATAGCAATAGAAAGTGTAGGATCACATGTTTCTTTAGTGTTCTTTAATCTCTGTCTTTCATTGGCATTTTAGAAGAGTGCATCTAGGTGTGCTACAGATTGTCTTTCAGTTTGGATGTCTGATGTTTCCTCATGGTTAGATTCAGTTATGCATTTTGGGATGAATATTTTATTTTATTATTACTTTTTAAACGTTTATTTATTTATTTTAAGAGAGTGTGTGAGCAGGGGAGGGGCAGAGAGAGAGAGAGAGAGAGAGAGAGAGAGAGAGAGAGAATCCCAAGCAGGCTCCAGGCTCCAGGCTGTCAGTGCAGAGTTGGACGCCAGCTCAGCGAACTCCTGAACATGAGATCATGACCTGAGTCAAAATCAAGAGTCATGCACTTAACAGACTGAGCCAGCCAGGTGCCCCTTGGGAGGAATATTTTAAAGGTATGTTGCACCACATAGGGGAGCCCACGGTGTCAACTCTTCTCAAACAGGTAATATTAATTTTAATCATTTGATTTAGTTGGTGACTGCTGGCTTCTCTATCATATAATTACTATAGTTTTATTTGTGATTAGTAAGATGCCTTTGAAATCTTTTTTTCCCCTTTGTAATCAGTATGATACTTTGAGAATCTATGAATATTGCTGTCCTACTATTCATTGAACTTTAACCCACTTGCTTTCAAATAAATATTTTGAGGATCCTGGGTGGCTCAGTCAGTTAAGCATTGGACTTCATCTCAGGTCATGATCTCATGGTTTAGGAGTTTGAGCCCTGCACCAGACTTTCTGCTGTCAGCACAGAGCCTGCTTCAGATCCTCTGTTTCTCTCTCTCTCTGCCCCTCTTCTGCTCGTTCTCTCTCTCTCTTTCTCAAAAATAAATAAAAACATTACAAAAATAAATACCTCAAAATGTCTTGGCAGATCATTAATGCTTTTAAAAAGCATGTTTCATTTTGTATTTTAATATTTTAGGTTGTCTTCTGCATCAGGGTCAGTCACGTATCTGTTCCACCAACTACTAGAAACCAATGCAGTGTTTCCTATTTTGATACCTATGTTTATAGCTAATATTGAATCCTTTCCCTGCCTCTCAGAACTTTGGCTATTGTCACTGAACATTATGGTTATTTCTTACTTGTTAAAAACAAGATGTACTCCCCTCTAAGTATTCACATATTTTGCCTCACCAAATTATCTTAAGCACCTTGTGGATAGAGTTTATAGCCTAGTCCAAATGTTCTCCTAATAGTAACTCAGTAAGTTGGATCACTATTAAGTGATATTAAGTGCTATATTCCCATAGCAAAAAATGCCTAATGATAATATTAACTAATGATAATTGTGTGCTTGCTATATTTTAACATTCTAGATGCATTTACAAGTATTGATTCATTTAATCTTCCTAGCATCTTATGAAGTGGATGCCATTATTATCCCACTTTTACTAATTAGAGAGCAAATAATGGCAAAGCCGTGAGTCAAATCCAGGCAGTCTGTCTCCAGAGCTGGTACTATTATTGGACACTAGTGCCATGAAAAAGGATTGCCTCCTGAAGAACTATGAGGTATTTGTAAACCTCTACATGAATGTGAAATCTCTAAGGCAAGAGAGGCTGAGGTTAGAAGGGAACATAAAAAACATTCCCCTTTTCCCCAAGCTGAAGAAACTGAAGCTTGAAAAAACAGCTTATTTACTGTTTAGGGATAAAGATGAGGCAAAATTTAGGTCTCCTGATGCCCAATCAATTCAGTTCACTTTCCATCATATCATACTGTAAATGTCTGGTAAAGTGAAAATAAACACCCTCCACTCAACTATTTCACCAGGGGCATTGATGTAACTCTACAATGTCAATTTCGAAGTTGAATTCTAAAATGAATATGCTAGATATGCTATATATTAATTAAACATGAACTGCTTTTGCTTGCTTTCTTAGAACATAAAATGGCTTTGGGGGAATGATTTGGATGACCTATGCATTTTTGCACAGATAATCTGGTTAGTTCAAACTTTTTCTCTTGTCCTAAGCAAATATATTTGACATAATTTCTCTGCTCACTTGCTTAAAAGTAATCTTTGTAAATGCAATTTTTGAACATGCTCTGGAAAAAGTCTTTCCTGGTTATAAAATAAATAAAGTATGCAGCTATAAAGAGGAACCATTATATGCATAATCATTTAGGAAAATACTCAAGTTATTTGTAGTATTGGGTTTTGGCTTGAGAAATTGATACAATTACAGTGTATAGTGGCAGTGTTCCTTGACACAACAGTTTTGATTTCCATGGATTGATTGCCATTATTTTTGCTCTAGTGGGGTCTATGGAACATTGGCATTATTAAAATAATCCTCAACACCTGCATATTTAGAGGCTTCTGTATGATACTTAGAAAACAGTGGCATTCAGAATCTTAAACAAATGAGTATACATTGTGTGCTCTTATGAATCAGAAGGGAGAACCAACTCTTCAGAACACAGATGAGCCAAAAATAATGCCCGACAGCATATACTGGGTGAATTTGAGCTCTCCCATGCATTGTGAAGGTATGGAGATTAAGATACTCTTGCATTTTACCCTTTTATTTGTGTTGTGTTGATATTCTTACATTGATTTATTATTTTTTTTCGTTCTCTTATCTCCTCCTGGTAGCACAAACATACCTGAAAGGGAAGTACGTCATAAAAACACGGATTATAGATACAGAATGGTGATAGTTGTTATGGGTTGATTGAATTTTTACCTCCTGGGATGGAGATGTCTAGACTGCTCAGTTCAGGCACATGAGAGGAATCTACATCTCGATTCCCTTACTCTTGGGTTCGGCCATGTGGCTGTTAGGGTCAATGGGATATGAGGAGAAGTTATTGATTAAGTCATATCCAAGCCTAAGCATTTAATCAAGTTTCCTTTCTGGCCTAAGTGACTGAAGAGGCAGGCCTCTTATGCCAGGTGGTTTACTCACAAGATACCGGAGCCTCCATTAGCTTGGAAATCCAAGTGATGTGTAAAGCAGTCCCACTTGGAATTTCCACATGTGGGATATGTAGCATTAGTGAGAAATAAACTTCCATTTTGGTAGGCCATTGAGATTTGGGGTTTGTTTGTAACAATACCCTGGCCAATAGAGTGGTTAATAAATGTGTGTGTATTAAAGAAAATAAGTCAGGTGAGAAAAACAGCTATCGTATGTTTTCACTCATGTAGAAATTGAGAAACTTAACAAAAGACCATGGAGAAAGGGAAGGAGAAAAAAATAGTTTCAAACAGAGAGGGAGGCAAACCATAAGAGACTCTTAAATACAGAGAACAGATTTAGGGTTGATGGTGGAACAGGGGAGAGGGGAATGGGTGATAGGCATTGAGGAGGGCACTTGTTGGCATGAGCGCTGGGTGTTATATGTAAGCAACAAATCATGGGAATCTACTCCCGAAGCCAAGAACACACTGTATTCACTGTGTGTTAGCTAACTTGACAATAAATCATGTTTAAAAAAACAAATATAGAAAAAAAGAATTAAACTCCTTCATAAAATTATGTGAATAATTTTGAAGATCTTTATAAGATGTAGATAATATAATAATCCTTCTAAGTTTTATCTTGAGTTTTGCTATATACTTATTATCAATTCAATTAGCACATTCCCTCCCTCCCCCCTAAATTTAATATATATCCTAACACTGATTCTCCAATCTTCAGATTTGGTATTCTCACTGTGAAGCTTTGGCTCCTAATCCTAGCATCCTATGATTGTTGTCTCACAAGGATTTTGTAAGTAAAGAATCAACTGTTCCCTCCTCCTCTTTCTCCTTTCTTTTTTCCCCGATAAGTGGATGCCTTTAATCTCTTTGAGAAATTGCTTCTTCTCCTTTTTTCTAGACTTTCAGGAATATGCTTTACTAGATTTAAAAAAAAAAAGCCAAGCTCATTGTCCCCAGACATTTTGTGTTTTATAATTCTGTCAGGTCTGTAAAAAGCAACAAGGTATGGTTTTGGAGGAATTCTCTCCTCCTCATGTGAGAATAATAGTTGATTGCCAAGTAAATAGCATGATCCATATAGATTGGAAATGTAGAGATCTGTTTCTATCCCTGTGGTAGTTCATTCTTTTGAGTCGCAGAAGCACCGGGAGCCCTAAACTAGACTTGTGGAATCTGTCAGAAAAAGACAAAACAATTTAAATAATGTGGGCTTATGTAGTGTCAAGCTTCATTTTTGGTAGGATTTTTGAACTTTTAGAAAATTTCAGCCCAATAGTTGGTGTTTTATAAATGAAAAAGAGTTACAGATAATAGTCTATGAAAGATACTGACTTAATGTAATTCAGTAAATTATCATTAAGGACCTGTGTCCAAAATAATATTATCCTATTCTGAGAGGAGGACAGGTGGGCAGAAGAAGGTGAAATACACAAAGATAAAACATGTTACTGTACTTATATATTAGTAAAGAAAAAGAACATTTACAGAAATTATCATGTAAAAGAAGATATATTACCTTAAAAATGGAGTTCTATGATAATAAAATTCAAAAAAGTTTAATTAAAATTTAAAAAACTCAAGCTGAGGGATTGTATGTAACCTGGTATGGATCAGGTAACCTTGGAAGACTGGATTTTTATACAAATAAATTTTAAAAAAGTTAAATAATACACTGTAAGTAAAGAATATAAGCCAGAGTATACTGGATATGGTATGGGGATGATGAATTATTAGAGGTTGGAGAGGCTGGTGAATTAAAATGGATTGTCATATGGAAATGGGTAAATCCAGAAATATAGATTGGAGGCTCATAATACATGTATTTGCTTTAAGACAGATGGGAAAAAGAGCCTGCTATAAATTTTAGAGTGGAGCACTAAAATGATGTAAAGGCCCTTTAATTTTTGGAAAATAAGTTTATGAACATATATTAATATGGTTATGTAAATTCTCACTGGCCTTAATTCTCTCTACCAGTACAATTGTGCATCAGGGTGTATTGAGTGGTACCTGATACATTGGGTCAAGCCCTCAGACAGCTCTGGTGAACACGGTGGGTGGCTTCCCCAGAACACATTTACCATCTTCTTTTCTAACATTTATTTCTGTTGAGCATGGTGGAGCAGTGTAAAATCAATAGTGGTTCCCAGAGTGGTTGCATTGGGCCTCAGGTGGAAGCAGGCATTCAAGTCTAGGCACTAGCCTTGTTCTATCATTTATTAATCATGTGGCCCTGGTGGGGTTAATCTCTAAGCCTATTAAACTCCTTGCCTTGCTCTGCTCATAAAGCACTATAACAGGGAAGCCTTGGTGGCTCAGGTAAGCATCTGATTCTTGGTTTCAGCTTAGGTCATGATCTCACACTCTGTGAGTTTGAATGCCACATTGGCTCTGTGCTGACAGAGCTGAGCCTGCTTGAGATTCTCTGTCTCCCTCTCTCTCTCTGCTCCTCCCTGCTCACTCTCTCTCTTTCTCAAAATAAATAACTAAACATTATTTAAAAAGCACTATAACAATATACCCTGTGTGAGCAGGTTATGTCCACAGATGACTCAGCAAGACGTGGGAAAACTGCCACAAAACAAGTCAGAGTGGTCCTCTTTTGTACTAGCCCGTGATTGCCATATATATCCTATATTGGTACAGCCTGCAAAACAGACTGGCAAATCCTCTCAAAAAAAATTTTTTTAAAGCTATTATTTGCCTTCCCCAAAAGGTTAGTATTAAGAGAATAAAATAGTAACAGTGACTACCATGGGTGGGGAAAATGTAACTCTCATTTATAAAATACACATATGTGCCCTTGTTTATTTTTCCAAGTCAAACAGAAGGGGCTCATTGAATAAGGAAAAGCAGAGAAAAGAAAACAATCAGGCAAGTGGAAATGTCAATGAAATAGAAATTTCAGTAGAAAACAGGACCTCAGAGTCACAACAGAAGCTCAAAGAATTTGCAAAATTATTGGAGAAAGCATTAACCTTGCAAGGCTCTGGCTAGTGGGGTGGAGTAAACTTTATTTAAATCCCAAATCTCAGAGGTTACCTCATCTGACGGGGGGTGGGGTGGGGCAGATTTCGTTCAGCCTTGGGGGAACAGTCACAATTTCTAGCGCACAGAAGGAGGGGATGGTCTAGCCCCAGTGCTGTGCAACCAGCACTATGTTTGTGAATTTGGAGGATGAAATCCAGCACTAATCAGCAAATATCCTAGTTGAGTTTCTGAATGGCAGGCTAACAAGCAACCCAGTCTACCCTCTCCGATTAGGAAAGTGAAAATAGCCCCTGGGTTTGCAGTCTTTGAGAGAACTCCAGTCGTGTCAGCTTAGAATGATTTCTGCATGTTTTGTTTGGACAAGTGCAATCCTAGTACTCTAGGGCGATTCTTAGGGTCTCCAGTTTTCTTCCCCCTGCTTTGTTTTTTTCTTTTTTTGTTTCCTCATAATTTTCCTGTCTGTCAAGTCACTCTATCAGACTTTTGTAATACAACTGGCTACTTAGCAGGAGTGTTCCCAGTAAATTCACTGCAGACTTCAGCCACTCCATCATGGCTTCTGCAGTTGGCAGAACTCAGCCTCACTGCTTATGATGCCAGGTGTACTGGTTTACCCACCTACCAGACTCAGATAGAACAGGAAACTGATGCTCATGGTGCTCAGACCCTCTGCCCTCTTCCTTTGGCTTCCTAACCTTCCAGCTTAGGTTTTCTTTTTCTGCTTCTTCCGCATTTTGCAGTGCATCTGATCTCGGTTTGGGGGTTGGTTTCTTTATTTTCTGCATCTTCAATTTTCTCCTCCCTCCCGTTCACAATCCACTGATTAGTTTATAGCTTTCCCAATTTCTCCACCATGTCCTGTTCTTCAGGAATTGATGCAGAATGGGAGAAGATGAAAAGGCAATTTAAATCTGTTTTTTTTTTTTTACTGATTTCAGTAGTGCTGTATGATATAGGAGCTTTTTGACCTATGTGTGTGTGTGGTGGTCGTGGTGGCTTTGGAAATAGACACCATCAGCGTTACGAGGCCCCACCGTAAATGATCACTTAGGTTGGGGCAACCGACTATCAGGTTCTGTCACATCTTGGATGAGTTACTTAGAACAAGTTAGTTAACATCTTTAACCTCAATTTTTTTTTTCCATAAACTACCATCTGAATCTACAAATTGCTCAGATGTAATGAGATAAAGAATTTGAAGTGAAAGCAACCTTATACTGTGGCTACTGCTTGTACTCATACTACCAGTGCCATTTTACTATTTCTATGTTACTGCTCCTTCTCAAAGTTTCCTGTTTGCCACGGGAGTGGCAAACCTAAAGAGGTTTAGCATCAAAATTCCATTTTCTGTGTCTTAAATATGCTGCAAAACATAATGTGTGCTCTGCTTTGACTGAAAAGGCAGGCATATAAGTTGCAAAATCTAGAACTATGTGGTTTTTCGTACGTGTGACAGGTTTCTGTGTCAGTGTCCTGTGGAGGAGGACACAATGCACCCAGATATTGCCTACCTCCACCCTCAGAGTTTCCAGGTCTGGGGAGAGGTTGCAGGGGCCAGAGTCCCAAGGCGGGTTGCCTCTGGCCCCAGGCAACCATATCTCTTTATCTCCCAGTTTTGCTCTGAAGTGACAGTTGGGAGATACTAACATGGTGAAACTCTGCCAAAAGAAGATGAATTTGACATATCCTTTATATGTAACAAGTATATGTATGTCCACATGCATGCCTTTATTTGTGTTTTTGTTCTTATTTTTATTTCTTTTGTGAGGAATGATCTAAGGAGTAGTTAGCATTGGACTAAGAGTACCAAAGATTTGGAGGCCGTAATCATTCTACTATACTGTAAGAGAGAGGACAGTTGGTTTTCTTTTTGTTTGTTAACACATGACAGTATATGAAAATTCAAATCAAATAACATAACATTTTAGAGAATAATTATAAAGTACCTGTCAGAAGAATTCATTTGCCTGGTCCATGGATTAGTTAAGTAAGTGTTATTAGACTTAATGTGTAAATAAAAGTATGTTTCGCATTTTCATTAGGCTCATAGGATTCTCTGGACTGTATGAGGTACTTAATAAGTGTTCCTTAAGTGAATGTCTACCTTATGGGTATGCATTGGACATTTCTTACAGAAATGAGATAAATGGGCAATGTGGAGGGTAGTTTTAAATTTTATTAATTTAAGTTTTATGTCAAGATAATTAGCATGCAAAAATGCTATCCTGCCTTATAAAAGATCTGGAGCAACTGTAGAGGTAAAATCATGTATTGAATGGATTCTATATTGTGTTTTTTGACAAAGTATCATCTGGACTCTATTTATGGAAAGTTTCCTTGCCTTCTCATAGAAACCAGTTTTCTCATCTTTATGTTTTAGGATTATAAATTACTGTTATTCTTCTGGTGGAGTTTTGCAGATATCATTTGTGCTTTAGGCATAATCCAGGATACTGTTCACTCTGTCTTGCCTTATACTCAGGCATTTCATGTCTGCATTTCCACCATTGTGAAGCCCTCTGTTTAGAGTACATGTTTCTACATCTTGGCCTCATTTTACTTAAATACTCTGCTGTGGTTGATTAACCACAAGCTATATAAGCAGTAGATAAGAAAGAAAAAGAAATAACTTCATACAGAATTATTGTCAATAGAAGGTGACACAGGCTGAAGTAATAATAAAAGTTAAATAGAGAATATATCAAGTTAATGTATAGCATAATCCCAAACTCCATGGAAGGTTTGGTTTATTGTGATGTTAGGGGAAGCAAGCAGAGCCTTGAAAGGCTAGTTATTTTTGAATTCCTGAAGGGCATAGTAACCTTTACATAAATTCAACCTACTGAGAGTCTAAGATGAAATTTTAGTATATCTGTATAATTTTCTTTCTAATGATGTTATAACATCCTGCATTCTTTATAGTAAATACATACAAGTATAAATTCAGGAATAAAATATGTCATTTTCTGCAATAGAGAGCTAGTAGGAAGTAAAATATGTTACAAAGCATTACTTGATAAGCCATATCCAGAGACAGGAAGCAATTCTAAATCACTGACACTGATTCTGTCAGTCACTCAAAAAAGTCACTGAATATTAGAGCTAGCAGTATACCAGTTAAACCTCAAAAACGTAGTTATAGGTAAGTCAAAGAATATATTATTTTACTCCCTGGGGCGTAAATATAAGAGAACTATTAATAGAGCAGCCACAACAAGTTATTTTGGGAACTGAGAACTGTTAGGACCTATCCCCTAATATTTTGAGTGTGATATATTGTTGTTCAACCAAGAATTCCCGTTATTATCCACTTATCATTTTGGAGTGGGATTAAAAGACTAAATTCATGTGATGTTCACACGTTATAGGCATCAATAATGGGGTAGCAGCAATAGCATAGGCTGTCTCAGAAATTAACCTATGCCCATGATGTCTTTTCTCCATTTTGGAAGTTATAATGAAATAATCCGAAGATAATCTAGGGAGAGCCTTGCTCAGTTGAGTCACTATATTCTGGAATTGTATCCTTTAGCTTTCCAGAACCAGATATTGTATGTTCTCAGTGCACTCAGTGATTAACTCATACTTCTTAAACTCACGAAGACCTGATACATAAGTCAGAAATACTAATTTATGAATGAGAATTATTTCCAGTGATGCTTATAAACCCTGCCAAGAGCAAACTGCTCTCTCCTTGTAACAAACCACACGGGAAAGAAAATTGCCCATTAGCCCATTACTTTGATGGTATTTAAAAGAAAAAAAAAGGTATAAGAATAATTTAAATCCAGTATTTCATAATAGATTATTTATGATTCACAATGGAGAACTGTACTCATATCCCCTCTAAATCCTATATCTTCTTCCTTGAACAGTACTGAATGCTGGACACTTTTTGTATCAGATCCTTTCTGTTGGCATTATCACATTTGGAGAGTTTACTATCAAAATTAGTTAGAGTATAAGAATGCAACTGATTTCTGTACATTGATTTTGTATCCTGCAACTTTGCTAATAGCCAAATTATGGAAAGAGCCTAAATGTCCATCAACTGATGAATGGATAAAAAAATTGTGTTTATGTACACAATGGAGTACTACATGGCAATGAGAAAGAATGAAGTATGGCCCTTTGTAGCAACATGGATGGAACTAGAGAGTGTGATGCTAAGTGAAATAAGCCATACAAAGAAAGATACCATATGGTTTCACTCTTATGTGGATCCTGAGAAACTTAACAGAAACCCATGGGGGAGGGGAAGGAAAAAAAAAAAAGAGGTTAGAGTGGAAGAGAGCCAAAGCTCTTAAAAACTCTTAAAAACTGAGAACAAACTGAGGGTTGATGGGGGGTGGGAGGGGGGGAGGGTGGGTGATGGGTATTGAGGAGGGCACCTTTTGGGATGAGCACTGGGTGTTGTATGGAAACCAATTTGACAATAGACTTCATATATTGGAAAAAAAATTAGAGAATGCTTTTAGGTGTCCCAGATTCACTGTTTTCTTCCACTGGTCTCTAAGTTCTTTAAGTTTTTATTGTGCAAATCTCAACTTACATAGTATTTAAGACCCCTGGGGTGCCTGGGTGACTCAGTCCGTTAAGTGTCCGACTTTGGCTCCAGTCATGATCTCACGGTTCGTGGGTTCGAGCCCCGCATTGGGCTCTGTGCTGACAGCTCAGAGCCCGGGGCCTGTTTCTGATTCTGTGTCTCCCTCTCTCTATGCCCCTCCCAACTCATGCTCTGTCTCCCTCTCTCTCAAAAATAAACATTAAAAAAATTAAAAAAAACCCTCATTAAAAAAGAAAAAAAGACCCCAGACTCACTCACCTCACTTACAGTGAGTGATATGTGCACCATAGAATGACTGCCCCAACACCTTGGCTTGGTTTTGCTAATGTCAAAAGCAATTACAGCCAATAAATCTCAGGAAAACAAAACAAAACAAAACAAAACAAAACAAAACAGAGTTCTTGACATACACATGGAAGGATAGACCTTTCCCTGGGGCTCTCACTTTGTGAAAAGTATGTAAGCATGGAGTTTCCCTGGGAGTCCATAGAGATTTTCCTGACCAAAAAAAACCAAAAATGCTAAAGGCTACCATTTATGAAGGACCTGCCATGGGCCAGCAAATATTATTATTAGTGAATGTGCCTGCAGTTTCTCATTTGATCTTGACAACAATAGAATTTTATAGACATTATTAAGTCCATTTTAAAGTTAATAAACTTAATTTCAGATAAATTAAGGTAAATAGTTAAGGTTTTTGAATTCTGTGAGAGATCCAATATTCAACTCAGGTCTATCTAGTTTTAAAGCTTGACATTCTAACCTATCTGCACACTGCCTCTAAGATAGTTCCTAATCAGGCTTGGAGCATGGCTTCATTCTGCATTCCTGAAATTACTTGAATCTGCTTTGTTTTATCCACCCCGTGCCATACTCTTACCTGAGAACTTGATTATGGTCTTATACTAAAGCATTATTTTCACTAGTTTAGGCTACCTAGGTCTTATGAAATACTCATAAGTATTTATTTATTTATTTTGTATTGGCAACCAGTCTCCTCACATTATCTGTCTAGAGGATTGCCTTCTTTTTTTTTTTAAAAAATTTTTTTTTTCAACATTTATTTATTTTTGGGACAGAGAGAGACACAGCATGAACAGAGAAGGGGCAGAGAGAGAGGGAGACACAGATACGGAAACAGGCTCCAGGCTCTGAGCCATCAGCCCAGAGCCTGACGCGGGGCTCGAACTCCCGGACCGCGAGATCGTGACCTGGCTGAAGTCGGACGCCTAACCGACTGCGCCACCCAGGCGCCCCTAGAGGATTGCCTTCTAATGAAGTCTTTGGTCTTTAATGATAGACTGTATACCACATTCTAAACTGACCTTGAACTGTTTGATAACTGTGATGTCAGTCACATTGAAATAACTGGGCCCCTTCTTTCCTATCAAGCTGCTGCTGTTAGTAGGCCCAGATACTCTAGTGGCAGAAAGAAACAATAGAAGATTTGGACTTTATTTTGGTTTAGAGGTTGTTTTTTTGTTTGTTTTTGTTTTTGTTTTTTACATGCTGTGGGCTTGACTGTGGAATACAGGCCTTTCAGATCTTTTCCTGTATTCTAATTTATGAATTATGGTTATGTAATGACCTACTCACAATCTCTAATGATTAATCACTCTGGGCTGTCATAAATAAGTGGGATACTGAGTTGTGTCCAATTCCCACTACAGTGACTGTAACGCAGTCCCCTTTTCTCCCATCAACCAACCATAGATGAAAAGCACTGAATTGAAAGATAGGGTATAAACCTAGAAGCTAGGTTTTGGAACTTCCAATAAGAGGAATATAGGTATGTTATTTGCTGGCAAGATTGGTACCCAGAGCTTTTTATTAAATAAATATAATCAATAAATGTATTACTAAACTTAACTTTCATATGTGTTATAAATGCATATTACCTTTAAAATGTTCTCTCATTTAAAATCTTCCCTTGGATTTAAACAAATGCCCATTCTTTTTTAGCGTACAACAATGATTCTTCCTTTGTAAAGATTAGGAAGCCTTTTGACACATTGAATATTTCCTCTCAAGATCAGTGATCTTTCATTAATTCGTTAATTGTATACATACGTATTATTAAGTATAATTTCCAGTAATTTTTGTTTGGGAAAGCACATCAGGATACAAAATATGCCATGAATTCAATGATCCTTTAAATGGTTTTATTTTTCTGGTCACACCAGCTGTTGTATATATGGTTGAAAGGTTAAGAGGCCACATACCTGCCATATATGCTCTTTTCTGTACCACTGTAATAAACACATGGAGTCACAGACTTTTTACCATATCTCTTTGCCCCACCTCTATTTTCTTTAATCATGTCTAAGGTTCCCATTATGCAATGGGTCTGTGGTCATGGAATTACAATAATATATCTTGACTATGTTGTGAGAATATAGGAGAAATCACTCAAGGCCAGTCACAATTTATGCATACGTTAAAGGCTACCTGCTTTAATCCCCGTAAATAACTCTTAAAGGACCTTAAAATTAGAGTGTGTGTTTCAAATTCAGTTTTGTTTGTTTTTGTCATTTTTATCATAATGATATTGCTGTCCTTGGTCCTAAAAACATGTGATCAAATCCAGCAGGATTCAATTTAGAAACTATTAAAGGTGGTGGTGAACAGGGCCTATTAGTTGGAATAAAACATGCCCAACACAGTTCTAAAGATCCAGTTCTCCCCAGCACTTTGGCAAAAAATAGTTTCAGCAGAATGTATGTTACTGAACTTTGGGCTTTCCTAAGGATACGTTTTTCACTGTTGTAAAAGGAAAGAGTATTTTTCTAATTTTTTATAATGAACTTTACAGCATATCAATGACACTTAATACGTGTTCACATGTCTGAATAAGAGTGTTTATATATTAAAACTTGTTTAAGTGTAAGGAGAGAGGATCTTTCCAGCTAGCTCAGGAAAATGGGAGTTATTGTAAAAACATGAGTGGAACATTTAGGAGGAAAGATTTCATGAGACCTATCAATTTCTAAACCTGCTGGAAATGGAGACCACAGGGTCATTCGAGGATTGAGAGCAGCTCTCAAGATCGCCACAGCCCAGTTAGAAAACACTCATCTAGGGGTGCCTGGGTGGCTCAGTTGGTTAAGTGTCCAACTTCAGCTCAGGTCATGATCTTGCCAGTTCTGAGTTCGAGCCATGCCTCAGGCTCTGTGCTGACAACTCAGAGCCTGGAGCCTGTTTCAGATTCTGTGTCTCCCTCTCTCTCTCTGCTCCTCTCCCACTCATGTTCTATCTCTTTCTGTCTCTCTGTCTCTCAAAAATAAATAAAAACATTAAAAAAAGAGTAAGAAAACATTCACCTTTACCCTTCTGCTCCACTACTACTATAATGCTAATAAAAATAGCATTTGCTTCCTTTGTCTGCACTACCAACTGACTTTGACTCCTTCTGCGTAGTTTATTTTACCACATGACAATGATTTTGACTCCCTGTGAAATTCCTTTCCCCAATTTATGGTATCGTTTATTTTCACCTGCACTAATACTGAAAAGGTCCATTATATTGCCTGTTTCAGGTACATGTGAAATCACATCAGACTGTCTTATTTAGATTTCTCTACAAATGCAAGTATTTTAGGCAAGAAGCAAAGGTCAGCCACTCATTCATGTACCGGGTCACCTTGGGTTAGAGACCCTTCCCTTACACAATCAGCTGTTAGCCCAGTGGGAAATTGGGGCATGAGGATTTCTTTCCATAGTGATTTTGTTGAGGCCAGTTTTCTGTAAAAGGTGACGTGAGTGATACATATCTGTAATACCCCTAATTTAATATAATTTCAGTGCAGAGAAAGTGTCAGAAGATACTTCAGAAAAGCCTTTGAAATCTCCTTGGAAAATAATAATCTAAATAGGATTGTGTTAAAGACAATATTTTGGTGCCTTTTTTGTGGCTCTGTTACATTTATCCCTGTAGAATAGAGTGGTTTTTTTTTGTCAGAATATTTTGTGTTTTAACATATCATTTTGAACCCAAACGAAGCCTCATTTAGCCAAGGTTTGTGCATTTCATAATATAAGCCATAGACCTTGGGGGATTCTTTCTTACTTCAATTTCCATGTTCCTATTTCCCCATCTCCTGCTCCTCCTTTCAAGATACCATATCTAAAATGGTATTTTTCCCTCTACAACCGCACATTTCTCTGAATACTCTGTGCATTGCTCCCCTCTAATTCCTTTAATTTCACTTTTTCCTCTCTAGGTTACCTTTCTGGATGCCTATCCTGATGCTACTCATCAGTAACAAATATCAAATGCCATGTTTTTTCCAGGACAACTTCCCAAACTCACAGTGAGAGTAGAACTCCATGTCCTTTGTGCTTTTTTTTTCTTTTTTAACCAAATCACCCTTCTAATTTTAATCACTACATTTTTAATTTTTTCTTTAAAAAATTTTTAACACTTATTTCCGACAGCAGAGCATGAGCATAAATAAATGTTTATTTATTTCTGAGAGAGAAAGAGAGACCAAACACAAGCAGGGGAGGGGCAGAGAGAGGGAGACACAGAATCTGAAGCAGGCTCCAGGCTCTGAGCTGTCAGCACAGAACCCGACATGGGGCTGGAACCCATGAACCGTGAGATGATGATCTGAGCTGAAGTCAGATGCTTAACTGACTGAGCCACACAGGTGCCCCTAATCACTGCATTTTTCAATTTATTACAGTTGATCTATTAGAAAGACTATTTTGGTTCTAAATGACAGATAATCCAACACGTGTAGAATAACAACAGCAAAATTTGTGCATTAGTTACATAGCTGGAAAGTTCAGTGGTGGATCAGTCCTGGTTCTCGAAAGTGGCCTCAAGAAACTTTCTTAGTATCTTTCTTGTTTTGGCTTCCTAGTGCTGGCTCCCTCCTGAGGCACACTTTTCCCTCTGGGGGATCCCCTCAGCACCTCCAGGCATATATCCTCACACTATAATTTCCCTTCTCTAATAGTTTCAGCTCAAATCCCGGAATTGATATCTCTTCTTAGCTTGTCTTGCATTACATATAAAAAAAAACTATTATTGGGGCAAAGGGATGGAAAACAGTGATTTACACAGGCTTTCTGTTTATTCCTTAAATCAAGAAGAAAGGATTAATCCCACCAATACTATTTTGAGAGGGGAGAAGAGGTGGTTCCAAAAGGAAAATCAACATTCTGTTCTTATAAGAAGAGAATGAGGGGAAGTATATTTGTCTATAATAAATACAAAAGGGATTGTGCTATGTGTTTTAAGCTTTCCATAGCATCTATCAACTTAGAATTTAAATGCCCATTAAGTAGATATGGAATACTTGCTCAAACAAAAGTCATTTCATGAGGGTAGAGCTAGATTCTGATGTTGTTGTTTGTGCATTTGCTTTTATTAAGAGGAGTCCTACAATCACCATTGCCCCTCTTGTTTAACTATGCATCCCTCTTTTTCTCGTCCAGAGCACTTAGTCTCTCCTTATCAAAACATGCTCTAAGAAAAGGCAGGACATTTAATCACACTAAAGTATGATGGCATAATAGCAGCTTACAGTACTTCCTCTCTCTGGAGTGCATGCCTTTGGCAAAAAATAAATCAAAATTTTGAGGTTAAAAAAAATCAACCATTTACGTATTCAAGAAATATTCATTGAGCACCAATGTGTTCCTAGCTTTGGGGATATCTGTTTTCCTGGCACTACACTCAGGAGAAATTATATTTCTGTTGATATATTAGGCTAAGCCAACAAGAGAAGAGTATATTCTTAGTTTATTGTTAGAAGGAGTTTTATAGCATTGTGGTTCATGTGAAGATCTCAGTACTATTTATGTGGAAGAGGGGGATGGGGTGGGGCTTCAAAAAGCTTCAGCCTTTTCAAATGGATAGTTTTCTTTTTAAAATATACATGTTATAAGGAAAAACATATAAATTCTTTAGGTGCAATTTGACACCTGTTGCCTCAAAACACCTTATAACTAAAATTATTAGTCTTTTCTATGCAATATGCCTTCCTAGAATGTGGGGATTTATCAGTTTGGTTTGTTTTGTGTGGGTTTGTTAAGTAAATCACATATACCTGGGGCTCTACTATGTGTGCCTGTCAGTGTCACTATTCATGCCTAGAAACAGTGTTATCTTGAATAAAGATGGCTTTTATTGCTCTTTTTGAAGCCCCCTTTTTTTCTGCTCATCTTAAGAGCATCCTGCTTATTCATCCTCATGCCTGGATAGATCAAGACTAAATAAGCCAAACTCAGGAACCCTCTCTCGGACTCCATAAGCCGATAGTTGCAGTCTCTCTGCACCCAGGATGTGTGTGTCTGTGTATGGTGTTGAGTCAGGATCTTTGCTTTCCATCCTTAGATTTTTTTCCTCTCTTCCATGTAACATATTGCATTCTCTCCCCATTATAAATTCTTAATACTTTGTTAAATTTTCTATGTAATTAAATAATCCAGTGCATTGTATGTGTTCTCTCATTATATCCTTGTCTGCATGTCCTTTAAGACCCCATTCACTGATTACTTCTGTGACACCTTCTTCCTATCTGTAACTATAGCCATTTCCTTTACCCTCTCCTGCAACACTGCATGTCCTGTCCTGTCTGACTTCTCTTTACCACTCTGTGCTCTGATTGGACTGTGTGTCTATTTACAAAACCTATGATCTCTAGGGGTGATTGGACTCTGTCTTATTACCTTTTCATCTGTAACAATTAGAAAAAAAAATCCTGGCAGATAGTAGACATTTAACATGTTTGTTGAATGGATTAATCCCTGGGACCAAAATGTTCCATTTCATGAGGTATCTCCAGTTTATATTAGTAGTTCTCTAGAGAAATGTCTCAGGAAGGATCAGGAAACTGAGTCTGAATGAAACAGAAAATTCTGTTGTAATCCACCAGTAAGGTTGCTGTGGGTGTAAGGTGGAGTTTGAGAAGATGGCAATATACATGCTTCTGTTTGCCATTCTTCCCTAAGGACTACTCAAAACGTAAATTAAAATATCAGTTTTCTCCCTTCCTGTTAAAGTTTCAGGCACTTCCTCTGATAATACGTTCCTTATTTCTGAAGAATAAGATAGGTTTCCTTCCCATGTGTCTACCTAGCATCTCCTATTTCCCATGAATATATAAATCATCACAATGTCTTGTGATTTTGTATATATACACAAAATCATATATAGATGACATATAGAGATAATAAAGATATGATACAGATAGATTATATATATCTCCATCATATTTTATTCTTAGCTGTGATGTTATGTTCTGGAAGACTGTATTTGGTACACCAATGTATATCCGTGTTCCAGAACAGTTCCAGGCATATTGTGGTAGGTAATAGTTACTCAGTAAATGTTTGCTGGATTTAGAATCAGCTGAAATTAAGGGTAATAAGGGAATAAAAGCTTCATGGTGGCAAGAGGAGTCCTTGAGGGATAGTATGTAGATATGTGTAAAGGAAACAGGAGATACAGAAGTCATGAATTATGAATAATAAGAATAACTGAATAGAGTGTATAAAGATTATTTATATAATTTATTTAGATCTCAGTTTTCTTATGAATAAGCTGAGGGTTTGTTTATAATTTCTGAGATAATTCCTGTTGTCTCTGCTACTACCCCTATCCAAAAACTAAATAATACATATCTCAAAAATTTTACATTTTTAGTCTCATTGCTTAACCCATCAAAATAATGATGTACACCCCACAGCAAAAGAAAAGAAAGGCACATGGTAGGTACTGAATAAATCATAATTGTCTGTAATAAATGATTTTTATTTAATTTATTACAAATGTTTGTAATAGGGGCACCTGGGTGGCTCAGTCAGTTGAGTGCCTGACTTCAGCTCAGGTCATGATATCACAGTTTGTGAGTTCGAGCCCCACATCAAGCTCTGTGCTGACAGCTTGTAGCCTGGAGCCTGCTTCAGATTCTGTGTGTCCCTCTCTCTCTCTGCTCCTCCCCAGCTCACACATTGTCTCTCTCTCAAAAATAAATAAAGATTAAAAAAATTAAAAAAACACACAAATGTTTGTAATAAATTCATTCTCCATTTATTGTTTAGTAGCATTACTCTAATAGCCTACTTAAATTGTTCATGGATTAAAATAGTCAGAAAGTTAGAATGCTATAAACATTTCTGCCTAAATCCTTTCTTTAAGGGTCTTGTTTCCCATATCATGAAATATTCTTTATAGCAGATTGCAATAGAGTTTTAAACTGACTTTATTATAGCCATAATGTGAAATGTAAGTACATCTATTCTGAATTTTGTATAATGTCTACATGGTTTGTTTTTCCCATGTTTTTCTGGGAAGGCTAAATGTTTTCTGTATATAAGTTTTATATATATATATATATATATATATATATATATATATATATACACACATATATATATCTGAAACTATATGTTATACTTTGTAGTATAAATATATATTGTAAAAGTAACAGAAAATTTATAAAATAATATATATAATAGGTTTCTATACAGTCAACTGAAGTTTAAGCAGCACTGACAAGGCAGTAACTAAGAATACACCTAGTACTGGTGGGATATAATGAAGGTGATTACAGCAACAAGGCAAGGAATAACATGGTTATCTGATGATAAGAAAACAAACACATGAGCACATGAATACACGCACATACACACACAGACACCTGCATTATTAAAGCTCAAAAATGTGATAATAACCATTTATTTAGAGGAGGGCCAGTATCCGTGACCTTCACCAGGTATTTTTAATTTCTCAATTGTATCAGTATAAATCTTGATATAATGGTTTCAAATGCTTAGAAACTATGTCACTAAGAGGTTATGAAGCCTTTGACATAACCATTTGCAATTTGGGGCTGTGACTTCTACTTTATTGTGCTTCTTTCTCTCTACCTTCTTCTCTGACTTTTCCAGACACCAGGGGTGGATTGTGTTCCTTCTGTCATTCAGAAAGTGTACAATGATTATGGAATGGTGGATATTAATATATGCTATCATAGTATGCATGCATTATTCATTCATCCATGCATCTATTTATTACTTGTGATAGTGGGCTGAACTAATGGCAGATACCGACAAGAAATTAGAACACAGAAGGAAGGGAAAAGCCAGGGTATTTGCCCCTCAAGCCTCTCCCTAGCTTGTGGTGGCATCTCAAGCAGCAATTGTATTTCTTCCTCACAAAGAAGATGAGCTAACGGTGTAGGTCAATCTTGTGCCATCTGTGAAAAGACAGTTTGGTGTAATGTAATATTTTTCTCAATTACCAAAGTGTGATGTGAAATGGTTATATACTTTTTAGAATGGTGACATGCGTTGATAATTTGTTCTTAACCACCTGAAACTTGATATATCTCCCAGAAATACTGAGGGAAAATGGCAGGAAAAGCCAGCTTGACAGTACATGGCTACAGAATTGCCAAACTCAGTAAGAGTTCCAACAATTCTAGTGTGTACACAATTCCTAGCTATGGATGAGGATCACGATCTAAGGACCAAATGCAATACATGCATAATTGCATCTTTGAGATGTGAATAAGAAATGAGCCAGTTCTCTGCATGTGGTACATTGGCCACTTCATTGAGCATGATAGACCCTGGAATTTTGAAGTGAAAAATGAAGAGCTCTGAGGTCATGAACGTGGCTTACTGGTTTTTAGGAAGTTACGTTGTTTTTCCATTCCAGGTCTGCAGTCTGGCCAGAAGCCTAGCCTTTGCCAATCACTTTGCCCTTGCCGTTGAAGGTAAACTCTTCAGAGAATAGCCAGAGCCCTCTCATGAGGGAGAAAAGTAAGCAGTGTTCTTAGGATGCTGCCAAAGGAATAAAGCTAGCAAGAAATAACTCTCCCCTGAGAGGTGCAGTAAGCAGTTCAAATAATATACTCAACCACAGGGAATAAAAGGAGTACATTTTCTGTCCCCTACTTTGCTGCTTTCAGAACCTACTATTTCTTACAGACAAAAAGGTGAGGGAAGAAGAACATCATGGGTTTTTCTTTCTTTCTTTAAGCCCAATGTCTTTTCTTTAGTTAAATTTAGCACTGGTCCCAGGAGGAGCAGTAATGCATCTTTTTAACTTTTTATTTTGAAGTAATTATTGATTTTCAGCCTATTATAAAAACAATACAAAGAGGTGTCTTATACCCTCACCCAGTTTTCCCTAAAGGTCATATATTTTCTAATAGTAATATACTATCAAAAACAGCAATGCAGGGGCGCCTGGGTGGCGCAGTCGGTTAAGCGTCCGACTTCAGCCAGGTCACGATCTCATGGTCCGGGAGTTCGAGCCCCGCGTCGGGCTCTGGGCTGATGGCTGAGAGCCTGGAGCCTGTTTCCGATTCTGTGTCTCCCTCTCTCTCTGCCCCTCCCCCGTTCATGCTGTGTCTCTCTCTGTCCCAAAAATAAAATAAAAAACGTTGAAAAAAATTAAAAAAAAAAACAACAATGCATTCGAAAGGGGTGAATATTTTATGCTATCCATGAAAGGCTGCTTTTTTTTTTTCCTTTATGTGCACCAAAATCTTATGAGTACAGGCCATTTTGGTTCTAAGGGTTACTAAAACTGGTATGTACCCTCTCAGTATCTGTAGATCTAAACATGATATTTTAAAGTGCATTTTTGGTGATCACAGCCATCTGATTAACTGTCTTAACCTTAGAAAGCTTCATCTGTGTAAGTAGCTTATTGTTTAGTGGTTCGGAGTTAGTTGTGAGTACCTTAGAAGCTTCACCACATAATTAATTAGAACAGAACAATCTGGTTAACACTTTCATAGACAGTGATTATGTTTCCTAGGGTTTTCCTGGTGTAGGAGCTTTATTTGTATCGTGTCTGTCATTTCCATAAATATAAAAAATGTAAGAGCTTGTAGACAGAAGGCTATGAAACAAAAACTTGACAATGGCAAACAACTAAATTATTCTCAGACTGATTGATTTGTTTATGGTAGGGTCCCCTCCCTAAGAAAAGAAAAAAAAAACGGAAAGAAAAGAAAAACCTCAAGGTAACCTGGCTATGGGCGTACATGACAACATCCCTCACAACCTTATACCGTGAGACCACTTAATCAGACTGCATGTTTGTGTGTGTTACCATATATGGGAGACAAAGAAGTAGAAAATATATAAAAAAAACTACGACATGTGGCGTTTGGAGTTCAGTACTTTGGGTACAAACCCAACTGACCGGTGCCGGCAGGGATAAAGTTGCTTCCTGGAAGGAAAAGCCTCGGGGGTCACGACTCTGTGCTAGAAGCCTGCTACATGTTGAGGGCGTCTACCAAATGAGGACTAATTTGTTAGGACTATTCAGAAGGATTAATAATAGAAAACAAGATGAACCAATGAGATTAGAGTTAAAAAATATAATATAAATCTGAACAACTTGTTGATGCATTCATTTAAATACTGAACCCAGAAAGCTTTCTTAAGTTAGAAGAAAACGTCTTCCAATTTCCTTTCTCTGAATATTCTCTCACACCATTCTCTTCATCTGATAATACTTTCTCTCGTGTGTTCCACTAGTTAACTTACTATGTTCTCCGTAAGGTTTGTTTCAAATGCAATTCTGAAGAGCTTCCAGATTCACCAGCAGGAAGTTTTCATATTTTTATTTCTTTTTCTTGAGCCCATGTATATAGTTTTCTCACATTTTTCTTTAAGTTATAGTTAGTTTCATATTTCAGCCTACTGTTGCCATCTGCCAAATTGGAAGCATCCTGAGGACAAAATCTGCATTTTAATTATTTTTATGTTCCAGCCCAGCAAAACGCATTTCTCAGATTTGTGCTCTCTCCTTGATGTATGGCATTAGATTTAATTTTGCCTTTTTTATTAGGTGTTTGGCTTTCAAGATGGCTGCAGAATTGACTGGGATTTGAGCAGATGCTGGGTATCCCCCACCTGCTCCCATGTCAGCTTGGCTATCGGTTCCATGATATCAGACATGCTACCCACACTTCCAACCCAAATACGCACGCACTGGCCCCGTATGGTCTCATACTAGTTTGGTTTGAGGATTTCTTGAAAGGTTCTTTTAACAGGAAGATAGAGGATATGTAAAATATAAGTATATTGACTAACACATAGTAAATGTTCAATAAAACTACTTATTGTATAAAATAAGGTAATGGACCCGTGCTTTTATAAGTGGTACATCTATTTGGGCTCTGGAAATCTGCAAACATTTATCCACTAACCTGATGAGTTAGTTAAGGATCTACATACACTAGCACCTCTGAAAAGAGGCATTAGCTGATACCACACTTTTGGCTATTAGTATAAAATCACCACATTACTGCTGGCTCATCGTTGCTGAGGAAGCTAATTGCAGGAACTAATTTTATTGAGACAAACTTCATTGTGCAGAAATAAAATATTGAGCAGAGTTTATGAAGGCAGAAATCAGAAAACAGGGTACCAAGGGGATAAGGTAGAGAACATTAAGCCCTGATAGATACATTCATTTGTTATATCCCTGTCATTAAACACCTATCACACTTCAAACTAATAAGTGGGTTTTGCATCCTCCTTTCCCCCTCCACCCCCCCAAAAAATTTCACCCTTGGAGGATCAGCTACTCTGCAGGACAGGAAATATGAGTTTGCAAAGTATGAGGTACTAGGAAACCATCTCTGTAAATCAGCACACTATAGTGCACTGAACTGAAATACACACCGCCAATGTTTTTTCTCTACAAGTAGCATTTTTTTACCATTATGTGAATTTATTGCCTGCAAACTCTGCCACAGCCTCAGAAACTGAACTCCCATATTTATCCATAGAAGAACGTGGTGATAATCTCAACCCTGTCTTCAAAGATATATTATATGCAGCTTTCTACAAAAGGAAGGAAATGTATTACTTTTTCTGTGCTAGTTAAGCTTGGATCTTCCCGGTCTATAAAATGTCAGTAGCTATGAATTGTACTGAAACCTGCTGCATGGTTTGGATATGATTCCTCTGTACACTGGGGATTTGGCTTCGAAGACAACATTCTTTTTCTGCTTGGGTGCCCAGCCTGCATTTTTCATAACTCCACAAATAAAAACGCACACTATACCCATGAAGAATGGCATTATTGAGATGGGAACAAAAAGCAGACAAGAATTATTTTAAACACACTAGTAAGTATGGCTAAAAAACTTTTTTTTTAGACCTATCATAGTTGTACAAAATTTAAACCTCTCCAAGGTCGAAATTTCTAGTGCCTAACAACAATAGAAGACATAAAATGTATGATATTTTACCTCAGGATTAGCTTATAGTGTGATCATTTTGGGTCAAGATGCAGAAATCAGTAGTGGTTTTTTTTTGTACGTATGTTTTTCAACTATAAAATTATTTTATGTACCTGACGGACAATTAAAAATTAAAATTTAAATTTTTAAATATATAATTTATATAAATATACATATATATTTAAATTTAAATGATATACATAACTGTAGATAGGAACTCCCAATTCTTGTCATGTTAGTGTAACTGGAGCTAGACTTGGCTACCCTACCCTAACTAGCCAGAAAAATGGGCAAAATATGTGACACATTTGATTGCAGACATTAGGCAGTAGGCATCACAGTGCTATGATTCAGAAGAGAATGAGAAAGAACAAAATGAGACCTAAAATCATCCTGGATTTCTGCCTGGAGGCATTTTCCTGATTATAATGCAGGGAGGGAGAACATAAGGGAAGCATTGATCATTTGAAAGGACAGAAATTAAACTATAGGGAGACAAGGCAGATGGAATTTGAAGAGCTGTAGGTAAGTACAGAAAGAGTTCCAAAACTCTACACAGGGATTCCATGGAACCTGTTGCTCGAGACTCAACTGCACATATGTCTTATGAGACACTGCAAGGCAAAGATCCATTGAAGAGCTGTTACGTGAATAATCCCTGAGTTTGCTCAGGACTGGGCAATATTGGAACTATATCTAGTGAGAGGACGGCGACCTCCATAAACAGCCAGGACATTCCATAGAGATTGCAGAAATGTCTCACCTTAGTAGAAGGGCTAAACTGTAACTACAGTAAAGGCTAGTGTACTTGTCAGCCTTGAAAAGATAATCACAAAATTACTTAATTTTCTGCCAAAACAAAGGTCAGTAATTTTTTTTTTAAAGAAAGACAGGAGAACCCAGAATTCAAAAACTACTAGAAATGAAAATAAGTAACAGAGCATGACCTATAATCAGGAGAAAGATCATCAGAATGGAAACAGTCATAAACGACAGAAAGGGATCAGTAAACATGGACTCTAAAACAACCTCTATAAATATGCTTAAGAATTAGAAGAAAAAAAGCAGAAAATAATGGAGAAGTAAATGGAAGACATTAAAAAGAAAACAGGGGTACCTGGGTGGCTTAGTCAGTTAAGCATCTGACTCTTTATTTCGGCTCAGGTGGGTTCCAGCTCCACATCAGGCTCTATGCTGACAGCGCGGAGCTTGCTTGGAATTCTTACTCTCTCTCTGTCTGCCCCTCCCCTGCTCATGCTCTCCTCTCTCTCTCTCTCTCAAAACAAACAAACAAACAAACAAACAAACAAACAAACAATTTTTTTAAGAAGACTTTTAAAAAAAGAACCAAGTAGAACTTCTACAACAGAATAAAACAATATTTCAGGTGAAAATAACTTACTGGGTGGAATTAAGTTCAGAGAATACATTACAGAAAAGAAAAATCAATTAACTTGAATAAATACCATTAGAAACTACCTAAATTGGAGCATAGAAAGAAAAAAAATTCTCAAAAGACAGTTTGATAGTGTCATGAGATCAATACATAAATGATCATTGATTATTGACAGAAGTGCCAGAATAATTCAGTAGAGAAGTAAAGTTTTTCAATAAATGATACTGGAACTAGATAGTCATAGAAAATAATGAACCTCAAAGTTTAGCTTGTACTATTTACAGAAGTTAAAGTGGATTATGCAAGAAAATCATCATGACCTTGGCGTAGGCAAGAATTTTTTAGGACAGCAAGCATACATCATGAAAGAAACAAATTAATACAGTGGATTTCATCAAAGTGAAAAATGTCTACTCTTCAAAGTACTTCATTAAAAAATTGAAAATACAAGCCAAAAATTGAAAAAAAATCAATACCTAATATCTTGTATTCAGAATATGTAAAGGACTCTATAGCTCAACAATAAGAAAACACATAGCCCAAAATTAACAACTCAGGAAACAACAGATGCTGGCAAGGATGTGGAGAAATGGGAACCCTCTTGCACTGTTGGTGGGAATGCAAACTGGTGCAGCCACTCTGGACAACAGTGTGGAGGTTCCTCAAAAAATTAAAAGTAGAACTACCCTGAGACCCCGGAATAGCACTACTAGGAATTTATCCAAAGGATACAGGAGTGCTGATTCATAGGGGCATATGTAACCCAGTGTTTATGGCAGCACTTTCAACAATAGCCAAATTATGGAAAGAGATTAGATGTCCATCAAGTGATGAATGGATAAGGACGATGTGGTTTATATATACAATGGAATGCTACTTGGCAATGAGAAGGAATAAAATCTGGCCATTTGCAGGGATGTGGATGGAACTGGAGAGTATTATGCTAGGTGAAATAAATCAGCCAGAGAAAGACAGATACATTTTTTGATTCATATGTAGAACTTGAGAAACTTAACAGAAAACCATAGGGGAAGGGAAGGGGAAAAAATAGTTACAAACAGAGCAGGAAGGAGGCAAACCATAAGAGACTTTTAACTACAGAGAACAAACTGAGGGTTGATGGGGGAGAGGAGAGAGGGTAAAATGGGTGATGGGCATTGAGGAGGGCACTTGCTGGGATGAGCACTGGGTGTTGTATGAAAGTGATGAACCATGGGAATCTTCCCCCAAAACCAAGAGCACACAGTACACACAATTTGACAATAAATTATATATAAAGAAAAAGAAGATACATAGCCCAATTTAAAAGAACATATGCAAAATATCTGAAAAGATGCTTCATACAAAAAAAGATAATAATGGTTAACAAATATATGAAGGTACTCAATATCATTAGTCATCAGGGAAATGAGAATTGAAAATCTAAAGAGATACTGCTTCATAATACTAAAGTGGTTAAAATTTAAAAGCCTGATAGTTGCAAATGTTGGCAGTTGTGAAGCAAGCAGAATTCTCAAATGTTACCACCACTTGGAAGACAGTTGGCAGTTTGTTGGTTTGTTTATAAAGCCAAATACAGACTGAAATAGAATTTTCCTTCTTGGTATGTATCCAAGAAAAATGAAAACATGTTCACATAAAAGCTTGTACATAAGTGTTCTTATCAGCCTCCTTCATAATTTTCAAAACCTGGAAACAACCCAAATGTTCATCAATAGATAAATGGATAAACAAATTGTACTCTAACTACATAATAGAATACTGCTCAGCAATAAAAAGGAAGAAACTACTTATAAATGCAACAAAATTGATAAATCTTAGAAATGTTCAATGAAAGAAAGCCATGCAAAATGCCCAGTAACACTGGTACCTCCCAGAAATGTGCTAGTGTGAGAGAATGCATGTAAAAGTGTCTATACTATTTATATAAAATTCTAGAAAAATATAAAACTAATCTATAGTGACAGAAAACAAATTAATGTTTCCTGGTGACATTTGGGGTTGGGGTTGTTGCAGAGCGGCAGGAAAGAACTTTTTGGCGTGACAGTAATGTCCTGTATCTTGATTGTGATACGGTTATCTTTGTCAGAAGTCATTGAAAGGTGCACCTTAGATGCACTCTTATTTTATGTTCATTATAATTCAATAAATTTGACTAAAATAATGAAAACACTCATTATTCTATACCCAATGGTAATCACTGTTGGCACTTTATATAATCTTTTTCAAATTGGTATAAATATCTGCATATTTATGCTATATAATTAAAAGTATTCCTTAAGTAAAATATTTTTGTTTTGAGCATTGTCTAATTTTCTGCCATCTTTAAATGCTAGTAATAGAAAGCATTTGAACAGTCTTAAAGGTTCTTGACACATATATCCAAATGAATTTCTGGAAGCTGATTACAGTTTATATTCCAGCACATCTTATAATTGTAACTGCAAATTGTCTAGACTTGGCTAGGCAATACATCACTTGTGTCTATGTTCCCCTGCTCAGTATTTGCCCATCAAGAAAACTTGAGGGGGAGAGGAGATGTGAGTCAAAGGATCCAAGGTTTCAGCTACAAGAAGAGTAAGTTCTGAGCATCTGATGTACACCATGGTGACTGTGCTTAGTAATACTGTGTTGTTGTTTTTTTAATTTTTTTTCAACATTTATTTATTTCTGGGACAGAGAGAGACAGAGCATGAACGGGGGAGGGGCAGAGAGAGAGGGAGACACAGAATCGGAAACAGGCTCCAGGCTCCGAGCTATCAGCCCAGAGCCCGACGCGGGGCTCGAACTCACGGACCGCGAGATCGTGACCTGGCTGAAGTCGGACGCTTAACCGACTGCGCCACCCAGGCGCCCCAGTAATACTGTGTTTTAAACTTGAAACTAACTGAAAGTAGTATAGTTTTCTCATCACACACAAAAAAAGGATGAGATGATGGATGTGTTAATTATCCTGATCATGGTCATTATTCCACAGTGTGTATGCATACCAAGTCATCACGTTGTACACATTAAATATATACAATTATATTTATCAATTGTTCCTCAATAAAACTGGGGGAGAAAGGAGAAAAGAAAGAGAACTTTGGTCCCTGCTTTAAGAGTTGATTGATGCTACAGTACAAACCTGCAAACGCTTCCTTAGTCCTCCAGGAACTAAGTGTGGTTGTACACATCATTTTCAATATAAATTCCTGTGTCTTATGCATTAGATCTGAGTGATGATATTCTCAAGAAGATCTGAAGCATAAAAATGCTTCAAATTGAAAGGAGGAGAGGAGATAATGGAACCTCAGTTGCTGAACAGGAGTAGCTAGGAAAACAGTGCTTTTTCAAATTATTGCTTGGACTATTATTTTAACTCTGCTTCTGATGAACACATTTTGACTAAAACTTATAGAGAAATGACACAGTTTACTTTCCACTATTCTCCAGGCTTTGAGTCCCAGTCATCTACCTTGCAGCTTGAATCACCTGGGAAGAAAACAATGCAAAGAGAGCATTTACCTCACTTAGGGGAATGCTACACTTAGGGCTGTTGAAAATCTGCAAACTTTCTCAGTGGAAAGACCATTGCTGCAGCTGAGTCAAACAATTTGCTCTTTGAGCATTGTAATAGTGTGGTTGTATGCCTGTGCGTGGACAGCTCTCTGAAGCAGAAACATATTAAAGTTTTGAGAGTGAGTTTAATGGACCATCGCAATAATTCAAGTTCAAATTCCTTAGGATCCTAAGCAGTATTCTGTTTTCCAGTTTTCATTGCAGTTTTTAGAAACAAGTTCACTTTTTTTTGTTCAAAATACCAAACTACCAGTAAGACCTTGTTTTGTTTTTTGTTTGTGTTTTACATTTTTTTTTTAAGTAGGCTTCACACCAAATGCAGAGCCCAACGTGGGGCTCGAGCTCACAACCCTGAGATCAAGACCTGAGCTGAGATCAAGAGTCAGACACTTAACCGACTGAGCCATGCAGATGCCCCTGTTTGTTTTATTTTTTAATAATTAGCTCAGTTCCTAGAAGCCATTATTATTTATTTTATTATTCATTTTGGCTTTGCGTATTCAAATTCGGTGCCAAAGACTATGTGTTTACAAATAGCACCAATAAAATGGATCTATCAGATAAAACATAATAGATGGTATGACCACGTTGGCATCCTCATGGACAAGGTGAAGAAATAAATGAAAGCATAAACAACAATAAAGTCAGCATAAGTTCACATATTAACTCAAGGACAGAAGTCCAAATGTGGCCCCAGAGTTTGTTCCTCAGTGACACACATGGAGAGAAAGTAGTATTACTTGAACATCAGTCACATGCCAAACCATCATGCGAGGTGAATTAGATTCAGTATCTTATTTTCCTTCCCAGTATGTCTGTAAAGAAGTGTCATAAGGAAATTAAGGCTCTGTATATGTAATGGTTGTTGGAGGCTTATTAGCTAGTGGTAGAGACTAAATGTGAATCTAGGTCTCTTTGACTCCCAACCTGCCTCTTTATTTTCAAAATCCTCCAATTTATCTTTTTTGGCTTTCTTCTGATGCATAGGAAAGTCATATTTTGAAGCCTTTAGAATCTCAGGATTCTATGGAAAAGAAGTAATAAAGATCTTTTACAAACCTCAGCAACAGGTTTGCTTAAAACTCAGCATCATTCATATATTCAGTCATTCACTAGCCATTTATATAAAAGTACTTTGTTTTAATAATTTCCACTGAAAATAGAAAATCTAAATCTCTTACAGTTAGGAGGGATATTATTGCTTAACTAGAAGTCCTTTGCAAGCCCCTGTTATAGTCCTGATTTTAATATGAACAACGCCAATAGCTATCATTTATGAAGTCTTCGTTTGCCCCAGGCACTGTGCTAAACGCTGTACATTATTGTCCCGTTTACTTCTATTTTTAATCCTGATAGATGAATTATCTGCATTTTACAGTAACAAAGTCACTTTTTTAAAGTATATTCATTATTCAAAAGATACCTAATGAACATGTTTTATGTGCCAGGTACAGAAGGTACAGAAATAAATAAAACAGGAAAAAAATACATACAGGGTGTTACAATTCTGAATGAATTGGTGTCTCCTTCAGAGTGGTCAAGGAAAAGACAACATTTAAGATGAGACTTGAGACACAAAAGAACATTGCAGATGGAGCTAATGTGACTGGATCATAATGTGTGAGAAAGAGAATGTTATAGGAGGAAATTGAAGATGTAAGTAGGGTGAGATCATGGAGAGCTTTGTAAGTCTGCTTGAGGGATCTGAATATTCAGCTTGTGATGGGGAAGTCATTAGAAGGTTATACGCAGGGAAGTAAATGACTTGATTTAAATTTTTAAAAGAACACTGTGATGCCATATGTAGAATGAATTGTATGAGGGGAAGTTAGGGAGTTCTTGCAGTGATTCAAACACTATATGATGATGGTTTGGGTGTAGACAGTGATGGTAGAAAGGGGAGAGAAAGAGGAAGACATATTTAGGGATTCTAATGATTGAATGTGTGAAGACGGGTGGAAAAATCAAAGATAACTCAGATTTTTTTTCTTGATTACTAAGGGGGTGGCAGTGCCTCGTCCTAATTGACATGAGGAAAACCAGAGGAACACCAGATTTGGAATGGGGGAAGAGTTCTGTTTTAACCTAGTCAATTTGGAGATGGCTAACTTGCCCAAAGTCATTGAAACAGTTGTTATAGGATTTAAGGCCAGTTTCATCTAATATCAAAATCTGAGTTCTTATGTTACTACATTAGATTGCCACTAACACCTGTATGGAAGCTTCATTAACTCAAAGATCATCCCTTTTTACTTGGGAAAGGCTTTAACTTCAACATCATAATTTAATCACTAGAAAAATCTTCTTAGTGAGTATATTACACCATGCTTTGTTTTTTTCCACTTGTGAAAGAACACAATCCAAGAAACAATTGAAAGAATATAAGGGACGAACAGGGTGAATAGAATTTTTGTCTTACTCAACCTTAGCTAATATGAAATACAATGTCCTATGAAACTTTCAGTCCTTGTTCTAATCAAAGTTTTATGTAAGGTTGTAATTATGGAAATGAAAAAATATATATAAAGATGAAAACAGAGCTGGGTTTGTCCTTACAGGGTCAAAATACAAGGAGGAACTTTATTGGTGAGAACATATATGAGTAGTTTCTGGTTTATAAATGGCTTCAGGAATAATTAGAAATATACATTAGAATAAACTGGTGGGAAAAGGAGAAAAATATAAAGATAGATAGGCAGGGCCTTTGTATGCTGTTATCATTTTGTATAAAATTCATATTCTCTTATTTGAAACTAACCACTCTTATTTCTTCTCTTTAAAAGAAATGTATAAAGGACACTTTCACTATGTAATTAGTGAAATTTTATAACTCTCATTCATAATTTCAAGGACTTTTCACTTAATATTCATGCCATGGCTATTAAAACAAAATAGAAAGTTCAAAAATATCATGTCCCCAAACTTAATGAATGAAAAGTGTCTTTTACATGGACAATTGTCACATATTTTGAAAAAAAAATCAAGATATGTCAGGACTGG
Organism: Prionailurus bengalensis; assembly: GCF_016509475.1. Taxonomy (NCBI): domain Eukaryota; kingdom Metazoa; phylum Chordata; class Mammalia; order Carnivora; family Felidae; genus Prionailurus; species Prionailurus bengalensis. The sequence goes on along the minus strand of NC_057359.1, from coordinate 51,734,909 downwards.
CCTAATTTGCATTCATAATTAAATGATGAAAGTAGCTTTTGGATCTGATTTTGAAGGAGGAAACTTTAAAAATACAAGAAGTTCAAGAGCTATGTAGTTAACAAATCTCCAAAAACTCCACTGAATTAGAAAAAAATATTCATATGAGCAGAGGTGATTTGATCCTTAGTTTTATTCTTTGTTTCTGGACTATATGGCAGGCTATCAAACTGTCCAGTTCAGATGATTGCACAGTGTCCACACAGCTAAAAGTGGTGCATTTGTTTCCAGTTCTGTTTAGGCCAATAATCAGGACAGGGAAGTACATTTCTGTATGTGCAAAGGATGTTTATGGCCAGAGGGATTTCATTTCTGTGTGCTGTCATACACATGGCTGTGACATGCAAAGATGCCTTGCAGTTTCAGTAATGCATTGTGGCAGTTCTGGTGGCAGATAACTTAAGGGCCTTTGTAAAGTGATGACCTCAACCATCTTATGTCACCTTGAGACACATCACTTCAATCTGTTTTGATAACAGCTGATGTGGGTCAGATATAGCTCAAGGCTGACAGGACTGACACTGAGTGGACTCTATTCAGAAAATATTGCAGATGCATGTTCATGTACATGTGTATACACAACTACACAGCGCTTCCTTACTATTTCCTTATTAGAAACCATACATTTCATGAAGTACAAGACAAGTTTTATGTGCACTATTTGTTTTTGCCAACTGTGGAGAAATCTTTGAGCTTATTTTTAAAAATAAGCTTTTTAGGGGTGCCTGGGTGGCTCAGTCGGTTAAGCGTCTGACTTCAGATCAGATCATGATCTCATGGTCTGTGAGTTCGAGCCCCGCGTCGGGCTCTGTGCTGACAGCTCAGAGCCTGGAGCCTGCTTCAGATTCTGTGTCTCCCTCTCTCTCTGACCCTCCCACATTCATGCTCTGTCTCTCTCTGTCTCAAAAATAAATAAACATTAAAAAAATTTAAAAAAATAAAAATAAGCTTTTATTGAGGTACAAAATACACATAGAAAAGTGCAAAAGTCATGAGTATATACTATGATGAACTTTCACAAATTGAACACATCATGTGAGCACAACCTGATCAAGAAATAGAACATTATTAATACCCCAATAGCCCCTCCCATGACACCTCTCAATTAGTAATTTCCCTCCTCAAATGCAACTTCTAGCCTGATATTTAAGACCATAGATTAGTTTCACCTGTTTTGAACTTTACATGAATGGAGTCATAATAGTATGCATTCTTTTCTGCTTGCCTTCATTGTTTTTGTTTCGTTTTGTTTTATTGCCTCGTTTTATGGTTTTTCCTCAATATTTTTTCCACATTTCATCCATGTTGCTGGTGAAGTAAGTTTTTTTTTTTTCATTTTCATTTTGATGCATTGGTAAAAATGCATCCCCAGAAAAATTTTAACAAGTTATGCATCCAAACACTGCCTAAGTAACGTCTGTTTTCTTATACCCTCACCAATACTGGGTAATTCCAGTGTTTTAAAAATACCAATCTGATGGGCAAACACAATGGCATTAGTTGATTTATTTTTATGTTTATGTTTTTACTTATTGGCCACTTGTATGTCTTTTATAAATCACCTGTTATTGTACTTTGCCTTTATAATATGGGATTTCGTTAATAATTTATAGTAGTTTCTGCATAGGATGGAATCAGTGACTTATCATTATTCAGAAAATATTTCCTGAGTACTTCAATGCGTCAGGCAATGCGCAGACTAATAGACATTAAATGATTAGGAAGGTACTCAGGGTGCTGCCCTCTTGGAGCTTATAATGCCGCCCTTTATCTGCTATACGGAACAGATACTTAGAATTATGAGATGGAGATCTGTTTATTGCACTTGCATAGAGATAAGAGGCCTTAGTTGAGTATTTTAGATCCTGAAATCTCATGAGATTGAGATGCACGCAGTTAAATTATCTTTAAAATACTAAGCGAATGCAATAGTGTACCTAGCATTAAACTATCCACGGCAGTTCTAAGAAGTCACCAAATCAAATTACTGAGTTGTTCTCCTTTAGAGCTACCAGAAAGGAATATAGCCCTGACAACACTGTTATTTTTTCCCAGTGAGACTTCTGTCAGATTTCCAAACCACAGAACTTTGTAGTAAATTTGTGTTGTCTAAGCCACTAAATTTGTGCACCTCTGTTACAGCAGCAATGGAAAACTAATTGGATAGGTAGATATAAAATATTATAAATACGTCATATTTATCTAGATAGGCATTTGTATACACACAATTATATATATATATATATATATATATATATATATATATAGAGAGAGAGAGAGAGAGAGAGAGAGATGTAGATATTGATGTGAATATGGAAACAGATGTAGACATCTCATCAGATTGCTTTTTAGTGGACATTTAATGTTGTCTCTACCAAATACTCTCTTTTATTTAAAAAGTAAAACATACTTGTTGTTTAAAAATCAAACTATTGCAGAATCATGTAAGTTAAACACAAGTTTCTTGTCTACTTCAGTCTTTCCCTCCTTAGGTGTAAATGCTATTAACACTTTGGTTCATATCCTTCCATACATTAAAAAAAAATAACAATCTAAAATAGTTACAGGAAAAAAATAACATAAAATAGTTATAGATAGTTATAAGAATAGTTGTTTTATTTGATTAAAATTAAAGATAATTATTTTATAATAAGTTGTTCTACATTTTTATATAACAGTATGTCAAAATAGATTCATGCCAAGGTAGATAGACATTATATTAACCATTTAATGGGTGGTGTCCAGTGTGGACATACCATACTTCATCTGGTCACTTCCATATTGAATGACTTGTAGAATTTTCTCAGCTTTTTTTTTCTTCTGTTGATTCTTTTTTTTTTTGCTACTTTAAATTATGTCACATGTGTGCAAGAATTTTTTTAAGATAAATCTCCACAAGAAGAACTAATTGGTTGAAAACATGTACATCTGATATTTTGACAGATTGTATTTCTCTTCAAAGCTGTCCCAAGTTAAACTCACATAATCAGGGTATGAGACTGTTCATTATCTTATACTCTTTCCAGCCCTATGTACTATCTGTCTTATTATTTCAATCTAATGTGAAAATGGCACTGCATTGTTTTTGTTAGAATTTTCCTAACTTAAGAGAGGATGCAATAACCCTCCAAATGTTTATTGGCCATTTGTATTTCCGCTTTCATGAATTGTCTACCTATATACTTTTTTTCAAATGGGTTTTTTAAGGATTTATTATTACTGTTATTGATTCATGTGAACTCTTTACATATTAGTTTACTCAATTGTTAAGCTGAAAAATTTCTCCAGTTATTATATATCCTGGAATATTGTTTGAGGTATATTTCCCCCCACCATATTACTATCAATATGCAAGTCTTTTATGATTCTGTTTTGCATTCTTTCTAAAAAGTACATCCCCAACAAAAGATTCTAAAATAAACATTCTCTTCTATTTTCATTTAATATATTTTTTTTATAATTTTGTAAAAAAAAATAGCTCTTTAATTAATCTGGATTTGAAGTGATGCCTTTGGATGTATATTTTACGTGTTTTATATTTCATAAAATTTAAAAAAATGTTTTGACTTTATAGACATATGTGATTATATTGAATTTTGAAATAGCCTCATAGTTAATTATAAATATTTTAAGAACATTTATCTGCCCAAATACCTTACCAAAATACACCCAAAAAAGAAAATACTAAGAGAAAAAAAAAAGACAACATCCCCACTTTTTAAAAGAAAGGAATGTGAGTGTGAATTAAATAACACACTTTAATAAACTGAACACCTACCACCTAATAACCACCTAACTTTTTATAATTTTGTTCATTTTAAATTTTTTTTAAGTTTATTTAGTTTGACAGAGAGAGAGAGAGAGAGAGAGAGAGAGAGAGAGAGAGAGAAAGAGAGCATAAGCATGAGAAGAACAGAGAGAAAGGGAGAGAGAGGATCCCAAGCAGTCTCCAAGCTGTCATCATGGAACCCAATTTGGGGCTCGAACTCACCAAGTATGAGATCATGACCTGAGCTAAAACCAAGAGTTGGGCACTTAACTGACTGAGCCATCCAAGCATCCCAATTTCTTCCATTTTTTTTTTAATGCAAGAAATGATTTAAATGAGATCTTAGCAGGCATCAGTGGTTTGAAAGAAAAGCTTTCTGTGAAATGTGCTTCTATTAAAATGATACAATTTATTTTAGCTTAGATAATGTTGAAAAAACTTAACAGTTGTTTCATTTTGAAATAAAAAACCTGTCCCACAATAATACTAGATTTTCCCCCTCAATTATATTGAGATATAATTGACATTCATCACTTACATGTTGAAGATGTAAAGCATAATGGTATGACCTCCATACACTGTGAAATGATTACCTCTCATAAATTTGGTTAACATCCATCAACATCTCCTATAGATACAAGAAAAAGAAAAGATAAATAAAGAAATAAATAAATAAAACACATTTTTTCCTTGCAATGTTAATTCTCAGGATTTACTGCCTTAGCAATTTTCATATCTCAGAAGCAGCTTAGCGAAGTATTAGACATTCACATGGACCAAAGGGGCTATAAAACTTCAACAAACCTGGTTCTTAATTCATATATTTTAAAAAGTGGAATTTTCTGCTATTTACTCACATACTACCTGTGTAAAATGCATGCAGTGAAGACCTCAAGGGGATTTATGTAATGAAACATTTTAAAAATCAGTTTTGGAAAGAGAGAAAGTGATTTGTGTTTACTGGTTGAAAATTTTAGCCTGGGAAGTATATTCTTACTCTATATTAGAAGAATGAACTTGGAAATGCAACTAGTCTGAAACAGTAAATCTTCAAGGCTTCACCAGGATTGTGGGAGGCAGGAAAGGGGAAAGCTATGGAACAATCTTCCCAATGAATTATGGAGACGCATGGAATGTTAAGAACTAGAAGGGACTATAGAGATTTTATAAAATATATTTTAAGTTCTAAGTCTTCATTTATTTTTCAGAAAACACTATTCCAGAAAGGAAAAATATTTTTAATCAAAGATTCATCATTAGGACAGATATTATATAAAATCCATGTCAGTGTATTCTAAACAAATTATCTTAAAACATAATTTCATGAAACAGTGCCTATGTTAGAATATCTCTAGGGGTGCCCGGGTGGCTCAGTCAATTAAGTGTCCAGCTCTTGGTTTAGGCTCAGGTCATGATCTTTCAGTTTGTAAGATTGAGCCCATCATTGGGCTCTGTGCTGACAGCGTGGAGCCTGCTTGGGATTCTCTCTCTCCCTCTCTCTTTTTCTCTCCTTCCCACTCAAAATACATAAAATAAACAAAAAGAATCCCCTATCAATTCATAGAACTCATGAGAATATCTGAAAGATACTACTAGTTTTTCATCTACAGAATGCTATTAAAAAGTGTGATTAGTGAGAACAATATTACCTCAGTAGTTTGCATATGCAAATCCCTATCCCTAAATTCCTAATTTGTGTGTGTGTTTACAGCTTAGATTATTTACTAGATAAATCTATGCAAAATTTTCTCATTTGGAATTTTTTTAAATCATAATTTTTGACATACATCCTGCAATGCTACCGTGATGTTTTATTTTTATGTATTCTAAAACTCATAGATAGCACCAGTTGTTTTGACCAAGTTAGGGTCACTGAGGTTCCTTCCATTAGATTCGATACATGGAAGGTAGGAGCTTTTTGGTTTCTTTAGAATTAGTAACTGTAAGGTACAGGGTTGAATAGACAGTGGCATCTTTCTGGTCATGCAAAGAAAGTTTTTCTATAGCATGAGAGAATGTAGAGATAGTCTTATAGCATACATTGGACTCAAGCCGTTCTAGCCTTAGTTTCTTAGTTAATGAGGAAATGAAGTCTACCCATTTACTCAAGATAGTTTCACTTCTATTTCTGTCATTTGCAAGTGAGAAATGCACTGTGGACCCTGTAAATACTCATATTAGGAAAATAAATATATTTCCATAACATATATAAACTCGAGTGTATTGCAATATGATAAGGCAAATGAATGAGTAAGGTACAACTGTTCATCCCTCTACATTGTACAGCCCTCACTTTTCCTTCATGACGACCTGTCTGGAGCAGTGCAGGGCTGAAAGAACCTATCAGCATCAATCAATGTTTCAAGATTAGTAAAACTTAATATTTTTCTTGTTATTTAAATAAATAAATATTTAAATTTTGGGGGTCTTTTTTGATGTTTATTAATTTTTGAGAGAGAGACAGACAGACAGAAAGAGAGGGAGACAGAGAATCCAAAGCAGGCTCCAGGCTCTGAGCTGTCAGCGCAGAGCCTGCCTAACATGGCGCTCGAACTCGCGAACTGTGAGATCATGACCCTAGCCGAAGTCAGACGCCCAACTGACTGAGCCACCCAGGCACCCTGTATTCTTCTTGTTTTTTAAATAAAAGTTCAGTGATTTCCTTTTTGCACACAAATGGGGCATGTTGTGCTTAGCCAGCTTTGAGAACCGTTGTTCCTTAGAATCTCAGCATAAATAAATAAATACATAAATAAATCTCTACTTTATTAGCAGGACAGAGGTCTTCACATAACATTTCCTTTGAATATTTCAAAACCTTTACTGGATTTTAAAAATTGATTTTCCCTAAATGTGTTCTTAGTTCTTCATTGGAGCAAATAAGGAGCTCTTAATGGAGTGTAAATATGTTTACATGGAATATCTCAAACCATATTTTGTTTTCTTATAAAAAACCCTTCTCAGAACAAAATAGTTTGTGGTACATTTTGATAAAAATAGTTGAAGATTTATAATCCTCCTATCCTGTTTATTTGTTTTGTGACTCAATTTTACATAAGTGTGTGCATAGTACTGTGACAGTGGTGTTTCCTGTGACCATGGCATTCAAAGTGTTGATGATAGCTTGCAAAAGCACCAGTAAGGACTAAACTTTTCTTTGTCCATGCGAGGCTTGGTGCAAAGTATGCCTTGTTTAGGAATAACTTTAATTTTACCTGATCTTCCACTTCTAGGAAGATTGAGGTCAATTGATTATATCAAGGCAAACAAATGCCCTTTAATAAAATGAGAATTGCCCTCACTATCTCTGACTTTCAAATGACCCACTTGGTGCTGAATAAAATAAAAAAATGAAAAATAGCCTTTTATTGACAGACCGCATTAATAATGGTGTGATATCTGTATTGATTTTTTCACCTTTTTTCTATAGTAAAGTAGTTTTGAAGCAATCACTCCCCAGAAAGTAAACATCCTTCATTTTCTCCACAGTGACCATTCTGTCATTATAGCAGCTGCTTTGCACATGCCCATTATAAGTTTGGAAATCCTGACATCCCTAAGCCTCAGCTGGTGTCAGTGTAGAGGACATATCAAAGTTTTTGTTTTTTGTTTGGTTTCTTTTTGTTTTGTTATGTTTTGTTTTTCCACCCCCAATATCTTAAGAGAGAACTACCACAAAGCCTTATAAGGATTCAGGACTTGTATTCTGGAAGTGATTATTAAAGTGTAAGCATCCTTGAAACACAATGTGAAACAAATTGGAGTTGCTAATAGCTTTAAAAGGGTTTGTTATTTCATCAGATTCTAATGCCATTCTAGAGTAATTGTTCCTTGAGATGTGAGATGCAGAAGGGATTAGCTCTAAACGGTAGCATCAGCTACTGCAGGGTTGGCAAACGTTTCTGTAAAGGGCCAGGTAGTAAATAGTTTAGGATTTGAGGACTACAGGTCTCTGGAACAACTACTCAACAATACGTAAGTGAATGGGTGTGGCTGTGAACCAATAAAACTTTATTTACAAAAGCAGGTGGTGGGTTGGATTTGGCCACAAGCTGTAGTTTGTCTGCCCCTGAGCACTCCTGGTGAGGGTCTTCCTGACTCCATTCCAGCTGATCAGAGGGCAGCCTGTAGGGAGCGAGAGTCTGGCAGGGCTACCAAGCCTAAGAGATTGTTATTCACCTGAAAGCTCTCTTCCCTTGTTTCTTGGTATTGCAAGATTAAAAACTCAGAGCCTGACATCCAGGACTTCATATTTTAGGAGTAGATATACAATATAAACTATATTATAACGAAGGAGGCAAATTCTGCCATGCAAGACACAGAAAATAATAAGAGCCAAAGATCCACTAAGCAGGAGGTTAACAGTTCTGAATCCCTCCCTAATTTGTCAAAGAACAATGGAACCTATGTAGTTTAGGGCAGCATGTATTTCCAACAGAAATACAGTGAAGCCTGCAAATAATAACGTCATTTGTAATTTAAAATTTCTAGTAACACCACTGGACGGGAAAGCAAAAAAGCATGTGAAAGCAATCTTAATACTATATTTTATGTAAACCAGTATAGCCAAAATACTGTCATTTCAATACGTAATCCCTCTAAAAATTATTTATTAGATATTTTCCTGACACTAGTTCTTGAAATCCAGTATGCATTTTACTCTTAGAGCTCATCTCAATTTGAAACTAGCTATACTTCAATTTCTCAAGTAGCATCCGTGGCAAGTAGCTATCGTATGGCACAGGGCAAGTTTAGTGGCTGAGAACATGGCTTTGGATTCAGATATTCCTCAGTTTGAATCCTTAACTTCACAACTTATTTAGCATATCCGCATCACACCTCCCTCATATATGAAATGGGGACTAAAATAGTGATTAGCTACATGTTTTTGAAAGTGCTTTAGCTCAGTGCCTGGCACATTTAAAATGCTTAAGTGATATATAACATTACTCATAACAAATATAATACCTTTTCTCTCAGTCTTGCTCATCAGGCTTCTCTGTGTATACGTACACCTGTTGGTTCATTAAAACTGTGCACTGTTGTATATAAATACAGTGTTAACAGGATAGATGCATTCAAGGATTTTAGAGATACTTGTTTCAAAGGAACATTTCTCTATGCATGCTCACTCTAGATTAACTTTGTAGCAAAAACTACAACAGTCAATGACACTAGATTTCAGAAGAAATCATTTGCCTCTAAGTGCTACCATTGTTAAATAAAAATGCTTCCTGCCCTTTTTAATCTTATGAAAATAAGCTAAATGTTAAAACCATGGTGTCCTTTATAATTACCTATTGAAAAACACATGATTAGGAATATAAAATGTCAGTGTTTCTAATCTTAATTTAAAATAAAATGTCATTTTGACCTTCTTCAGGAGATTCATCTCCCCCAAAGATAATCCAAATTGAACTGGCGCACCTGTAAAGAACAAAGATTAGGTTTCTCTAACTCCTAAGAACACAGTTGTTGGGGTGCAGTTACTTTAAAAGGTATTTTTGAATTTGAAGATTACGTGAGCACTTTACATCTTTGATGCCTTCTTTTTGGGTATTTGGTTTCTTACTGTTGTTTACCATTATAGTACCTGTGCATACTTTTTGAATGGCTGAGCTTTATAGTGACCAGAATGAGTATGGGTATCACTATGTTCAACAGTCTATCCTGCCACTTGGAATTTAGTTAGTTAGTTGCATATAGAAAGTTATATTGGAAGAGGCCATACAGAACTTGCATAGTTTAATACTCAGAAATGGAAATACTGAGCGTGAAAACTCAAAGAGATGAAATTCAAAGGAAAATATTAAAAAGAGTAAAAGGAAGAGGTTAAGAAGACAGAAGAAGAAAGAATTCATACCCAAAGCCTTGCTAGGTTTTGGTGACTCTAACATAACATTCTCTATTATACTCAGGTTTGCTGTTGGGGACATTGCTAGGACACATCAAAAACACCAGAAACTGTTCCAAAAAACATACTCAGATAACATTGTTCTGTATTATCTGAGCCTGGCTCAAAATTACCAGTGTATCTGTAGCAAGTAATGAAATACTGTCTGGTTTAATGAAGCCAATCTTGTGACACCAGAATTCCATCCTTAATGTGTTTTTCTTTTTTTCCCCCTTCCAAAGGAGACAGCTGTGGAAGAGAATGCAAAATTTATAATCAAGTCCTTCACATATTGCATTATAAATTATATCTTTAAAAAATAATTGACATGCTAGAGTAGATTTCCTCCTTGGTCCAGTGGGTTATTTATATTAATGTGGTTGTAACTCCTAGTATTTTGTAAACATCAGTTCAGAAATCACTATGATTCTTAGATTTTTTTTGACAATTATTTTGCTTTTGTGTATTTATCCATTCAAATAACTTTTATTCATTCAACTAAAAGTATTGATGGAGTGTCAACTGTGGGTCCGGGACTGAAGTTAGATATAATAGAGACAAAACAAAGGCAAAGGCATTATTTCTTTCTGTACAGTATCTACAAGTTTGCAAATGTCTTTACATATTATTGAGTGGTTACTTAAAAATACCAGTCAACATTTTCTCTAATTGCATTAGACTTTCATTGTGATCTTGCTAGAGAGGATGATGGGGTTTAGAATCTTTCTAAAGGTGATGCAAAGCATGGTACCTGTATTTTCATTTTAATTACATATTTGTAAAATTGGAAACTTTGGTTTAATGATATAAGTCAGAAAACACTGGTGTCTAGCTTTGTTTTCAAAGGAATTATTTGCTCCTGAACATTTTATTTTTCATCCAAAATTGTGCTGACCAAAATTGTGTAAGAATAACTAGTTTCTCTGGTCTCTGTGCCTGTCTTTATTGGCATTTATGAAGCAGGAAACTAGATCATACTTTGCTGTATTTGGCTCTCAGCTGTGGAGCTCTGATCAGCAAACCTTTTAATCATGCCAGATTATGCGATTGTTTTGTGACACAGATGTACAGTCAGTAGGGATTAGGGATTGTTGTTTTAAAATTGTCATTTCAGCTGTCTGTATGCAGATACAGGATTGCCTTCAAAAATCTAAATATGGATCCTTCTGAAAAAATAGACAAATATATTAGAAAAGGAAGGTTTTTTTTTTTATAACAACTCCCTAGGATCCCAAAATTAAATAAATAATCAAAAACTAAAATTTTTGTAAGTATTCTTCTACTGGATTTATTTACTCTTCTCTAGAAAATTATAACCTCTAAGTACTGACACATTTTAAATATACATGCAATTGAAAGAATAATCACTCACTTTAATGTATACATAGCTATAACTATTAGAAAAAAATTACTACATTATAAGCTTACAACTTGATATATTTATGGATAATCTCAGAAATTTAATGAAAACATACTACATTCTGCCTGAAAATATATTAGGCTCTTGGTAAGTAACTCTTTACCCCTTCAGGGTCTTTGTCATTAACAGCCAAATGTGATATTGGTTACATCCATTTAGGTTTTAGTTTTTAGCTAGCATTTATTTAGTATTTCTCATTTTCCAGACTCTGGGTCTTTTAGATACTATGCTATTTTTGATACTCCATTGAGGGGTTTTGGAGGAGATGAAGGGAGCCGATTGAATCGGGGTCTAAAGAAGCCATTTATATCAACAAAGCAAACTGAGGACATACACCAGATAATGTAGATATCCCATGGCAGCTGAGACAGAACTAGAACCTAGAATTCCTAAATCCTGTGGTGTTTTGACTATACCCATTTTGTTGTTTGAACTCTCAAAGTGGGCATAAGCATTTAAATTTACTCAGGCTCCTCAGTTATGAACCTCAATGATTTTATTGTACCTAGACCTCTGTGTGATAACTGATAACTTCTTGAGCTCTAAGATTGGTAGGGACAATAAATGTCTCAGGCGTGCAGAGATTGATGTCATTGGTGGTCTAACCAGAGACTCTTAGATCCCTTTTATTGTCACTGTGATCCCATCCCCCCACTTCTGTGTGCCCTGTGCTATGGGCTGAAGAGCTTGCATAATTTGATTTTTTGCCCTGGACTCTTGGAACACAGGATACTTCCTCCTTCCACCACTCATCCCCTTTGACCCTACACCAATATGTAACCAACAAAGGAGCACAAGAGCAAAGGTTCCTGAACTTTAGATAGGACACACTGTAAGATGCAATATATTGTACGTAGCTTTGTGCAGGGTAAGATTGAGGCTGGCATTTTACCTGAAATCGCACCTTTTGTTTGGTTTCTTACACATTTTGTTTTGCTTTCTCACTGCCTTGCTCATTCCCTTACTCCAAAAGAACTTCCTCAATAAGTTACTTGCACTTGAATCCTTACTTTAGAATCGGTTTCTGGAGAATATGAACTGAGAAAATGTTTTGCCTTCAAAGTCCTTCTACCCAAGTTTTATACCTTATTTGTCTCCTCCTACACTGCCAGCTGTTATTCTTTGCTACTCTCATTTTATTTATTTATCTTTTTTTTTTAAGTAATCTCTACACCCAATGTGGGACTTGAACTCACGGCCCCAAGACCAAGAGTCCTGTGCTGTATGTACTGTCTGAGCCAATCAGGAACCCCCTTATTCTTTGCTACTCTCAATATGCTTTTTTCCACTAGCTTTATATAAAACATTCTAGGTTCTAACATTTTTCTGCTTCTGACCTGTGGTAGACAAAGCAGGCTTGATAGATTTTTGTGTAAAGTTCGAATGTGTAGCTATGAGTGAGGACTTGGGTCTTCCATAAATACTTCTTTCTCTGCTAGTTTTCTCTCTCAGAGTTTTTCTGAGAAGTGACTTCTAAATAAATGCGTGCTACATGAAGCAGCTACAGAACATGAGATGGTATAATAAAGCACCAAATTATGCAGTACAAAAAGAGAAGCGAGCGAACACCATAATCAGATGCTAATTGTGCTATACATTCTGATTGAGTGACACTGATCAGAGAGCAAACACATCAAGCCCTATTCACCCTGACACTCTCCCCTCCTCCAAGCCCGTCATCAAGCCATTAACGTGAATGAACACATTTTTCAACAAGAGACCACAGAAGTCAATCAACTTGGCCAGAATGTCTAGGATCTCAGATTTGTGAGCACCTGGCTACTTACTGAGTTGAGACGTTTCTCTCTTCTGGGACAGAGCTTAAGTGTGAAAAGTTTGATCACGCAGGGCACACTTGGCAATATCTCTTGGGACATATTTTCACATTGCATTGTTGTCATAAAACATGATTCTATGACACACCTTGCTTGGCTCTCTCCTCTGCCAGCTTTCTCGGGTCTGCTATAAAACATGCACGTAGTTCGGTGCGGTCGGAGAAAATATGAAAATGTATGCCCTGCCCCAGGTGCTTGCATGCCCATGTAAATAAAATGAGTTCAGAACTGCCCTGCTGGGTGCGTCGTGGACAATGCTGTATGTAATTTCCTTTTCCACAAAGCTCAAAAGGGTCCAAGGCATGTGTTTGCAGAGAACAAACATCTACTTTGGAGCCAAAATTATCCATCTTTATTTTTTGTTCTTTTAAATTGTCTTGCTATTTCCATTATAGTAATCCATGGATTTAGGATCCACCATGGGAAATATGTGGCCAAAGATCCTTATCTTTATTCATAAGAGTCTTCCTTTTTACATACAGATTGTAAATTTGTAGTATGAACAAGACTTTGGGAAGGAATCTAGTTAAGTGAACGGGCAGCTCTAGTGCCCTTAAGCAGTTCAAAAGCATGTATTTATCCACAAATAGGTAGTGTGCTAATTGCCATTTGTTATTATTTAGGTCATTAAGTCCACTAGAGAATGCTAGACAACCCCACTAGACAGCTTTTGTTCTGTAGCCCCCTTTGACCTACTGTATACTGTTAAATGGAGTCAGATTTTGTTTCTCAAGAAGCATTATTTGCCTGACTGTTTAGTAATTCAGACTGGCCTTCTCCTACAAGGTTTTTATTGTGCTTCATGACATCCACGTGACTGAAGAGAGGGTGCTCATTACAATAGTGCTTATGACACTTTTAAAATCATAAATACATTGCTTTGTTTAGTTTCAGAGGAAAACAGTACTGCATCTTGACTAAATGTTGTAGGCTTATTGATACAAACATGTAACAATGAAACGATGTAAATGATAACTTGTCCTGATTGCAGTATTGCCATATCAAAATGGTGAAATCAAAAATAACCTCATGCCTTGCTGACTCTGTCCTCATTACTGGGAAAAACACAAGCAAACAGAGAAAAAGCCCTGTAAGCCATTATTTCTGTTACTTGTTTTGAAGAAATCTGCTTTGCTGAATCACCTTTTAACTATAATCACCTTTTAACCATACACTGATTCTGTATCCCATAGAGTTTTCTTGGAAAACTAAACAACAATGTCATTCTTCTCATTGAATGATCTTTTTTCTTAAAAGAGCAATGGTATAGTGGAATTCAAGGTAGCTCTTTATAATAGAATCTAATATACTTAATAGTTGTAAACACTTTGCATTTCCAAACATGTTGTACTAAATTAATTTATTATACATGTGTATAGTACACTCTGTCAGGAAATAAATTTGCTCTAGCCCAATACTGCTTCAATTCACCAGACCATAAAATTTATCTATCACATACAATTTTCCCTTGTTACCTTGGCTACCAGGAAATTCAGAGCTAATCCCATGTCAAATTGCTGAAATTATCCTTATATGTAAATCACTTAGTCTTGTTTTAATGGTCCAGTTAAGTATGCTATTTATAATTAAAGCAAATGCATTTGGGACTAATCATAAAATAAACAATAGACAAAGCTATCTAATTGTGTCCTGTCAGGTAAAAAGGGAAAAGATTACTAAAGTTCTTTACAGAAGAAAAATGGCTTAAACAAGAAGTTTTCCTTCATTACCCAAATCTCATTTACTTCTGAAAACACATTGTATATTTCATTATTTAAAATATGAAATAACAAAAACTTGTTTTCCATTCCTACAAAAATACCATTTTTTTTCTGATTTGATTAAAACATTTTCAAACAGGTGATGGAAGATTTTTACATAATACAAAGCATTTAAAACACCAGTAGCCTAATTATGCGATACTATTGAATTCATTGATGGTATGTTTTTGTGCAATTTGCAGTAATTCTGTTCAGTCTTCGATGTAGATTCTACTTAGACACTGTAAGCAATGTGTTCTATGATATAAATAAACAATTCAGGAGTTACTTAGGTGAAATACTCACCTGCATTCATGATGGAGCAGTCTCATTGCCCCAGAGCCAGAAGAAGACGGTGGAGCTCTCGGCAGAGGCCAAGGTTAAGGGGCTCTTGGATGAGTGCCAGGCAGGCCTACAAAACAAAGGCACTTAAGAGTCCTGCTGCAGATATCCTGCTACCATCTCTTCCAAGGAAGAACAAAAACTTATGGCAACTTCAAGTAAGCCAGCCGTGCTGTTTCTGAATAACAGAAGAAACAGATATTCATATACTAAGATATCTGACAACAATTTGTTGGACAACTTAACTGCATGGCGAGCTGTCCCTGAGCTTTAATGGAAGGATCCTATTCATAAAAGGATGGTATCGGGGACAAATTGTGCTCTTGATCCTTTTAGGACGAGAGCTTAAAGATTGCTGATTTTGTTATAACTCCATTATCGACACCACTGTGAAGAAACAGACCAAGGTAGAATTCCCTGAAGCCCAAATTTATGAAGAGAAGCTGAATATTTTGCTGAATGAAGTCTAGGAGGGCCAGGAATGTAATTACGCACTCGTGGAGGCCACAGGCAGGGCAGCCAGCGGCTCTGCCATCTGGAAGAGGATGAGAACTGGAGTGGCTTCTATCTGCATCACGCACCTGGCCGCTGGGCTAATCGCCACCGCCGAACTGGCAAGCAGACCAGAGATGTCCTTGCAGCTCAGCCTCTCTGCTGTGTTCCTGGCAGGCTCCCACACACCTTCTATTTTTCACTGAGTCTAGAAACCATCTTTTAAAATAAGCCACATTAGTTTTTGCTCTTGTTTTGATGCAGTGAATTAGTTCTGTCTCTACCCAAGTGAATGTGTTCACTTACTGACATAGAAGTCCATCTGAGTTCTCTTTTCCCAAGCGAGAGTACTTGGAACCAGGACGTTTTAGTTCTCAGGGGAAGATGTATGAATGAGTGCAAGCTGTGTATGTGAACTTTTGTTTGCAATATGTTTGCCTCCTATTCAGGCTTCTCCTGGGGAGTTCCCTTTGGAGTTAGGTGCAATAACTCCCAAAGGGTTTTGAAGTTGTTAATTGATATCTACACACCAGGTACTCGTTCATTCCTAACTGAGAGGTTATTAAAAAATCCAGAATAGTTCTGAAATTATCAAGCCCGAACAAACTGGCTTTTGGAACATGTGCTTCTGTGACTGTGCAATACCTAATTGCCTTGGCAAAAGTCCTTCCACTTTGTCGTTTTAAATTTGGGCTTCTTGATAAATAGTTGCATCTCATACCGGTGCTGATGCATAACCTAAAGAGCTTTGATCTCCTAAAATGACGTTACTAGTGTTGTTTTTGATACATAGCTTTGTTTAAGGTGAAACCATTTGTGTCCTGAATTAATTGCTGTTTTGATTTGCAGGGATCCCACATGACCTGTTAGGAGTTTCACCTTCATGAGGGCATTAGGGTCACCAAATGTAAGCTTCAAATGACTGTTCAGCTCTGCTAATGGCTCTTTCTTGACTTATGCAGTTTCTGATTGCTTTCCCAGTTAACGAAGTCCATTCCTGGGAAATGTGTCTAATTTAGAGGACTCTCAAACTGATGTGGCTACGTATCTTTACGTGGATACGTATCTTTATTTTTCAGCCTTTTCTCTCCGTTAAGTTGTACTTACCAAAGCCAGTGGATGCTCTTCCCTTGGTTTAAGAATTGGACGTGTTCATGGGGCACCTGGGTGGCTCAGTTGATTGAGCGTCCGAGTTCGGCTCAGGTCATGATCTCACTGTACATGAGTTTGAGCCCCGCGTCGGGCTCTGTGCTGACAGCTCAGAGCCTGGAGCCTGTTTCAGATTCTGTGTCTCCCTCTCTCTCTGCCCCTCCCCTGTTCACGTTCTATCTCTGTCTTAAGAATAAATAAACATTAAAAAAAAAAAAAAAAGAATTGAACGTGTTCCTAAGCACAGCCTTCTGCACCTCCAGGGGGCGCTATTCACAATAATACCAGGGAACCTTGCCTATCTTGTCAACCTCCTTCCTGTAAAGTCAACCCTTATGTGTACATCAAACATCTTTGTCTCATATTTTTATACATCAAAGTTTTGCCATTAGCTACTGATTATACAGGATTTACAGATACCTTTGCATCACTAGTTTGGACGGTCATTTTTGTCATTTTAAGAAATTTAAAAGGGTTGTGTGTGACTGTGGGCACAGATGACCCATATTGGAGCCTGGAAGCTTTACCAGGTGCTTGTGAAGGACAGACATGCCCAGTTTCCTACTTCTTAATTATATGTGTCCTAGAAGGAACAGAGTTTGTTTTGTTTGGGGGTTGTAGTTAATGAATGGCTGACACAACACTATGAAACTATACATATGTATATAAAAGGTAATAGATGTGTTTTATATGTTCATCAAGGAAAATGATACAGTTTTATACCACAGGCATTAATACCATGTTTTCCTAAGTATAAATAAAAGTTTTGAAATGGTTTCACAGCCCTAGCTTTATAAGGCTACAAAAATATAGTTTCATTTCTTTATTTATTATCTAGCACTAAAGCCTACAATAAAAATTTAAAACAATCTATGTAACAATCAGATGAAAGGTGTTGTTCGCTGGTTCATGCTTCTATTATAGAATATATTCTAACAGGAATTGATTTTTCTTACAGTATCACTAAAAGTCAGTATTTATATTTCTTAAGAACAATATAAGTGAAACACTCTTACAATTTGGCAAAAAGTGAAGCTTTATTGCATCTCATAGTTAAAAAATGGAACAACTTTCATAATGAAGTCAAATATGTTTAGTAAATTGTATTGAATGTACTGAGTCACTTGATTGTGACCTAGGCAATGTCTTGGGTACCCTCTTTCTGTTTCAGTACAGAAACTCAAACCCAACATTTTGATATAAACCTTTGTGCCATAGATCAGGTATGAAAAGGAAAAGCAAAGTTCAGTGTTCAATGAGATAGTATTGTAACATCCTTCCCTCTCAAGTACATGCCATGTTTAAGACTTCAGAAAAAGTCATGATAATACATCCGCAAGTGTCATTAGCCTTTCTATTTCATTGAGCTATATATACAGTGCAGAATTTTACTTTTAGTTTTCTAAGTGTTCACTGTAAGCAATACAAATGCATAAAGATGGTATGCAAACAAAGGATAGATAAAATCCTTCTTTCTCTCATTCTCTCTCTCTCTCTCTCTCTCTCCCTCCCTCCCTCCCTCAGCATGAACAGGGGAGAAGAGCAGAGGGAGAGAATCTTAAGCAGCCTCATGCTCATCCTGGGATGATGACCTGAGCCACAATCAAGAGTCAGATACTCAACCCACTGAGCCACCCAGGTGCCTCTCTCTTTGAAAGCACTCTGCTGCCCCTTTAGGCAAAAGTGTCCCATTTTAGCTAACATTTTTGTGTTTAGTGGTTCAGATACCTGTGAATATCATAGTTCAGATTAGCTATTAGCTGGTTGCAAAAACCACACCAACACACCAACACATTCACATGCAAGTTTGACAATACAACTCTATTTAAGTTTTCCTCTACTGTGATCCTATTTCCTCATTTCTGCTTTAGTCTCTGGGCCCATGAAATATTGTTTATAGATGAGGTGATTGTAGTAAAGTTGATATGTTTTCCTACTACATTAAATATAACTTGTTTCTCTGAAGAAATATCTTGGCTTTTGTTATAACCAGCAAGCAATTATTGAATACCCACCGTTGGTATTGTAGGGTGACAGGTGCTGCAAACACTACCAAGCATAAGGCTATAGAGCAAGGACTACACACTGAAGCTGTTGCCTTGAAGCCTGAGACATTAACTAACTACATTTGAAAAAATGAATAGAATGACCAGACTAGAGAAGGATTTCTTTGTGTCCACACGGAAACATCTGCATGGATGGGAGGATGAAAAAATCATCCTAGTAGAACAATGTATTTAGTAAGGCTATTCAGAAAAATGCCCACAATATGGAGATGGGGTGCTTGAAAAATAGACATGAGAAAAAGCTGACCTTGATGAACTACTTCATGTACTACATGAAAACCGTGAAGAATAATATTCGGTATTTCTTCCTTGAAATTGCACCATCTTTTTAATGTTGTGTGGCATCACTTAATTTCCCATTATTTCCCACTTTCCTATACCACTGAGGGAGGATTTTCCTAACCCATTTTAATTGAAGCCTGAGGCCAAGTAAATATTGGCAGATGGCAGTGGAGTGATTGAGTTCCTAGAACGAGTACTGAATATGGATGCTTATGAATATCCATTCTGATCATGATGGGGTTAAGCAGGTTTTCAGGCCATGGCTCTGTGAATTTACCCGTAGAATTACTTAATAAGGCCTCTCAAATGAAACTATACATTTTAAAGAAAATAACTGGTTCAGACGTCATTTCAAATTTATAAACCACATCTCTAGTGCCATTTCACACATGAAAAATCAGTAATAGAATCATTTGGGGGATTATTATTTCATACAAGATTTTAACTTGGAATCTTTTTCTTGGACAGTTTTTGAAAATAGGATATAAAACTATCTTTCTGGAATATTTGAGATGGAGCTCTGATGGACTAGATAATCTCTATCCCTTTCAAACCATGCTTTTCACATTGTGATCTCTCTTCCAAAACCATTTGAGGAACTCGTTAACTGAAGCCTCAGTTGGTGTAATTACACAGTTGTGAAATAGTATACCTTATACACTATTCTTTACTTTGTAAACAAGTCTTCACTTTATCAAACAACTGAGAATGTATAGCCATTACCTTAAAATAACAGTTCCAGGATAAGGCAGAGCTGAAGCACAAAGGAAAAGTACAAGTAGTCATTCCCTTAGTGCGGATTTGCTGTAAAACATATTTGCAAGCAGTTTGACTTAGTAGAGGATTAAAGGAAGAAAGAACCTCTAAACCAAATGTGAAAATTCAAAAGCAGTGAACCATGATTGATGATAATTTTGGCAAAATAAAATCTAAGCTGCATACTTTAGCAAATTATGTTAAATAGGAGTTGGTTAATTATAAATAATTCATTACCTAGCAGGAGAACGGGAAAAAAAAATACTGTGCTCTTATTTAGAGAGCACCTTACATGTCTTTTCAATATGGGTGTTTTCTAAATAATCTGTAGGTTAAACTGTGAAATTGATTTTACTTGCTTTATACACACCCACAAATACCGTTTCACTTCTAACTATAGCTGTCATGATTATAAGACTATAGTATTGGCAGTTTTGTGCTTTGTAATTTGAAATACCCATCATGTTGATTTTATTAGGTTTGTTTTTAATAGTGAAATTTTGAGGGATGCCTGGGTGGTTCAGTCGGTTAAGCATCTGACTTCAGTCTAGGTCGTGATCTCGCTGTTCCCGAGTTCGAGCCCTGTGTTGGGCTCTATGCTGACATCTCAGAGCCTGGAGCCTGTTTCAGATTCTGTGTCTCCCTGTCTCTCTCTACCCCTCCCCTGCTCATGCTGTCTCTCTCTCTCTCTCTCTCAAAAATAAACATTAAAATAATTTTTTTCAACTTTTATTTATTTTTGGGACAGAGAGAGACAGAGCATGAGCAGGGGAGGGGCAGAGAGAGAGGGAGACACAGAATCGGAAATAGGCTCCAGGCTCTGAGCCATCAGCCCAGAGCCTGATGCGGGGCTCGAACTCACAGACCGTGAGATCGTGACCTGGCTGAAGTCGGACGCTTAACCGACTGCGCCACCCAGGAGCCCCCATTAAAATAATTTTTTTAAAAAATAGTGAAATTTTGAAATTTCTTGTTAACAGCAGCCATGCTAATCGATATTTAAACAGGGCATCTATGTTGATTCTAAAAGTTGCTCTTCTCCCTAGAAACTTGAAAGTTATGTTAGCAGCTGATTAGCTTTTTTATTGTACTAATAACATGTAGTGTCCTCAGGGATTAGGTATGTTAATTTTAGGAATTTGAATTGTAACACCTTAAAGTCAGAGGACTTTGCCTGGTACAACCCTGGCTTTGAATTCAGAGAGAATTAGCTTTAAATCCTGACTCTACTGCTTCCTGGTCATATGACCTTCAGCAACTTGATTTTAATTTTTGATTAAAGGCTATCCATTCCTGGGGTGCCTGGGTGGCTCAGTTAGTTAAGCATCCGACTCTCGATTTTGGCTCAGGTCATGATCTTGCAGTTCGCGGGATGGAGCCCTGCATTTCTCTCTGCACTGGCAGTGCCGAAACTGCTTGGGATCCTCTCTCTCTCTCTCTCTCTCTCTCTCTCTCTGTCTCTGCTCCTCCCCTGCTTGCTTGCGTGTGCATGCACACACTCTCTAAATAAATAAATAAATAAATAAACAAACAAACATTAAAATCATTAAAAAAAATTCATACATTCCTTTTGGGGCTTAGCTTTTAAGAGAAGTTTTAAAGATTGAGGAGCATCTTGTGGACTTCAAGAGCAGGAGTCAGACCTCTTGCCAGGAAATGAAAAGACACCAGAAATTTAGAAATTCATGCAACTACTGTGATGCATCTGTTTTATTTTCTATCTCTCCACAAACCAGTTTGTTCTGTTTTGTAAAACATATGGAGGGAAGAAGAGAGCCACCCAACGGGAGTGAAAAGGGCAGTTAACAATGTCATCACGACCTTGGAAGAAACATCAGAAAGTATGCACTACGCATGATCACAGTGTCCTCGTTTGCCACATAGGAAGGCTGCAGGAGGGTTAGTAGCAATACGGATGAAGCATTTCTGAGCCAGCAGATAGTAGGTGCTTAATGAAAAACAGCTTTGCTTATTCTTATTCTAGGCTGGGAAATATAAGAGCATCTAATTTTTGCATATCTGGCCTCCAAGTTAACTGAATTCTTGATCTGATGAGGAAATAGTCTAACAGGAGAAATAAAGATCATGCCTGAAGCAGTGAATATACTTAGTGTTCGTTAATAACTATAGATACCCATCTCTCCAAGTGAGTCAAACTCCACACAAGATAGTAAAGATGGTAATGTAAGTAGAAGATCTGATTTTCACCTTAACAGAGCACAGTTCTGTTGGATCACATGATATGTTTTAAGTGGGTGAGTGGCACAGGGCCTGTCGACAGAATTGGGAGCACTGAGAAAAGGCCATAGTAGATACGTGCTTGCTTTTTGTTTTCATTTTGAAATTCAGTATTCATTCAGCTTTCCAGAAAGAATACCCTTTTGGAAAAACCACCCATATTTTTCAATCCTATTCCATGTGCATGTGAAAGTGTGTTTTCTACACGTTCCTACCCAAAGATGGGTCTGCTGACTCAAGGCCTCTTGAAACAGAGCACTCATTCTCCTGGCCACAGAGATTGGTGTAGCAATGGGCATGTGACCCAAATGGAGCCAGTAAGACTCAATGAGACTTTGCAAGGGCTGTACTCAGAAAGATACCATATTTTCAGATGTGCTTTAACCTGGGAAAATATAGCTCTTACCTTGTTGATAGTCATTTCACTATAACACAAGACCCGAACACAAACCCAGCACAGAAAACAGGGAGCCAAAAACTGGAGAAGACTCAAATCCTGATGACATTAATTTAGTCCCTGCATCAACCCTGGGGTTTGAAGACAAGCCTACTACAGACTTAGCAGTTACATGTGTCAATGTCTCCCTCATTTGTCTAAGTAAATTAGATTACATTTTCCCTCAGGTATAACCACAAGTTTTCCCATTCTCCAGAGTTTTCCCCAACCCTGGTTCCCTCTACTATGTGGCCCACAAAAATAGATACTAACTTTTCAGTGTCTCAGTTTTCTCCTTTGTAAAAGAAACAAACAATATTTACTTTGAAGAGTAAATAAAGATTTATGAGGTAATAAAAACATAAATTTCGTCCAACACTTTAGTACAAAAATATCAAATTACTTCATTCTGCTATCACAAATGAAAATTAACCCAATGGTTTATTTACTATGGTGAGAAGATCCTAATATCTGTCATTAATGAGGGCCCTTCTCCATCTTTAGCATGACACACAATGTCCGAAATACTTTGGAAGGAACCTCTGTCCTTCAGTCCATTATGTTTGCCAGCAGGATGCTTATTGTCGTAGCTCTTACGATCCATCAAAGGCAGGTATCACTGTAGCCTCTTTGCCAAGTATGGACACCAGTACCTTTTGATGCAGCTTCCAAGACAATGGTGTTTCTAAGTATCAGATGAGTTCTACCAAGCAAAAGTCTTGTTGCCTTCAAAGAGATTCCCACACAGAACCCAGCTGCTAGAGAATTTTTCACCACATCCCTTTATCAAGTACCTGCTACCTTTCTCAAACTGCTGCAACCCTGTGCAATTCCTCCCTCTTTCAATTCAGCAGTTTCTTTAGACTCCTCCTGTCATGGAGAAGAGGGAGAGTAAAAGGTTCTATTTTACCACAGCCATTCCACCCTAAGTCCAGAGGGTCCTAGTCTCATGTAACCATGGTCACAGCACAGTCACACACCTTAACCACTCATGCCAGGCTCTCTGTATCCTCTCTGAGTCTGAGCAAAGAGGAGAGGTTGATAATCTTGAATAAGACCATTAAGCAGGGAGGGTGAAGAAAAGTTGTACCAGCCTCCTTGCTAACTCCGTAGATCACGGAGCCGGGAGTTTTCTGCTCTCTGCTGTTCTAGATGAATACAAGGGTAGAGAAAGGGAACTTGATGGACTCTTATAGAATGTCAGTAAGACCGAGCTAAATAATGGGTAAACAAGGTAGGGCTCCCTAGCTTCTAAGGATCTTGGGGGCAGGTGGCATCTATTTCTCACTAACAGATTCAGGGTCACATTTTCCTCGTCTAACAATGGCCCACCTATTTCCAAAATTCCAGTTCCAAAATGGGTGAAGCTCCTTGACTCTTACCTTTTTGGAAACTGAGTGAAGGATTACTAGCTGTATGAAGCCTTGGTAGTCCCACCTCCATGTAACTGTATAATGTTCAAGGTAGTGAAGGAGCCAGTTAAGGCTAGATTGAGCTAGGTTCTGGGGTACAGTCTCTATTGTTTTTTTTTCTCACTTTGAAAAGCTCTCAAATAGCTTGTGATTATTTTGTGGAGTTTTTAAAGGACATTATTATACAAGTATACTTTTAAAACAGGGCAACTGAGCAGAGGCAATGAACACGGGCTCAGGATAGGTGTGCAGTGTGACTGTCAACCTCCCTCCCAGTCCCCTGGTCACCTTTGAGAAGCCAAAGTCATCCATCTGTATATGAGGAGAAACTGACTCCCTCCTTCCTCTTGAGCAGATTTCTAGGATTTTCTAAACTTATATTCCAAACACATCATAGACAGAGACAGCCCTCAGCTATAAGAAGGACAAATCTATTTAGGAAGAATAAATACTCTTGGTTATGAAAAAACAGAAAGTATTGAGAAATATGAGAATATTAATTAGCACAACAGTGATCCCTATTTACAAAGTCATAATAGTACAAATACTAAACCCTGACTAAAATTATGATAGAATTGTTTTAAAAGGTTCGTTGCCTGATACTGGAAGTGGTGTGGAAGCCATATCCTCATCATCTGTAGTAAGAGGTCAAAGTAAATGTCTAGAATAAATAAACTAAGAAAATTGATGATAACACATTATTGTAAAAAAAATGGAGACTAATTATGAATGAAATAATTAAAAGGTTGTAATAATTAAAAGTGGTTGTAACTTGGAAGAGGGCATATGAAAGAAGAATGTGCAGGTAAGAGGCTGCTCTTTTTTTCTTACAAGATTTGTAGAACTTATTTGACTCCTAAATGTGTATGCCTTACTCTGAAAAATATTAAAATCAACTTATAAATTAGAAAGAACCCCCAAAAGTATTTCATGGTAGTGGTATTTTAAAATTTGCAAGTAAGCTTGATTCCAAATCTGTCTTTTTTAAGTTGACTTTATGAAACTTTCATTGCTGCAGTTTAACAAGACCAGATATTCTAAAATGCAAACCCCTCTCCTACCGCAGAACACCTAAGTAGGAGATAAATTACAGCCAACATACTTTGAAGAGCATTAGTGAGCTCACAAGAAAGCAAAGGGAGTTCTCCAATGAGTCTCAACAACGACAATAAAATCCTCACAAAACACAAACAAAAACATAATAAATAATGCAATAAAAGTGGGAAAACCCACGCAGAAGCCAAGCCTGTCCTGGAAGTGCACCCAACCCAGAAACGTCAAGCTTCACTGGTTGTCAGCCCCTCAGTGGAATAGGATTTGAGCTTGACAAGTATGTGAGCTGCAGCTGAGCCAGTCTCCCACCAACACACACATTAAGTCAGGTACTCAAAAATGACAATCTTCAGCAGAAGGGAAGACTGCTTGTCAAGTGAATAACAACAAAAGCTGTCCACCTCTGTTGGAACTAGGTGGGAAAAATTAATATCCTTAATATGAATAATCTTCCCTCATAATTAGCATCCATAACCTGCCTGTCATGCAGTCCCAGGATTTGATTTCTATCACACAATCTGTGAAACCCCAATCCAAGAAAAAACATCGAAATGTCCCAGGTCAGGTTGCCAGATGAGGCAAATAGAACACAGGATGCCCAGTTAACTTAGATTTCTAGTTACCTACGGATATATACATAGGGATAAAAATAATTTGTGTAGTACATACTTAGGCTAAACCTCCATTTGTTGTTTATCTGAAATAAACTATAAACATCTAAATTACATTACTTCTTGTCCTAAATTTATTTTCACGAGATTTAATTCTCCTCAAGAGTTTTGTGTTTTGCAGAATTTGCTTATAAAATTTCTTGCAGTTGCTGTCTATGTTCCATTTATATTGTAACACATCTTGGCAGTGGTCATACCCAACTTATTTATTTATTTTGTCCATTGAGCATTCATTAATGAGAAAACATGCTCAGCACATTGTGAGCTAGTATTCTGAACATATATTGGCATAAAGTTAACAACTCTGAAAGTGGTTCTTCAGTTTCTTTGTTTTTTGTTTTTTGAAGCAAGTAATACCATCTTTATGGTATTATAACTAGCTTTTTCCTTTTTCAGTATTACTCTATATCTCCTAACCAAAAAATACAACCTTGTCATAAATTATTTCCTTTCTCTTTAACACTACAATGACTCCACATGTTCTCATATGGAACATACATGACATGTATGTAAAAAATAAAATTCTCAAAAAAATTGAATACTTCATGATATGAAAACTATTTCAAAGAAAACTCATTGCAAGAGCTGTAATAATTATTCATTTCAAGTTGGAATTCCTTTTCCTGTTCATAAATAATAGTATTTCTTCATAAATTATAGCCTTTACACTTAAAGAAATAAGTTTTGGTCACTTATTTCTTTAACACATTCAACAAGTTCATTTAAATAAGATAATACTGATAACACTGATAACAATTAATAACCCTGATTTTCTTTCAATTTGCTAAAGACATATTGAGGACTATGATCGAGAAAGAAGTAAGCTTAACTCAATTTTTAAAAATGTTAGCAAGAATTTGGAGGGGGGTATATTCTTTTGAATTTACCCCTGATTTCATTTCTTTGTATCCATTTAGATGTTCTCATTTGCGTTTGCTAAAGAGAGCCAACAGGTTTTTGAATGTGAGAATTGAAGAATACTAATATAAACAAAATCATAAAAATCCTTTAATTACTCAGTTTGAATAGTATACATGATGAAATAAGAGAAAAACATCATCACAATTAGTTCAGTATCAGTAAGGAGAACATCAGATACTGTTTGAGCAGTATAATTCAGAACATGAAAAAAACCAGCACCTTCCACGAAACCATTCCTATTTTGTGTCACCTTTGAATAAATAATCCCTGACCCTTTCCATAAGCATCCAGCAAATTTGTATTGTATCTACCAAAAGGAATCCATTTTTTTCTTTTTAACTTTTAATTCAGTAAGAGTCTGCAAAAAATTGCTGTTATATCTGGAAGGGTTTTCCCTGTGATAGCATTATAAGCAAGGCTTTTTCAAAAGGAAAATACTGCACAAGCAAAGGGATTTTTTTTCTGCATTGTGAGTACTTGTATCTGTGGCTATGCTGTAGAAAGGTGAGGCATTTAGATCTTTGATAATCTCTGTAAAAGTAAATGGAGGTGCTGGATTTTTTAAATTTGGATGGTGCTGGATTTATTTGTAAAGTGTACAAGTAGTAGATTTCACTTTTGACACTTGAAAATTCACTTGCAATTGTGGAATCAGAAAATGCTCTGGTGGCAAGCAGTATCTTCAATCATTTGAGCTGTAAAATATGATATACATAGTGGATGGCCATTACAACTTCTGCTGTGATTATTTTGTGTTCTGAATTTTGTTATTAATTAGGTTTCTTTGGTGCTAGTTGAGGAAATCATTCATTGCTCAGCTTGCCTGTATTATATGTTGGCCTATATCTGACTTCCCTCATTTTTTATGTTGACGAACAATTGTATCCTGCTCAAACAACTTTAAAAGCTCTTTTCCCTTAGTTAGTAATTGTTCACTGTTTCTAACAAAAATCAGCATAAAGGGTGCCTGAGTGGCTCAGTCAGTTGAGCATCCAACTCTTGATTTCAGCTTAGGTCATGAACCTAGGGTCCTGGGACCAAGACCTTCATTGAGCTCTGTGCTAAGTGTGGAGTTTGCTTAAGATTCTTTCTCTCTTTCTCTCAGCTCCTCTCCCTGGCTTGGGCTCTCTCTCTCTCTAAAATTAAAAAAAAATAATAAGTAAATAAAAAATGCAAAGCATAAAAATTTTAAAAAATCATAAAATTCATACCTGCATTTTGACAAAGTTTGTATTGTATTTATAAATAAAAAATTGGTAATATCAATTACTACAATAATTTGAAAGATTGACTATGATAATCTTGTATCAGAGTATCAGTGTGTCTATCACTCACAAGTTCAACTCAAAACTAACCATGAACACAGGTGAACCATTGAGAGACTTGTGAACTCGTAATAATTAAGCTTGATGGCTGATGCAAACTTCTCACTGACTGTAAAGGAGAGCTGTATTTGTAAGGCACTGTCTCCTGTAATGAAGCCAGACTAATTTTATATAAATATTTTGGAAGCCTGATTTTCAGGGCTTGGTGGGACTTTCAAAAGCTGGAGTGTTTAGGAATTGGTGGAATGTAGCTGGTAGCGTGGTCACAGGAGTAAAGCTCCTTTTGATGGTGAACTTTCAGAAGCATGATGCCTGGAATGAGGCTGTCCTGACTGGCTGAGTTTCATGGCCATGAGCTGATCAAAAGTTATCCCTGACTTGGGACTTTAGGCAAACAACAGTCTTTTTTATTTCTTGAATATGAAAAGTAAGTATTTTTAGGTCTGGTCTTCTTTCAGTCCGACTATAGAAGAGACCATAATGCATTGTCCAGATCTTCACCTATGGAGGCAAGATTCTCAGCTACAGCTGTTAAGCCATTTAAGCACTTCTAAAGATGTATTTATTTATTTAAGATGTTATTTTTAAGAAGTATCTATACCCAGTGTGGGACTTGAAACTTCAACCCTGAGATCAAGAGTTGCATGCTCCACTGACTGACCCAGCCAGGCATCCCAAGATGTTTAAAAATATCTTTTATGCTTTTAATGATTTATTTTTGAAAATCTTAATGTAGGACATTTAGGGTGTCCTGACAAACTCAATAAAAGGTACAAGGCAAAATCATACAGGACACATGTGTGTATTTTTATGTCTGTGTGTGTGTGTATCCACATATGTGATATTTGGCAACTTAAGTAATAGGGCCAATATGAAGATAATGTTCATATATTTGTAATTGTTTAACTGAAAGATTATAAAGGAGAATTAGAATAAAGTAATGAAAAGTAGCACAATGACCATGGCACGCTTACAAAGAAGTGTTTGTTAAAATTTAAAACATAAAAATAAGTATAGATCACAAAAAATGGTTTTTAGAAGTACCATTAAATAAGTTAGTATTTGTAAAGTGTTATCACCAAAAGGAAAACTGCACTTGAAGTCAGGAAACCCTTGTGTCTTAGTTGACAGAATAGATGTATTCTTAATTATGTGCGTGTCTATATGTTTACATAATAATTAGCATCTACTTATAAGACTCCCTTTTAAACATATGATGCATTAGTAAAAGAATTCACATAACTAATAGTTGACATATATCAGAATTATCATAGGTAAATTTTCCTTAGAGGTCCATCTGTATATTGTTTTCAGCGTGTATATGATTTCATTTACTGTGTTAATTAAATGAATCTTGGGTTTAGAATTTGGATTTTCCTTTTTACATCTTGAGGGATTTAATCTTTAGAAGTTTCTAGAAGTTACCTAGAAAAAGGTAAAAAACAGTGTAGTCAGACATGTGTATGTACCTACAAGTTTTCATTTCTCCTGAAAAATGTGTACTTTTTGGAGTCAGTTTGATCCCCCTCCTGACTTCAGTGGTAAATGATGCAATCCTTGGTCAATACACACACACACAGAATAGTCCCTTACTGTAAGAAACTTCTAGAATATATGTATTGGGTAGATGGATTCCAAGTAGCAAAACAGCTAACATTTATTACAAGAACTTATGAGTAAGTGCCAGCTTCTCAAGTTCTGTTCTTACCACCTTACCAGTTACAAGGCACCACCTCAATGCCACCTTCTTCCAATTTTTAAGAACAGAGGAGCTGTGTTGCTGCCCTTTTCTCTCCCTATGCAGCAACTGAATTGATTTATTCATCTATTTAGAGTGTCTAAGGGGCAGCAGGAATCTATTTTGTTTAAGGGGAAAAAGAATGTTTAATTTATAAAAGGTTAAAGCGTCACTCCAGGACAATCCTTACATGCTGCTGCTGAGTGAAAAATACCAGTATTTGGAATGTCAAAGTGAGTCATGGCTCACTTTGCTTCTTGAAATCCCAAATTGTTTTCCATTCTTGCTTCCCAGAGCTTGCTGAATGTTGATTACCAAAATATAATAAAGATATCTTTTCCTATATCCTCCGATAAAGGATTGTTTGAATGCCAAAGTGCCGGGCATTCTTGACCTTAAACATGCTGTGTGCATCTCAGTGGATTTAGCAGAAATACAACATTGTTTTTCTTCAGGTAATGTGTCACTTCTTTTCTCATGGTTGTGGAGATTTTTATACCAAAACCAGCAAGTGGTCAAGAGCTAAAATAGACTTACCAGCATGGTCCTTCTTCAGAGATCTTTCATTTGTAGGGTATCTATTCAATGTGTGTGTGGGGGGGGGGGGAGTGTCGTGAGTGGGGAGGTTGTGGTGGTCATTTTCAATTGATGTAAGAGAATTGCATAAAATTTATAAAATGGAGATGTTACTAAAGTGTTAACTCTTAAGGCTTTGCTAACATTGTACTGAGACCTAATTTCATAGCTTTTTGTTCATTTGTTATTTGGAGAAGAGTTATAGATAGAGTGTCTGTTTCTCCTAAATGACAATGGCAAAGGAAAGGAAAGAAGTTTTAGATTGTACCCTTCACTACCCTAACATATTTTGCAGAGTTGAATTTGGTGCTGATGCTTAAAACTCTTTCTACCCCAAAATCCTTCTCCCCAATTACAAGATTCATAAACACAGAGAAATAAGATTGGACGAATAATTCTGTTTCTTGTGGCTCAAAGACATACCCACATTTTTAATAAGTTGCTATGGCAATTAGGTCATGGACTTTCACATGCCCATCTATCTTGTAAAAGCCAATTCCAACTCTCCAAACTCTGTGTGAACTTTGGTAGTGTTAACAACCTGCTCAGCTTCACAGAAGTGACTTTTGGGTGATGCATGATTACACTTATAATGTGCTCTAGCTCTTTCCTCTCTGGCTTAGAAGAACAAGTGATGTCGAGAGAGATGCATGCTTGGCATTTCTTGAATTTTTCTCTCCTAAACTAATTCACCATTATTTATAGAAAAAAGCATATCAGGTAACTCAATACAGTTTATCAAAATCTGCACAATGAAATGGGCCTAAAAGATAGTCAATAGAGAAGAACTGGATCCACTGATGTTCTTTATATATACATATATATGTATTCGTATATATATATATTTTTTTCTCACTTTAGCAACCTTTGTGATTTTGTGATTATTTGATTGTTTGATTTATTAAAATATATTAACCCAATGACTTGAGTAAGATCACATAATATTTGTGTTTTATTTTTTGCAAAATAACACAATTGTTAAAAATCTTCAGATCCTTGGCAAAGTTTGCTTTCCCACCTCACCTCCCAAACTTGACTTATAGATGTTATTTGTTGCTTATTTTCACAGATTTCCTCCCACAAGTTCACAGCTTAGTATAAAAAACAACCATCCCCAAAGTGTTCCATCAGTGATGAATGGCCAATATGGTTTTGATGATACTAAGGGAAAACAGGTGGGATTTTAGATCTTACTCCTCCCTCAGAAATGCATCTTCTTAAACCACTCTAGTGAAATACATATTTTTTCTCAGGGACTGACAGAGTAGGGCTAATGATGAGTGGAGGCCAGGAATCAGGAAAAAGAAATCTCACAACAAATGATGCTAATTCTCAGGATTCTCAAATTGTCCAGACCCTTGGCGTAATGTCTGAGGTGACACATCCATAAAGAATGCATGCATACTCAGCTAAAGCTCCCAAATACTGGGGAGCTGTTGCTATCCTAGGGAAACAAATAGGAGTTTTTGTTACTTAAACATTGATTTACAAATAAATGCATCTTAAAATAAATTCTACTATGTTGTTCCACCTTATCTCAAATCTACTCTTTTTGCTGAACGTTTATGTGATCCCATTTTCAGATGGTATTGTTTAGTTGCAATACCATAACTGGGAAGCTAACAACCCCTTAATCTCCAAGCCACACTGGAATTCTTAGTTTAACCTGTTCTATTCACTTTTTAAAGATAGGATCTGCCCTCATTTAAATCAACCGTAGATTTGTACATATTTTTCTTAAAATAGCATGTTGACCTTCAGAGAGGACCAGCAAGATACAGTTAAGGTTATACTTGAGGAATGTTAATTAGCATTCACCAAGAAACCTAAGGAAGACAAAGATTGATCTTTGTACTTAGAGTGGAATAGTTGGTTTAAACAGAATTTATAACTATAATGTCCGATAACATAAGGACATTCTTCTAATTTAAAATCATTTCTTTTTCAGTGGGAACATGCATTTGTTTAAAAGCAAGGAAATTGTTTTCCCTAGTGACAAATACTGCCATGTTATAAATCGGGCTTTGTAAATAAAGTCTTATCTCTTTTACTTTTTTAGTTTTTTTTAACGTTGATTCATTTCTGAGAGACAGAGACAGAGCGTGAGTGGGTGAGGACCAGAGAGAGAGGCAGACACCGAATTTGAAGCAGGCTCCAGGTTCTGAGCCGTCAGTACAGAGCCCGATGCAGAGCTCCAACCCATGAACCGTGAGATCATGACCTGAGCTGAAGTTGGATGCTTAACCAACTGAGCCACCCAAGTGCCCCAATAAAGTTTTATTTCTGATAAAAAACTATAAAGTACAAAATAAACATAAACAGAGTATAAAAGAAAAGTTGTTATAATACCATTAAGTAATGTTTAACTTCTAACTATAAAGCCACTGTAAGATACTCATACTCTGGAATTAAGGCATCACCAACAGCAAAGATTAATTGGATAAATTTAGTCCAGTTCCTAAACCAGCCAAGAGAATGGATACAAACTGCTGAGATACTCAAGCAAGGAGATTTTGAATTTGCTACCACTCTTCCCCAACCCCACTACTCTGCACACCAACCCAGAGCCATTTGAGAATTAAACTCTATGCTTTTGATATACTTTTAGGATGTGGTTCAAAATCCTTAGCCTGGAAGCAAAGTGGTTCTCAGTCATGTGCAGATTACCTTTATAAGCCCCATATCACATAATTACTTGCCATTAAGGGTACATTCCAGCCAGATCAAAGTTTTTACCATCTTCTGAATGTGAGGGAGATCCTAACAAACCTTCCTGCCCCTTAGCCTGTTATTTCCACTGCTAGGGATTCCTTTCCCTCCTCTTTACCAGAAGAAAGCCTTTGTCTCTTCCATAGCCTGTTACCTTCTCTATGAAGCCTGACTGTGTCAGTTTCTTTGTGTTCCCATAGCAGCTGGGCAAAAATCTGTTCATAAATTTTTCTCCTCAGACAATGAATTCCTCAAAAGAGAAACGTAATCAGCAATCGTTGTCTCCATATTGCCTTGTGTTACTTGGCATTTATTGGTTCTGTTACAGTTTGAGAAATGAGTGGATACTGTATTTACTTTATTTTTTTTAATGATGCTCTTTATGTGCAAGATTTCATCATGAAAATATTTTACAACAGTCCAAAATTATTGGAAAAAGTCACAGGACCCAACTTCTTATCTTGATTCCGCTACATTGGATGGTCTTAAAATGTCATTTTAAAAGGCTCCATGCCTCATTTTTATTTATTTCCAGTTTATTGAGATATAACTGACATACAACATTGTATGAGTTTAAGGCAATGAGTTGATACACTTACATATTGTGAAAAGATTACCAAAATAAGTTCAGTTAGCATATCCATCACTTCACATAGATATCGTGTATCTTGGGGGGTAGGGGCCATGAGGATAACAAGCCCAGGGTGTTAAGCATGTTCTCTTATGTCCCTGAAGTAGGTAGAGATGGAGCTGGAATTCGAATTCAAGGGTAATTACTCCTAGCCAGAGCTATTTCAGAGCTTTCTTAGAGTATGTATTGAGAAATCGTACTACTTTTTCTGTTCCCTAAAATCTGTTCATATAGGGTTACAGCTAATAGGCCTGCAATATGCACCTGAATAGAAAAAGTACCATGGGTGAAAGACTGGGCTATCTTCCTGGTGATCTCCCAAGAGTGTATAGTTTCATTCATTTCCCCACGGCACCATCAGCTCTGGCTTCATTCATATTGGTCCAATAACTAGGAATCGAAAACCATAAGCAGCAGGTACTATTGTACACAAAATGTCAATGCCATAGGCAGCCTTAGATCCGGACCTGCAAGAGCATGACTCTCTTAGAAGATGTAATGACACACTCTAACTTTCAACGTAGGGAAACAAGAGGTTAAGATGTAAAGTGGCTTCTAGCACTTTAAGTAAGTCACAAGTTTCATGTAGAATCAGATGAAACTATGTACCTTTACTCAGACGTAAAATTGTTATCAGAATTCAATTATTGTACAAGTTAAATTTAACATAGAAGTTGTGGGCATAGGTCTATCCTTTAAAGTGCACCTGTAGTGAGTCTCAGTTTCCCTTTCTTTCCCTCCCCCTGCCACACACACACACACACACACACACACACACACACACACGCTCACTCACCCACTCATAAGTTCATACTCATTTTGTGACCGTAGTTTATGCTTAGAATTCTATAGTGAAAACTACATTGCATCCTATCATACCATGATTTTTATATAAACATTGTACTTTCACTAACTATCTGTCAGTGAATCAAAGAGGCTATTATTCTGAGAAGACAACTATTTTAATTTTAATATCAGTAGTGACTTTGAGAAATTAACAACGTTAGGAAATAGCTGATCACTTCTCTTCTAACCTAAATCTTAATTTTTTTTCATCTATGATGTGCATTTCTTGTTTCCTGTTCCTGAAAAATTGTTCATTGTTGATGTAATATTTTAACATCAAAAAGTGGATATTTGTAAAGATTTGCAGTCTGTTCTCTGTACTTCATTTGTCAAGTAAGTGGTTCATCTGTTTCTGGCTCCCAGGATATCGGTGGAAATTGCTTATTATTCTGGAGAACAACAAATAGTAAAATATCCAAAATTATTCCTCTGCTATGAGTTTTTCTGGCTACAAAACTACCTCATATATCATTTTAGCTCCTGGCAGAAAACAACGATATGCCAACAAGGTTCAAATGCATAAGGCCTATGGCATTTTATACTATAGCATTCAGGGGAATAGACGTATTCCTGCACAACATTTTGACATGAATTTCTTGTGAAATTCAGGAAATTTTGTTTAATTGGAAACTTAATTACAAGAATTTGGAGCATGTTTGAATCAAATTTTGAGGTAGCACAGCTCTGCTCTACAGTTCTCTGAGTGGACTTCTGGAGTCCTAGTGAGAGGGGGCTCTTTGTGTGTTTTCACTTAAAGGTGCCAAGATGAGGTAGAATTGCCATCAATCACGGAACTGGGGTGCCCGCATAAAGAATTTCGTGTGGTGGACAAAAAGTGGCAAATCTGAATGAAAATCCATTTATGTACACCAATAATCTGGATCTTTCTAAGTTGTCTTATTTCTCAAGTTCAAGACTGCTCTTTTACTGTGTCGTGGTTCTTTGACTTGAAACAGAATCCATTCAGTTAGTTCTTAGGAAGAGGGAAATGAATTTCTGCAACTAATTTACCAGCAAATATTGAAGGGCTTGATGTAGAATACACTTTTAGGATGTGGAATATGCAGAACAGGATTAAATACAGCGACTCTGTCTTGAGTCATGACCAAGGAGGCTTATTTATTTTGGCAGTAAAGTGGCTTCTTTATCAGGTAATCTTACTTTCAAGGACGTCTCAAATCATGAACTCCAAAGGGCAGTGTTATATTGAGTATATGGCATTCCTTGAATAAAGGTAGTGTATTTATCTGTGGAGGTTATTGGAATTCAATTATTCCACTAAGTATGCAAATACGAGTCTAAGGTATGTAGAACAGTCCTCAGGAAGTATGGGACTGAAGTTACTCTCAGAGAGTCCTCCACAGAGAAGGATGCATCACGGCATATTTTTGCTATTTAAAAACACTGGTAGAAAGAGGTCTCCGTCCTCCCTTAAAGCCTTCAATTTTCAATTTGTCCAGCACTAGGTCAGCTATTGCATCATTATAAGCTATTGACACAATCACACCTGTTGCTTTGTGTCTTAGGACAAGGCACAGATCATGAAGAGCAGCCTTACTGATCTGCTTCTTCGATATGGTAGTACCAGACTTAAAAAAGTAATAATAATGGCAGATTGTATGGTTCTGCCTTTGATGACTTTTGACTATAGAAGAGTAACTTTGTTTTTTTCTTTAAAGTTTATTTTATTTTTTGAGAGAGAGAGAGAGACAGAGACAGAGAGAGCAGGTAAGGGACAGAGGGAGAGGGAGAGAGAGAACCCTAAGCTGGCTCTGTGCTCTCAGCACAGAGCCCGATACAGGTCTTGAACTCCCAAAACAGTGAGATCATGACCTGAGCCAAAACCAAGAGTTGGACACTCAACAAACTGAGCCACCCAGGCACCCCTAGAAGAGTAACTTTGTATATGCAAGTTGTGTCTAGGTAGAATAAAGGAGACAGGAAATCTTCACACCTCAATACATTGTCCCTAAATTTGACCCATTTTAAATCAATTCCTTTTGATAAAATAAATATCCTGGGAAGAATTTTCCAAGTATATGGCATGTCATTTCTTTTTCAAGTCTATTTACTTATTTATTTTGAGAGGGTGAGCGCACGAGCAGAGGTGAGGCAGAGGGAGAGGAGAGAGTGAGAATCCTAAGCAGGTTCCACACTGCCAGTGCAGAGCCTGATGTGGGGCTCAAACTCAGGTACTGTGAGATCATGACCTGAGCTGATGTCAGATGCTTAACTGACTGAGCTACCCAGGTGCCCCACATGTCATTTTTGTTTTAATAGAAAATATGACTGAATTAGATGCTTTCCTTATGCAATTTGGGGCTGCAAAGAATTAAGAGAGAATACAGAGTAGCATGAGTCTGTAGAGAAAAAAAAAAATCCTGGAGTAATATGAGGACTGAAGGAGAGACCTACATGCTAAGAATAGTTTACCCAGGTGACAGAGCATCAGAGTCCATTTGTCTTACATAGTCTTCTTGTGTTTTCAAGTCACATGTGAGGTCAGGTGTGATTATAGCAATCCCAAATGTCAAACATGGCCACCGTGAACTATCTTGTAGTTCACTACACAAAGAAAAAGTTTAAAACTAAACTCAGAAATGAGACGCAGTTAGCTGACCAAGGCCAGTATGCTGACCTGTTGTGTGTATGGTTTGTTGTTGTTCTTTTGTTTTGTCTCTTGTTTTTGTTTTGTGAATAATGTTTGTGTTTCAGATCCATAATGTTAGGGACGTTGTCTTAATTATTGTTGTGTGATGAACACATAGAACAATGTCACATACTAAAGAGTTAAAAACATTTCATGAGTGATGAGACAAATTCACAATTAATAAAACAATGGCATTTTCTAATCTCTGTCTATGCAATGTGCTAATCTATATGGAGTCAATTATTGAAAGCCATGCATGATGAATGGGTTTAAATCCTTTATCCACCACTCTCCAATAACTTACACAAGTTATTTGACTCCTTAGAGTCTCAGTTTCTCAATTTATGTAATGGGACTGGTGATCATTCCCATTTTACAGGATTTTTTTATGTACTAGAAATGATGTATGTAAAGCGTTGAGAGTGTGAGAGTTCTCTCAACATGTGGTCATGATTATAATTATGTATGCGAGTTTATAAAGTACTTTCTTTTTAGCAAATCTCTGTATGAGGAGTGTTTTTCTCTGAGCAGAAAACCTGGTGTATGGAAGACAACTACTTAAAGCCATATATGTTACTAAATTTTCAATCTGTTCATTCTAGAAGAGGGAGCCTCTGAAGTACTTTTATTTTGTGTCAGCAGTAGTTAGGAAACTAATTGTTCTTGTGAACTTACAAAATTTTTAAAATGCATTTAGTTCTCTCACCCACCCCTCCCCCCGCTAAGAGGAAAATATTCTAAGAGAAGCAGTCATGAGAGTCTTTCTTTATGATACCTTGGATTTATACAGCTTATTTCTTCTAAATTGCTCAGATTACTTCACATTTTTTTTCATTTATTCTTCTGATATCCTTCTAACATGCCAATGATACATTCTGGTTTATCCTGATTTATCAATCTAATCCACTCAATTCTGTAATTTTTTTCTCATTTACTTTACCATTTTGAATTTGTTTTTCCTGTTCTCTTTTTTCAACTGAGTATCACTTGAACTGTTTCCTCAACTGATTAGATGTTAAAATTTAAAATTAAGGATCTTGTTAATTGCATTGTAGTCTGCATACCAGTGATTATGGTATGTGTCTACCTAGAAACAATCTATGCAACTTTTCTAAGAAATGGCATAACAATACAAAAAATCTGGCTTTATGACATGAAAAACCACTGAAACTATTTTTTTTAATTTTTTTAATGTTTATTTTTGAGAGAGAGAGAGAGAGAGAGAGAGAGAGAGAGAGACAGAGCATGAGTGGGAGAGGGACAAAGAGAGAGGGAGACGCAGAATCTGAAGCAGGCTCCAGTCTCTGAGCTGCCAGCACAGAGCCCGAGGTGGGACTCCAACTCATGAACCACGAGATCATGGCCTGAGCCAAAGTTGGATGCTTAACTGACTGAGCCACCCAGGCACCCCAAAACTATTTGTAAATATTCGTTCTAATATTTGGACAAATCCAGTAATAAGTTATACCAATTGTGTATGCTAAACCATAAACAAACAAACAAAACACTGACTAGTTTGATTATAGATATACTATGACAGAGCATCCTCATGACAAAACTCACTTTTCTAATCTTCAAATATATGGTCAATCCCTTATTCCATAGTGAGTTTTGTACAAACGTCTTCAGTGGCCTTGGCTTTATTCATAGAAGTTACTGCTACTATAGACTGAATGTTTGTACCCCTCTCACATTCATAGGTTGAAACCTAATTCCCAATGTGATTAGTATGTGGAGGTGAGGCCTTTTGGAGGTGATTAGGCCATGAGGGTGGAGTAGTTATAAATGGGATTAGGATCCTTACAAAAGAGACCTCAGAGTTCTGTTGCCCCTTCCACTACATGAAGACATGGGGAAGATCAACAGCAAGACAATTCTCATCAGGGACACCAGTGTGGCTCAATTGGTTAAGTGTCTTGATTTTGCTCTGGTCATGATCTTTCCATTCACGAGATTGAGCCCCAAATTGCGCTCTGCGCTGGCAGCAGGGAACCTGCTTGGGATTTTCTCTCTGGCTCTGTCTGTCTTTCAAAATAAATAAATAAATAAACTTAAAAAAAAAAAAAACAAAAAAACAGAGCCTTCTCACCAGACATGAGTTTGCTGATGACCTGATCTTGGACTTCCAGCCTCCAGAACTGTGAGACATAAATACTTGTGGTCTGAGCCACTCAGTCTATTGTATTTTTGTTATGGCAGCCCAAACAGACAAAGGCACAGGCCTCTGAGAAAACCGGAAACACTAACAACATGAATATTCAGAAGGAAAATTGAAAATGTCAAAATAGATCCTTCCCTGCCTGCACAGACAGTAATACAGAGGATTCTTCTTTAGTTTTGTCTTCATCATTGTTCCTGAGGACTCTCCTCCTTGTTCACATACTTCAAGAAACGTTAAGGATGACTCATACCATAGCTCTTTTTAATACTAATGTCCAGGTTGCAATCCCAATGTCTTCCATAACATATGTGGGGGAAGAATGTTAGCCTCTCAAAATAACAGAGTTCCCTCATAGCTGTGATGTGGTAGAAGTGATCTAAACCCTATGCAGTTTGTCCAGTTATGAAAAATGGTGGGTGATAGTAGACTTATGTCTAGAAGTCAGTGGTGCCCACAGGAACTATCAAAATGTTTAAACTTTGTTCCTACTCTGACTGGCCTCGGATGTCTGTTTTTTACATATTTATTTTCTCTGCTTAATGCGATCTACCTTCACTCAGTCTTCTCGTCAACATCAATTTGCTAACTCTCCCTGCTCCCCATTTTCACTGGCTAGTCTGTAGGAGTCCCCCACTCTCTTGTGATATTCCAAATCATTTGTTTTGTGAGACGAGAAATCAGCTTTCTTTGTTACAATTGACTATAAAATCTAAGTAGGGTCAGAGTAGGAGCTGGGTGAGTGGGGCAAAGTAAAGCCCAGATACCTCCCCTGTTCGTCATCTAGAAACACTTAATAGCTCTCTTTTTAATGGAAAAGAATATTGATGTAAGGTGACCACTGAAATATCGACAACTTTATAAGTCAGTTATGCTTACTATTTTCTGTGTGGAGTTACTTCAAAGCATTTATAAAGAAGAATCAATAAAAGAACTAATACATTTCCTTACAAACTGAATGTTATTTAAAACTGGAGGATTAGGACAAAAAATGCTATCATCAGCTATTGGTTTTGCACGACTATGGTTGGGCCATTAAAAAAAAGTAACTTTTTATTGGCAACAACGGCTATCAAAATTTTTTTATACGAAAGCATGCCATTTCTGTATAAACACCAGGCATTTTATTTTAGGTGCAAGATGTTTTTATTGAAAGAAATGAAGTGATTTTACCCATTTGTGTTAAAAGCTGTGCAAGGCATGCCATATCCTTTACTTGTTTATTTGTTACAAACTACTTTTATTTTATTAGCCAATCAGCCAGGTTGGAACATAATTTTTTAGAATTGCACCCTTGCAGGCACTGCTGAAAATAAATGTGTCAGCTTATTAAGATTTTTAGGCTTAAAGCATCAATTACCCCAAATGCAACATCTGAGAGAACAGTTTTCTGGAATGTTGTAATCTGCACACAAATGCATGTGACATTATACCAATAGTACAAAGATCACACACTTACTTAGCAGTTGCAAGGCTTTTGCCTCAGTGTCCAAGAAGGTGTCTTATGTGACACAGTAGATATGTTCTTGAAAAGTTGTATTATAATTGATTAATGGCAAATTCTAATAACTGTGACTCTGGGACAGTTATATCACCAGAACTGTTCAATAAACACAGATGTAGCCATGCTCACTATGAAAGTATGGACATGCTGGCATCCAGGTAGAAAAAGTAGCAACAGCACTAAACCCCAAAGCTATTCCTGGCTGTCCCTGTTCTTTGTGGAACCCCTAGGATCTTCCCAAGATCCAGAAAATAAAGAGCACCTTACAAATGAAAAAGTTAGACAAGACAATATTTTCCTACAATTGATAAAAAGGGTCAACATTTAAAATGTGAATTGTATTTTGTTATTTAAAACTATGTTTGAGTGCCTGCAATGTACAGGCTTTCTGGAAACAAAACTATGCGGCTTCCCTTCTTTCTTCTCCCTCTCTGTCTCTCTCTGTCTAAAACTTAGTAAGAAAATAGTCTTTTTACATATATTTCTTTAAAGCAGCAGCAGCAGAATTAAAATGTGAGTATTATAACAAAATTGAAAAGGGTTCAAAAGAGGTGGGGGTTATTTCATTCTGGAACATATAAGAAGGAGGAGGGGAGCAGCATGGAAAATGTGGAACAGTTGTCCCTAATACAGTAGCCACTAGCCACAAGTGCCTATTGAGGGTTTGAAATATGGCTAGTCCAGCAGAGAAATGAAATTTTTTATTTTATCTAATTTAAATTTAATTTTAAATTACCCACATACCTAGTGGCAACTATATTCGTACAAGTTTATTAGTGGAAACACAGGGCTACCTTAAGAAGGGAGGGGCGGGGCTCCTGGGTGACCCAGTTGGTTAAGCATCCAACTTCCCCTTGGGTCATGATCTTGTCATGATCTCGTGGTTCGGTTCATGGGTTCAAGACCTGCTTT
The DNA here is from genome assembly GCF_016509475.1 of Prionailurus bengalensis. NCBI lineage: Eukaryota > Metazoa > Chordata > Mammalia > Carnivora > Felidae > Prionailurus > Prionailurus bengalensis. The sequence continues at coordinate 51,693,326 of NC_057359.1, read as the reverse complement.
GGGCTCTGTTTTGACAGCTCGGAGCCTGCATCCTGCTTTGGATTCTGTGTGTCTTTCTCCCTGTCTTTCTCTCTTTCTCTTTCTCTCTCTCTCTCTGTTTCTCATAAATAAACTCTCTAGAGAGTAAATAAACATAATTTTTTTTTTTCAAACAAGAAGGGAGTGGGGGAGAGCCTGGGTGGCTCAGTCAGTTCAGCATGGGACTTAGGCTCAAGTAATGATATCATGGTTCATGAATTTGAGCCCTGTGTGGGGCTCTGTGCTGACAGGTCAGAGCCTAGAACCTGCTTCAGATTCTGTGTCTCCTTCTCTCTCTCCCCATCCCCTGCTCACACTCTCTCTCAAAAATAAATAAAAATTTAAAAATTAAAAAAAAAAAAGAAGGGAGGGGGAAACTGCCAGGAAAGCACATTGAAGCAATAAACTTTGGGTTGGAGAACCTAGACATACATTTTAACGTTTATTTATTTTTGGGACAGAGAAAGACAGAGCATGAACAGGGGAGGGGCAGAGAGAGAGGGAGACACAGAATCGGAAACAGGCTCCAAGCTCTGAGCCGTCAGCCCAGAGCCTGACGCGGGGCTCAAACTCACGGACCGCGAGATAGTGACCTGGCTGAAGTCGGGCGCTTAACCGACTGCGCCACCCAGGCGCCCCAAGACATACATTTTATATGATAGCAGAAGTGGGAGCAGGATGGGCATACATATTTTAAGGCAAGATAGTGATGTAAACAAAATAGTGCTTTTAGTAGTTTTCTCTGGTGGTGGTGTGAATGGCAAGTTGGAGGAGGTGAAGACAGGAATGGTCAGGAATTAGTAACCATAGTCCAGGGTAGAAGTACGAGTGGTGCCTGTAAACCTGGAGAAGGGGCACATGTAAAATGGATAATTTATTTTAAGAAAACTTAATGAGTTTATCAAGAATTACCTGAATTCCTGGTTCATCTATTTTGCACATCTAGATTTCCCTGTACTTTTTTGTACATAGCTCTAATGTTGGGAGACTGCCAGTAGCTGATTCATTTTTCTGTTTTTTTCTCTTTTTAATTTTTTTAATGTTTTATTATTTATTTTAGAGAGAGAGAGACAGAGACAGAGACAGAGAGACAGAGTGAGAGAAGGGGAGGGGCAGAGAGAGAGGGAGACACAGACTCTAAGCAGGCTCCAGGCTCTGAGCTGTCAGAGCCCAATGCAGGGCTCAAACTCACAAACTGTGAGATCATGACCTGAGCCAAAGTCAGACACTCAATTGACTGAGCTACCCAGGTACCCCCTTTTCTTAAATTTATTTATTTTTTTGCTGATTCATTTTTCAAAGTGCAGGATGCTCTGATAATGTAATTGTTGTATTTTCTCTACATGTGTGAGACTATTCCTCTATATGACATTAAACCAACCAGAGAGAATTATTTTCTTATTTTAGTACCCCCCCCCAATTCTTCGTCACCGCTTCTGTGATGGTCACCATGTGTTAAGTGCCTACATTGACGTTCTGAATAGTCATGGCCCCTCATAAAACAGCTGTTTGCCATTGTAATTGATTTAAGCATTCATGTGCAGACATTGGTTCTGCTCATCAGTGCCTCTATTTATCTGTAGGATATGTCACTGCATTCGTAACCACTTGGGGCCTTTGTGCATATTCTTGGCTCATTGTCATGCTCAGGGTAGAGGGGTTCTAGCCGTCTAGAAAACTCATTGGCAGAGATACCACAAATTGGGCAGGAAACAACTCAGGAGGTGGGTTGCTTGGCCCAGCAACAGAGATTCTGGGCACTGAATGTCAGATCAGCAGCCTGGTATCCTAGCCAGAATGTCTGATTGAGCATCATGGACTCCACAAAGATATCATTTAGATGAGATTTCATGAGGACTAATGCCAGGGAATCTGAGCAGTCTTAAGAGTTCCAACAGGGAAAGAGCTCATCAATTAAGAGAAACATGAGGACAACTAGTTGCCAACTTGTACATTTTTTCTCTTTCAAGGATTTGTTATTTTGCATATTTGCATTTGCATAGAACTGCAGAAAACAAAGACAGTTAATTTGAGATTACATGTGTTTCTATTTTTGTCATGCAAGCAAATTGGACTGAATTCCTCCTTGCCAAAATTTGTCTTTACAGGGGATTATTCTTTTATTGTACAGAATAGCTTTTGGATTTAGGCATAAATAGAAAGGTTTATGATTTCTGGTCACTAAGTATAGAAAGCCACTTGTTTTAGATTTGATTTTCCAATTGAGAATGCTTTAAGCACACCATTTTATATAACTGTTATTCCCAAAGCGGGGATAGTATAGAAGAGTAAACAGTGAGAGATCTGGGTTTAATTCCTGGCTCTCTTCTTTATTAGTTTTGGGATCTTGGTCAAAATATGTAACCGCACTGAACCTTAGTTCTCTCATCTATAAAATCAGAATAATAAGTTTTATACAAACAGCTACTGTACTGTAATGATTACATGTGATAACTATTTGTAAAATATAGCAAAAGCTAGTTTGCTTCTATCGTGTCTCAAGAATCCACAAGGCAGTCTTAAAATGGCTGATCTAGCAGCAAGAGGAGAGGGTAAGAAATGAAAGCCATCTTTAAAACATCAAAAAGAGGCTCACCTTATTATAAAGACACATTCCTTTGCAACTCTAACATTGTGAACCTTATAACCTCATCGATAAATGTTTGAGCATGACACAGACAAGCTTGGCAGAAATTTGTCTTTCCATATCTCTGTGAAAGAAATATACATTTTCTTGGTGAAATTTGATTAATAGGAACCAATTTCCTTCTTTTTTGAAAGTAAATACATATTCCTCATTTCCTCTTGAAAAATATTAAATGTTTGGAGAGCATGCCTTTTGACTTCATATTATATTGGGGCTTAGAGTTGGTTAAATTGGAGTATTCTGAAACTTTGGGGGTCAGGATCGCTTTAGCTATCAGAATAATTCACCAAAAGAGGAAATAAGAACCATGTCTTTTGATCTTTAAATATTACTGTTCACCTCTTATAATTCTTCAGAAAAGACGACTTTCTGTCCTCTGAAAAACTGAAAACCTAATACCAATAAGACCAGTCTCCTTGGCTTGGTTAATTATTAGAGCATTTTAGCTCGCTGTTTAACACACCATTTGGTATGTATCCTTTTTGTATTTTCCTTGCAATCTCTATAGACTGCCCACTGTATGGGGTCATTAGCTAATGTACCCAAAAAGTTCAAAGTAGCTGTTGCAGATACCTCAAGGAAAAAGAATGAGGGTGTCTTAATTAGTTTGCAGTAAAAAGGGTGCTCTAAATAAATTCAGTGAGTGTGAATTGAAAAGCAGACAGCTGGAAGTCTCATTAAGTGCATATTAGCTTGTATTAGCACACTGCAAATCTGTCTGCTGTGCTTCTTTCTCACTGTGTGAAGGTATGTCTGCAGGAATATAAAGCCTAAATACTTTAGCCTACTCCTCTATTTTTTTCCACCACTATTAGTCTTATATATACAGGTTTCCCCAACTATCTTCAAGTGGGGTGTTCCTATAAAATGCTTCTAAGCCAAAATGACATAAAGCATTGACTATAAATCTATATGGAACATTTTTTAAAGTTCTCAGACCCCCCCCCCCAAAAAATAACTCTTCTTAGACGTTTCTGATACCTTAAGACTCTTCTTGCTAACAGATGCACACGCAAAAAAATCGATATAAAGCACAGATGCTCACAGACACAACTCAAAGCTAAAGCGGCTTGATGCTGAGATGCTGAGTGTTATTCCCGGGAAAAAACTTGGCGAGGCCGCTCTCCGTGTTCGAGGTGCGCGCTGCCGGTATAACAGGTCTCTGAAGAGTAAACATTAAGTGCTGTTTTCACTTTTCACCTTTTATCATAAAGGCAGAAACCCCTTTCAAATTGCTTTCGGTCAGCAAAACCAGTAATCTAGGTCTTTCATAAAAAGCGAAGTTGTGAAACACAAGCTTTTGAAAAGTAGATCTGTGTGTGTGTGTGTGTGTGTGTGTGTGTGCGCGCTCATTTCAGAAAACTGGTTACCAATATACACCATGTAAATATTTTTCTTTATTTATAGAACATGGGCAGATCTCCTTAGGTAAATTAAAGCGATTATCAGAGGTTTCTCAACACTTCATTATGTTTGCTGCTATAAATGTTTATTCCATGGACACTGTGTTGTAGTAGCTAGGGTGCTTTCTTTTAAAATGACTTTGAGGACACATGGGAGGCTCAGTCGGTTGAGCATCTGACTCTTGATTTCAATTCAGGTCATGACCCAGGGTCATGAGATCGAGCCCCATGTTGGGCTCTGTGCTGAGCGTGGAACTTTCTTGGGATTGTCTCTGTTTCTGGCTCTGACCCTTTTGCCCACTCACATTCTCTCTCCCTTTTTCTCTCTCTCAAATAAAAAGAAAAGAAAAGAAATATATTAAAATGACTTTGAAAAGTACTGATTGGTATCTTTCAAATAATAATTCTACTCAATTTTTAACCAGACTGATGTCTTCGGGATTTGTATTTATTTTCCATAGGTTATTTGGGTGTTCTAATGGGTGGTTGGGAAATAAGGAGAGCATCAAGTTCACATGGCAAAAGGCAGTTATGAAGTTGGGAGTTTAGAAAATATCCGTGTATTTGTAGGCATTACATCATGAACTCGTCCTTCCTTCTTTCCTCACTCTCCTCCATCTTGCCATTTTAATTTTAACCAAAGACTTTGCAATTTCTTTTGGAAAGACACAGTACTGCAGACTCTTTGAGGAAGAATCTGGCCTTTTTGTCCTCATCCATTGTGAAATTTTACGTAGAACTGATGTGTGTAGGAAGAAGAATGCCACACCAGTGTGAATTACATTGACTCAATTTTAGTTTTTTATTATCACACTCAAAACATAAGCCATGTATTAGTCAGGTTCTCCAGGGAAATCATAACAGAATATAATATATATATATATATATGTGAATTATATATTCATATATATGATACGATATTATGATAATATTTTTTCTAATATTACATATATATATTAAGGCACTGCAGTGTGGGCCAGCAGAAAAAATAGCCCATGTTGTAGTTCAAGTCCAGAGGCTGTCAGGCTGGAGAATTTCCTCTCCCTCAGGGAAGATGAGTCTTTTGTTCTATTCAGGCTTTCAAGTGATTGGATGAGGTGCACCCACATTATGAAGGGGCAATCTGCTTTCCCTAAAGTGCATCAATTGAAATGTAAATGTCATCCAAAACCATCCTCATAGAAACATTCAGAATAATGTTTGGTCAAATATCTGGGCACTTTGACACATAGAATTAACTACAACAGACCCCAAAAGATGAAGAAAAGGTAGAGAAAGGAAAGGTTACTTTCTCAGTGTGATAAGCATTTTTTTTTACTCTAGTTACACATGGGTCTTGTTGTTTTGAATATGGCTGTTAAACTTGGGACAAGCAGGTAGGAAGACCAAAAACAGCTTGGAGTAGAATGGTGCATGTGGCTGGACAGGGTCTTCCTGGTCCCCCTTGCTATTCTTCTTTTCTATGTACAAGTTACAGAGAGGAGAGGATATGCTTTTATACTGTTCTGAAACCTTTTTTTTTTTTTTTGAACATTTTTTTGAGTTCCTTTGGTTTTTGTCTTTGTTTGTTTCTTTACTTTTTAAACTCCTTTGATTATTCTGATTCTTTCAAATTCCAGTCTTAGAGCTAATTGAGGTGTCTTAACCTTTACTTGAAATTAAAAAAAAAACAAAAACAAAAACATAATGAAGATGTAAATATTTTCCCCAAACAACTTTGAAATACTTACAAACAGAAAAGGAAAATCTTGTACACAGCAAAAAATTTAACAGAGAAATGGAGAAAAGCACACAAGACTGACATAAAACTTTTATAACTAACAAAAGAGAATTTTGATTTAATTTCTTATTTTTCATAATTTTTAAAAAGTTTATTTATTTATTTTGAGAGAGAGAGAGGAAGAGAGAGTAGTGGGGTAGGGGGAGAGAGAGAGGGAGACAGAATCCCAAACAGGCTCCACACTGTCAGCAGAGTCCGACATGGGGCTCGAACCCATGAACTGTGAGATCATGACCTGAGCCAAAACGAAGAGTCAGACACTTAACTGTCTGAGCCACCAACGTGCCCCTGATTTCATTTCTTTTGTAAGTTTCATGCATTGGAGGGCAGGAATAAAAGCTATTACTCAGTGTTTAGTCAAGAAAATAGGTTTGATTATTACATAGTCATATACCAAAGGCTGTTAGATGCTTTAGTGGTCATGTTCTGTAGGTTCTGAGACCTGAGATTACCAAAAGGTACTATAAGTATTTAGACTTACAGATGACAAAAAAGTGTAAGCATTATCCTGTTATGCATGGAATTCTACATGGAAAGAACATTGTCCTGGGCAAAATAAAACCTATATCTGGAAAGTGCAGTTTGACAACACTTCTGAGTAAAGATCTGAGTCTTCAGATTGGGAGTTTGAGCCATGATTGTGAATTAGAAACTGAAGAACAAAAAGTGCCTTTGTGGAAATGTTAGTAAACTCCCGGACCAAATACTGGCAACTCTTCCCTTAAAGTGTTGGCAGCATCTGAGTGTTCACTTGATGACAGAATTTGTCTCATTACAAAGTGAATATATATGCATCCTAAGGAAGTAAACAACTTAGTGAATATTACCAACACTTTATTTCAAAAAATAAGAAATATATGCATGATTTTCTTTTTTTTTAATGTTTATTTATTTTTGAGAGGGGGAGGGGCAGAGAGAGGGAAAGAGAGAGAATCTCAAACAGGCTCCATGCTGTTAGTGCAGAGCCTGATTCAGGGCTTGATCTCAGGAGCCATGAAATCATGACCTGAGCTGAAATTGAGAGCCTGATGCTTAACCAACTGAGCCACCCAGGCACCTCTATGCATATTCTTCTTAAGATAGTATAGATATGAGAGAGTATATACCTATAGCAGATACGTTACCTATTTTTTCTTAAATCTCTTTGCTTTAAAGGCATTGCTTTTAATTCAAATAATCACTAACTGGGTTTTATTTGATTTATGTGGGTCCTTCACTGGGGATACCACTTTTACTCATCCAATAACAGATTTAAGAATAAAGATATATGGGCCCACAAGGAAAAGGAAAAAGGTGGAGGTCACAATTGTAACATTTTTGAAGCTATAGAGTAGGTACTTAAAATTCAGGTGGTTATGTGTGTTTGCTAAAGTGACTGACAGTGTGGAAAGGCAAGCATCATCTCAGTTTCATCAGAATATTCTCCTGCAAAATATAGGATTGGTCCCACCAGGTAATTCTGGAAGTAGATATAAAACTATGACTAAAAACATAGAATTGGTTTAAGTCTCTTATGAACAGTTAGGCTCCCACAGTGCTTTCCCTGTACTTCAAAGTAAGGCCATGCTTACCACTTCCCCTGGTAGAAGAAAAAAGCTTTATTCCTTAGAGAGGATAAAACAGAATTTTCCTGGCTTGGAGGAGACAAGAACACACAGAGAGAATACCAAACCAAAATCAGGGGATAAATACACTAAATGTTGAAACACTTCACCCTGTTTTTGTCTCTCCTCCAACTCAGATTCATGGTAGAAACCTAGGAGCCAAATACCATCCAGACATAAGGAAAAAATCTTCTCTAGGGAATCTGCCCCACCTAAGAGAAAAGACCTAATGAAAATGACAGCAAGAGTTCCTCAACTAGAACCAATCAACTAGACTTTAGTTGATTTAGTATTTGAATTAAGCATCTTATATTAAACAGATGAAAATAAATAGAAAAAAATAACTTAAAGAAAAAGATAATATTATGCACAGAAAGAACATTTCAAAATAATTGTGATAAATACCCTCAAAGATGAGAAAAGGTTTTGTATCCCTGAAACAAGAACAAAGAATTCTTTTAATGTTGGAAATTAAAGTGTGATAGTATTAACTGAAAAAAATCCAATAAAAGGTTTAGGGGATAAAGTTGAAAAACTATTCCCATATGAAAAACAAAATGTCAAAGATGAAAGTTAGGAGAAGAGAAATAAAGGGAATTTGAAAACCAGTAGAGAAGGTCCAACATTTTAAAAATAGGTAGGCCAGAAGTAGAAAACAGAAAATATAGGATAAGAAATTACCCAAAGAAATGTGATGAAAACTTCCCAGAATGGAAAAACATATGTTTCCATATTGAATAGACACACCATGTTCCCAGGACTGTGGATGGAAACAGACCCGCATTAAGGCACAAGAAAAGGCAGTAACTCGAGGAACAAGGAACAGCTTCAAACTTTCAGAGGGAGCACTAACATGAGATAAAATTGAACAGCAATACTGGAATCTCGTAAACAATGGACCAAGTCTTTATGCTTCTGATGAGACAAATTACAGCCTAGAAATCTATGACCAAATGTGTGAGAGTACATGAAAGACTTCTCTGCTATGCGCTTATTTTCAGAAAGCTTCTGGAAGATGTTCTCTACTCAAATTAGGGAGTAAACCAAGAGAGAAGACAGACCCATGAAACGGGATCCAACAAAGAAAGATGTGGAGAATTACCAATCATAAGATGATAGCTGTGGAGCAGGTTTAGAGAGCACCCAGAACAAATTAGAACAGGATGACTTTTACCATGAGGGGTTTCTTTAACAGGATAAATTTACAATGTATTACATATTTGAATGCATTAAGAAGAGTTATATCCCAGTGGGGGTAGGGGTGGGGATGGTTAGTGGTTACTGGTAGAAAACTAAGAAAATAATGATAGCACAAACAACACAATAAAAAAAAAAATGCAACCTTGCCATAATAAGTTGAAAAAGAAAAAGCAAGTATTTGCATAAAAATAACAATAGTTATAATATCTAACATTTCTCTGCTGTGTAGCATGTTTACTTCCATGTGGCAGTGTAAACACTGAATATTGACCCATCCTATAATGAGGAAACAGTGAGCCCAAATGTGTAATAGGCAAGTCCTCTTAAGGTGGTGTTGAACAAGAGCTAAATTTGTATTTTCTAAGTTAGAATGTCAATACACAGTATCTAAACTGCCTCTCACCCCAAAATATTAAGAATTGCGGTATAATCATACTACGAAGAGATGTACATACAAATAGAATCGTGTAAAATATTTGAAATTGGTTGCCTCTGGGGAGAAGAAAATGTGTGGTGAGAGTTTGCTGTGGCTTTTGCACACAATTATAGAACTTTTTAAACCATGTACGTGTAATTTTGATGAAACTTAAAAATAATAAAACATTTTTATTTTAGAAAATAACTAATGGAAAATTACCTAAAAACCCTTCTCCATTAAACTACATCTGTAATAATTTGGTTTGTTTCTTTTTAACTTGATATACAGTTAAGCCTTGAAAAATAGGGGAGTTAGGGACATCGATCCTCCACACATTTGAAAATCCATATGTAACTTTTTACTCCCCTAAAACTTAACTACAAAGAGCCTATTATTGGCCCAAAGCCTTACTGATACCATAAACAGTCCAATAACACATATTTTGTATGTTATAGGTATTATATACTATATTCTTACAGTAATGCCTAAGTTTTACTTTTTTTTTTTTTTGGTATTTCTAGGCTATGCAGTCATCTGTGAGTTGTTGCAAATTACCACAAATCTCAAAAACATTTTCCAATATATTTATATAAAAATATTACCATAGAGGTGGACTGATGCAGTTCAAACCCATGTTGCTCAAAGGCAACTGTAGTTCTAGTTATAGATAAATAGATATAAGAATAATCATAAACATATACTTTTTATAAGTATAAAATATTATACAGAGGCATACAAAGTTATTTATAGTTCAGTAAAATTATCAGATCATGGATCATGCCCATTTTTCTCTGGTCATCTCTGGTTTTTATATATTTAATTCTAATGGAAAGTTGTGCTGTTTCATGTATCTTAGTCTTATTTTATTAACTTACTTAATATTAAAAATATTAACAGAATTTACTTTAATGATTACCTCTTTATATTGGATTATATTTGGAAGAGAGGCTACTCAGTCTTTTTGTCTTTCTGCTAATATCAAACATTCTAACATACAGAAATGTATGGAAACATTATATTGAACATTAATATACTCTAACAATTTAGAATAATTGCAAACTATTTTTGTATTCCTATGTATTCGTCTTGGATCACATTTCACTTCCACTCTCTCCAAGGTAACTAAAAATTTGGGTATTTATTCTGTTTCTTGTACATCTTTAAAGCTTTATTAAATAAATATGTAATCCTAAACAGCATTAATTTACATTAATTCACATTAATATAGCAAGAATTCACTTTAAAAAATTTAGCTTTAATGGGCTATTTTTAAAAAATTAAATTATAATTGACATACAATATCCTCTCAGTTTCACATGTACATCATAATGACTCAATAATTTTATGCATTACAAAAGATCTTCACCATGTAAGTCTAGTTACCATCTGTCACTATACAAAGTTATTACAATATTACTGACTGTATTCCCTATGCTGTACATTATAGTTCTGTGACTTACTTATTTTATAACTGAAAGTCTGTACCTGTTAATACCTTTCACCTATATTGCTTGCCCCCCTAGTTCCTCCCACCTCTAGAAAACAGTAGTTTGTTTCCTGTATCTATTAACTTTATCTATTTTTTTCATTCATTTTGGTGTTTAGAGTCTACATATGAGTGAAATCATATAGCATTTGTCTTTCCCTGTATGAGTTTTATTTCACTTAACATAATACTCTCTAGGTCCATCCATGTTGCCACAAATGCCAAGATTTCATTCTTTTTTTATGGCTGAATATTATTCCATTGTATGTACATATGTATAGATCACATCATCTTTATCCATTCATTTATCAGTTGCTTCCATGTCTTGGCTATTGTAAATATCTCTTCAAATTGGTGTTTTCTTTTTATTTGGGTAAATACCCAGAAGTGAAATTACTGGATTATATGGTATTTCTATTTCTAAGTTTTTAAAGAACTGCCATACTGTTTTGCATAGTGGCTGTACCAATTTACATTACCACCAACAATGTTAGAAAGTTTCCTTTTCTGTACAACCACACTCTTTATTGTCTTTTTAACAGTCTGGTGGGTGTAAGGTATTATCTCATTGTGGCTTTGATTTACATTTCCCTAATGATTTGTGATGTTCAGCTTATTTTCATGTGTCTGTTGGCCATCTTTAGGTCTTCTTCAGAAATATGTCTATTCTAGTCCTCTGCTCATTTTTCTGTAGGAAGCCCTGGATGCAACAATCAGACGATTGCATTTCTATACACTAACATGGGCTGTCAGAAAGAGAAATTAAGAAAATAATCCCATTTATAATTGCATCAAAAATAATAAAATACCTAAGGAATAAATTTGACCAAGGAGTTAAAAGACCTTTTCTTTGAAAACTATAAGACACTGGTGAAAGAAATTAAAGATGGCACAAATAGAAAGATACGCCATGCTCATGGATTGGAAGACTTAATATTGCTTAAATGACCATACTACCCAAGGCAATCTAGAATTCAGTACAGTCTCCACCAAATTACTAACAGCATTTTTCACAGAACTAGAAAATCCTAAAATTCAGAGGGACCACAAACAAGTGAAAACAATCTTGATAAAAAAAGAACAAAGCAGGACATTTGATGGTTTTCTTTAGTGTTATACTTGGATTCCTTTCTATTTATTTATTTATTTCATGTGTGTGCATGTCTATTTATTAGAGGTTTTTGATTTGGGGTTACCATTGGATTCATATATAACATCCTATGTGTATAGCAGTTTATATTAAGTTTATGGTCACTTAATCTCAAACATATTATAAAAGCACTAAATTTTCATTCCCTCCTTCATGTTTTATCTATATGATGCCACATTTTACTCCTTTTGTATATTGTTTGACTGATTTTTGTAGATATAATTGATTTTACTGCTTTTGTGTTTTACCCTCCATACTATAAATAAGTAATCTACTACCTTTACTATTTGTTTATAACTGTGAAACTTTTTTTTTCCTTTCCTAATTTTCTTACTTCTAGTTATGGTCTTTTGTTTCCACTTGAAAATTTTCCTTTAATATTTCTTATAAGGCTGGTTTAGTGGTGATGAACTCCTTTAACTTTTTTTTTGTCTGGGAAACTATCTCTTATTCAATTCTAAATAATAATCTTTCTGGATAGAGTATTCTTAATTGTAGGTTTTTTTACTTTTAGCACTTTGAATATATCATGCCACTTCCTTCTGGTTTGCAAAGTTTCTGCTGAAAAATCAGCTGATAGCCTTATGGAGTTTCCCCTGTATGTAACTGTTTTCTCTTACTACTTTAAAAAAAAATTTTTAACGTTTATTTATTTTTTGCAGAGAGAGAGCACAAGTGGGGAAGGGCAGAGAGAGGGAAGGAGACACAGAATCTGAAGCAGAGTCCAGGCTCTCTGTTGTCAGCTCAGAGCCTGACATGGGGCTCGAACTCACAAGCCATGAGATCATGACCTGAGCCAAAATCAGATGCTCAACTGACTGAGCGCCCATCTCTTGCTACTTTTTAAAAATCTCTCTTTATCATTACTTTTTGCCATTTTGATTATTTTGTATCTTTGTGTGAATCTCCTTGGGTTCATCTTGTTAGAGGCTCTCTGTGCTTCCTGGACCTGGATTTCTCTTCCCTTACTAGGGAAATTTTCAGCTATTATTCCTTTAGACAAGTTTTCTGTTCCCTTCTCTCTCTTTTCTCCTTTTGGGATCCCTACAATGTGAATGTTATTTACTTGATGATGTCACAAACTTTCTTCAACCTATTTTCATTTTTTATATGTTTTTTTTCTTTTTGTTGTTCAGTTTGATTACTTTCCATTACCCTGACTTTCAATTCACTGATCCATTCTTCTGCTTCCTCTAATTTAGTATTAACTCCTTCTAGTGTATTTTGCCTTTCAGTTATTGAATTCTTCAGCTCTTTCTTTTTTTAATATTTGTCTCTCTCTGTTGAAGCTCTCACTAAGTTCATCCACTCTTTTCTCAAGTCTAGTGAGCATCTTTATGATCATTATTTTCAATTCTACCAGACATATTGGTTATCTCCATTTCATTAGCCCCTTTTCTGTTATTTTGTCTTGTTCTTTCATTTGTGACATTTTGCTGTCTCCTTGTTTTGTCTAATATTCTATGTTTGTTTCTATGTATTAGGTAAGTCAGCTACATCTCCTGGTCTTTAAAGTAGTGGCCTTGTGTAGTTTTGTTGTGCCCTATAGTGCACTCCTCCTGGTCATCAGAACCAGGCACTCCAGACATGTCTTCTGTGTATGTCTTCTGTGTATGCCTCCTCTTGTGGCTGAGCTGTGATTGCCTCAGTCAAGCCTGCTGCAGTCACCTCATTTGCCTGCTGTAGACACCTGGGCAAGGTTTGCTCTCCATATTTGAGAGGTCTGGTGGTGGCCACCATGGGCTTATTGTGAGCAGGGCTGGCAATCAGGCTGGTTGTCTCCATGAGCATCAGCCAAGCTGCAGGCACACTGAAGTGCAGAAATTTTTCCCTGCATAGCCAACTTAGAGGCCTGGCTATAGGAACTGCAGGTGCACTGGTGTGTGGGGTTATCTACACACACACACACACACACACACACACACACACATACACACACACACACACACACCAGGGCAGCAGTCATTTTGGAGTAGTGCTGGCCCTCAGATTAGGGCTGCCTGCCAAGTGTGGCAAGGCTAAAGCCACTTGGGAAGGATGCCTGCCATTGCAGGTTGGGTGGAGCAGATCTTTGGTGAACATTGGGGCAGGGCCTGGGTACCATCAAAGTAGATAGATAGTGTTAGTGCTGGCTCCCTCAAGCATCTGAGCTGGGAGAGGGCAAGGGATATGGTACCCTCAAGTCCTTTTGTTTCCAGATAAATGTTATGCAGATTCCTGCCCCTCTAGCATATATTCTAAGATAAGTCAATAAATCTTCATGTATACCTGAGACTCTTTTCAGATTGCTGGTTCTGTGCTGTGTCTCAGGCCAAGTTATTTAGATTGTTGGCTTTTTAGAGGTTGGATACTCTTTCTTGTAGCCTTTCTGTTGCCCCAGAGCTAAGCCCCACTATTTCCAAAGCTAGATGGTATAGGACTTGTCTTATCAATGCAGATTCCTGGGCCTGGGAGTCCCCGGTATGGGGTCTGATAGCCTTGCTCCCCTGTGCTTGCGCTTACTCTTTCATGTGAAGTTAGTTCCATTGGGATTTTGGCTCCCCACTGCATCTCCACCCCTCCTACCCTTTTCAGTGTGGCCTTTTCTCCATGACTAGCTGTGGAGGATCTTTTCTGCCAGTCTTCAGGTCATTTTCAGGGTTAGTCACATACGTGTAGTGGTCTCGGTGTGTCTGTAGGATGAGGTTACCTCAGGGTACTCCTACTCTGCCATCCTCCTTCATGTGTACATTTTTGAGCAATTTCCTCAGGTAGTAGTTTGCTATAATACATGATCACATTTTTCCCCTTAGTATTACAGATAGTTAGATTATTCTTGAGTCAGAAATCCATTGTAATGTTCAGATATTATTTGTTTATTTGTTCGTATTAACTACATTCACCATAGGAATTACCAGTCCAAAATCTTGTTTTAGGCATTCTCCCTCAAACAAGAGTAGACACCAGTTTCTAATCTGTCCTACATGACAGTTCTCTGCCCAAACCTGGCTGATCATAAGATGGATACCTAACTCAAATGTAAAATTCAGATTTGAGGGATGAGGAGACTTGGAATTTTCAAATTCTGACAAGTTTATCATGATACTCTGAAGGAAATTTTATTAATATTTATAATGAACCTGTGTGGTGGACGGTTGCCTGCTTTTCCTATGGTTTGTTTGGGTGGCTTTTTATTGTGTTCTACAATATATCCTACATTTCTGTAATAAATTTCCTACTTGGCTTAAGGTGGCCAAAGTCTAATTTTGTTACTGGTCACCAAAAGAACTGTAACATACTAATATAGAATACTTGCCTCAAATTTATGTTACTACTTAGAAATTCATTGGCTTTCTTCCCCCAAGTTTTCTGTAGGTAGATCCATTGATTTTAGCTTCTCTTACTCACCATTCACTCTATATATGTTCTGCATTTTGTTCTTATCAGGTTTCTTTTTTTTAACTTATTTTCTGTGTACTAAGCTCAGTTTCCTCTAATTCCCTGTTTATTACAATAATATTCTATATTCTCATCTTGAAATCAGATCTGTATAAATTCATGTTGATATTATATTTCATTTTTTACAACCATTTTTTCTATTTAATGGAAGGTTCTTTTTCTCTTCTCATTTTGTCTTCGTAATTTCCATGTGTCACTTAAGGCAAATAAAAATAATATATGTTCCTTTAAAAAAAAAAGTCTCCACATCCTTTCTTAAAGAGACTGAAGTTGTTTATATGGTTTAGTTTTGAAAGTGGTAATTTAGTGTTTCCATTAAGAGTGAAGTTGCTATCTCTAGCTAATGGTATTTTTTTTTCTCCTGTTGATGGAACTCTGATTTTGAAATTTATATCAGAGTTGTGGAAATGGAACATTCTAAAAGGTCTCTTCCAAAATTGTTTTTATAAAATGAAATTACTAAACTTTTCCACATATAAATGTTTTTTTTAAGTTTACCTACCAAAACTCATGAAAGATGAAGAAAGAAAAGGAAGGTTACAAAAGAGATATATGCCTGCTTTGTACCTTATTCATGAAGTGACTGGAGAAGGTAAACTCTTGATTTCATACATAAACTAATTGGAAACTGGTTTAACACTTCATTTCAGGTGCTTCCACCAAACAATGGAGTATATACAGATAATGGGGGCATGTGTAGTATCTAAAGATCAAAGTATTTATCTTTCTGTTTCTAGCAAGGTTTCCACTTGGTGTTATTTGATGGGTTCAATTTGCTCCACCAATTGTCCCCAGGCAATTTTTCCTGCAGTTTTGATATTCTTGATGGTAAGTTAGGCTCTAAATGCAATTCAGGGTGAAGATAAAAGTCCTTGAAAGTTTGAACATGGAGATTTGACCTCATTATCATTCTGTCTACCTAACTGAACTTATCTACTGAAGTAATACTTATGTCAAATGAAAACTAATGGTTCTGAAGGTCTTTTCCCTTTTCACATTTTCCTTACTTGAGCAACGTATTCTACTCTTAGTTAAGAACAAATTGGTTCAGTTTGATGAAATTAAAATTTCAGCTTTCATTATTTATATCTGCTTAAACTTTAAGAATATAAGTGCCTCAGTTTTCTTATCTGTAAAATGTGAATGATGTTAGTTGTGGTACTTATTATATACGTTTCTTATGGGGATATAATGACCTTATATGTGAAAAGTACTTAAAAATGGTGATTAAATAAGTACATAGCAGTAACTGTGCTGGCTATTATAATTAATATTATTTTTAATCAAATACATCTTCTTTTTGGTCCCAGAATCACTGTCTTAACTGAGGATTTCTCTGCTCAACCCTTGACCAATTGCAAAAGTCCTCACACTGAAGTCTAGGTCTACCATTTCCTATAGAAAAACCAACCATGTAGTATAGTGTTATATGGATTCTTTTTAAAACCAGACAGACACAATCTGAATTTTGATTCTCCCACTTTTTACCTAGTAACACTGGGAAAGTTATTTATCTTCAATAAATCCCAGTTAACCACTCTGTAAGTTCTAAAGACTCTTATGAAGACTTGATATATGGTAAATATACCTAGCACAGAGTAGGAGAGTTTTGGGCACATCTCTAAGTGTAGGCCTTTGTTGTGATAGAATTCAAATACGTAGGGTGGCATTTAAGACCACCAAAACCTTTCTTTCCTTTTCTGATCTGCTTTTATTTTCACTGTACAATCTGCCCTCCCTACATAAAATGAGTAAATATGGTTCAACCAGTTGATCCCTTGATTTTTCACTCTTTTTATCCTTTTGTTGGGCCTTCCACATATTATACTGCCTCCGTCCTAAGCCTAGAGTGTTTTCCAGATTTATTTTTGCAGATCTATTGTTTTTGCTTCCTTTTAGAAGTTGTAAATTGGTAACCCTGTGGCAGATATGTTTTATTGGGCCAGTCTATTTTTTTTAATTGAATAGGAATGCCTTTAGGTGAGGTAGGAAACCCACAATGCACTGCAATAGCCATTACTCCTTCACATATTTAGGTCTCCTTCCTGGCCCCTGAAGTCATTGGGTTTATCACTGGAACTCCCTCTCTTAATTAAAGTTAACGTAAATGAATCACTGCCTTGTCTGCCTCCCCTCAATTCAATTAAAATCTTTATTGGCCCCTTTATACAAGCTGACATCAGGCAGAAAAAGTGGGTTTAGGGGTAAGACAGAATTGATTTTAATCTCTGCTGCTAATAATTGAAAAACTTTTAGTAAGACTCCCTTGCTTATGTATAAAATGCAGAAAATAATTTTCATGTGCAAATAACAATTCTCTTAGGATTGCTTTCGGAATGACATAAAAAATATATAAAATAATCAACACAGTTCTTGATCCAAAGCAAGTAATCTTAGATACTAATAACCCATCTGGACCTGTTTTTGTAATTTGGCAAGTGAGGACATTGATATTAGATCATCATCTATACCCCCCTTACATCTCTAAAACAGTAGGAGATCTCCATACTATAAGTATTCCCCACTATTTTCTTCTCATTTTTAATATATGATATGATATGATGTGATATGATATGATATGATATGATATGATATGATATGATATGAAAGGAGTCTTTGTTCTTATATATTATGATATTTTTTATAGTCAGTGTGCTTCTGTATACTACCTTGTGACATTTCTAATACAATTATAATAATGCACTTCCCTACTCTTCTCCTTCTTTTAGTTTCTGGCTTATTTATGGAGAAAAGGAAAGAGAGAAAGATATTAACACTGGGTGTGAGTGCCTGCTATAGGCTACTAAGTCTTTTGCAAACACAACTGATTCTTGTTGGTGGAGGGAATTGTTGATGGAGCAGGGTGCGTAAGTGTATAGGTGGGTGGTCGACTTCAGAGCCAATTCACTGTGCTTGGAACATCACTCTATAAGGTTTGGAGGGACACAGTTAACTCCGTGCCAGCTGAGCAGGAGTCACTCAAGAGAGCTGTCACTGCCTTAGATCTACGATTCCTAGATACAGATGTTTTTCATCTGTGAAGTCTCTGGATAACAGAGCAGGCAACTATATTTGATGAAAATGAGCTTGTCAAAATCATGCCATTATCACCAATTATTAAAGTGTCTTTTGTTACTATCTTAATTATTTGCTTTTATAATTCAACAAAGAATCAAGACAGTATCAAACTTAAGCATGTCACACTTCCCCAACGTTCTAATATATGAATGACCAATTCGAAATTAGTGAAGCAACACTGATTTTACACTAATGATTAAAAGCAAGAAAATATATCCTATTTAAAATGAATGTTCTGCAGTTTTCAAGGATGTTTAATGTTTTGTATGCAGAATGTTACATAAAAAGCAAGTAGGCTTATGCTAAATATGGAAAAATTAAGTAGGATATTTTTATATTCATACATCTACATATTTTGTTAACACATTTTTTGTCACTGTTTCTAGGTTTAAACAAAAAAGTCCATAAAAATTCTGAGGCACTCCAAATAAGAGTGTTGCTCAGTCCCAAGTGGCCTCAGTTCACTAAATTATTCAGTGCTCTACATAAATGTGTCAAATTTATTCACAGGGCATAAATGAAGAGATCCATTGCTTGATAATCCAGAACTGTCTTTTTAATAATGAAAAAAATCTCTTAAAGACACTGAAAGAAGGATAACAAGTGGTCCTTAAAACTTTGTCTCGGCTTCAAAGCTGTACCATTCTACATTTAGATATAAAGGAGATTTATAAGAATTTGGTTATAGGCTAAGTAAAGCATAGGTTTAAATAGACACTTATTGAGCTTATCAAGTTGTAAGTAGAAAATTTAGAGGCTTGTTAAATCTGCTAAAGACACTTGGGTAACTTTCATGCTCTGTAGTCTTTTATTTGCCTTCTGTATTTATGTGCAAGTGTCATTTCCCGATGGGGTAAATATATCGTTTGACCCATTATTTGTGTTTTAGAAGCGTTTCTTCTCTTCTGAAGATCATCTACTCCAGAACGGTTAGCAAAGGACACATTTTCTTGTGATTGTCCTGAAGCTTGTGTCTCCCCTGGTGCTGTTCCTGTGTGTGTTTGTGCTCTGTACTTGGCATTCTCACCCTGTCCCTTCTGCCCTCTTGTCTTAGACAATGTTCTCCTCCTTCAGACTCTGACACACAGGACCCTTGTCTGTGGCAGAGCTTTCTCAAACTTTAGGAATGCTTTCTCCAAGTGTGTGGTACCAGCACCGTATCACTCTCATACCACAGATAAGCAGCAAAGATGCCAATCCCTGAACTCGCCGTTCCTCCCAAGACTCAGAATCCAGAAGGATCATAGTGTATAATCTTTATTTTCAATAGTGCTTTAAATGATTCTTAATCACACTAAAGAGAACTATTTAGGGTGAATCGGTCATGATGGGGGAAAGGATCGGCTATATAAACTGGAATAAAATGTAACAAACTTAAATTTGATTCTTAGACATCATTGTCCTGATGGTTTCTGGATGTCCACGGCACACAAGTCATTCAGGGGACCACTTTCTCCTTAGGCCTCTGGTAGAGACAGAGACATGCTCAGCCCGGAACCAGCTTCAAGGAAGGCCTTGCTTCCAGCTGCTAGGAGACCTATCAGCAGAGATGGCTTACAGCTGCCACATCGTTCAGGCTCTTGCTCAGCTGGAAAGGGCACCTTGCTTTCCTTACACTTTCAGCACCTGGCGACTAAGTGAGGCGGGAATGGCCTTGGCAGTCTGTCACAAGGCAGCTCTCACAGGCACTGTCTGCTCCAGGGTTCCTTGCCTGAGGCTTTATTGCCAGCATTACAGTTTGACTTCTTCCCTTGCCTAATCCCGCTTCTTACCCTTCTTTGCCCAGTTGCTGATTCCTAGCAAACAGTTTGCATCCCAAAACTCAGTCTTGGCCTCTGCTTCCATAGAATCCAATCTGTAACAGCCTCTATCCATGATAATATTGTTCAGCCTTTCTCTGTTGTTTGAAAACAGCCTACCTCAAGTTCCCAGGCCACTCTCAAACCACAAAGATGTATATCCAGTATTACTCTTACTTTAGAATACATGAAATTTTAACTTTTACTGAGAATTAAGATTCAGCTTCTGGGACTGCTTTTCCAGAAGTACCCATTTGGTGTGTTCTCTTATTTAATCTCAATTTGGTCATCTACTCCCTGCAATGATTTACGCTATACCCCAAGGAGATGCAGTTAGTTTTGGGTTTAATGAGCATATTTGGGCATTTTGTTTCAAAGAGATGAGACCATTTTTGTTGTTGTGCCAACTCTGTTACTTTGTTTTTTGCATAATTAATAGACATGGCTTCCCAGACCTCTTTATGGTTTTGAAAACTAGATAACAAAGCCTCTGAATTTTCTTCCCTATCTGGAAAGTCAACTTGATATAAAAATTGCCTTTGTGTTTCTACCCATGATGTTCTCCTGATAATCTGTTCTTCTGCCAATGGATGTTGTTCTGAAAATTGAGTTTCTGATTAATTAAACCTTCTTCATAAGGACCTGTTAATTTCACCAAAGCACAAAAATGGTATGATAGAAAATGTGTCCCTCCTTTTGTAGAGAAGTTTTTAATCTCACTGTAGAACTAGATCACAGATCTAGAACTAGATCGCAGAGTTCTTTCCGGGGTCCTCAGGTAAGTTAGCCATTAATCTCCTTTGCAGACATTCTGTATGTTATCTTAGATAATGAAATGAAATGATTTTTTGGAAACAGTACATAATTTTAGTTGTTTTATTTTCTTCCTACTGCATTACAACAATGTTAGTAATGACATTTTCATTTTCATTCTTTCTCATCTTGGCATTATCTAGTAGTACTTTGTATTTAACCTGTTTGCATGTTACCAGAAATATGTTCAAATGATTTACTCTAACAAGTACATTGGTGTGGACTTGGCCCTTGGTTTAGAAAAATCAAGCCATTAAAAGAACAAAAGACTGTTTTAAACTGAAACATGAAGAAAAAAACCTACAAAATTCAATGAGAGTTCAGAGCTCACTTCAATAGGTTAAGTAGGTGTCCACCTGGTCAAGACTCTTGTCTATGACACTGAAGTGACAGGACACAAACAAAGTGAAACACTTTGTGATAGCAAAACAGATCTCATCTTGCCAGAATATAGATTTAACCTGATTTTTAAGCTATACACTTGCTCGCATAATGATGGTACTTCTACATCTTTGTTGCCTAAATCCTAGTGACTGAGATCATTCCTTCATTAAACGAACAGATAAAAATTTGTTACTGAGACTGGTCATGGCACTGATATGGTTTCTCTATAGTATGTGGAAGAAAAGGCAAAGAGGACTGAAAAATTGTTAACTAAATGAGTCCATTACTGCTATAGCCATATGAGATAGTTACAGGAAGAGAAATAAGAGTCTGTGGTTCCAGTCTTGCCAAACTATTTTTTCAGAGTTGTGCAATTTCCTTTGGATTGGAATCTCTCCTCCTCCCTTCACCCAACACACACTATCACTCTAGCTTTCTGTCTGTCTAGAAACCTTGCCAAATTTTGGAGCATCACTGACTAAAAGGGTGAGGAAAAAAGCAATTCAGTCATCCCGTTGAAGTATATTCAGCTAGTGGAGCCTGTGGGATCTCTTATTATTTATCAGCTGCTCCTATGCTCTCTGCTGAACCTGGACTCATTTTACAGCTAGAGTTGAATTAACAGTTCACATTGGCATGCTCCCCAGGTGCTATTGCGGAATGTGAAGGAGACAGCGACATAATCACACTGAAAACAGAAATTGAAGATCACCTTGTCCTTTTAGCATCAGGGACTCAGCTAAACAAGATGACTGATTTATCTATGCACCTCGTGCCATTATTAAATAAGCAAAGATGAGAACACAAACATGATAGTGCACAGTAGTGTTATTCGTATGAGTCACCGCACCTGTAATTTAGCAGTCCCATTGTCTAGCTCCAACAGGTGGCATAGTCTGGCAGATGGTAGTGAGGATTTCTTTACAGGGTTCACAGTGTTTTGCAAATTCTTGCCTTATTTTTTATTTTTCTAAAATTGTGTGTGTGTGTGTGTGTGTGTGTGCGCACGCGCACACATATGCAATCATATTCATGTGATATGTGCTCTTTTATATTTTGAGGCTAAATTTTTAATTACATATAGATTCAGAATTGTACTAACTCCCTGATAAGTTTTTTTTTTCTGTTAGTAGTCATTCATCATTCACTCACCAAACATTTCTTAGCGCTAATGCATCAGGTAATATTGTAGACATTTAGGACTTATCAATCTATACAGCAGAATATAGAATGTCCATCATTGTGTAGCTTACATACTGATAATAACCTACTATATAAATACATTTACTGAAAATATCGTCTCATTTTAATATTGCTACATAACCTTTTTTAGGTTGGTATGATGATCTTTTTTATATAGTGATCTTTTTATATCTTTAATTTCAACCTTACTGAAAAAAAAAACCCTATATATTTAGGCATGTCTTCTTGTAACCATGTTATACCTTTTAAAAATACAATTGGAAAGGGGCAGTTGGGTGGCTCAGTCAGTTAAGTGGCCAACTTCAGCTCAGGTCATGATCTCATGGTTCGTGAGTTTGAGCCCCATATCAATCTCTGTGCTGACAGCTCAGAGCCTGGAGCCTGCTTCAGATTCTGTGTCTCCCTCTCTCTCTGCCCCTTGCCTGCTCATGCTCTGTCTCTGTCTCTCAAAAATAATAAACATTAAAAAATTAAAAAAATAAAAATACACTTGGAGAATCTCTGGCTTTAAATATGAAAGTTTTATCCACCTATATTTTTAGAAGAATAATATATTTGGATATATGCCTTATACATATGTTTTCTATAGTATGCTTTTTTTCTGTACTCTGCTTTCTTTGCTTCCTTTTAATGATTTCCCATTCTTTTTTTTTTTTTAATTTTTTTTTTCAACGTTTATTTATTTTTGGGACAGAAGGAGACAGAGCATGAACGGGGGAGGGGCAGAGAGAGAGGGAGACACAGAATCGGAAACAGGCTCCAGGCTCGGAGCCATCAGCCCAGAGCCTGACGCGGGGCTCGAACTCACGTACCGCGAGATCGTGACCTGGCTGAAGTCGGACGCTTAACTGACTGTGCCACCCAGGCGCCCCCCATTCTTTTTTATCAGTCATGTTTTCTTCATATTCATTACTTTCACATTCATTAATTTCTTTGCTCACTATGTTATTTTATAGTCTGCCATTTTCTGGGTTAAATTTCATTTTCTTGAAGTACTTCTGTTAGTACTTATTTCAGCAGGATCTGTGAGTAGTAAATCCATTCTTCCTTTGACTGACAATGTCTATTTTGACCTCACTCTTGACTGAAAGTTCAATTGGGTATGCAATTCTAGAGCGACAGACACTTGGTCTTGACTCATTAAATGTATTCTCCACTGTCTTCTCTTCTCCATTGTGTTTGATTGTAAGCCTGTTGTCAACAGAGTAAGCATTAATTTTTAGGAATTTTAGGTGGCGTCGTCTTTTACACTTAGGAAGTTTTTTAAATGAAATGTTAAGTTTGGGTTTGGTCTTTATTTAACACTTTACTTAACACTCATTACATCATTACAGTGCATTACATTGGGGAC
Organism: Prionailurus bengalensis; assembly: GCF_016509475.1. Classification (NCBI taxonomy): domain Eukaryota; kingdom Metazoa; phylum Chordata; class Mammalia; order Carnivora; family Felidae; genus Prionailurus; species Prionailurus bengalensis. The sequence goes on along the minus strand of NC_057359.1, from coordinate 51,669,554 downwards.
TCATGTCTTCAGTTATGGATGATTTGCATTCATTTTCACTTTGAATATTGCTTCTCCTTCCACTAGTCTCTCTATTCTGTTCTTACAGAATTGTTATTGCACATATATTGTAACTTTGCTTCATACCCTTCACATATAACTTTATTATCTTTAAATGTTTCTTTGAGCTGAATTCTGGGAAGTTTCTTCAGTTCTGTTTTTAGGTTACTAAATTTTTCTTCAATTCTGCCTAATTTGTCTTTTTATTAAGTTTAACGGTCTAAAACATTTTTGTTTGTTTGTTTACTTCATCCAGTGTTTCTCTGTGGAAGGCGTGTGTTCTGAGCAACCTAGTTAACATAGTTCTGGAATTTCATGATCATTTTTCCAGTAAATTAAATTAGTTATTGGAAGAACTCAAAAATAATCAAAATGATTTGGCATTCCAAATGTTAACAGGAATCAATAATGAAAGAGAAAGAGAAGAGAGGAGACTTGTGTATTCAAAGGAGACTGTATTAGTTTGTGAGGGCTGACATAACAGAGTACCACAAACTGGGTGGTTTAAACAGTAGATATCTATTATCTCACAATTCTGGAGGCTAGATGTTAAAAACCAAGATGTCTGCATGGTTAATTCCTTCTGAGGGCTGTGAAGAAGAGTGTCCTGTGTCTGTCTCCTAGCCACTGGTGGTTTCCTGGAATCTTGGCGTTCTTTGGGTTCTGCTGCGTCACCTGATATCTCCCTTCAGGTATACATGGCATTTTCCCTGTGTGTGTGTATCCAAATTTTCCCTTTTAATGAGGAATATCGTTCATATTGGTTTAGGGGCCCATCTTATTTCATCCAGTATGATCTTGTCTTAATTAATTGCATCGGCAATAACCCTATTTCCAAATAAGCTCACATTCTTAAGTACTTGGGGTTAGGATTTTAACATAAGAATTTGGGGAGATGGGGGTAAGACACAATTCAACCCATAACAGAGACACTCTTGGAAATAGGGAGTCTGAATTTAGGTTCCCAGACATCTCAGTGTGAATTCTGTCTCTGCCAGTTATTAGCTTCAAAGAATTCCTCTTTTTCATCATCTGTGAAAAGAGGAAAATAATTATTATATTACAAGTATTGCTTAATCTAATGTAGATGAAGCCTAATATTGTCTGCCATGAATAACTTCCTCAATGAGTGGTAGATACCATTGTCATTTGTTATTGAGAGACATGTGCCGTAGTGCCCTAGTATGTCCTCATGTTTGGTCTGCTCACATCAGACATCCTAGAAATGTATGTAGTTACACATAAAAGGAATACAGAACATTTTAGCAGTGTCTAGAAGCAGAATGACATGGTACATATAAAGAAAGTTCAGAGAACTCATTTGAAGATAGCTCACATTATTCATTCCTGTGTATCCAACACAGCACTAAGCCCTTTATGTGCATTGCCTTTTTCAATAATCAAAAGTACCCTAAGAGAAAGAGGATGGTCACTTCCTTTTTAAAGATGAAGAAACTGAGACTAACATAAGTTAAGCAAGTTATTCAAAGTTACACTGGCACGAGGAATGGAATGGAGAATGGATTTAAATTTCAGTTTGACTGCAGAACCCATGATATAATGGCTATAACATGAGGAGACTGATTTGAAAGCACATGTAAGAATTAGCAGGGTATTTCTCTTGCTGCTCACAGTTTTGCAGCTACCTAAGGTTTCTAGATCCCAGGGGGTAGCATGGTTTTACCAATCATTTACCATTTACCCTAAAAGTTGCACAGTACCAAGCGGCTTGTTTTAAAACTCAGCCTTATTACTATGGTGCATAGTCTATTCAAACTCTGTCAAGTTCGTTGTTTGTTGGTGGGATCTTGACTAGATTTCTATTTACAGGTTGCATTTAAAATGGTTTTTCACTAAATTACAACAACTGAAAATATTCAGCATTTAAGACAATCTCAGTGAGTTCTGCGGTGACCCATACAGCCACAGTCTGTCTACCTCTGTTTCTTGTGCATGATTTGCTTATTCAAGGTTCTCTCAAACAACTGGCTTTGGGCATGGGGGAGTATTCACTCATGCATCATTGCTCAGCTATCCTACATGTATAGTGGCAGCTAGATTTACTGACCTCACTTTTGCTTTTAACTTGACTGGAAAATATTGAAAATTGCTTGGGTAAAATTGTGACTACTCTTAAAATATTTCTTTGAGGAAACACAGTGTTTATTTTTACAAGGAGTAAAAATCCCTAACCAATAAATAGCTGTGAATTTTTTTACTTATTTGAAGGAAGACAGAAATAAAAGAAATTCTAGCAAAAAAAAATAGGAATTACATAAAAATTGGATTATCTCATCTTTAAAGTCTCCTCACCATACTTAAGCACAGACAGTTGAAAATCTGTTACTGGCAATGTACATTTTTAGGCTCTGGTAACTATTCTCTCAGAACAGACTTTATTTCCTTACCTACATTTTGGGCCTAGTCAATAACACCCTAAACCTATGAGTTCTGAGTGACCAGATTAAATAAATACGTACATACACACATAAAAATTGCCTTATTATTTAAAATAAAAATAAGATAGAGGCACCTGGGTGTTTCAGTCAGTTAAGTATCCGACTTCAGCTCAGGTCATAATTTCACCATTAGTGAGTTTGAGCCCCACATCGGGCTCTCTGCTGTCAGTTGAAGGCTGCTTCAGATTTTCTGTCTCTCTGTGCCCCTCCCCTGTTCACATTCTCTCTCTCTCTCTCTCTCTCTCTCTCTCTCTCAAAACTAAATAAACGTTAATAAAAAACATTATAAAAAAGATGCTCAACGTCACTCCTCATCAGGGAAATACAAATCAAAACCACACTCAGATATCACCTCACACCAGTCAGAGTGGCCAAAATGAACAAATCAGGAGACTATAGATGCTGGAGAGGATGTGGAGAAACGGGAACCCTCTTGCACTGTTGGTGGGAATGCAAACTGGTGCAGCCACTCTGGAAAACAGTGTGGAGGTTCCTCAAAAATTAAAAATAGATCTACCCTATGACCCAGCAGTAGCACTGCTAGGAGTTTACCCAAGGGATACAGGAGTACTGATGCATAGGGGCACTTGTACCCCAATGTTTATAGCAGCACCTCAACAATAGCCAAATTATCGAAAGGGCCTAAATGTCCATCAACTGATGAATGGATAAAGAAATTGTGGTTTATATACACAATGGAGTACTATGTGGCAATGAGAAAGAATGAAATATGGCCCTTTGTAGCAACATGGATGGAACTAGAGAGTGTTATGCTAAGTGAAATAAGCCATACAGAGAAAGACAGATCCCATATGGTTTCACTCTTATGTGGATCCTGAGAAACTTAACAGAAACCCATGGGGGAGGGGAAGGAAAAAAAAAAGAGGTTAGAGTGGGAGAGAGCCAAAGCATAAGAGACTCTTAGAAACTGAGAACAAACTAAGGGTTGCTGGGGGGTGGAAGGGAGGGAAGGGGAGGTGATGGGTATTGAAGAGGGCTTCTTTTGGGATGAGCACTGGGTGTTGTATGGAAACCAATTTGACAATAAATTTCATATATTAAAAATAATAATAAAAATAAAGAAAGAAAGAAAGAAAGAAAGAAAGAAAGAAAGAAAGAAAAAAACATTATAAAATAAGAATAAGATAAAAATGCAGAGGGAGGCAAGCCATAGGCACTCTTAAATACAGAGAACAAACTGAGGGTTAATGGTAGGAAGGTGGTGGGGAGATGGGTTAAATGGGTGATGGGTATTAAGGAGGGCACTTTTTGAGATGAAGACTGGGTATCATTTGTAATAGATGAATCACTGGGTTCTACCTCTGAAGCCATGACAACACTGTATGTTCACTAATTTGAATTTAAATTAAAAAAATAAAATAAAATGAATAAACTTCATCAAATTCCTTGGCTGAGGAAGACCTCCTTTGTCAGAGGTCTCAAGTCTGGGTCTCTTGCTTAGCTGAGGCTGGAGGTCACATCTTCTTTCTGCAAAAGCATTTCTTGGTGGCAGTTTCTTTAGAGTGGATATTTCTGGTCAATAGTAATATCATTGTTAAAGTTTTAGATACATAATGTCTCTCTCTGTTACATTTATGCTTTTTTTGGAAAAAATGTACACTATTTTTTTTATTTTACTTAATCCATATAAAATAATGGAACAGCTTTAAAATTTTTTGACAGAACACCAAAACAAGAAGTAAATAAGTAAAGCTTTAATCAGCTGCAGAGCTGAGATTTAAGTATATACAGATACTTTTCTGTGATGGTACAACATTAATTCCTACTCCTTTGTTCTATGTTTCTATATTAAATTCAGTACAATTATTTAATGGCTTTTTTTGCTTGCTAATTTTTTAGTATTTAGTTTGTAAGGAAAGCAAACATTATAATAAGTAAGCAGTACTACATAAAAAGTAAGACAGGCAATTAAATAAGCTTTCTCAGAAAGACCATAAAATAAAATGACAAGGTTATGGAGTATTAGTGAATAATGGGAAAGTCAAGAGAGAATCAATATAACACAAAAAGTGTTAGTTGTTATACAAGAGAAAGAAAAATCCCAGATGATCCAGAAAATACTTTTGGGAATGACCCTAACATGTTTTTGATCAAATCAGTGAACTACCTCCAGTATCAAGGCAAGGGACTGTAGTAGATTAAATGCTTGCATCCAAACCTTCTTTCCTCTCTGCATCCATATTCTCGCCTGTCACTGGAAGAGTGCATTTTCCACTCCTTGACTTTGGGCTTAGCCATGTGATTTATGAGGCCAAATGTATGTAAATAGAAACCATATCGCCAATCTCAAATGTAGCCTTTAAGAAACCAGCCGATCCACAAACTCATGAGAAGAAATACATGCTTCTTTGTTGTGGGACATGGATATTGTAGTTGTTTGATATGCAGTGTTATTACAGAAATATCTAATTAATATAGAGATACAGGTTTTCTTTACTGAGCTAATGTTTCAAGTACCAACTTCATATGATTTTACCTATGTCAGAGGAGCACACACAGCACAAGAAACAAATCACAAAGCGAAGGAAGCAATAGATTCAGTGTAGTATTATGGAAAAACAGCTCATACAGCAGTAACAAGCAGGAATGCTGTGGACTGTATAGGGACCTTCAGCTGTGTTGACCTCAACTGTTCAGAGTTGTTAAATTTTGTTGTTGTTCAGAAGAACTAGTTGACAACATTAGAAAACTTGGAAGGCATCATAAAAACCCAATTCCTGGCTTTTCTTGAAAGGTCAAAAGTGATAGGAAATGCCCTTTAGGAATATCCTTTATTGCCCCAATTGATTGGGGTTGAGTAGAAGCCACCTTCTCAAGATGGCGTGAGCTCTCCAGTTTATATTAGGAGCAGAGGGAGAGAGAGAGAGAGAGAGAGAGAGAGAGAGAGAGAGAGAGAGAGAACCCCAAGCAGGTGCCATGCTCAGCATAGAGCCCAAAGAAGGGCTCAGTCCTATGACCCTGGTACCATGACCTCAGCTGATATCAAGACTCAGATGCTTAACCAGCTGAGCCACCCACATTCCTCTTAGTTTCCTTTTTAGATGAATGGATTTAATAATGTCTATTTTATGCAGTTTTACAAGAATAGAGTACCTGTCAAAAATGCCTAGAGTAAAGGCACCTGGGTGGCTCAGTCAGTTAAGCATGTGACTCTTGATTTGGCTCAGGTCATGATCTCACACTTCCTGAGTTTGAACCCCATGTCAGGCTCTGAGCTGACAGCACGGAACCTGCTTGAGATTTTCTCTCTCTCCCTCTCCCTCTGCCCCTCCCCTGCTCACATTCTGTCTCTCTCTCTCTCTTAAAAGAAATAAAATAAACATTTAAAAAGTTAAATAAAGTTACCTAGAGTAAAGCAGGTGCTTATTAATATCCTTTTTTTTAGAGAATTCAGTAGTGTCACTTAATAATAGCAATTTATATTTATTTCTTATGATATGTAGTTTCACTCAATTAAAATGCATTTTTTAAGTATCTCTGAATCTCTGACTTGCATTTAGGTAGTCATCCATCCAAGGGTCAGAAAGAACAGAGTGAGATTTCATTAAACAAGGCAAAATTGAATTGTGTACCCACCTAAGATGATTTCTTAACCGATTTGATAAGAAGGAAATAAATTGCTAATCATATTTCTGCTTATATCAATTAGTTCAGACCCATCCACTAAGTTAAAAGGGCTAATGACAATAATATTTTGAATTTGTTTAGCAGTTTATAGTAACAGAGGAACTTCATACTTATAATGTAGTTTTGTCTTCAGGATGGCATTTCAAAATACATATTTAAACTTGAACGAGGGGCGCCTGGGTGGCGCAGTCGGTTAAGCGTCCGACTTCAGCCAGGTCACGATCTCGCGGTCCATGAGTTTGAGCCCCGTGTCAGGCTCTGGGCTGATGGCTCAGAGCCTGGAGCCTGTTTCCGATCCTGTGTCTCCCTCTCTCTCTGCCCCTCCCCCGTTCATGCTCTGTCTCTCTCTGTCCCAAAAATAAATAAACGTTGAAAAAAAATAAAAATAAAATAAACTTGAACGAAATAATACAACTACCCAAATAGAAAAAAAAAGTTTATCTAATATTTTAATGAATGTCTCCTAATTCAGGTACTGTTCTAGGTACTAGAAATATTGAATTAAATATTAGCCACCATTTACTAAACTCCCATTACATTACAGATTTACTTTATTAAAAGAAAACTTTTATTCTACACAAAGCCTTCTTCAAAGGCATAATGTAGTGATGAAAAGGATTTGTACAGTCCGCACTCATTTTCAAGCCTCAGCACTGCTGGATAATACAAGTAACACCTGTTGTAATTCAGCAACCCAAGTTTGAGAGTCTTTACTGAGTACAGACTTCAATGCAGTGTTTATGACCTGAGTCCTCCCTTTTAAGATAAATATCATGAAGAGGGTCCAAGAGGGCCTGGCCAAGACTCTCAAAGGGCAGTCCTGGGTGACATTCTATGAAGGGCACTAAACATCATTAGGGATGTATGATGGAAGGGAGAATTCTATTTGTGAGAACTCTCAGGGGAAGATTATATGAAGTTGGAAGGAGTTCTTTGATGCCCAGTCCCCCATCCTTCACCATCAGAATACAGTATATGGACTTCCAGTGTGGGCTGATCTGGGTAACCTACCTTCCTTCAGCTGAGTTCAGAGCTAAATTCCTAGGAGTTCCAACAGGGGGATCAAACACTGACTATCACTGGAAGGTCTCCTGCTTTTTCTTTCTCCCCAGAGACCTTCACTTCTCCACCCCACATTTAATACAGATACAATAAATGTTTGAGGAACATCAGTTTGAAGAAGTATCCTTAATCCTGGAGCAGGTTCAAGCCTTTTGTTTTGTTTTATTTGGTTTTGTTTCCTAATGTAACAAATGAAAGTGGTCAAGGCCTCTTTTTTTCCTCAGAGGGGGAGGGAAGTGGATTTAGAAAGAGAAATCTGAGAAGAAATCTTGTGAATCAGGAAAACATCAACAACAAAAGGATTGGGGACTTTGAACTCTCATGACCTCCTTCAGCTGAGTATGGCAAAGGACTAAAGCAAAGCCTTATTCAGGCTTGCTGAAATCAAACTTTTCCTTTTCGCTCTTTCTCCTTTTGCTGAATTCACTCCTCTCCCCACTCAGTGTGCATCCATTCCTTCAAGACCCCATTTCTGGAAAATTGGCAGCGTTGAATCCTATGCCATGGTTGAAATGTGGGCCAAGACAGAGAAAGGGATGGAGTGAGGAAGACCTATTCCACTCTCTGTTCCTCAACCCAAACTCTCAGAGAAGGTACTGTCCCCACTTTTCAGATGAGAAAACAGAGGTACATGGCCTCTTTTAAAAATCATGTGGCGTCTGCTTATATAAGAAGTTAGGATGAGTCTCTGCTCTCAGCTCAGTATCTTGCCACTTATACTTGCCTCGTTTTTCTGGATCTGAATGACTCTTATTGGAACATTACCAGTTTGTAAAATAAGGTAAAAAGCTCTCATAACAGTTAAAAAAACATTTCTATGCTTCTAGATACCAATAACTACAATTTTAACATGCTATTTTATTTGTTCAGCTGTTAGCCCATAATATTTTCCAAATAAAAATGAATAATTCAGTACTTCTTAAAGGTTTATGCTGGAAATGGTCCAGGATTTTCATACACTAAAGCTATTTTTTTCACCCTTGAGAACTTAAACTAAATATCCTTTATGTCACCCTGCAAATTTCAAGAGCTGGCCCTTAGTGTATGGCAGAATCAGAGTTGTTTATTCAAAAATGTAAATGTAAATAAAGTGAGTAACATTTGGAAACTCCATATATATATATTCTAGTGGCAATTTGCTGATAATAATTTTTATATAAATATTTATGATCTTTTATCTTTGTATTTTGACTGAGTCAAAGAAAACTATAGATACCTAAATAAGTTATCTTGATGCAAACATTTGCAAACATGCAAAATGCAAGTTCTCTTGATGCAAACATTTCGGAGTACATGCAAATTCACTACTGTCTACATTTCAACAAGAATGTGAGAACAGATGATGCAAATTGTTAGACAGAATTAGAAAAAGAGAATCCTGGATCCAGAATCCTTTCCCTGGAAAGGGGAAAAAAAGGTAGATAAAGCAGAATGTAGAATTATAGTCTTGAAACTTGGTAAAGGTGGGGCAGGGTGGGGAAAGGACAATATAGGAAAAATAGCCAATGCCTTAGAACTTCAAGCACTGGTGGGATAGAAGTCAAAGTTGGTAGAAAAGAAGCTCTAGGTATGTGCTTTGATAAGGCTCTACTGTGAAGAAGCTAATAATATATCATTTTGAATTTTGTGGAGAAGGCTTAAGAAATATTTGCTCAAATATTTGCTTTGATTGTTTATTTGAAATTTAACTTAGCATTCTGTATTTTTATTTGCTCATGCTGGCAACCTAGCCACTGTGCATCTCTGGGGACAAGGCAGGACTTAGCATATGGGAATTTTGCAGAATGGTATGAGACATGACAAAAGAGGACCAGGTGCAGAAAAGGATGCTTTTTAATATACGCTTTACATACAATAACGTATACATATACATAAGAATTGAAATTTTGAAGAAGGGAAATTGTGAGAAGTTTATCATGATCAAAATATGGCAGAGGGAAGTCAATAGTGAAAGTTTCAATATTAGTGAATTAATGTATAATAAGTCATTGAGGTAGTCTTTATGTGATGTGTTACCGATTTTTAGTTTGGTATTGAAAACAGTATTAAGTCTTTTCATAGGTCTGTTCTCTTAATCCTATTTAACCATGAAATCAAATCCCCTCAGGTTTTATTATTTTCGCACATCAGTGTTTGGGAAGGTGCTTTTTAAAGTTAACTGTATATGGGGCACCTGGGTGGCTCAGTCAGCTAAGTGTCCAACTTCGGCTCAGGTCATGATTTCACAGTTCGTGAGTTTGAGCCCTACATAGGTCTATGTGCTGACAGCTCAGAGCCTGGAGTCTGCTTCGGATTCTGTGTCTCCCTCTCTCTTCACCCCTCCCCTGTTCATGCTCTGTCTCTCTCTCTCTCTCTCTCTCAAAAATAAATAAACATTAAAAATACAAAAAAAAAATAAAGTTAACTGTATAGTGTTAATTGGGTCAACCTGTGCATGGGGCCTTTCTGCTGCCTCTGATAGGAAATGGGCAAATTAACATATTAATGAAGACATCACACTTGTTGTTGTTGTTGGGGTAAAGGCATTCCAATTGTAGATGGTTTTTATTTGAGCAAAACTGTATTGTACATTTTGTATCAAATCTGGCAAGTGCAGTTATTGCCTGAGGGGTGATTTTCTCAAAATGGAATGGCAGATGGTACATCGTGATGTATTGCTATAATCTAAAATATTTTGTATTATCCCCATCATTATATTCATCACCATCATTGTGCTTTTAAACTTGTCTGGAATTGTCTGATCAGGAGCCATTGCTCAGAGTATTTTCTCATGTGGGATGCCATCTTCACCTGCTTTCCCCAGCCGGAATTCAACTCACTTTTCAGTGGTCATTTCAAGTACTCCATGGACCCTTTTTTTACTCCCGAAATCTCCAGGATCATTTTCTCTAGGCATAATCATAGAATGTTAGAGCTGAAAAATGCCTTGTCAACTTTAATCTTCTCATTTTAAAGAGGAAGAAATTGGTGCCCAGAGAGGTTAATTAATGGAGTCAAGATTGAACAGTCAGTTAGGAGAAGAAAGAAACATATAATATATATATCGTAAGTTTAGAGCCCTCTCCACTTACTTGCATTTATATTTATAGACTTGTAAACCTGAAAAGGAACTGGCGTTCAACCTTACACTATTCACTACATTTTGTATTTATGTTATTTGTCTAACCAATCAGATTCAAGTTTTCTCACAACAGACAGGGAGTTTCAAACTCTTTTGTATCTCCCAGATGAGTAAACTGAGTTGCTAGAATAGAGATGGCAAATAAATTTATTTGCAATTGATCTTAATGGCTGTCTGAAGGGATAATTTAGGTAGAACTTTAAAGCCTTTGGAAAGGCTGGTATTTTGAATTAAAGCTCTCTAACTTAAGTACACACTATGACATTGTACGTTGTTGGTCTTGAGGAATGAATTAAGGGCCAAGGTACATAATCTATTGAACCATGTGTAAAACACAGTGTTTTAGACTCTTGACATGTTTCACATTTAAAATGCAAAATTATTTAATTTTTTGAAAACTGAGCCTTGGGGCGCCTGGGTGGCGCAGTCGGTTAAGCGTCCGACTTCAGCCAGGTCACGATCTCGCGGTCCGGGAGTTCGAGCCCCGCATCAGGCTCTGGGCTGATGGCTCAGAGCCTGGAGCCTGTTTCCGATTCTGTGTCTCCCTCTCTCTCTGCCCCTCGCCCGTTCATGCTCTGTCTCTCTCTGTCCCAAAAAATAAATAAACGTTGAAAAAAAAATTAAAAAAAAAAAAAAGAAAACTGAGCCTTAAATTATACATAATACAGTATGTGGAAGGTAATGGATTTAATCCTGGTCTCTCCAATGCTAAATTCCATTCTTGATATATAAGTGTTTATTAATAATCAGAATGAACTTGCATTAATTACATCTTGTATTACCCTCTTTCCCATAACTCCACTTGTATTGAAAGAATAGATCATTACAATGTATAATGTCTCCTTCATTGCCAAATGGAAGCCTGATGGGCTCAACTTGGAATTCCTAAAGGAAAGGAGGAAACAAGAAGGACTTTCCAAAACTATTCCTCTGATTTAGAATTGCTTCTGAGTGGTACTCAGGCTAAATCAGAGATAAAACCAAGGGGTTATCCCTGCTAAAATTTGGAACAACACCTAAAACTTACCAACTGAGAAAAATGAAGAAATTATGTCTGTATTTTATTTTTTTTCAAGGTTTATTTATTTATTTATTTATTTATTGGGACAGAGAGACAGAGCATGAACGGGGGAGGGGCAGAGAAAGAGGGAGACATAGAATCGGAAACAGGCTCCAGGCTCCGAGCCATCAGCCCAGAGCCTGACGCGGGGCTCGAACTCACGGACCGCGAGATCATGACCTGGCTGAAGTCGGACGCTTAACCGACTGCGCCACCCAGGCGCTCCATTATGTCTGTATTTTAAAGCAGGCTTTGATTTGTTTGTGAAAATAATGATTTTTTTCATGTCAACACTAAATAAATGTATATGTATATAAACATATACATACATACATATTCGTACATATACATATACATACATACACCTTTGCCTAAAATAATAGATGCAGCATTATTTTTCTTAGTATTTAGTATATAGTGGGCCAAATTTTATTGTCTCCTATAGAGTTACTTGTAATACAATTCAAAGACAATTATGTAGCGTGTGCGCGCGCGCGCGCGCACACACACACACACACGCGCACACACACCATAGCTCCTTTTAATGCAAAGACATCCTGGAATGCTCTTCCTTTACTAATCCAAAGTGTGAACAGTCTTCATTAAAGAACATGCTGTAGTGAAAAGATAAAAGTTTGATCTGAGTGAATCTATTGACTCTGCATATCAGATTCCAGCTGAGCAAGAATTATGAATTGGCCTGTGTAATAACTAAACTGGAATGTGTGGATTTTTATGTTGGTGCTGAGGATTCTGTTGTTTTCTGTTTCTGAAAGTAGACCATAGACCTTCCGTCCATCACACACACAAGATCAGCTCTGAAAGATAGCACCTGACAAGCACCCACGTTCTAAATTGTGGACTTTTTTACACTTCATGTTATCATGTGGGAAGTTTCAAATCAATTTGGCATTTAGCAGAAAACCAAAGTCACGTTCTCAGAAGCCCAAGGAAGCCAGTCTCTGGTGTGTGAAAATCTAACATCAGCACATTATTCTGGGTTGAACAGAGAAGAGGATTTTGCTTTCCTGTAGATATGAGCTGTCCACTGTTGCGAGATCATGTGGAGAATACATGACATAAGGATGGAGAAAAAAGTAGTCCTAGAAATGAATTGGATATTTTTGACATTATTTAGTAATGACTATTTTGGAGCTAATGAGGTTCAAACAGCCCTATGAGGAAGAATTCATTTGCTTAAACTCATTTACAGTGAGATGTAAATGGATCATACAAGATCTTATGTTTATATGGCACTCTTCATTTAATCAACAACAAATATTTAGTGAGCACTCATTCTGTTCCAGGTATTATGCAGACACTAAAGATAATGGAACAAACATGACACAAGTCCCTGCCCTTTAGGATTACAGTTTTAAGAGGAAGGAATGACAAGTAAGTAGATGAATACCTTTGCAAGTAATGGTGCTCTGCCAGCGGTAGTCACACAGCATGAAGGGAACACAAAGCAAGGTCACGTAGCCCAGACTGGGCCATGAAGGGAACAGAGAATGCTTCCAGGAGTACCACTTCAGGCTTTGTGGCCCAGTGATACTTAGAATAGGAGTGTCAGGAGTATCTGAAGAAAATGGAGCTTGGGAAGAAATGATGAAGGAAAGAGGTATGAGAGGCTGAGTATTTTAAGGAAACTTTGCAGAAGCCATGTGGGGTCAGGAAAGAGCCTCTCCCTGAGGACATGGACCTTTTCTGTCTTCTTTACCTCTGCCTCTTCTGAATTTCAAAGAATAGCTTGCACATAGTGGACAATGAGTAAATATTTGTGCAATGAATTAATGCTCATGAGTACAGATCTAAACAGAGGAAGAGGGGAGATTATGGGGAAGTATAAGAAGTATTAGACCATCAAAAACCAAATGTGGCCCCAGCCCTATAATTGTGTAACTCTCAGAGATTCTCTAAGGACCAAATTTGTTCACCAGTATCATGAAAAGTTTGGATGACATAATCTCTTAAGATCACTTGGTGTGTGGAATGCATAAGATGATGCTACTACTCCTGTGAGAAAAATCATGAGCTATTATTATACTCCTAGAAAATTATTTCTATGTAACTTTACAGAGTGACTTAGAGTTAATTTTTCAACAATGCAGTATTTTAATATGATAATATAAAATTTAATGGAATAAAAAAGACATTGATTTGTTCTTCAAACTACATTGTCATGAACACATATTTTGATTACCCCCAGGAGACAAACATTAATTTTAATTTTTAGGAAAGCTGCTGGAATCTTTTAGAGTAATAACCAATTCATTTGTAAGATACAATAACAAGCTCAGAGGTATTTATTACATTGTAGAACAAAAATAAGCCTAATTGGAAAGGTGGGGCAGGACACCGCAGATCCTGTCAGATATGACATTCAGCAAATGAAGCAGCCTAAGAATCCAGGGATATTTGTACACAGTGGTAGGATGCCATTTGATCAAAGGGTCTGCTCTCAGAAACACAGGTATAAAGTATATCTGCTTATTAATATTAAAGGAAAACCCTGGAGTTCATTGAGATTTATCTAAAATGTCAGTATTGATAGAAGTGAATCCAGAAAGGCTAATAAATATTCTAAGCTGGGCAAGGGGAGGATAGAAACTGCCCTGAGTACCTTGTAGATGTCCCTTTGCTCTTCTGTGATGCTGGATGTTGCTATTGAGAAGCAGAGCAGCCCGATACCAGTGTGATACTTGACCCATTGTGAATCAGCTGATTTTTCTGGCTGGGTGCTCAAAGGATTATCTCTTTATCTTTAAAGCTTAATTATTTTACTAGTATATGTCTTGATGTTCTGGGTAACTTCTTTTTCTTCATAATATGGTCTGTCTTTCCAATATCAATGTTTTAAATTTTGTCACTGTATCATTTATTTTGTTATTTTAACAGCTTTATTGAGAGGCAGTTTACAAACCGTGAAGTTTACCACCTATTAAAGTGGATAATCCAATGACTTTTAATATATACATACATATATATATATATATACTTTCAAAATATATATATATACTATATATATATATATATATATATATATATATATATATATAGTATATATATTACAGGGTTCTGTAGCCATGACTATATCTGATTTTAGAAAATTTCATTATCCCAAAATGAAACCTATAGCCATTGGCAGTCACTCCCATTTCTCCCTCACATGTACCACCAATTTATTCTCTGTCTTTATAGATTTGCTATTCTGGACATTTCATGTAAGTAGGATTATGCAATATGTGATCTTTTGTGACTGGATGGCAAGAAGAAATTTCTGAGATCTTTTCCTCTACTTGCCCCAAGTCGTTTCCTTAGCATTTCTTTCTTTGATGCCTGGCTATGATAGCCTTCCACTTGATCTCCATCTTTTACAGGGGGTTCCACTTAATGTTCCATTATCGCTTTCTGAAACTGAATGTTTGCTGTTTATTTCTGAGAATGACCAACACTAGATCCCTTCCGTATTCCCCATTTGTCCTTGTCTATTGTCATAGGGGTTTTGTCTTAGTTACTTGATTAGTTTCCCAGGGCTGCTATAAAAATTACCACAAAATGGTTAGCTTAGAAAACAAGAATTTATTATCTAACCATTTTGGAGGCTAGAGATCTGAAACGAAGCTGCTGGCATAGCCACGCTCCCTCCAGTGAATCAAAGGAAGGATCCTTCCTTGCGACTTCTAGGTTCTGATGATTTCCAGCAGTTCTTGGTATGCCTTGGCTTGTGGCTACATAATTTCAGTTTCTGCCTCTGTCTTCACATGGCTGTCTTCCGTCTATTCATGTCTGTGTCCAAACTTCCTTCTTCTTATTAGATATCAGTTATTGGACTAGGACCCACCCTAATCCAATATGCCCTCATTTTAACTTGATTGTACCTACAAACACCCTATTTCCACATAAGTTTACATTCACAGGTTCTGGAGGGTGGGACATGAATTTTTCAGGGATGCTGTTGAGCCCAGTGTAGTTACATATGTCTTTGCTTGCACAAAATTTGAGGATTCCAGTCTCTTTCTACAAGCTCAATGTTTATAATTTATGGGGACTCCCCCACTTTTTTTATTAGTCATGCTATAATTTTCAGGAGGATAATTGGTAAGATGCATAACCTAACTGACTGTCACAAATCTATATTCTTGCTTCAGATTTTGACACACAAGTTGAGTGGCTCTCAGACAGCATCTATAGGGGCTCATAAATCTATTCATAGGTTGGCATTCTAAATAGGAACCTTCCTATACACAGTGAAGTTGGCCCCCTGGAGCATTCAACTAAAAGAGAATCTTTAATACTCTACAATTTTGAATAGTAATGAAGAAAGCCAGTTTTCTTAGATAATGTCTACTGAATTTTAGAGCTGATATTTCTAATGCCTTCTCAGTTATCAAGAATTAGAGTATTTATTTGTCTCTTGCTTTGAACATCCCAAGGAGTTTTAAATTGAGACTCTATTAAGATATGTCAAAAGAGCCTATAATGGAATAATATCATTATCACAACAAATAGTTTATAGAATTTGCCCCAATTTTAAGCTCCACTAGGTATAACTATCAAAAGAGAGGACAGGATCACTTATTTGGAAGGGATTTAAATGTAAGGGTTTAAACATTTTATACACATCCAGCCATTGAGAATAGAGAACCTAGGAATCCAAAATGTACAGACAAAAAGGAACCAAAGGAGAATACAGGAGCTATTGTTTGGAACGCCTTCAATGCTAACATTTTCTATATTACTGTTTGTTGTGATTATACCCTAGAGCACAAGTGAGAGATTTAATGGAAAAAGTCAAAAATGTTTTTTTTCTCCATGCTTCTGGCTACCAGATGTAAAACTACACTATATAATACTTCCTTAGTATAGGAGCTGTGTTAGTTGATACTTCTAATTAGCTTCCTGATCATTAGTGGAATGCCATAGTTTATTAATTTCACATGAGTACTAGACACTTGTCTAGACGATAGGGAAACAGTGGTGAGTAAGAGAAACCAAATGCCTGCCCTCAGGGAACTTGCATTCTAGTGGGTGAGATAAAGATCAACAATAGGTATTAAAATATGAGGTAATAATTGATAGTTTAAAAAGAAAAGCAAAATGAATAAAGTGTGAAGATCAAATGTACAATATGGTGACTATGGTGGATAACACTGCATTTAT
This sequence comes from Prionailurus bengalensis, assembly GCF_016509475.1. Classification (NCBI taxonomy): domain Eukaryota; kingdom Metazoa; phylum Chordata; class Mammalia; order Carnivora; family Felidae; genus Prionailurus; species Prionailurus bengalensis. The sequence goes on along the minus strand of NC_057359.1, from coordinate 51,653,002 downwards.
TGTGTAATTGAAATTTCCTGAGAGTAGAACTTAGATGTTAATATACTCATACACACACACGCATATATATATATATATATATATATATATATATGTATGTATATATGTATGTATGTATGTATACATACATATATATATGCGTGTGTGTATTTATATGTATACAGCTTATATATAGTGAAGGATGTGTTAATTAACTAGATTAACTATGTGGGAGGATACCGTTCACAACACATACATCAGATCCTTATGATGTACACTTTAAATATCTTAACAGTTTTGTTACCTACAACCCAATAAAGCTTCAAAAAAGAATTTTAGAGAAATTGAAGAAAAAGGAAAAAGTTAAGGACATGGAGAATGACAGGAGCTTATTTTAGCTTGGCTGGTTATAGAAAGCTTCTCTGAAGGGATACCAATTAAATGGACTAAATGATGTGAAGGAGTGAACTAGGTGAAGATGTGAGGGAAAAAAAAAGGTTCCAAGTCCAGAGTAATATTTCAAAAGATAGTATGTATGCAAAGTCTGTGGGAATGAATTGGGTAAAGGAGACAGCAGAGTCAGATGACAGCAGAGTCAGAGACATGTTAGGGCTTCTAAGGCCATGATAAGTTTGGATTTATTTTAAGTGTAATGGAAAGTTATTGGTGGCTTTAAATAAGAGTATGGTATAATCTTTTTTCTTTCGCTGCTAGATAAAGAATAAAATGTCAAAGACAACGGTAGACTCAAGGAGGCCAGTTAGGAGGCTAGCATAGGAACCTAGAGAACAGAAAATACTGGTGTGGACTAGGATGTTAGACTGCAGACAAAGAGATGTTGGTATAGAAGAATCACAAATTGCATTTTAATCATATTGGGCTTAGATAAGTGTTAAATATCAAAGTGGATACATGGAAGAAGTGTATGGACATGTCCAGTGGTAAGAGGAGAAAAAATAGGAGTAATGATAATAGACTATATTTTGTGTGTGTGTATATATATATGTGTGTGTGTGTGTGTGTGTGTGTGTGTGTGTATGGCTTACATTATGAATTATTTATTATAGTTATAATATATATATAATACATTATAATGTATATCGCATTTGTATATTATGTATGTATGTAACCATATGCATGGTACATAATGAGATCACATCAGATGTTAATTATAAATAGAGAGGGAAAAGTATCTGAGGAACACTGACTCTCCAACAATTAAAATTCAAGAGAAAGATGGAGAGACAGCCAAAGAAATTGAGAATCCAGGTCATTCAATTAGAGGGAAATAAGGAAGTTAGACAGTCCTAAAATGCAAGGGAAGAAAATGCATCAGCAAGGGGAGAATGATCATTTGTGCCAACCATTGCTGAGATGAAAACCAGAATTGACCAGGAGATTTGGCAGGATGGATATTTTGCTGGTGACTCTGCCAAGAACAGTTTCCTAGGAGGACAAAAGCCTGGCCAGAGTGGGTTAAAGGCAGAATGGTAATGTTCTGGGCAAATTGACAAAGTACTTTATGATAAACCCTCTTGGTTCTTATATGTTGGAAAGTTAGATAAAACCTCAAAAGAGAAAGCAAAGACAGAGGTGGACTATAAATACACAACAAAAAACCTCCATGAACTAGAGAGGAAACTGTGGTGCCTGAGAAACCAGGCCTGGATGTGTGGCATGGAAGCTGGCTGTGGGGACCGTAGCTCACCTCTTGTGGAGTAAAATGCACAAAAACATGCCAGTCGAGGGGTGCCTTGGTGGTTTAATCAGTTAAGTGTATGACTCTTGATCTCAGCTCAGGTCATTATCTCACTGTTTGAGCGTTTGAACCCCACGTTGGGCTCCATGCTGACAGCACAGAGCCTGCTTGGAATTCTCTCTTGCTCTTGCTCTGCCCCTTCCCCACTTATATTCTCTCTCTCTCTCTCTCTCTCTCTCTCTGTCCGTCTCTCTCAAAATAAATAAATCAACTTCTTAAAACAATGTCAGTTTTGATGCCTTTTAGGAAAGCATGAAGTTAGGGAGTTTGGGAAGAGTATGTCTGCTTGGTCACCAGACTAGTTAGCTGGGCACCCTGGGAGTGAGGGTTGGGTGAAGACAGTGATAAGCCTTCTAGAGAGGAAGGATCAAGAAGAGATGCACCAAGAGAGAAAAATAGATAAAATCCTTTGCCTCAAAATCAAACCTGCAAGTCAATATTTCATAAGAAATGAATAAATCTTCTAAGAAAGATAGCCAACAAAATCAATATTTAGAATATGAGTTTACTTCCGATGAGCTTAATTATATGGAACAATCTGACAAAGACTTCAAAATAAGTATGCCTCTGTGCTCAAAGTAAAAATGAATTTTTCGCTTAAAATGTAAGAATTTACACTAAACACACAACCATAAAAATAAAATGAACAGGGGAACATATAAAAAGACCAGTCAGACATTTTAGAAATAGAACTTTAATAGCTACCAGAAGGAAAGGACAATTACCTTCAGATCAATGGCGGTAGACTTATTGTGACTTTTACCAGTAGCATTAGATGACAGCAAATGAAAGAACAGTTTCCTCACTGGGCTCAGGGAAAGAAAATAGCAGGTACAGTTATATACCTAGTTAATGGCTTTTTTTTTTTTAATTTTAGAGAGAGAGAGAGCACACAAGTGGGAGAGAGGGGCAGAAGGAAAGAGAGAATCTCAAGCAGCCTCCATGCTCTGTGCTGAATGTGGAACCAGACACAAGGCTCAATCCCATGACTGTGGGATCCTGAACTGAGCAGAAATCAAGAGTCTGAAACCCAACTGACTGAGCCACCCAGGTGCCCCTCAAGCTAAATTAAACACTTTTATGAGATTAGGGCAAAATATGATATTATCAGGCATATGGTATTTAAGAATACCACTTAGACTTTCATTAAATAAATTTTAAAAGTACCCTGAAAAAATATAATTCAGCAATAAAGTAGGACATAAATAATAACAAATGAGATTTGTCCTCACTTTGGCAAAGATGATTGACACAGAAGTCTCTTAACAGTTTGAAGGGATAGATCCATATCTTTCAACATGTATAGAAAAAAACATTTAATAAAATCCAGTAAATATTTAAGACAAGTTCTCAATAAACTTGTAAAAAAGTATTTCTTTACCTTGTCCACAAAACCTTACCTTATTATGATTATTAATAAAATTTGAGAAATACTTTTAAAATCAGGACCCAGGGGCACCTGGGTGGCTGGGTCAGTTAAGCGTCTGACTTTAGCTCAGGTCATGATCTCATGGGTTCATGAGTTTGAGTCCCGCACTGGGTTCTCTGCTGTCAGTACTGAGCCCACTCTGAATCCTCTGTCCCTCTTGCTGTCTGCCCCTCCTCCACTCAGGCACGCTTTCTCTCAAAAAATAAACATTAAAAAAAAAAAATTACATCCCAGGCAGATGCCTGCCATTTCAGCTTCTGGTCAATATTCTGCTGAATACTCTGGCAAGTGGAATAAGAAATCAGAAAAGAATGGGTATAAGAATTAAGAGGCTTAGGTAAAACTATCTTTTTTTTTCTGCCATATGATTCACTGTGTACACTGAAAATCCAGAAGACTTTACAAACTCTTAGACTTAATAATAAAGGGAAAAACATAAAAAATATTGTGGAATACAAAATCAAAATAAAAAATCAATAGCATTCTTATTTGTAATTTAAAAGACAACTGGAAAAAGAACCTTCCTCTAAAGCTCTCACTTTATACAAAATTATAAAACATAGAACTGTAAGATATCACACAAAAAAATAGGACAAAATCTTTGGGTTCTAGGACTAGGCAAAAAGTTCTCAGACTTGATACCCAAAGCATGTTCTGTCAAACTTCACAAATTTGACCCCCTCAAAATTAAAAACTATTGCTCTGCCAAAAGCCCACTTGAAGAGGATGAAAAGACAAGCTACAGACTAGACTTATAAACAGATTTTTCTTCCAGACGTCTTAGGTGCAGTGAGGGTATACAGTGCAAGTAACACTTCTTACCTGGCAGTTCTGTCATCCTACAACTTCATTTATGGGGCTGTAACTTTTTGTGTTACATCCTGAGTTTTCATAAATATGTTTGAAAAAGTTTGATGGTAGCAACCACAGTAACATGAGAAACGAGTAATTTCTTAAGCAGAGCACAGAATGTTCTATAAACACTTTAACATCTTAGAAGCTATACATAGGTCAGCATTTCCAAAAAAGGAAAGGAATAATGGTAAATCAGTGACACTAGCTATTTACCTTAACAACTTATTGAAGAAATGAGGGAAATAAAAGGGAAAAAGAAAGAAAAGATCTTGTGACAATATTCTTTAAAAAGTCAAAGTGTTAGGAGGCTCCTGGGTGGCTCAGTCGCCTAAGCATCCAACTGTTGATTTTGGCTCAGGTCATGATCTCCTGGTTGGTGAGCTTGAGCCCCGTGTTGGGCTCTGTGCAGATCCAGGCTGCTTGGGATTTTCTATCTCCCTCTTTCTCTGCCTCTATCAAAATAAATAAACAGTTTAAAAAATTAAAAAAAAATCAATAAAAGGGCAAAGTGTTTCTAAGATTCAGCAGTACAAGAAAAGTAGAAAGTACAACACAAATCATGCAAATGCAAATGAGCAAATCATTAGTTAGAGGTGAAAATAAGTGTGCACGTGTAAAACGGTCTTCATATATTTTTTTGAGTGGTGGAGAGGAATGGAAATTTAGCAGCAAACACGGAAACCTGAGTTTTCTTCTCAATTTAACTGTTGGAGGGCCAAATTTATTCCTTCATCTCTCAAATTCATTTTCCCAGTTTTAAAATGGGGTGCCAGTCCTTGGGGTGCCTCTGAGATCATTTCCAAGTGTGAATCTGTCAGAAGTCCTCCTGCTGGCTGTGGAGGTGAAGTGAGACCCTTCCTCTTCCACCACACTTTGGGACCCTATTGGTTATGCCAGTGACACTGCCAAGGGTAACACAGAGTGACACCCAAATAAGATCCTGGAATCCAATTGGCTTTGCTTTTCTCATTTCCAGAGTGCTATGTTCTAACAAATTTAAAAGTTCTTCAATTTATAAATTCCACCCCTGAAGCAAACTGAATCAAAGTACTTGTGGCATTTGAATCTCTGTACCTTGGGAATGATTTATTGTGTTTGAATTTTCATTGTGTTTCTATTGGGGGGAAATAGGCTTCTGGGTAGAGTAAACATTTCCACAGTGTGAAAATATGCTCCAGGCAGCCCTGAGCACGTGCCAAGAAATTCTAATATTGCTTGAAAATTATTACTGCTCCATTAAGGATGCCTGAATTTCTGAATATTCAATATAACCACGTGATTAATTTATACCTCCTCAACTCTAGATGACTGCTTTCCAAATGCTCTTTAATTTCGGTACATTTACAAAATAATTAAAATGCAATTTAGCAGGTTTTAAGAGTGTTTGCAATAGATGTTCATAAATGTTTCAGGTAGCACTACTTTCTGGGTTTTTCCTAATAGTGTCTTCCTCCCCTCCAATCCTTTTAATTCAACACTTAACAGGTATAGCAATTCTCATAAATAAACATGTGAATTGATTGAAAGAAGTGATTAAATGGCATTCAGAGGTTAGTGCTCTGGCATTTATTTCCTAGAAAGTCTGTTAAATGGTTTCAATTAAAAAGAAAGGAGGGGAACCTCACAACTGTGAAACAAGGGTCTTTGAATTAGTGTTATGTTAGAGACGGGCTCTCTTAGAAGGGGTAGCAGTTGTACTGGAAGCAGAGGGGACAGAAAAAGAAGAAAAGCATTGAGTCACACCGCTTAGAATCCCTTGTCTGTAGAAAAGACCTTTCCATCTGGTTAAGTGAAGATGAATGAATGAAGAATCACAGTGTTCTTATTTAATCAACTTAATCACCTTGAAAAATGGAGGTAGTTATTCTGCCTACCAGGCATGAAGGGCCTAAGGGATATGTGCCAAGTTGTTGCAACACCTTGATAATCAAGTTGTACATTTTGCCATAGATCCAGACTAACAACGTATGCCCCTAACATACTTACGTTACTTCGAAATTACTCTGAATTGGCATCATTACTAAAACTTGAGAAAGGAAAAAGATGACCTAGAAACAAGTCTTACTGTTTTTAATGTTTTCAAGTATCTTCTAGAATCTGACAGACAAGGAGGGTATCTATGTGTCATGTGATCCAGGCCCTGGGCCTAACTGAGGATTTAAACCTGAGTTCTAACTTCCTGGGATGAAATGTTTATTCTATTTTGTTTTTTTAAAGTAATAGCTGTGCCCAACGTGGGGCTCAAACTCACGACCCCGAGATCAAGAGTCAGTTGCTCTCCAGACTGAGACAGCCAGGGGCCCCTGAAATGTTTTTTTTTAAATACCAGTGACAACAACAGCAATGATGTGAATAACAACAACAAATTGATGAGGGTGTTAAATATTCATCAGTGGGTTTTACTCATTGTTTTTCTTTAATTCATACTCATTTCTCTGAACTGGATACTATTGTTATACCACATTAGACTTGGGAAGTAGCTTGCATAATTTAAGTATTTTTCCCAGGGTCCCTTGGTTAGATGAAGTAGAACCCTGAGGAATGCACACACAGGACCTGTGCCTCCAGAACCATCTGCACTTCATTATTACCCAGGAATGGCTAGGACAACAGGACATTGTATTCCTTCTCTCTTATTTCCAAAACCATGAGTTAACTTAAATCTGGTTTCTATTCTCTGTGAAGACAGTAAAGTATCAGAATCATTTTGAAATGATCCTTATACAGGAAATCCTTCCCACTTTGAGGGAGATGAAGTAAATACATGCATTTTACTATACCTGAATTTACAAAGTTATGTCCTTTTATAAACATCATATATTTTATCAAACTCTGTTTTTTCTTAAAAATATTTTATTGGTTATCCCTTCCAAAATACTAGGACCACATGAATAATATACACATGAAGAAGAAAAATACACTTTGCATGTAAATTTTATAGGAAAATTTTCTGAATTGTTTACAAAACAGTGTTGACGAAAATAGAATAATCTAGCATTTTTGTTTAACAGTGTCTAAATATTATAAGAAAAAAATTTTAACAAAAATTCTCACTGTAGGACTCAAGTGACAACCAGGAATGGAAATATTTACTCAACTGCTTCTTTGATATTGAATAAAAAATACAAATTCTCTGTGACAATGCATTTTCTATAATTGTGTTTTTGCTAGCACTTAAATATAAGGAAGATTACAGACATATCCAGAATCTAAGAGTATATGGGTGCACCTTGAAAAATCACGTGCTTTGCCATTCTTAAAGGAAATGCTGTGGATTTTAAGCACAGTACTAAGTACATTTTAATTTTAAAAATGTTCATTTTGAGACAGTGTAGCAATTTCAGCTGCAGTTAACCCACTGGAGTTATTGCATAGACACAAATTGATGGACTGATGGGCAGACAAGATGGGAATTCCTATGTCTGCCAAGGTTTATTTGCCTGTTTGCAACATATCAGGTTTCTGAATGGGGATTAAAGCTAGAATATTTTGCAAGAATTACACATATTAATAACTATGTTTAAAAAGTCTTCAGTTGAATTCTGTCAATAGTATGGGTCAATTTCCACAAAAGTTTAATTTTTTTCATATTTCCAAGCCATAATAAATAGTTGAGCACGTTAGAGTATAGGACTGCAAGCTGCCTTAGGACAAGAATTTGTCTGTGTCACAGTGCAGGCTAAACAAATGTCACTACATTAATATCAGTTATAATTATGAAACAATCCACATGTGAACTGACTCTAGTGTTATTTGTTTTATTTATTTGCAAAAGTATTTAGTTGTTTTTTTTTTATTTTTAAATATCAGAGCAACCAAAATCTAGACTATGCATCTATTAGTGTGCTGGGACTGTCGTAACAAAATACCACAGACTGGGTGGTGCAGCCAAAGGTTTATTTTCTCTCAATCCAGATGCTAAAGGTCTAAGATCAAGGTGCTGTCAGGATGGTTTCAGCTGAGGTCTCTTCCTGGATTGTATATGACCATTTTTTCATTGTATGCTTACATGGCCTCTCCTGTGCACATAAGAACAGAGAGAGATCTCTGGTGTCTCTTCTTCTTCTTATAAGGGTGCTGGTCCTATCAGATGAAGGCCCACCCTTATGATCTCATTTAAACTTTATAACCTCCTGGGGGGCCTGGGGGGCTCAGTCGGTTGAGTGTCCAACTTCGGCTCAGGTCATGATCTCACAGCTGGCGAGTTTGAGCCCCGCGTCGGGCTCTGTGCTGACAGCTCTGAGCCTGGAGTCTGCTTCAGATTCTGTGTCCCCCTCTCTCTCTGTCCCTAACCCACTCTCATTCTGTCTCTCTCAAAAATAAATAAACATTAAAAAGAAAATTTAAACTTTATAACCTCCTTACAGGCCCTATCTGCAAATATAGTCACATTAGGGATTAAGACTTCAACATAAGAATTTTAATAGAACACAATTCAGTCCATAACAAAATATAGGAAACCATATTTGCTTTTAAGCATCTTCAGGGGTGATAGTGGTTGTAAACCACTGACTTGAAGAATATTCAACCAGGAAAATATTTCAAGCAACAATTCAAAAGATGGTCAATAGCCAGATCTTCAATCAAAAAAAGCGGCAGGGCACCTGGGTGACTCAGTTGGTTGAGCGTCCAACTTCGGCTCAGGTCATGATCTCATGGTTCGTGGTTCAAGCTTTGCGTCAGGGTCTATGCTGACAGCTCAGAGCCTGGAGCCTACTTCAGATTCTGTGTCTCCATCTCTCTCTCTGCCCCTCCTCTACTCACACTCTGTCTCTCTCTCAAACATAAATAAACATTAAAAGAAAAAAAAAGCAAACCTATAGGAGATACAATAATAGGAAGTAGTTTTAAACTGTAAGGATTGTAGTAAAATGGCTGAATTCTATTATCTAAAATGCTTTGCGTGGGGGTGGGGGGCAGAATATAAAACCTCAGCTCCAGAGGTACTAGTCTAATGGAAGTGTAACTAGAGAAATTAGGGCAGACTCATTTTTTTTTAGGATTGAGATGGAATCTCACTCAGGGGATCATGCAAGAACTGAAGGTAAAAATAGGGCGAGAGTGAAGCTGATTTAGACCAAAGCAGGTAAGTTTTAGGTTGGGAGAAGTACAAGTACAGTATCACAAATTCTTGTGATACTTGGCATTCTATATTCTTGGCATATTATTTCATGTAGTTCATACAACTCCATAAAGTTATCACTTATGTACTGTAGATAATATCTGTGTTCAGATAAGATAAGAAAGTAACCCAAAGGGCATACATGCAGTAAGTCAGCAAAGGTAAGGAGCAAACCTTGTTTTCTCTCTGTTAAATTTCAGGATCTTTGTACACTACAAATAGGGTTTTCTATATTAAATGCAAGCAGAAAGACAAAGAAGGTCTTACAAATATGCCCTACCCCTCAAGAAAAGTAGTCAAATAACCATTTTGTGTACTAGTTAAATGAAGGAGAAAATATATTCTGGAATAAATTTAGTGGTTAATAAAATACCCAACCCCAGTAGTTAGATAAATATAAATGCATAAAGGGAAGAAAATCATTACACATAAGAGGTAGACCTAAAAAGAAAACCCATTAATAAAGAAAGAGAGTGCAGTTGACCCTAGAACAAAGTGGGGATTAGGGGCTCCAATGCCCCCCATGCAGTCAAAATTATACATATAACTTTTGACTCCCCGAACACCTGACTACTAATAGCCTACTGATGACCCAAACTGGTAACTACTGTCAGCCTACTGATAGCATAAACAATTGATTGACACATATTTTATTTATTAGATGTATGATATACTATATTCTTATAATAAAGTAAGCTAGAGCAGATAAAATGTTACTAAGAAAATTATAAAGAAGAAAAAGTACATTCACAGTACGGTATGTGTATTTTTTGAAAAAAAATCCATGTGGATAAATTGCTAGTAGTGCTATTGCTGGGTCATAGGGTAGTTCTATTTTTAATTTTTTGAGGAAGTCTCCACACTGTTTTCCAGAGTGGCTGCACCAGTTTACATTCCCACCAACAGTGCAAGAAGGTTCCCGTTTCTCCACATCCTTACCAGCATCTGTTGTTTCCTGAGTTGTTAATTTTGACTGGTGTGAGGTGGTATCTCAATGTGGTTTTGATTTGTATTTCCCTGATGATGAGTGATTTTGGGTGCTGATTCATAGGGGCACATGTACCCCAATGTTTATAGCAGCACTTTCAACAATAGCCAATTATGGAAAGAGTCTAAATGTCCATCAACTGACGAATGGATAAAGAAGAGGTGGTTTATATATACGATGGAATACTACTTGGCGATGAGAAAGAATGAAATCCTGCCATTTGCAACAATGTGAATGGAACTGGAGGGTATTATGCTAAGTGAAATAAGTCAACCAGAGAAAGACAGATATCGTATGTTTTCAATCCTATTTGGAACTTGAGAAACTTAACAGAAGACCATGGAGGAAGGGAAGGGGAAAAAGTAGTTTCAGAGAGGGAGGCAAACCATAAGATACTCTTAAATACAGAGAGCAAACTGAGGGCTGATTGGGGTGGGGTGCAGAGGAGAGGGGAAAATGGGTGATGGGCATTGAAGAGGACACTTGTTGGGATGAGCACTGGGTGTCATATGTAAGCAATGAATCATGGGAATCTACTCCCCAAACCAAGATCATATTGTATACACTCTATATTAGCCAACTAGACAATAAACTATATTAAAAAACTATTAATAAAATAATGAAAAGCAAGCAAGCAAGAAAGAAAAAAAAATCCATGTGTAAGTGGACACATGCAGTTCAAACCCATATTGTTCAAAGGTCAACCATACAAGGAAGAGACAAAGGTGGAGTAAGCAAAATAAATAAAGAAAGATAGGAACGCAGGATGAGGTTCAGTTACACAGTTTCCTTTAGTACTTAGTACATGCCTGAAGGTAGCACCTTAAAGTGTGACTGGAAGTTATCTGAGTAAAAGATCACTCAACCATCAAGCCCCAGAGAATAGCACATGCAAACAAGCACTTAACAAATAACTGTTTTCGGATATTGATAATGATATATCAAAGCTATAATCTGCTGTCTTACAAATGGATATAATGAAATTCTTGGAATTTTAACAAATGGACAAAGCAAGAGACTGAACTAACAGAAGGGAAATTTTCCAGATAGTTTCATGTCAATACCACTTAGGTTCATAAATTAGTACTTTGAGAAAGCTGAGTATACTTTTGTAAATTCTAAGTCATGTATAGAGACTGGAGTGAGCCCAGTATACATTGCATACATTTAACCTGCCCACTAAGAAAAAACTGATTTTGAATGCCAGTTATTTTTCTTTTAAATATGACAACATATATTATTAGAAAAGCTGGCTTTATGATGTACCTTTCACTGTCATCCTAGTTTGCTGTAAGTCACAAAATAAAACACTTAAATAAATTTACTTAGAAAAAATAAAAAACCTGCTTGTGCTATGGTTTTTTATTCTCTTTTTCCTGATTATAATAGTATAGAAGCTCATTGTAAACATTTTTTAAGTTTGTTTGTTTATTTATTTATTTATTTATTTCGAGACAGAGAGCTAGTGTGCAAGCATGGGAGGGTCAGAGAGAGAGGGAGAGGAAGACAATCCTAAGCAGGCTTCACGCTGTCAGCACCAGAGCCAGATGCGGGGCTCAAACCCACAAACCATGAGATCATGACCTGAGCCAACATCAAGAGTCAGACACTTACCTGACTTAGCCACCCAAGTTCCCCTATAAACATTTTAATAATTCAGTCTGTGTAGTACATTAAAGCCTTTTGGAGTCCCTCATCTTGGATATAACTGCTATTATCACTTAAATGTATATTCTTTCAGATGTTTTCCAAACACATGTCAACATACATAGATATATATGAGGACATATATGTATTGTTTAAACAGAGCTTGAATCACACTTATACACAGTCCTGAAATTTGACCTCTTCATTACTAAGATATCTTTGCCATCTTTTGCTGTCAATATATATTGATACACTTCCTTATGGTGGGGGGGGGGGAATCAGTAATTCAGTTTTGCACATGAAAGTCTGAGATGTCTATTAGATATTCAAGTGGGATGTGTAATCCTGGAGCTCAGAAGAGAGAAACACTGAATATGCTTCAGGGCTGGAAATTTTGAGTTTTTCGATCGCTCCAGTTCCCATTGCTATGGAGGTTTCTTACAGCAGACTGGGGAATATGCCTTGCCCTCCTGAAGGCAACACCTGAAGGCTTTGGCATTGATAAAGAAAACTATTTGGTAGGAAAGGAGAGATAATTCCTATTGCAAAGAGAGTCGAGGGTTTTTTTTGTTTGTTTTTGTTTTTTTCTTTTGTTTTCTGTGTGTGTGTGTGTGTTGTTGTTGTTGTTGTTATTGTTGTTGCTATTGTTGTTTTTAATAACTGCTCACTGTTGGGGCGCCTGGGTGGCTCAGTTGGTTGAGCATCCGACTTTGGCTCAGGTCATGATCTCAGGCTTTGTGCTGGCAACTCAGAGCCTGGAGCCTGCTTCAAATTCTGTGTCTCCCTCTATCTCTGCCCCTCAGGCTCTGTCTCTCTCTCTGTCAAAAATAAATAAACATATTCTCCAAGATGCAGTAAGATTCATTCCTGATTTCTACTGAGCTATCCAGGATAAAAGGCCTCAGTCAGCCAGAGGTGTCATCCATGTGGCACCTCCTTTGGAATATCTCTTAAGCTATAAGTCTTTTCTGCCTATCCAGACCTTCATGCTCAAGATTCTTCAACTGCCATATGTGGAAACAAGATCCAAACTATGTTTGTTTGTTTGTTTGTTTGTTTGTTTTAATTCCAAATGCCATGAACTTTCCATTACACAGAGCTTTCTCTTTTCTTTGTAGCTCTTTTAAATTTTATAATGGTAGAGAAAAATAAATTAAATTGAATAAAATCAGTTGTCTAATGGATCTAGAGAAGATGAGTTAATGAATCTGCTAGATTGCCAGGGGGTAACACCTTTGCAAGTGGTCAGCGTGACAATTTTTCTTACATTCTGAACTATCCATATAGCCTAAACACCCCAAAAACAATTATGGTGCCTGGGAATGAACCTTTTTACTGGCCATAGTGTAAGCAAAGACTTTTTTTAGGTGTGGCATAAATGAATATATCATTGTTTAAAATGACTAAAGAAGGCATCAAGAATATGGGGGCTTTGGGGGGCTGGGGGCTATAAAATTCCTCAGTTAAAACTAGAAGGTCATCTTCACAAGTTTAGGATGTTGCTCCATTAATCATTCATTAGCACTTATTCATACAATTGAACATGTTGAGTATAAGATAATACAACTAACAAATGAAGAAACTGAACCTCCAAGTTATGACTTGCCTGAAATAGGTTTCTTAGTAAAGTGTGGAGAAGTTCAAACTAAGTCCCAGTTTTCTTGAATGGAAGATAGAAAATTATAATTACTTGAGGTGGAGCATTGCTGTCATAATCACATATAACTATGACATATAGATGAAACACCTTGAAATCTGTTCATTTTTACTCATATTGTATTGTTATCATTGACGAGAGGAGTTTGTCCACTCTTCAACCGCTGAAGCTGGGTTGCTACACCTACAGATATAACAGAAAAAAAAAAACAAACTGGAATTATCCTTGCTTAAGAATAATTCCTTTTCAGTTAGAAGGTAGGAAGAATACTATTTAGTTGTTGTCATCACTGATTTTGGATGCTAGTTAATTGCAACAAATGGCTATTCCCACCCCACCCCCTCCCAAGAAAATCTGCCTCTATTCTGCTACTAACCTGAAGAATTAAGATTAGAAAGTATATAGATCATTAAAAAAATATGTGATACATGATACAGGAGTAAGTGAAATGGAAACCCATACTGGGTCAATATATAAAGAATCTCAAAATTAAGTTATGCCATTTCCCCCTAATATTAGAATTAGGGGAAACTCAGAATTAAGAGTTTCCCAATGCAGATTGTATTTTAGATGCTCAGAGTAGCAATCGTTAGTTTAAGGTCAAAAAAGGAGGCATGTTCGGTGGGAGACAAAAAGCCTTCCATTTCTACTGAATATTCATTTATAATTTCTCATTATAACTTGACCTATTTCTAAAATAAATGAAGTGGCTTCCAATTCAGTGTGTTACTGGTCATGAATTAAGACCTTAACAAGGCAGACATTCATCTTACCAAAACCTAGAAAAGTTTTATGATTTTATAAACACTGTGTAGCAAATTTGCTGACAGCTTTCTTAACCCCTGCTTGTCTAAGCCCTTAAATGTCAGTAAAGATTAAACCAAGGCTGCTGAGGAACATTTTTATTTACTTTTTTGCCTTTGGCCCTACCTGAAAGTCATTTCTGTGTCTTGAGAGTCTCCTTTGTTGCATGAAAAACGTCTCATTTTTTCCCCTTAGCTTATGCTTTCTAGACTGTTTCTAGTAATGTTTTTTAAACATCAGATAATTTGCTGAATATGTGTGGCCCAATTATTATAGCTGCTTAAATTTTTAACTAATACAGTGATTCTCTTGCTTCTTCCACCATTAAGCTGCTTTTTATTTGTTCATTACAGTATTCTAAGTCCCCCTGACATTGTCCCACATCTAGTTAAATGATTTGGTTTTTCATCTCCACTAACTTGAATACTTCACTGCACTTGTTCTGGTCTTCAAGGTGTCCTTGTATGCGCATGACATTTCCTCTCCATGTAATGGCTTCCTGCGTCCTCCTCCAAGCCATTGTTCCTTTCCTGACTTCCCTATGAAGATCTTCTAATTTCATGTGTGCTTCTAACACATCCTTCCATCAGTACACCCTGCTTCTTTCCTTCTTTCTCATTTCTTAATCCCATTTCCCAGCTAAATTATAAGCTGATTTAGGGTACTGACTATGATGTATTTATTGTTTATACAGTGACTGTTTTTACTATCTGGCACATATTAGGTACGTAATAAATATGTGAAAAATTATTTCTAGTTCTCCATTTTTGTGATGGAAGTAAGATTTTTTTTTTTTTTAGGAAAAATGTAGTGGAAAAAAATAGCAGCAAAAGAACAGTGAGACTAGAAACAGATGAAAGAACACTTTTCAAACAACCACATTAGAACTATGCCAATGTAAGCATGGCACAGTAGGGGCTTATTTTTTTATCTTCCCAGTTTAGAAGCCTTATGTGAGCACTGGTTACTTCTACACTTTTTTTGGAGTAGGCCTCTTGTGAAGCATTATGCCACACTATGTCTTATATACCATGACAAGTGGCATTTTTTCCCTTATGTTGTTATATTTTGGACAGAGCAATATATCTAAATTAAAATTTCTAGGGGAAAGGGGAAGGCTAAATAGAAATCCAACACAATGTTTTAAATGATAAAAAAATACTACACAGACTAAATATATAAGTGTATGGGAAAATATAGATAAGTAATGGAGAACCTTTTTTTTTTAAACTATTCTGACCATTTTCTGCTTTTGAGGTTGAGTTATTAAGAAAATAAACTTTTCCCTAAAAACATGTTTTGAAATATAATTGTTAAAATCAGAATAAATTACTGGACTGTATGCATTATTGATCCGTCCTTCAATGAGTTTTATCTGTTGTTTGGAGTCTTATCCAATTCTTCACTTTTGGAGCTTGAAATCCAGAGAGGAAGTAAGAGAACCCTGTAATAAATTTCAGGAGAACTCCAAAATTACATGCCCACCTAGGCCACCTTCTTTTGTTCTCTGCCTGTCCTAATGTCATATATATTGGTTAATATTTTTTTTAGTTTTATTTATTTTTTTTTTTAATTTACATCCTCAATGGGGAAAAACTGAGTGCTTTCTCCCTAAGGTCAGGAACAAGACATGGATGTCCACTCTCACCACTGTTATTCAACATAGAATTGGAAGTCTTAGCGTCTGAAGACAACACAAAGAAATAAAAGGCATCCAATCAGCCAGGAGGAGGTCAAACCTTCACTCTTCTCAAATGACATGATATTCTGTATGGAAAACCCAAAAGATTCCACCAAAACTGCTAGAATTGATTCATGAATTCAGCAAAGTTGCGGGATATAAAATCAATGCACAGAAGTCGGTTGCATTCCTATACACCAACAATGAAGCAACAGAAAGAGAAATCAAGGAATCGATCCCATTTACAGTTGCACCAAAACCCATAAAATACCTAGGAATAAATCTAACCAAAGAGGTAATATTTCTGATTTTTATTTTTATTGTGGTGTTTTTTCCTTTCTGTTTTCTTTCCCAATCTACTACATCACAGGGTTCCCATGATTCCTCCCATTTGTGATGACCATTCTGCCCTACACCCAGGGAAGATGTGGCAGGTCGCTGATGGGAGTGTTCTTATGGAAGAACTTTATTAACTCTTTCTTAATCTATTCCTTACTGATACTAAACGATCTCCAGGTTCAAAGCATAATGTCTAACATTCAATTATCTTATAGAAAGGCAAATATTAATCTATTTTTATATGGCACTTGTTTTACTTTCTTTTTGAGAAATGGACTTAAAAACAATCAGACTAATTTATTGAACATTTTCTCTCCTAAGTTCTGTTCCCATAAATATAACAGCAATTATGAAAGAAGTCTTTTGGCTTTAAATAGAAATATAATGTACTCCCATATGCCATCACCCTAGAGGTGATGCCGGGTGAACCATTATACATGATACATAAAGTGTGTTCCAGATGGAAACACCAAGGGGCTTTTTAAAAACTACACATTCCGCAATATGTTGATTTCAGGATTTCCCTCATCAGTTATGGTGACAACTTTTAAAATAGGTATTTTATGGAACTCTTAATTTTGTATGTACATTTAATGTATTCTTATAACGTATTTATGAACTACTGTGTTGATTGGCTCATTTTGGAAACTTACAAAATTTATCATCAGGGCTGCTTAGAAGTGACTTTAATGGACCCACTGTAATACAGAAGGTGTTTCCTTCCATATTGGTTAACAATAACAGCCTGTTGTTTGAGTCAAATTTGTAAAAATTACACCTTAATATGCAAATCCATTTTTTCATTACTGATGCAGAGCAAAGAAAGCCAACAGGATAGCAAACACTAACATTTTGCCTTTAAGTGCTCACAGACATAAAATAAATGAGGCGTAGCTATTGATTGTCTTTGGCCTACATTATCTGCACAGAAACTATTAAGGAGGCTTTTCCAGCTTCCTTTCATGCCTCATTTTCTCATACTATCTAATGAAGAGCTTCACTTAAACTATAATGTGCTATTCTCCCAAAAGTACATTTTTATGGCCCTAAAAAGCAATACTTGTGTATCAAGGACCGTTTTTACTGCTACATTTATTGGCTTGTTGCACTGTACAAAATTATAAAATATTCTAGAGCTGGGTGGTGCTATAAGTTCTCTTAATTAATTTCTGATTTTAAAGTTTATTTTGTCAATCCAAACCTGCTGAATAACAGACATCACCGGACTATCCACACAATTGTGAGATACCCTCCTAAGCCCTCTGAAAATAGGTATTTTATAATTTATCATTAAATATACGTTTAAAAAAGGTTTGTTGTGAGGTTCAAGTGATTTGCCATTTGTAAACAATTTTTTTTGAACATACTGAGGTTAGTTAGCATACCTCTCAGAGACTAATGGATGAACATTTAGATGGAAAACTTGGAATTTCATTAGGAAGATCTAGGCTGGAAATAATGGTATTCTTCAGTTGTTGAAACCAAAGGAATGAATGAGATAATTTGGAAAGATGGTGTGGCAAGAGAGAAGAAAAGTAGAATACTGAAAGTATTGATATTTGAGTGGAGAATAAACAAGTACCTGTGAGATCAGGTAGGTGGAGAAGGATACAGCCAGTAGAGGGTTGTGTCACGGTAGATCTAAGAAGGAAAAACATGGAAAGGAATGGAAGATGCCACAAGAATGATTTTTTTTTTCTCTTCTCTCTCTCATCTTGAGATTTGGAGACCAAAGTTAAGGATGTGTACGATCAGCCTGCCCCTCTTTCCTTCCCTATCTCCTTTCCTTGCTCTCTCCCTGTCTCCCTCCCTGTCTCCTTCCCTCTCTCACCTTCTCCTTCCTTCCTTCCTTCCTACCTTCCTTCCTTCCTTCCTTCCTTCCCCTTTCTCTCTTTCTGTTTCTGCCAATTGACCAGAAAACTTGTATCTCATTTTTACTTGCATCGCCAGGCTTACTCACAAGTTTGTATGTTTATTGGCAATTTGCTTTTCTTCTGTAAGTTTTCATGCATTCTAAATCTGTAGAGAAATAGATAAAAGATATGGATTGTAAAACAGGCTATTAACTATAAATTTCTGGTAAATAAACTTATCAAGTATCAGCTACTAAGAATATCAACTATGTATAGGGTGTGATGGGTTTGTGTGTTTCTTAGTTATGCTGCTTGCAAACACTGCATAAGTAGACAGTTGGATTTTCTTTGCTTTGCTTTTCCTCCCCAAAATTGATAGTCTTTGGCTTTTAAACTTAACAAATTCGCATTCACCTTACAGTGATCACTATTTCTAGACTTATTTTTAGTCCTTTAGCTTAGATTTTCTTTTTCTTGCTATGCTTCCTTTTAATTTTTCTTTTTCCACTGGGCTTTGTTGGATTAACGGAGTGTTTTTTGCTCTGTTTATTTTTATGGGTTCACAATTTATTCATCCTATTTCCACTCTTTAGTGGTGGCGATTCTGAAAATTTTGCTAAACTTTGAAAAGTTTTATTTTTCTACCAGCATCTGGAATTATTTAGCATCTATATCCACATTCAAACAAATCAGGGAACTCAGCATGCTTTCTCTTTCACCTGCCCCTGCTGTATCCTTAGTTGAAATAAATACTTCCTGATTGCTAACAATTTGTGTATGATGCTTCAAGTATATTTTCCTACAAGTATAGTGATGACAGATTTGCTCACCAGTGTTGCTTGATTCTTACACTTTTGTGTATTTTGGAGAAATTTTTCATTTTTCTAGAATATATCCTTTGGAACTGTTTTCAGTTGGTAACTAGAATATTTGAGCATATTTTAATTTTGCTCTATTATTTACATACTCTTTTGCTGGGCTTGGGATCAAGATTTTTTTAAGACCTTGCATTATTATCTTTGATCTTCCACTATTAACTTCTAAAATAACATATACTACTCTGATTCTCATTTCTTTGGATATAACCTGCTTTTGTTCTCTTGTAATTTGCTTTCTGAAATATGGCCACATTTCTCTTTTTCTTATCTTTTCTGCACAGTCCTCAGTGACTTCCTTTCAATTTGCAGTCATCTAATAATATACTTTTTTAATTTGGGGGATCTTATATGTCTTCTATTTTTCATAAAAGATGTTCACCTCATGACCTCTGCAATAAATCCTAGAAATTCTATTAAATGAATGTTGGGATGTTCTGCCTCTTAATCCTTCTGTTTTACTCTTCATTTATTTATTTTATTGTAGTGCATTCTGAGACAATGGTTTGCCTCAATCTTTCAACCAATTTGACTTCAATTCAATTCAATTTGACTCCAATCATCTAGTCATCTCACTTAAAAAATTAGTAGCTATTTATTTTTATTTTCTTCAGAAACTATGTTTTAAAATTTGTATTTATGGATATGATAGTATCTTTAATCTTGAGGATCCTAATAAAACTGATAGCGTTGGTTTTTCCTCAAATATCTGGGCATTCATAGGTTTCTGTAGAGAAACAAAGGTTGTTATTATAGGGGAATGCATTCAAGTAATAGAGAGGAAGACACAATGTGTAATAAGATGAGATGTGTGGGTTGTGGGTTTTCTTGGTGTGGAGGTCCCCATCTTCACATGAATCCACACGTTACTTGAGGCACAACTGTGCTTCTCAAATTTAGCTCTAACCATGATAATATTCCATCCAAAACAACCATGTGGTGGCTCCATTCAGGGTTTCATCCTGGTACTATAAGAGTAAGGATGGTGTAAGAAGAAAATAGGAAGAGGTGGAGATGGCTCCTGAGGGGTTAGCATAGAAGACAGAGAATGCTACTTGAAGGGAAAAGCAATACCAAGAAAAGTCTCTGTCCTCACCATTTACCTTCTAGTCTGGGATCATTTTCATTTCCTGTCAACAAAAAGAAGTTTCTAGAAGATGACATACTTCATGTCACTTCTGTGGTTGTACAGCTATAGCATCCAGTGGGGGTATAGAGAGTTATCCACTATTCTCTGATCAATCTAGAAAAGCTTCATGAAGGAGGATTGTAGGAGAGAGACATTTTACCAGCATCTGTAGAAGTACCCCATCTGTAACATGGTGGCTCTTCAGTGAGAATGGGATGAAAGCATGCCATTTGTTTAACATCTAATTTGGCTATGTACTGTGTGTGCGCTAGGTACTTTTATGTATGTTTTACCATTTACTTTTCAGAAATGTATCCTCGTCACTTTATACTTGAAGAAAACCAGGATTAGTAAGTTAAGTAATTTATCCAAAGTCATTCAATTAGTAAATGATAAGTCTGGATTTGAACCCATTATGTCAAAATAAAGTATAGGTCATTGTTACCAGCCATTTTAATTGAATTCATTGCAGTGGAAAAAAAAAAGTTTGCCTCATTTGCTTATGAGCAAAAGCCACGGGAAACATCTTGATCATTAACTGGCAGACTTTCCCAACAAGTATGATCACCCAGGACTTTATCAGGTATATTTCATCTACACTTGAAAAATAAGATGAAAATGATATTCAGAATCTTCAGGTAGAACTGACTGAGATCTTTCTACTTACTGATTCTTCATGTTCTACTTCAGTGCTTTAGAAAGCAAGCAGGCCATCTGTCTTGCACACCAAGGCAACAAAAATGACATTCTCAGTTCCTCCTCTGCATTTCCAACTTCCTTCATATTTCTTGTCTATTGCTTAGAAAAGAAGGTGACAATTATAGCAGTTCTAAAATGTTGGAGGAGAGGGGCGCCTGGGTGGTGCAGTCGGTTGGGCGTCCGACTTCAGCCAGGTCACGATCTCGCGGTCCGTGAGTTCGAGCCCCGCGTCGGGCTCTGGGCTGATGGCTCAGAGCCTGGAGCCTGTTTCCGATTCTGTGTCTCCCTCTCTCTCTGCCCCTCCCCCGTTCATGCTCTGTCTCTCTCTGTCCCAAAAATAAATCAACGTTGAAAAAAAAAAAATTTTTAAATGTTGGAGGAGAGCATCTTCTCATCAGGATATGGTTGAATGAGCCTAAGTCCTTCTGTGAAAGGTACACACAAACATTATTGATATAGGTTAATTCCATATAGGTTAGTTTTCTTTCTGAGATTTAAAGACAAAAAGAAAAAGAAAAAAAACCCAGGACCCAAAAAACAAAAAACTGCAGAAGTCTTTAGGTAAAAACTGTTAGTCCTGGGATCTTTGGGTATTCTTCAATGTTTACCATAATCTCTACCCTAGATCAGTATTATTTTTATCCAGTCATTGTTATATACCTGTATGCTCTTATATCCCGCATGTATTACACACTCATTGACCAGGTTAGCCTAATTATCTATTAATATTCATTCTAAACCAAATACTCAGTGAATCTATAATTCTAGGATTTAATAGATTTTTTGTCATGTATTTATTGACTGAGTAATTTTTTTTCAAATAAGTCATATATAAACTATATGTATTATTGACTTTTCTTACTCTGAAATAGCTAGGGAAGAATTGGAGAGGGAGTAGAGGATAGATAACTACATTTACCAATATATCACCAAAAATGTATTATTGTATCTTCATTAGATGGCTATAATGCTCAGCTGGATGGCTACCAAATATCCATCCACACTTGTCTTCTTTACTAACAGAACCCCAGTATTTGTTTTGGAAGTAATGTGCCAACTATAAATACTTCCCTGGATCCTCTGACAATGAAAGTGGGCCATGTGTTGCATTCTGTTGAAAGAAATGTAGGTGGAAATGCAAACAAGGAGATTTTTTCCAGAATAAAAAGGACTTCATAAATAGAAGTCCTTTGTCCTTTTTCCTTTGATAATTCCCTCTGACTATTTAAAAATGCAAATCATTGCCTGGAGATACTTTAGAACAAAGATACAGACGAAAGACTATGGATCAGGAAGACAGGGGATTGTTGTATCCTGAAAGACATACATCTTTGAGCATCACAACCAGCTCAGGAATTAAAGCATCACAATCAGCCCTCTCTGATGAGTTATTTGGGTTTTCTAGTATTTGTAAGTAGACCAATACAGTGGGTTAATACTTATGTAAATTCACAAAACCAGGCAAGCGACAATTATTTTTAGGATAATTATTCAATGTTGAGGTTATCCAGCACTTGTTTCTCTTAGGGGTCCTTTGAAGTTTAGCACATATTTTCTTTTTTTTTTTCTCCAGGTCAGGTGGAGGACCTTTCCAAATGTTCTATGTGGTAGCAACATTTAACAGTCCCTCTAGGTGCTGCTTAGAATTCAGAGACTTTGTGTATTGATGATTAGTTCACACCATTCCGTGCATCTTCTCCAATGGAGGGAATAATTAACAGCTGTCAGGAATTAATAGAACTTTGGAAGAGGCCCAAAATTATTTTCAAAGCTTTACTTTTAAAGAAAACAACAAAATTGGGCTTGACAGGAGTGTATGGTGTTTTATTGTAACCTGAAGCTACATTATGCATCTCCAGATTGCCAATAGCATATCCTTCATTACAACTGTGACAGCATTTATATGATACCCTGACTTTGCAGTAATTTTGGATTCTTTTTAAAACTGTGCTTTAGGCTAGCAGAAAGCTTTCAAGTTCTCAGCATATGAGTTAATGCTGTATGTTGCTGTTAATACTTTATTTGTTTGGCATAGGTTTCCCTCAAGGCACAAGAACTGGGGGATTGGATAGTTCAGGCAGATTGATCAGATATTGTTCCCTTATCCCACTTATTCTCACTGTCACGTGCAAGGCACATACATAACTTAGCTCTGTGTAGGAAATTCTTGTCCATACTGGTTTTCACCAAAGTCATAGCAGAGGGGGCTGAAACTGAAACTTTGAAAACTGATGTAAAGTTGTTTTCAAAGATATTATTTACAACATCGCTAATTGGCCTCAGTATCATGATGTACATGAGAAATTTTCCATTGGACTTAGCACCAGAAAAATCAATATCCTCCTAGTGATTGATATATTTGCTTATGTGCCAACAATAAGGAGTGACCTTTTCTCTCCAGTTTCCCCTCTTTGCTTTAGCTTTTAGGAACACCAAAGCCAAGATTTATGCCTCATCAAAGTAAGTAATTTTAACTCATGGTATGGCAGTAGTCCCTTTCGCTTATTATTATAGTTCTTTTTTTATTATTAAAATGTTTTATTTACTTTTGAGAGAGAGAGTGCAAGTGGGGAAGGGCAAAGAGAGAGGGGGACCGAGTATCTGAAGTGGGCTCTGTGCTGACAGCAGTGAACCTGATGTGGGTCTCAAACTCACAAAATGTGAAATCATGACCTGAGCCAAAGTCAGATGCTCAACTGATTAAGCCACCCACGTGCCCCTTATTTTTATAGTTCTAATCCCCACTTAGATTTTAGTCTTATTTAATCTATTGCACTGCAGGTGCCTGTTCTATAAACTGCCTAAATGTCCTTTGGAACAAAGCAGAGTAAAATAAATCATACCTTAAAAATGAATTATTATTCTTCTAGCTGGTTTAGATATATCACAGTTGCCTAAGAATTGCACAAGTTTTTAATTTGATTCCTAAGGTTTCACCAGATTTCATTTCATTTTAAAGTTAATATGTAAACATGGTTAAACTAAATATGTCAAATAATTTAAGAATGCATAATTGGAGAGGAGTCAAGATGGCAGAGAAGTAGCAGGACCAGAATTTCCCTCATCCCTCAAACACAGCTGTATTGAGACAGAACGCTTGGAATACCCAGGAATACAGGCTGCGGAGGGACATAAAAATCTCTACAGTTGGAAAAAGACAGCTTGGCAGGACAGAGGTGCATGTATGCAGATTGGAGGAGATAAAATGGGCAGTGTAGGCATGCTGGAGGGGACCCCTTATGTGGAGAGACAAAAGGAAGAGAAGAGAGTCTGTCAAAGTGTGGTTTTGTGTTTGAACAAGAGAAAAAACCTCTCTGGATTGTGGACTGGGGAACGAAAAATATGGAGAAAGCCAATTCTACTTTGCCAACAGCCTTAGAGCTAAAGATCAGAGTTTTCAGGGTTGTGCAACTTTCTCTGGACCAGAGATGGCCGTGTGTGTGCACACCTGGAGGTGAGGGAGCCCTAGGGCACGGTAGCGATCTCAGGGGCACACTGGATGACAACAGACCCCTCCCTCGAGTACTGTGGGAAGAGGGTATATTGCCCCTCCAAGGACAAAAGATCCTGCAGGTGCCAGCCAGAGGCCCTTTGTCCCCTGGGTGGACTGGCGTTACCCCAGAACCAAGTCTGTGTGGAGTGGGATCCTTTAAGACAAGGAGTTTTGAATCCCAGCTGAGAGCCTAGGAAGTCCAGGAGACTGTGGAGGACAGGCTGACCTCCCATGCTACTCTGTCAGGACTGTCTGAACAGCATGGTTTGAGACATTTGGTCTGAGAAGGAGAGATTAGGGTGTTGCCATCCCCCCCCATCACCAACACAGTGGGGCTTCTGGGAACAGGACAGTTGTCCCCAGTGGAGGTGGGACACACTTACACCAAACCCTTCCCCTCTGTGCCTGGCAACTGCTTCTCTACTGGAGTGAGACTGACACTTAGTGAACCCAACAGCCTCTCATTCAGATCAGAATGGCCACTAGTTGCAGGCACGAATAGACAACTGTCCTGTGGTTTTGTATGTTAGTCTGATTTTTTTTTTAATTTTTAAGTCTTTAATTGTTTTCTCTTCTTTCCTTCTCATTTATTTTCCCTTCTTTTTCTTTCTGCTCTTTTTTTCCTTCCCCCTTTGGAATCAGCCTCATAGTTTCTGATTTTATTCTTGACCATTTCATTATTATATGTTTTTCTTTCTTTTTTTTCTCTATTCTGGTTGTTTGTTTAATCAGGCATTTTTACTCTATTCTTGTTGCACCTTCTTTGTATCTCCTTTATTTTCCTCTCTCTCTCTTTCTCTCTCTCTGTCTCTGGATTAAGCCTTATAGTTTCACTGATTCTCTGCCTGGTCTTTTTCTTCCCTCCCCTTTCATTCTCTCCTTATAGGGATAAGGTTTCTTCCCTTGTCCTGTTTCTATTTTTTCCAGGGTTACTTCAATGAAAAAATCAAATAACACCTGGTGGAGGGTCCAAACAATCCACCACTACCAGCAATGAGATAAAGAAGCCAAAGACACAACAAAGTGCACATAACACACTGCAAAAACACTTCCTAAAGTGCCACGCCTTGGACAATGTATGAACCCTATTTAATATAGTAGTACACACAAGCACAGGACACATAACAAGCTATCAAGACATGTAAAAGACAGAAAACTAGCCAAAATGATGAAATGGCAGAATTTTCCTCAAAAGAAATTCCAGGAAGAAATGACAGCCGGAGAATTGCTCAAAACAGATATAAACTTTATATCTGAACAAGAATCTAGAATAATAGTCATAAGACTAATGCCTGGGGTTGAAAAAAGCATAGAAGTAAGCATAGAATCTATTGTTGCATAGATCAAGGACCTAAGAAATAGTCATGATGAGTTAAAAAAAATGTTTTAAATGAGATGCAAAATAAACTCAATGCAGTGACAGCAAGGATAGAAGAAACAGAGGTGAGAATAGGTGAAACAGAAGATAAAATTATGGATAATGATGAAGCTGAGAAAAAGAGGTAAAGAAAATTACTAGACCACAAGAGGAGAATTAGAGACCTATGTGATTCAATGAAATGAAATACTATCTGTATCATAGAAGTTCCAGAAGAAAATTAAGAGAAAGGAGTAGAAGGTTTATTTAAACAAATTATGGCTGAGGACTGCCCTAACCTGGGGAAGGAAGCAGACATTCAAGTCCAGGAGGCACAGAGAACTCCCTTCAAAAAAAACAGGCTAGCACCTTGGCATATAAGTGAAACTGGCAAAATACAAAGATAAAGAGAGAATTCTGAAAGCAGCTAGGGACAAACAGGTCTTAACCTAAAAGGGTGGACACATAATAGTAGGCCTGAAACTTGGTAGGCCGGAAAGGAGTGGCAGGAAATACTCAATATGCTGCAGAGGAAAAATATGCAGCCAAGAATCCTTTATCCAGCAAGGCTATCATTCAGAATGGAAGGAGAGATAAAGGCTTTCCCAGACAAATAAAAACTAAAGGAGTTCATGACCACTAAAATAGCCCTGCAGGAGATCCTAAGGGACACTGTGTGAGTGGAATGCTGCAAAGACTACAAAGGACTAGAGACCCCACCACAAGCATGAAATCTACAGATGACACAATGACATTAAATCCATATCTTTCAATAATTATTCTGAATGTAAATGGAGTAAATGTCCCAATCAAAAGACATAGGGTATCAGAATGGATAAAAAATGAGATCCATATGTATGCTGCCTATATGAGACTCATTTTAGACCTGAGGACACCTGCAGATTCAAAGTGAGGGCATGGAGATCCATATATCATGCTACTGGATGTCAAAAAGCAGCCTGAGTAGTTGTAGTTATATCAGACAAACTAGATTTTAAAACAAAGACTGTTAACAAGAGGTGAAAAAGGGCATTATATCATAATTACAGGATCTATCCACCAAGAATAGCTAACAATTGTAAATGTTTATGGCCCCAACTTGAAAACAGAGAAATATATAGATCAATTAATCACAAACATAAATTTATACATGACAATACTGTGATTGTAGGGGACTTTAATACTACACATACAACAATGTACAGATCATCTAGGCAGAAAATCAATAAGGAAACAATTGTTCTGGATGATACATTGGACCAGATGGACTTAACAGATATATTCAGAATTTTTCATCCAAAAACAGCAGAATACACATTTTTCTTGAGTGCACATGAAACTTTCTCCAAAATAGGGTCTCTCTCACATACAGGGTCACAAAGACAGCCCTTAACAAATGTAAAAGGATTGATTTCATACTATGCACATTTTCAGATCACAACACTATGAAACTTGAAATCAACCACAACAAATAATTTGGAAAGCCTCCAAGTACATAGATATTAAAGAAAATGCAACAAAGGCAATCTTAAGAGAAAAATATATTCCAATCCAGGCCTATCTCAAGAAGCAAGAAAGGTCCCAAATACAGAACCTAATCTCACACCTAAAGGAACTCGAAACACAGCAGCAAAGAAATCCCAAATCCATCAGAAGAAGATAAATTGTAAAGAGTAGAGCAGAAATAAACAATATAGATTCAAAAAAAGTAAAACAGATCAGTGAATCTAAGAGCTGTTTTTCTGAAAGAATAAACAAAATTGATAGGCTCCTAGCCCGATTAATCAAAAAGAAATAGAGCAGACCCAAATAGATAAAATCAGGCATGAAAGAGGAGAGATCACAACCAACACCACAGAAATACAAACAATTATCTACCCCCCAAAAACAAGAGCACACTTTACACACTGTATGTTTAGCCAGTTTGACAATAAATTATAAAATAAATAAATATTTTAAAAAAGAATATTATGAAAAATGATATGCCAACAAACTGGCCAATCTGGAAGAAATGGACAAATTCCTAGACACCCACAAACTACCAAAACTCAAAAGGGAAGAAATAGAATATTTGAACAGACCCATAACCTATGAACAAATTTAATTGGTTATCAAAAATCTCCCAACAAATAAGAGTCTTGGGCCAGATGACTTCCCAGGGGAATTCTACCAGCCATTTAAAGCAGAGTTAATAACCTATTCTTAAACTGTAACAAGAAATAGGAATGGAAGTAAAGCTTCCAGACTCATTCTATGAAGCCGCCATTACCTTGATTCCCAAGCCATACAAATACCCCATTAAAGGAAAATTGGAGGCCAGTATCCTTGATGAACATAGATGCAAAAATTCTCAACCAGATACTAGCCAACTGGATCCAACAATACATTAAAAGAATTATTCACCATGATCAAGTGGGATTCATTCCTGGGCAACAGGGCTGGTTCAGTATTTGCAAATCAATCAACATGATACATCACATTGATAGAAGAAAGGATAAGAACCATATGATCCTGTCAATAGATGCAGAAAAAGCACTTGACATAATACAGCATTCTTTCTTAATAAAAACCCTCAGGAAAGTCAGTATAGAAAGAACATAACTTAAGATTTTAAAAGCCATATATGAAAGGCCCACAGATAATATCATCCTCAATAGGGAAAAGTGAGAGCTTTCCCCTAAGGTCAGGAACATGACAGGAAGTCCATTCTCACCACTGTTGTATAGCATAGTGTTGGAAGTCCTAGCCTCAGCAATCAGACAACAAAATGAAATAAAAGGCATCCAAGTTGACAAAGAGGAAGTCCAACTGTCACTTTTCACAGATGACATGATACTGTACACAAAAAACCCAAAAGACTCCACCCAAAACCTGATGGAACTGTTACATGAATTCAGCAAAGTCACAGGATATAAAATCAACGTACAGAAATCGGTTGCATTTCTATACACTAATAATGAAGCAACAGAAAGAGACTTCAAGGAATCAATCCCATTTACAATTGAACCAAGAGCCATTAAATACCTAGGAATAAACATAACCAAAGAGGTAAAAGGTCTGTATGCTTAAAACTATGGAAATCTTATGAAAGAAATTGCAGAAGACACAAAGAATGGAAAAACATTCCATGCTCATGGATTGGAAGAACAAATATTGTTAAAATGTCGATACTACCCAAAGAAATATACACATTAAATGCAATCCCAATCTAACTAGCAACAGCCTTCTTCTCAGAGCGAGAACAAACAATCCTAAAATTTGTATGGAACCACAAAAGACTCCAAATAGCCAAAGTAGTGTTGAAAAAGAAAACCAAAGTTGGAGGCACCACAATCCCAGATGTTAGCCTATACTACAAAGCTGTAATCATGAAGATAGTATGGTATTGGCACAAAAACAGTCATATAGACCAATGGAATAGAATAGAAAACCCAGAAATGGACCCACAAATATATGGCCAACTAATCTTCAACCGAGCAGGGAAGAGTATCCAGTGGAAAAAAGTCCCTTTAGGAAATGGTGCTGAAAGAACTGGATAGCAGTATGCAGAAGAATGAAACTGGACCACTCTCTCACACCATACACAAAAATAAATTAAAAATAGATGAAAGATGTAAATATGAGACAGGAAACCATCAAAATCCTAGAGGAGAAAACAGGCAACAACCTCTTTGACCTTGGCTTCAGCAACTTCTTACTTCACATGTCTCCAAAGGCAAGGGAAATAAAAGCAAAAATAAACTGTTGGGAGCTCATCAAGATAAAAATTTTCTGTACAGCAAAGGAAACAATCAACAAAACTAAAAGGCAACCAACAGAATGGGAGAAGATATTTTCAGATGACATATCAGATAAAGGGTTAGTATAAAAAATTGATAAGGAATTTACCAACTCAACATCTGAAAACCAAATAATTCAGTGAAGACATGGGCAGAAGACATGAATATACACTTTTCCAAAGAAGACATCCAGATGGCTAACAGACACATGAAAGGATGTTCAACATCACTCATAGTCAGGGAAATACAAATCAAAACCACATTGCGATACCACCTGATACCAGTCAGAGTGGCTAAAATTAACAATTCAGGAAACAACAGATGTTGGAGAGGATGTGGAGAAAGGGGAACTCCCTTGCACTGTTGGGATTGCAAACTGGTGCAGTCACTCTGGAAAACAGTGTGGAGGTTCCTCAAAAGATAAAAAATAGAATTACCTATGATCCAGCAATAGCAGTACTAGGAATTTATCCGGAGGATATAGTAGTGCTGATTCATAGGGGCAAATGTACCCCAATGTTTATAGCAGTGATATTAACAACAGCCAAATTATAGAAAGAGCCCAAATGTGCATCAACTGATGAATGGATAAAGAAAATGTGGTGTATATGTATATATATATATATATATATATATATATATATATATATGGAGAGAGAGAGAGAAATATATATATAGTAGAGAGAGAGAATAAAAAAGCATTGTTTTAAGCCACCAAGTCTGTGGTAATTTGTCACACTGGCAACAAGAAACTAGTACATATTCCAATACCCCATCTTTCACCCTCAAAATTCACCACTGTTAAGAACTTTTTATGGATTTTTAAGGAATTTTCGATGCATGTACAACCATTCATATCACAAAAGAAATCATGCTGTATACATTGTTTCTGTTTAGATGGATTTGTATTTTTTCTCAGAGTTCTACAATCACAAAAAAATTTACCATCAGTTCTTTTACATACATCTTTAAATATATAGGAGAGGCATATCTGTAGAATGACTTTCTTGAAGTCGAATTATCAAATTACAGGTTATGAGCAATAACCTCATAGCTTTGGTAGATCCTGAAATGATCCTTTAGAAAAGTAGAACTAACTTATTTTTATTTTTTTTTAATTATTTCTTTTTTTTTAATTTTTTTTTCAACGTTTATTTATTCTTGGGACAGAGAGAGACAGAGCATGAACGGGGGAGGGGCAGAGAGAGAGGGAGACACAGAATCGGAAACAGGCTCCAGGCTCTGAGCCATCAGCCCAGAGCCTGACACAGGCCTCGAACTCACGGACCGCGAGATCGTGACCTGGCTGAAGTCAGACGCTTAACCGACTGCGCCACCCAGGCGCCCCAGTAGAACTAATTTATACAAGCACAGGTTAGCGTGAGAACGTCATTTCTCACTACCTTTACCAACACTCTCAAGGTGTAGATCTTTAAGATAGAGGTTTTTTGTTGGCCATAGATTGTGATTCTTCACTTAGTCCAAGAATATATTTTGTGTGTATTAATTGTCTTATATATAAGTAGAGTGAATCAATTCCAAGTTATCTTTAGATAATCTCTTATGACAAAAGCAGCAGTGAGAAAAGTGGCTTGTGGTTCTGCCCTCATCACTCACTGGATATGCTTTGGGCAAAATGCTTACCCCAGTTGCTCAGAAACCTAATTCTAATCAGATTTACCTGGGGAGCTTTTAGAATGCACATTAAGAATTTGTGCACCTTGGACTCTCTTGGAGTAGAGACTGGAAAATTTGCTTTTTAACAAATCCTTGAACTGATTTTTGCACCACGCGTAAGAAGCAGCTGATGGACTACATTTTGGAACCATTGACTCAATCACTCTAAACCTAAGTGTTGTTTTCTTTTGTTAAATTCTTGCAATATAAGCTTGTCTCCCCATCAGGTTATAGTGGGTTGTAAGTATAGCTTGTTCCGTTGGGTCTGTTCACTATGTGGCATCTTTAACCATCTTACTGGGATGGGATTGAAAGCTGCACATACCATACACCTGGGTGCCCCTCTGGAACTTTGCTGGCTGCTTTGATGACAAGACTGAATTCAGTACTTTCTTGCTCACTGATTTTACTTTTATTCATTTTCTTGCCTTATTTGTGAATATTAGGAGTGTGGGAAGGATTTGGTTAATCCAAGAATAATGGGCCAATTATCCTTTTCTTCTTGAGATTTTTCAACGAGCTGAACAAAGAACAAAATTAAATGGAAAAAAATTCATGTTTTTATCATTTTTGGGTACAGACACAAGAGAAACTTCCTTAGGAGATGACTCGATAGACCTTTAAAATACTCACCAGAATAGTCAAATTGTTTGTTTCATATATAAAACACACTTACGGATTCCTAGAGGCATAGTCAGTCTAAGCCAGAAGTCACTCTTTAACACATACAAGTGTTTCTGCTTCCCAAAAGTCCATTGTGTTTGCTCAAAAACCCTTTAGATGTTAGTACTTCTTACTACTAATGTTACATAATTTACTTAAATTTTCTATAAGTTATTGAAATATATATGGGAAAACTAAAATCTCTATTAAAACTAAGCTGAATGTTTGAAAAACTACATAAATGCAAATTATTTTTTATTTGCTGATGATTTTTATTTATTGCAATGCATATTCATTTCTTAACCTTTGAGGAAAGAACTGTATCTGTTTCTATAAATATTGATTTGCCGGTTAGAATACCAAGCTTGCTTTCTTAAATGCACAAGACCTGTTCCCCTTTTCTTACCTCCTTAAACCTCAGGCTTACCAACTAATCAATGTACTTAAAAGAAGAAACTCTTTTTACGTACAATAATATAAGCAAAATATAAGAACAGATACAGCAAAGTCAGGCCTTCCTTCAAAGAGCAGGCCCTTCATCAGCTTACCTACAATATTAAAAGGAAGAAGTGATTATAGAAAAAGCTACCTGCCCTCCAAATATGATACCTTAAAGCATGATGGTCATAGTCATTATGACCATATGACCATTATGGTCATAAATATTGCCCAATAAATATTTTAAAAACTGGTGGTGGAGGGTGGGCAATTATACTGAGAACTTCTCTCTTCTACTATACACACATCTTTAGAATATAAGGTTTTTTGAGGACAGGGGTGATACTTTCTATATCTTTGCATTCCTGGCTTCCTCAAAGTCTAGGTCTCAATAATCACTGGCTAAACAAATTAAAATGTAGGGAAAGAGGGGTGCCTGGGTGGCTCAGTAGGTGAAACATCCAAGTTTGGTTGAGGTCATGATCTCATGGTTCCTGAGTTTGAGCCCCACTTTCAGGCTCTGTGCTGACAGCTCAGAGCCTGGATTCTGCTTCAGATTCTGTCTCCCTCTCTCTCTGCCCTTTCCCCATTTACACTCTATCTCTCCGTGTCTCTCAAAAATGAATTAATGTTTGGGGCGCCTGGGTGGCTCAGTTGGCTGAGCGTCCAACTTCGGGTCAGGTCATGATCTTGCGGTTCGTGAGTTCGAGTTCCGCGTCAGGCTCTGTGCTCACAGCTCAGAGCCTGGAGCCTGCTTCAGATTCTGTGTCTCCCTCTCTCTCTTCCCCTCCCCTGCTCATGCTCTTGTCTCTCCCTCTCTTTCAAAAATAAATAAACATAAAAAAAATTTTAAATGAATTAATGTTAAAAAAATTTTTTACAGTGTAGGGAAGGAAAGGAAACCTAGCTTTCCCTCTACCCTTGTATATTCTTGACTGAGAAGTCCCCATGTCCTCTCCTTCCGCATCATAAAAGACAGATTGACAGAAGAAAAACAGAAATTTGGTAACATGTATGCATTCTGTATGCATACCCAGGAAAACTGAGTAACTCCCAGAAATTGGCTACAACATCACCTTAAATACCATCTCCAGCTAAAGACAAAAGAAGATGGTGTGTGTGTCTGTGTCTGTGTGTGTGTGTCTGCGTGTGTGTGTGTGTGCGCGCGCGCATGTGTAGAGGAAGGGGCAGCCAGTTACTGCAAGTATTCAGACAAAACCCAGTAAATAAGGGTGTGGTTGTTATGCAGATTTGTTTTTGCCTTTTCCATTGATGACACTTTCTAGAGATTTGGAACCATCCTCCTCTTCCTGGTTCAGAGAGAGAGACACTCTTGCAAATGGAGGTTTCCCTTATAAATGTAAATGTCTCTTACAAAATGATGACTTCTACTCATTTTTCAGAATTTCTCCTGTGTCTGCTATCTCTCAATAATAATCAACCCAAAATAATCAATATGCCAGAGAAGCATATTTTGGAGTGGTATATTTTGCTCCTCCTTCAAAAACACAATCACTTATTTTGAAACATTTTGTAAATCGCAGAACATGAGGTAAAATATATATGGCATGTGTTGATTGGTCAAACATATATAGAACAATTTTCATCAGCCCTGATTTACCAGGAGACAATTTAATGACAGAAAATAGTATTATTAACTCAGTATTATTAATTTAATGTGTGGCTATAATTTGGTATAACTATGATTGCCATGTGGTAAATTACCCCTGATCAATTCTTTCTAGAGAAATCTTTAGATTTAGGCACCGAGAGATGCCTAGGTTTTATACCTGGGATACTACTAATAAAACATATTTATACAAGTGCAAATAACTAACTTTGTAGGTTACTCATTATGTGTAACACCTCCTTTGATTCTCACAACTGTCTGAAGTGGTTGCTGTTGCTTTGCAACACTTTGCAGGTGACGAATGTTGGCTTAGATATGTCAAATACTTGCTCCATACATAACCACCAGTTAAGAGCGGTGTAGCCGGTGTGCAGCAGTGTAAGAGCACCTGACTCCAGGGGTCCCAAACAGACCGGGTTCCGCCTCGTGCTGCTGATAAAATCCAAAGGCAGAGAAATGAGTGGTGGGGAAAAAAGGAAGGAATTTATTTCAGTGGGGCCAAATGAAGGAAGACAGTGGACTAGCATCTCAAAGACTGTTCCCCAAAATGCTGAAAATGCTTCCAGGTTCATATCAGAAAAATGTCAGGCAAAAGTGGCTGGGTATGTGCAGGTGGTCAGCGAAGGTCAAATCAATCATTGCCTTGGAGTCAGTTGCAGGCAGTGGTGGGATCCTGCTGGCTCAGGGCAGTCCATGTTACTTGAGGGGGTAGTTTTGGTTCCCTTTAGGTGATGTTTTGCCCTTAGGGTCTTCAGCCTGAGCCAAGAAACAAAGCTGGAAAGAAGAACCTGGCTATAAAGTTTGAGATCACAATGGGGCAGAGCCCTCTTTCAGTGGTGCTAAAATCTTAAGGTCTGGAGCAAGTGTTTTAACCATTAAACTATATTGTGCTGCCTTAATTATCTTAGGATATACCACTTTGGATGATTCTGCTAAGGAGTTGAACAAGTTTACAATATGACTTAATTAGCAAGTCATCAGTTTTATAATTTTTTTTTAATGTTTATTTACTCTTGAAGGAGAGAGATAGAACATGAGTGGGGAAGGGGTAGAGAGAGAGGGAGACCCAGAATCTGAAGCAGGTTCTAGGCTCTGAGCTGTCAGCACAGAGCCCAGTGCAGGGCTTGAACTCATGAGCTGTGAGATCATGACCTGAGTGAAGTCGGTTGCCCAACCCACTGAGCCACCCAGGCACCCCAGTAAGTGATCAATTTTAGTTCATCAGGGGAGTGTCCCTTTGCTAAAGTATTTAGTAACTTTGCCCATTTATGTACATTGACTTAGAGTACTTGAAACCCAAGTTTCTTGGAAACTAAAGAGTGCAATTAGGGTAATAAAGCAACAGGAGCTGCCATCATAGGTCTCATTATTTGCCCATCTAGCCCAATATTTGTGAGAAGTGCCATCAAAGATGACATAAGGCAGGGTAAGGAATAAAATATGTGCTTAAAATAATTCTAAATTTTTGTCCATAGTCCGTTCCTTAAACTAAGATTTTAAAATATGCCTCACTTTATTTATACTTTTAGTTTATGAAAATGGGCTAGTTATAGCAAATTTAACTCAGGGATTCCCTGTCTTCACATAGACCTTGAACACCAAGACTTTGAAAGGGAGACTTCTTTTTACCAAACAAAGCTTTTCCCCAGAAATCCTAGATATCATTGCATATCTTTCAGTTCTCTTCTTGAAGTCTTTTCAGGGTTCTAGAAGCACTCCCAAATATTTGTCAAATTTTAAAAAACACAACAATGTTAAGAATCTGTACTGATACTCTAGTATCTGTAATTCCTATCATTATGTCTCATGTAGCTTTTCACTACTCAAAACCATCCCACTGGGAATGGTGGAAACAAGTTACATCCTAGTGAAATGACTATCATTTGGATTGCTAAGGGAGAAAATGTACATATATGCAAAATAGATGTCTGAAGGGCCATACTTAAGAGCATAAGTATCAGAGCATGCATTTGAGTATACTTCAGAGTCTTTTGAGTAGGAATAACAGTTAATTCTTTTTCTAGGTTGTTTTGTTTTGTAATCTATATGCTGTGGGTCATATAAACAACCAAGAAGTCTCATCATTTAAATAACAAACCTGTATTGACTGTGAATACCTTGGTAAATTAAGCAGAAAAAATATTGCGTAATTTCCCTCTTTAATTAAGGAGTTTGGGTTAATGGCTGCAGCAGCTGTATTTAACATTTATGCCACATCAGCAATAAATTAGGGCCAAGTCTGAATGCAGCTAACTGCATTTCCAGCCTGAGTTGTCACAGAAAAGATGAAGATTTATGCTGCTGTTTATATTAGTCTTTCTTGTGGGCCTATTAGGGATATTTGTGTATACTTTACTCAGTCTTCCACTGGGCAATTTGATATTTCCCACACATTTTATGTGAATTGAGAAGAAGCAGAGGGATATTTCATGGGAGGATTGATTATATTGAATTAGCTCTCATACATTTGGCTTTCAAGTATTTTTTAATAAATGTTTATTTATTTATTTTGAGAAAGAAAGAGAGCACGAGTAGGGGAGGAACAGAGAGAGAGAGGGAGAGAATCACAGGCAACCTCTGTGCCATCATCATGAGCCCGATGCAGGGTTCAATCTCACAAACCATGAGATCATGACCTGAGCTTAAGTCAAGAGTCAAAAGCTTAACTGATTGAGCTGCCCAGGAGCCACTGGCTTCCAAATATTTTTTAGACAAATTTCCTTAAAAGTTTTGGTGTAAGAGTTATCATGCATATGACCCAAACCCTATTTAGTGGTTTCTAAAATAATATCAGGCTCATTCAAATAGGATTGACTTAATGTTGGACCATGTTACCTGCATTCTAGAAATATCTGATAGGTAAACATGGGAAACATGAACTTATTCTATAATGTGCTCCCTCAGTTACAGTGGGGAGAGATACATTTCAACAAGGTATTTATCATGGATGCCAATGTTGTGTGGAGTCTTAGGCGAGAGCCTGCTAGAAGTAAAGCACAGAGGATGACACTAAGCTAGTTGCTGCACCAAAGGGACCAGTGTCTGTCTCCAAAATATTGTCTGTTAGATTAGTGACCACTTTTAACTTCAGGTTTTCTTCCAGCCAAAGCAGAACCTGGCTTCTTATTTCTGTAGTTTGCTATATATATTGCTGACATTTGTCGCCCTATACCTTCCTAGTACACTGACTTGAAGCCGCATTCCTCTGGAACTGCCCTGCCTTCCCCACCTGGCACTGAGCATGTTAATGGTTTCTCCATTTGTCTCAACTAAATCAGTGCCCTTAATAGGAGTATACTGAAGTATTACAAAAGGGATTCTAGCTCTATGTTTCAACTCCTCAGGGAATGACTACAAGTTCTATCTCCTGCCCACAGACTATGATTTCATATTATTCTTTTTTTTATAATTCTATTTAGTGTTTTGTTCCTTGGAGCTAAGGATTGTATTTCATGACTTAAAGAAGAGTCAGCTGAAGATGTTTTTATGATATTAAAGGAGTATTTGGTTGGAGGCCTATTATCACCAGTGCACTGCTGAATATGAGAAAATCTTTTGTGTGCATGAAGGAATACACTTTGAAAACAGAAATGTAAGCAACAGAAAACAATACACACACACATGCAAACATGAGCAGACACATTCATGCCAACGTATGTATATGTATTTTCCTTTAAGGAGAGTGAGTCAGAGGAAATTTCTAAAGATAATCTTTTGATTGTAATAAACATATCTTTTCTCCAAGTGACACAAAGCAACTCTAGTTTCTATCAGACTCAATTACTCAGTAAATATTTACTGAGCACTATTACATTGCATCAGCCATTTGGGGCACACCAATTG
The DNA here is from genome assembly GCF_016509475.1 of Prionailurus bengalensis. Classification (NCBI taxonomy): domain Eukaryota; kingdom Metazoa; phylum Chordata; class Mammalia; order Carnivora; family Felidae; genus Prionailurus; species Prionailurus bengalensis. Next base: position 51,615,306 of record NC_057359.1, on the reverse strand, counting down.
CCAGACACTCCGTTTCTGATGATGGGTCTACATATACTTCACTTGAGTGTAAGAAATGAGTGCACAAAGTCCTTTACTTGTCACCACAGGGTCTGTTTTCTTCAAGAACATGATTGGATTCATCAGCAACCAGAGGTTCCGTTAAGTATATTGTTGGAAGAGGTTAGCAGTGGGACCCAACAGTTCAGTTCTGTGGGATTCTTACTCAGATATCAGAAGGATATCCTCAGCCCTTCTCAGCCCTCTCAAATTGATGTCTTTCCAGACACACTGGAAATGATTCTGAAGGCTCATGCCTTTGTTCCTGCCACAAAAGTTAGTCATTAAGAGTTGTGTCATTTTTTCCTATATTAAAACCATGAAACCTGGGCCATACCAGTTAGTTGAGGTGCTAAGAACAATGATTTGGCGCTAGCAGAACTTTTAGAGTCATTCCCTCCAGTGCTAGTTGAGAGCAAATTTATTTGTTTTTTCAAATATATATCTCTGAATATATACCAGACCCCAGAAGTAGATACCAGGTCCCCTTCTGTTCTCAAGTCTCCTAATATGTGCACTTACAATGCTGCCCAGGCCCAGAGGGGTTGTAAAACCTTCTGATTGCTTGTGGTACTGTTTTAGCTGAGCAGAGTGGGACGTTGTGTGTATGAGGGGCTGCTGAAATCCTGTGTTTATGTTTGGATTCTCACCAGTGATTACATGTTTCAGGCCTGTTACATGCAGCCACTGCATAGTTTCCAGAACAACTGAGAACTCTTTATCTAAATGCTTGATCACTCTGGCAAGCATGTAAATACTCCCTTCTCCCAGCTATCAAAATTCTATGTCATCAGCTGCCTTATTTCCTTCCATCTCCTTCACAAGTATTTTCCATCTTCTTAGGCCATGCTGATCTTTTCTGCCTGTGAATTCCATTATCATCCATTGTCATCATTATCTGATACTCATATTTTTACACTCATATTTTACATTGAAATCTAGCATCTTGTCTACCTAACTAGGCTTGAGTTCTTCAAGGGAAAGAGCTGCCATGATATATATATATATATATATATATATATATATATATATATATATATCCATATTGCCAAGCACTGTGCTGTGCTCACAGAATGCACAAAAGTAAGTTGCTGGGTAAGCAAACAAATAAAGAAGTGAAAAGCAAGACTATGGGAGCTGGTGAAGCATTTTCTCAGATTTCACTGAAGATAAAAAATGATTTATATCTGGGCTTATATTAAAATCAAAGACAGGACTCCTGACTAACAAAAAGTTTTGAAAAATTGAAATCTCCTACCAGGTTAAATATAGTTTACATGTGATTTTAGAGATCATCCAGGCAAAACTTTGATTTAGTGATTGTATTAGGATTCTTTATAGAAACAGAACCAATAGGTGATATATGTAAAATAAATAAATAAATAAATAAATAAATAAATAAATAAATAAACAAACAAATAAATAAATAAGTGTATTTTATATATATATATATATATATATATATATATATATATATATATATAATATTATTATAAAGGCATCTGTGTGACTCAGTCAGTTAAATGTCCAACTCTTGATTTTGGCTCCAGTCATGACCTCACAGTTCATGGGTTTGAGCCCGACATCATGCTGTGCGCTGACAGTGTGGAGCCTGCTTGGGATTCTCTCTCACCCTCTCTTTCTACCCCACCCCTGCTATGTGTGCACTCTTTCTTCAAAATAATAAAATAAAATAAAATAAAATAAACATTAATATATATATTATAGATAACATATAACGTTTATTATATGTAAGAATAGTACATGTATAAGAAGAGATTTATTATAAGGTATCAGTTCACCCAGTTGTGGAGGCTAGACGTACCAAGATCTGCTTTTCTGCAAGCTGGAGCCCAAGGAAAGCCAGTGGTATAATTTGGTACAGCTCCTGAAGGCCTGAGAACCAGGAACACCTCAGGCAGGAAAAGATCAATGATGTTCTTTCTCAAGCAATTAGGCAGGAAGGGTTGAAATCTTCCTTCCTCCAACTTTTTGTTCTATTCAGGGCTTCAACAGATTGGATGATATCCATTCATATTGGGGAGAGCAAACTGCTTTACTGTTCAAATGCTAATTTCACCAGAAATACCCTCACAGACAACTCAGAAATAATTTTAGCCAAGTACCTGGACACATCATGTCTAGTCACATTGACACATAAAATTACCATCACAATAATGAAGTAACTGATGAGCACAGAGGTTGGTGACTTAACCAAGGTCACTCAGGCTACTGGCTAAGGAGAGAGTCATGACTCAAGTCCTTTTCTGACTGACATCTTTTCTCACAGAGAGGTCAATATTTTGGAGATAGAGCAAACAATGCAGACAGTGGATTCAAGTGTTGCCCATGGTTGCAGACCATAGCCCATGTTTTCTCAGAAACGACTCCACAACACCACTAAGCTTAGTGTTGAATTTTTGATCCATGAATATTCTCATGGTTGGTTCTTTCTGTGTCCAGTTTTGAGAAGTGGAAATTTTATTTAATTTTAGACCTCATTTTTCACAAACAGGAAAAATTTACTGTTATTCTCAGGGTGTCCCATTCTGCTGGAAGCCTCAGAAATGTCATAGGATGTTCAATATATCTTAAAAGGAGACTTTGACACATTGGAGTGCATCCAAAAGGAAATGACCAGAATAGTAAGACATCTGGAAATATGTCATGTGATGAATGTGTCTGTCATTTCGTGTCCAAGTGTAGTGATGTTGAGTCTGAAAGACGTTCCCCTTCCCTGCAGGGCAATAATAACTTCCTTCAATTATTTAAAGATCTGCTGTGTAAAACTAGGATTCTGTATCTTCTGAATAGTTCAAGAGGGTGAAACTTGGGCCAATGTGTGAAAGTACAAAAAAGTTGACTTCCACTATAAATAAACATATAAAATAGTTGGAGTTGTTGTTCCAGTTCTTTTTTTGATGCCACTGGAGCTGCATTGTGGGTCCCTTGTGAGCCAAGGCCAGTACCTCCATACCAATGAGGAGATAACCTTGGAGGCCTTTGTCACTTATGACTTGAAGATTGTGTGATTATTTAGCACTGAGCTATCACCAAATCGATGACAGCCAAATTTCACCTAGTAATTCTCACTCACCTCACTCAGGTGAAGAGCGTTTTAGAAAAGGTCACACTAGCGGTTCCTGGGGACTCAGTCGGTTGAGTGTCCGACTTTGTCTCAGGTCATGATCTCACAGTCTTTGAGTTTAAGCCCCATGTCAGGCTCTGTGTGGACAGCTCAGAGTCTGGAGCCTGCTTCAGATTCTGTGTCTCCCTCTCTGCTCCTCCCCTGCTCATGCTCTGTCTCTCAAAAATAAATAAACATTTAAAAGACTCTACAAAAACAAACAAACAAAAGGTCATACTATTAGAACCTACTGTTGATATTGGAACCCCTGGTCAACTGCTCATGCTGCAGATAGAGCTTAAGGTCATTCTCTACCTCTCTACCTAACTTACTAGAATCCGAAGCTTTCCTTACAGTGATGAAACATGATAGCTCTTTAGGAGGCTTCCTGCATTGATCTGAATGAAGGAAGTAGAATGTATTGAAAATAAATCCTTGTACCCCCAATCTTTATAGGTTAACAGTAGGTATTCAGGATGGCTTATATGAAACAAGTGTAATTTAATGAACTACAGCTTTGAAAGTGTTAGAAAATGGATCAAACCATAAAATGTGCCAGAGGTTTTAAAATAAATAAAGTAAGTCATGTTTCAGTGTATTTGAAATAATGTTCACAGCAAGGCAACAGACATAAAGTGAATATTCTTTCACTTCTCACCTTGATTAGAATAGAAACTACATATTTGACAGTTATTTTGAGAGTTAAATGTGACTCAAACTACCAATCTAGTTATAGTTTGTCTTTTATCTTTTTTTTTTAAATTTCACTAGAGTAACAAAGCTTATATTTAGATTTAATACAGATTTCACTGAACATGCAAGTTCCAAGATGCAACTCATATTATTGGACCCTGCACTCAACACAAAACTTCAATTGCAGAGGATCACACTGCGTCTTTCTAACCATCACACCAATATTTTGCCAAGTGCCATCTGCAATGTCTTAGGTTTTTTATTTATACTGGAACTCATTTCGTTTGATCCAAGAGCTATTTCCAAAATGCCCGTAGTACACAAAAATGCACTTTATCAACATACAGTCCATTGCTTTAGAGACAGGAATATCAGCCAGGTGCTCTGTGGTAGTGGAGACCAAGACAAATGATGTTAATAGATTTAAAGAGAAACACTTAATTCTAAGAAAAGTTATTTTATACTAAATGAATCTACCTGTCCTCAACGTGTGTAGCTAAAGTGAGATTTGGATGCTTTGCAATTCTTAGGTTTTAAAATACAAAGCCAATGGGTAGAGAAGCATGGGCTAGGTCAGAATCTTAAACTGTGTCTACATGACCTTCATAACCTGTGATGGGCCTACACTCTCAGTACACCACTTCACTACCTTTCCAGAAAAAAAAAGGCAAGGTGGGTGGAGGAATCCCCCCTCCTCTTTTATTTCACATTTACCATGCACAGTGCATTGAGCCAGAGAAAGTGTCTGTGAAGACGAACCAAAGTATGACTGCCCCAGGAAGAGCTTATAAATAAATGAGAGAAATAGTTAGAACAGGAGTAATTTTTAAAAAATTGCAGTAAGTAGAAAATGCTATAAGAAAAGCACACTGATAACTTACACAGAACAGAGAGAGGACATTTCTAACTGAAAGTAACAGAGAGATTTGATCAAGGTCTCGGTAGATGATAAATATATGCAAATAGAGGGACAGACAATGATTCTCCTCTGAGCAGAAATAGACATAGGCCTGTATTCAGAGAAAGGAAAATAAAACATTCAAAAAGTGGCTAATCATGCAATCTGAAGGACAAATAAGATTTAGGGGATGCAGGATGGGCTCTGAAGGTAGAAGATCCAAACTTGGTTTCTACTATTTAGTAGCTTGACTAAATAAAGGCTTAGGGTAACTGAAACATACTAATAAGGATAATTTCATAGACTTATTCTAAAAATGGAACCACTCCCAGTTGTAAAGATCTTTGCAGTTTGCAATCTACTTCTGCATTATGCATTTGCACATTGGAGATGAGTCTGAAAAGGTAGATTAAAGAGAGTGGAAGTCTTTGAGCCCAGGCTAAGGACTCAGAAATGGGGCTCCCTTCACCGCCTCTGCCCTCATCTTTTGTAGGGAATGGGGAGCCTGAGGAACATTGTGAAAAAAAGATTGACAGGATTCTAGCTTTGATTTAGAGAGTTTAATCTGATGAAATCAGTGAAGGATTTATAAGAAAAGGAGGCAAAACCATTGGTCTGGAGGCAGATGACTCAGTTCAGAATCTGTTGCAGTAATAGAGACAAGAAGAGGGATAGGAGTTGTAGGTATAGAGAGGTTGCAACACCCTTTGTTTTTCAGGAAAGTCCATCTATCCTCTTTAAATTGTAGATTATAGAAGAATCAAGGTCTGAAATAAGAGTTTAGATACTAAAAAAATTAACATTAAAGTAATGTAAGAAAATTGGTTAGAAAGCATGTAAGCATTTTAGGAATAAATTGAGTAAGAATGAGGCTAAAATCTAAGAAGCCAGTTTGGAGGCAATCAGTAAGACAATAACCCAGGGGTATTAAAATTCTTGGATTCTTTCTCTTAAAACTCCTTTCCCCCCTAAGTATTGAACCATCCCTTCCCCCCCATACACACACACTTCTATATACAATTTATTTTCTGTTTACCCCTATGTGAAATTTATCTAGACTATTATCATTGTAACCCCCACTGTTGGGTATTCTACAAGGAACTTCCATATCTGTTTATTGAGAAGAATCAACTTTTTTTAAGTTTATTTATTTATTTTGAGAAAGAGAGAGAGTGAGAGAGCACAGGCAAGTTGGACAGGGACAGAGAGAGGGAGAAAGAAAATCTTAAGCAGTCTCTGCCCTGACGCAGGGCTCCAACCCACAAACCACGAGATCATGACCTGAGTGAAAGTCAGATGCTTAACCAACTGGGCCACCCAGGCACCCTGAAGAGAATCAACTTTTCTGAATAAGTATTTTGGAAACATCATCAGTTAAGTTGCATTCTATTGTGGAGTCACTTACGTGTTTCTTTACAAAGAGGTTGAAGACAGCATTAGACAATGCAAGCAAAAAAGACGCTAAGTTGGCTCTCAGAAGTCATGAAGAAAATAAAAACTGGCCAGTTCTTGTTAAACTCCATTCAGAATAGAGCCACATTCACCTAATGGGAAGAGACTATGCTTTTCCTGTGTTGTGAATTTTTTTGATTTCTTACTGAGTCCAAGTGAAACCATTATTAAACTACAATGATAATATCAACTCTTTGGAAATTTAAGTGAACCCCGTATGAAATCAAAACATAATCTATCAAACTAGACACGAGTAATTTGATAAGAGTTTGAAATTCTGTTTTGAATGTGCCCCTATTAAGTTTTTCTCACAGTGTATTAAGAGTTTTAGTTAGAAAAAAATCCCCTCATATGCATATGTGTGTGTGTGTGTGTGTGTGTGTGTTTACATGTATATATAATGATTCCAATAGTTAAGACATGCTTCAGTAAAGGTGCTCATAATGGGAGAGATGGTGAATAGGTATGACCAATGCTGACTATTTTGTTAATGGAATCTAGAGAACTGCTTGTGGAATATATTGCTATTTGTAAATCTGGCTGAAAACGTCAGAGATAAGGATAACCTTGTTTCATGGGTCCACCATTCTTAAAACTTATTTCTTTCAATATCTCATTGTGCTTTCCCATTTATTCATCAGTGGAAAAAACTATGCTTTCAGAAAGATCTTCATCAGTAATAAATCCAAGTAACATTTAGCAATAAAATAATAGTTTGCTAAACTTTGGAAACAAGGACTTTCATCCTGTACAATTAATAATGATTTTCCCCTGCAAATAATTCTCATTTTGACATATTTTCCTTTATAAATTATATAGTATAGAAATTGAGTCATATATTTCCTTTTGTATTACTATTGACCACCTCAAATATCTTCTAACACACACGTATTTGCTTGATTCTTCAAAAAATATTGATTTTCCCTAGATTATGAAAATAGAGTCTAGCATACCTGAATTTGAATCTCAGTTTTGGCACTATTTTTTTTTTTGGTCTTTTTTTTAAATTTACATCCAAATTACTTAGCATATGGTGCAACAATGACTTCAGGGGTAGATTCCTTAATGCCCCTCACCATTTAGCCTATCCCCTCTCCCGCAACCCCTCCAGTAACCCTCTGTTTGTTCTCCATATTTAAAAGTCTCTTATGTTTTGTTCCCCTCCCTTTTTTATATTATTTTTGCTTCCCTTCCCTTGGGTTCATCTGTTCTCTGTCTTAAAGTCCTCATATGAGTGAAGTCATATGATATTTGTCTTTCTCTAACTGACTAATTTCGCTTAGCATAATACCCTCTAGTTCCATCCACGTAGTTGTGGATTTCATTCTTTTTGTTGCTGAGTGATACTCCATTGTATATATATACCAAATCTTCTTTATCCTTGCATCCATTTATGGACATTTGGGCTCTTTCCATACTTTGACTATTGTTTATAGTGCTGCTATAAACATTGGTGGGGTGCATGTGCCCCTTCAAAACAGCACATCTGTATCCCTTGTATAAATACCTAGTAGTGCAATTGCTGGGTCATAGGGTAGTTCTATTTTTAATTTTTTGAGGAACCTCCATACTGTTTTCCAGAGTGGCTGCACCAGCTTGCATTCCCACTATCAGTGCAAAAGAGATCCTCTTTCTCCACATCCTTGCCAACATCTGTTGTTGCCTGAGTTGTTAATGTTAGCCATTCTGACAGGGGTGAGGTGGTATCTCATTGTGGTTTTGATTTGTATTTCTCTGATGATGAGTGATGTTGAGCATTTTTTTTCATGTGTCTTTTGGCCATCTGGATGTCTTCCTTGAAGAAGTGTCTATTTATGTCTTTTGCCCATTTCTTCACTGGATTATTTGTTTTTTGGGTGTTGAGTTTGATAAGTTCTTTATAGATTTTGGATACTAACCCTTTGTCTGATATGTCTTTTGCAAATATCTTCTCCCATTCTGTTGGTTGCCTTTTAGTTTTGCTGATTGTTTCCTTCACTGTGCAGAAGCTTTTTATTTTGATGAGATCCGAATAGTTCATTTTTGCTTTTGTTCCCCTTGCCTCCGGACACATGTTGAGTAAGAAGTTGCTGCGGGCAAGATCAAAGAGGTTTTTGCCTGCTTTCTCCTCGAGGATTTTGATGGCTTCCTGTCTTATATTTAAGTCTTTCATCCATTTTGAGTTTATTTTTGTGTATGGTATAAGAAAGTGGTCCAGGTTGATTTTTCTGCAGGTTGCTGTCCAGTTTTCCCAGAACCACTTGCTGAAGAAACTGTCTTTATTCCACTGGATAGCCTTTCCTGCTTTGTCAAAGATTAGTTGGCCATACGTTTGTGGGTCCATTTCTAGTTTCTCTATTTTGTTACATTGATCTGTGTCTGTTTTTGTGCCAAAAGTTTTGCCACTTTTAAACCATATAACCTCAAACTAATTCTTCCACCTAAAAACTCTGAATATTAATGGCTTATTTAAATTTAATGAGGATTAAATTAACACATGCAAAGCACTAATACAGTACTTGGCCATTAGTAAAAGCCTAAAAATCATAACAATTTTTATTAACACTTTATAAAATTATAAATTAAATGAGATAATGTCACATATATATGAAGTTATACAAACACATATATTTAGGACAGTGTATTGTAAGACAATAAACAGTAGCTAAAATTTGTAAGGTACAAGATATTGGAAATATAGAAAAATGTGCAGATGAAAATAAAGTTACCTAAAATCTTATTAGCCAGTTACAAAAAGCCAGTGTTTAATTTATTTTGTTGTGTATTAATAAATTCAAGGGAGTATGTGCTAGGTGACATCAAGACACACACTTATTTTCAAAACAAGGAAAATATTTGGGATTATTGATAAATTATAAATAAGAACAGAAGTATGTACAGTTTTCTAACTGCTTATTTAGTATTGTTTATCTCATAGTAATGGCACTTTTTTGAAAAAGGGACTATAAGTGGAAAAAGAATTATTAGTTGTGGTCATAATACCATTTTGCAAATGGAAACCACACATACACACACACCACAATGAAAGATTAAAGTACTATTTTGAAGTCACCTGGAACTGCTAACTGTATTCTGAATTCTTGTTACTCGAAGTGTGGTCAATGGGTCAGCACCATCAGTGTAACTTATGCTTGTGATAAATACAGATGCTTGAGCCTTGCCCTAGATTCACTGAATCAGAAATCACGATTTGATTAATGTACATATATCACTCATATACCTTTAAATTTGAGAAGCAATGTTTTAAACAAAACCAAACCAAAGAGGGAGGAAAGAGAAAAAAAGTCTCGTGGGGTTGCCCATATTTTTGCAGAATGATTCAAATAGGGGAAAACAAAAAAGAGTTGCTAGTTGAACTAATCACATCTTTAAGTAAATTTTTTTAATGTTTTATTTATTTTTGAGAGAGAGCTGAGCCTGAGCCAGGGAGGGACAGAGAGAGGGAGACACAGAATGTGAAGCAGGCTCCAGGCTCTGAGCTGTCAGCACAGAGCCCAACGCGGGCCTTGAACTCATGAATTGTGAGATTATGACCTGAGCCAAAGTCAGATGCTTAAGCGACTGAGTCACCCAGACAGCCCCAGTGAGGACACTTTTAGAAAAAATATAAACTAACGCATACAGTTATAGTCTTTACTTGTTAAGGAAAAAACATAAATAAATTTATTTTATCTTTATTTTGTTAGTGTTTATTTATTTTTGAGAGATAGAGAGACGGAGTGCGAGCAGGGGAGGGGCAGAGAGAGAGAGACACAGATTCTGAAGGAGGCTCCAGGCTCTGAGCTGTCAGCACAGAGCCCGATGCCGGGCTGAACTCACAAACCGGGAGATCAGGACCTGAGCCAAAGTTGGACGCTTAACACCTTGAATCACCCTGGCACCCCAATTTATTTCATTTTGAAATGGGAGTTGTTTTAATATCTCAAAAGAGCAGATATATATGAAAAATATAAAAAATTAGTTTTTATGATTTTCTATTTATTAATTCTTTTTTTCTAATTATTACTGTGTTAAGTTTATTTATTTGAGAAAGACAGAGACAGCACAAGCTGGGAAGGGGCAGAGAGAGAGAGGGAGAGAGATCCCAAGCAGGCTCTGCACTATGAGCTCAGAGCCCGAAGTGGGGCTCCATCTCAAGAAATGTGAAATCATGACCTGAGCTGAAACCAAGAGTCGAATGCTTAACTGAGCTACCGAGGCGCCCCTACTAATTCTTTAAATGATTCCTTGGTTTTCCTTTCAGGAATGAATAAAAATAATGAAGAATAATTAGTTCGAATATACTTTAACATGTATCCATTTATCCATACATTCATTAAGCAGAAATTTTTTGGTGCTACCTAGTTGAGGCTGTAATCCTGTCCACATGGATTCCGCCTTCCAGTGAGGAAAAGAGATTACAGACAAACAAATGAAAAGAACGATTATAGGTTGTGATAGAAGGAGAACACGTTGGGGGTTCAGGAAAAACCTCTTTGAGAGAGTGACTTGAACTGAGGTCTAAGGCATAAAAAGGTTCCAATTGCAGAGCATTCCAGGGAAAAGCAGAGTCCTTAGGTACTGAAACCAGAGTTTATTATGAGAAGAACATGCAGAAGCCCGCCAAAATGAGAGAACAACTGTATGATATTCGAGGCATAGACTGTGGCCTGTTCATGTCAGAGCTCTTAGGCCATGCGAAGATAGTTGGGTTTTATTCCACGTACAATACAAAGCCATGGAAGAATTTTAAGCCAAGTGGTAAAATTGTGGTTTATGCCATCAAGTCTACCCTGGCTAGAGTGTGAGCAGTGGATTGTAGAAGGGGTCATAAGTGGGATCAGTGAGAACAGGTACAAGGCTTTGCAGTGTTGTAAATGATCGATTATGGTGGCTTCAACTGGTGAGAGGAGAGAGCTGTATGGATTCTGGCTATATGTAGGGTTTGCAATTACCATGGAAAAGGAAGTTATTTTAAAAAGATCTTCGTGTTTCTGACTTAAGTACAAAGCGTATGTGTTAATTTCCTAGGAAGTAGGGACGACCTAGGAAGGTACATGAGGAAATTTAAGAGTTCCAGTTTGGAGTAAATTTAAAAGGTAGTAGATACCTTGGAGATTAAGATAATGGGCTCTGGGAAAGGTTCAAATCCTACCCTAATTGTTAACAGCAGTGGATCTTGAATAATTTAAACTAGGTTTCTGTTTTCCTATCTGTAAATATAGGGAGGTTAATAATATCTACCTTACTGACTTATTGTAAACATTAAATTAGATAATTCCTATAAAATGATAAGAGCAGTTCCTGATATACTGTAAGCAACAAAATAATAATTATCACTATTGTGAGTGCTCACACTAACAGTAATGTCAAGTAGAAAAGCTGACATACAAGTTTGAGTTTGAAGGAAAGTGACTGACATCCCAATTCTTTTAAGAAAGCATTACTATCAAATTAATGTGTTGTACACCTTAAATTTACACAGTGTTATATGTCAAGTGTATCTCAATTAATAAAGGTGGAAAAAAAGAACTTTTCACCTCATTATACTTTGAGTTAATAAGAAATATCCCGGGATAGCTTTTACTGTTTTCTTAGTAAACATACCTCTCTCCTTTACCCTTCTCTCTTTTTGTGTGTTGTGGAGGAGAGTTGACACAGAGTTGGGAAATAGCAGAAGACTCATCAAGACAATGAAAAGCCCGATTCTAATTCTAAAAAGGACATTTCATTTCCCGTTTTTGACCTAACAATTATTTCAAAATTAGATTCTAGCTTTTAATTGATTGTATTGAAATTTCCTGCATAAATAGACCATAACTATTTTTTTTAATCTCTATTTATTTTGAGGCAGAGAGAGAGCATGAGCAGGGAAGGGGCAGAGAGAGAGGGAGACACAGAATCTGAAGCAGGCTCCATGCTCTGGGCTGTCAGCACAGAGCCCGACGCGCGGCTCGAACTCAACTGCAAGATCATGAACTGAGCTGAAGTCAGATGCCCAACTGGCTGAGCCACCCAGGCGCCCTGACCATAACTATTTTTTAATGTTTATTTATTTTTAAGAGAAAGAGAGAGAGAAAGCTAGAAAGGGATGGGCAGAGAGAGAGGGAGACAGAGGATCTGAAGGAGGCTCTAGGCTATGTGCTGACAGCAGAGAGCCCTACACCTGCCCGAACCCATGAACCACGAGATCATGACTTGAGTTGAACTCGGATGCTTAACCGACCAAGTCACCCAAGAGCTGCTAAACCATAACTGTTTTTGATAACAGATTATGAGATTCCTCCAATGATAACTACTGAAACCATGAGGAATAATCTGAGATTTGCATGTTGACTTCATTGTCAAATTAACCTTTCCAATGGCAGGTTGATTGACAAGGTAAAAATACTTGCTCCTTCAGGTCTACATTGTAAAAAATTATAACACAATAACATTTTGCCTTCTGGAGTGAAAGGTTGAAGTCTTCAGCTATATCAGTGTATTTGAACATGAGTTTCATCCATTTATCTATTTAATAAAAAAAGAAAGTAATTTAATGAATACCTGGGTGGTAGATACTTCCTCACGTTCTGAGAATTCCAAGATAAAGATGACAATGTACTTCCTTTCAAGATGCAAGACCCCAAATATGTGAAGTGGATTAATCCCTATTGTGGTTCTTTCAAAGCTTTATAAAACAGGTGCTATGCAAATTTGAATTGTTATTGTTGTGGTCATTAATATATGAAGATCCTTCTAGAATCAAGTATCATTTTTTAACATGTTTTATTTACTTATTTTTTGATAGCCTAGAAATAGAGTCATGCAAAGCAGGTCAGAGAAGAACATGGAGAGCGGCCACTGTCAGCATGAGGAGCCCAACAAATCAGCCTGGTAAGTGGCAAAAGTGATGCCTGGGTATCTTTTACTTTGTGTCATTACATCTGCCAATATTGTTTTTCATGCAAAAATCCCACATAGTTCACAAGCAAAAATAAGAATGCATCTAAAAGGAGACTGTGACATTCATTCTCTTTATTTACTTCAAAGACCTTAGGGAGATGGTATTCTGCAGGAATAGGCACACATTTTGTTTATAGACAGACATGGTATTATAGTAGTTTCATGACTTTGTGACAGTTGCTTACTTCTTTGAGTCTTATTTTCCTTGTTTGAAAATGGAGATTATGGCAGTTATCTTATGTTTTCCTAAGAACTACATAAGAAATTGCATGTAAACAATTGATTTGTTTCCTTAGCATAGAAAAAGAGCTTAAAGATATAAGATTAATATTTATTGAATATTTTCCATGTGCCAAGTACTAAATGCTAACCACTTTACTGCATTGTTTCATTGAATACTCACAACAATGCTTAAGGGTAGAAGCTATTATTACTCTGATTTTACAGATGAAGAAATTGTACTATTAAAAATTATGTGACTTGTCTTTAAATCACATACTACTCTGATAGTTGTTTGAGTGCAGTCCTGTCTAATGCCAGAGTTTCTGTACTTGTATTCATTCATAAAGTCAGCAAACATTTATTGGCTATCTAACAAATGCCAAGCTTCTTTTAGCTGAGTTGCCATGCTACTCCCAAATGCTTAGTGCTTACAATATAATAGCTGTATATTTATAAGAGACATTATAGCTTACAAATAATTTATGAGTAAGTAAAATTGTTTCCTACTGGCATACCTTGTATGGAAGACAAAGTAGGGGTCACTATATATATTTTAAAGATGGAAAAATTGAGGTCCCTCCCACGAGATTAACTGGTTCACTGGATGCCTTACAAGCTCAGTGTTTCTCAAACTCTATGGTTAAGGGTCAGTTTTGTTGTTGTTGTTGTTGTTTTAGTTGTTATTTAAATTCCAGTGAGTCAACATACAGTGTAATTTTAGTTTCGGGTGTACAACACTGTGATTCCATACAATACCCAGTGTTCATCATAAGTACACTCCTTAATCCTCATCACCTATCTCATCCATGCCTCCACCCTCTAATAACCATCAGTTTGTTGTCTATGTTTAAGAGTATGTTTCTTAGTTGGCCTATCTCTCTTTTTTCCCTTTGTTTGTTTGTTTTGTGTCTTAAATTTTACATATGAGTGAAATTATATGGTATTTGTTCTTTCCTGACTTACTTATTTTCCTTAGCATAAGTCTCTCTAGCTCTATCCACATCATTCCAAACGGCAAGATTTCATTCTTCTTTATGGTTGAGTAATATTCTGTATATTATATCTATCTATATATCTGTCTAAATGTATGTATCTAAATATCTATATCTGTATCTGTATCTATATCTATCTATGCATATCTACAACATCTTTATCAATTCCTCATTTGATGGACACTTGGTCTGTTTCCTTAATTTGGCTATTGTAGATAATGCTGCTATAAACATTGAATCTGTTGCAGACTGAATGTTTTTGCAAACATTAATTACTAGGGAAATAAAATGATCAAAAGGCAGACACAAAATACCCAAGCCCACATTTTTATTAATTGTCATTATTCCGTAGACATAAAATTATAAAATAGGTATAAAAATTTTTAATGCTTTCTCTCCATACTCTATTTTCCATACTCCTTGTGGTGCAGATCGGTTAGCATTTGCAGACTAACACTAGCCTGTAGACCAGACAGCAAGCCTTACAGCACCACTGATAGTGCTAATATGAGGCAGATCTAATGTTCAATCCTAGACCTTCGTTTTTCAGATGCAGCCCTTTTCATGTTACTTCATAGAGCCTCAACATACAGCCAGAAACCTGTATTATGGTCTAAGGTACAAGAAGATCAAATTCCTAATTGTTCAAATGAAACAAGTGAAGAAGACTGACAATGACAAAGTATCTTCACAGAGTTATAGGAAATAATTGACATTAAAAAATGGAAAAACAATTGGAAGTTAATAGGAATGATTTCTTTTAAATTTACCTATCAGAAATCAAGACTTAAAATTTTTAATAAGTGATGTTAAAAGAATTTCTCAAAATATGTTTTTTGTCTCTTCTTTTTTCATTCTGTCTAGTGTTGGAAAAGAGAAATTAGGTTGTATTTAGAATACTGGGCCTTATCAGTTCCCAAGCAGCGTAGAGACCTTGTATAACTCTAAGAGATAAAAGTGGCTCTTGGCCAGCTACAAAATGAAAATGAACTCATCTCACCACAACATTGAAAGGGCCTGAAAATAAATGTTACTTGTTCATTTCAAAAACTACTAAAGAAAATTGCAGCACTTTTGGTACACAGTAAGATGCATATTGCGTCAGCAATGAAAATTTACTTTGTAAGATGGTTTTGTGGCTTTCTCAGTTCTACTGAAATGGATCCAAATATTTACATGTGCTATTTTATTACATGCGCCATCTGTGTCAAAGTAGGATTGTACAGATATTCAAGAATAACTTTGGTTGTGAGTAAATATTAGAGGAAGATTAAATTTTTCTCCAAATGATGCTGGTGGATTTTTTTTATCATAGTTTAAGATGTCAGAAATATTTGTTCTTTTACAGTTCCACCAACTTAACAGTGCTTGATGGAGCTTAAAATGGCTATAAGGGTGTAGAGATGGTGGAAATTTATGACAACATTCAAAACTGGGACTTTCAGCCAATACATTATTATCTTCTGGAGAGACTTCCACATCACTAAATAGAAATTCACAATCTAAAGCAGAGCAAATAAAAATATGGCCTTAAATAATATAGACAGACTCTATGGCCTTCACTTACTTTTTTTTAAAGCTTTTATTTATTTATTTTGGGAGAGAGAGAGTGAGAACAAGGGAGGGGCAGAGAGAGAGAGAGAGAATGAGAATCCCAAGCAGGATCCACACTATCAGCCCAGAGGCCCACATGGGGCTCAGACTCATGAACCATGAGATCATGACCTGAGCTAAGATCAACAGTCAGACACTTAACTGACTGAGCCATCCGGGCACCCCAGTCCTTCACTTTCTGCACCCTGACTCACAGATCCAAGAATGGTATCACTGAGAAAGTTAGGTAGTCATACCTGTTCACTCCTCTTCAGTCAGTGCCTTTTTATCCATTTGAGGATTATCTCTCTTACTCCCTCTCACTCCTTACATCCAAGGAGAAAGTTAGATAGTCCCAATAGAAATTATACATGCGGTGATAATGGGACTAGAGACAGGAGTACTGTGTGTGTGCATGTGTTTGTGTAATACTTGTTAGATCAGGATCAGAGGACCAAGAATTGGGAGAGAAGATGGTCTATCAACATTTTAGTAGGAGTGCTTTATATAACTGCCTGGTACTGCTTAGAATTTGGGCCTGAGGTTGTTCACAATCTACATTTCAACAGTGAAGTATAGTAGATGCTTTCTTCTAAAAACTAAGTTATCAGTAAGACCAAGAGCTAAGGGTCAGTCTTAGGTCTTATTTGTTGAAAAACACTACCCTTAAATAGATTTTTATCACATGTTCCAGTCAGGAAACAAGCAATAACAACCATAACAAAGCTGGATAGTGATTATGTGACACAAGAAATGGAAAGCCTCAGAGGTAAAACAAATGTAAAACAATGAGTTAATACAGAAAAAAGAAAAAAAATATTTTAGAAAAATTTTTGTCATCCTTACAAATGCATTGATTGACTTAGAAATAGAAGCCATAGAAATTGAAAAAGTTGAAATGCAAAGAACTGAGAAAAAACAGAAAATGTAACAGACGAAGTAAATCTGCCTTTGGAGGCAACAAATAATGTAATCAGCTTTGTGGAAAGCAAACTGAATAAGCACTCCTAGAGTGCAGAGGACCAGGACAAATGAGGAAATGATGAAAAAAAAAATTACCAATATGGAAAAGAAAAATCAAACATGCAGGCAATTATTTATGAAAAAAAGAGAAAAGGAATTAAAAAAAAGCAGTCATCAAAGAATCACTAGGAAAAAAAAAAGACTTGTTCAAGAAAGAAATAGGCAGGGTTTTAAAACTCTAGATTTTATTTGCTAAGATCTAAGATATTTTTTTCATATTGCATCAGAACTTCCTATTCTTTAAAAGTTAGGAAAATCTAGGGGTAAACAGACAAAGATTATCTTGAATCTGATAGTCTTGTGGGTTTCTTTGCTTGATATAGTGCTTCATGCTTCTGGACTATACAAGCTTGGTCTATTCAGGTTTTCTTGTTTTCCTTAGACAATTTTGGTAATTTGTGTTAACCTAGAGAAACTATCAATGCTGAATACTTTTCCATGCATGACCATACATTTAGAAAAAAAAAAAAAGACTTGAGGGCTGCCTGGGTGGCTCAGTTGGTTAAGTGTCATAAGTCTTGATTTCAGCTCAGGTCATGATCTCATGGTTCATGACTTTGAGCCCTATCAGGCTCTGTGCTGATAGGGTGGAGCCTACCTGGGATTCTCTCCCTCTCTCTCTCTTTCTTTTTCTCTCTCTCTCTCTCTCCCCCTGCCCCACTCATGTGCCTGCTCTCTCTTTCTCTCTCAAAAAAATAAATAAAAAAGAAAAATACTTGAAGTCAATGCATCAGTGAAATAATGATTAAGTTATTTTCATTTTTCTGTCTTAATCTCTTCTATTTTCTGACATAGAAAATAGTCATATCTCATTGGTTAGTCAAAGGTTTTATTGAAATATACTTAAGAAAAGTGCACAAGGTGCACCTGCGTGGCTCAGTCGGTTGGGTGTCTGATATCGGCTCAGGTCGTGATCTCACAGTTCGCGAGTTAGAGCCTTGCATTGGGCTCTGTGCTGACAGTCCGGATCCTGGAGCCTGCTTCGGATTCTGTGTCTCCCTCTCCCTTTGCCCCACCCCTGCTTGCTCTCTGTCTTTCAAAACTGAATAAACATTTTAAAAAAAATTTTAAAAAGAGAAGTGCACAAATAATTGGTAAACAACTCAATAAATATGGCATAGCCCACAAACATGTGTAATGACCACTCAAATTAGGAAATAAAATATAACCAACAAAATTGAAGGTGCTCTTTTCTTTCTGATCATAAATCCCAATCCTCTATAAGGAAACCACTTTTCTGAATTCTAATATTGTACATTATTTTACATTTTTTGAGTTTTATAAAAAGGACTGATAGAGTTTGTTCTTTGTGTACTTCTTGATCTCAACATTATTTATGTGAGATTTCTATGTACAGGAGTAATTTAGTTTTCGGTGCTATATGCTATTCCATCATGGCCAATCTTTAGTGCTTCTGGTCTTCTACATGCCTTTTGGGACATGCAAGTGCACATTTCTATTGGATGTACAATTACTTATATGGGACTTTTGTGTTCATTTTTAGTCAATAACTACTAATTTTCCAAACTGACATACTAATTTATATGCCCACTAGCAAGGTATATGCATTCTGGTTGGTCTGTATCCTTACCATGCTTGGTAATTATCAGGGATTTTTATTTTATCCATTATGTTGGGTGTGTTGTGGTATCCCATTGTGGTTTTAAATAACATTTCCATAATGGCTGTTAATTGTGGTATTGCTACTCCACATCAACATTCTCTGGGTACTTCCAAACTAAAAGGCAAATGGAGATTTAGAGGAGGTATTAAGAACACTAAATGAAAATTTGATCTAAAGGGACCTAGAATTCCCCTTTACCTAGGAAATGTTTTAAAGTATTCAATAACGTCTGTTATTAAATGTATGGAAGCCTAGCAATCTCATTCAACTTAAAATCTAACTTACCACTTTTGCTGAACTTCTACTTTCCCTTTAGCTAATTAATGCAATGCAATCTATCAATTTTGTCTTGTTTCATTGGTTACAAACCAATCTTATGAGAGTAGAATCACAGTTGGATGGTGATGATTGGAGTTTGTTGCAAAAGAGCGATTGCACACTCCATTTCCGTGTTGGGAAAACTAATTATTTGCCCAGCCATTTGAAACTAGGGATGACACATGGGCAATAGGCGTGGAAACAATCCAGGAGGGCAGCGTTCGTGTCAGATTTTGACAGAGGGCCTAGGTTTTTCACCTATGCAGTAAGCGTGACAGCTCCATCACTTTTCCAGGCATTTCCTCTGGTGGGCTGTGCAATGGCTCATTTGCTTCCAGCACTTCTAGTTTCCAAACAGTGTGAGTGTTTGGCTTATGTGTTATTGAGACAATTTAGATGTGATACTAGGTTGTGAAATGGCATGTTTTATTTTTAATGAAACCATATTATCAGAAATTAGCTTGATCAGATTTGTGGTTGCCTGAGGCAGGGGTAGAGGGTGGGGGAATTGGATGAATGTGATCAAAAGGTACAGACTTCTCGTTAGAAGATAAGTAAGTACTGGATATGTAATGCACAGTATGATGACTATAGTTAACACTACTGTATGCTCTATTTGAAGGTTGTTAAGAAAGTAGACATTAAGAGTTCTCATCCAAGGATAAAAAAAACACATTTTTTCTTTTTTTTGTATCAATATGAGATGATGGATATGAACTTACTGTATTAATCATTTCACAATATTTGTAAGTGAAGTCACTATGCTGTGTATCTTAAACTTACAAAATGCTGTATGTTGGTTATATCCCAATAAAACTAGGGAAAAAAGAAATTAGCTAGATCCAAATGCACTATCTATTGTAATGCAATGTACATAATATAAAATTTACTATTTTAACCATTTTAAGTGTATAGATATGTGTTAGTGGACATCTTCACATTGTTTTGCAATTGTCACCATCATCTATCTCCAAACCTTTTCCATATACCAATCTCAATCACATGCAAACATTCTACTACTTTATGGTTTTACCAGCCTTATATGTATAGTGTGTATCCATTAACACAGATGTATAGTTATTTCTTATGAATTTGTCTTTTAAATCTTGTAGAAAACAAAGTGTGAAGTTATAAGCCAAAATTATAACAGTATTGTTATTTATATTGTTTTGCATATTTACTTTTACCAGAGTCAGTATGGTCTTTGTGTCAAACTTGTTCCAGCTACATTGTTTGCTACTCTAACATATGATTAAAGGGAGAAAAAGCTGACATTAAGAGTCAACTAAGTTGAATTTTTTTTATTGGTAGATCAAATCTTCTTCATTTGTCTCTGCATCTTACCACCAGAGTTAGTTTTGAATTAATTATTTATAAGCAATAATTTTAGTAATGTTTAATCAATGTCTAGCACCATTCCTGTGGCTAAGTGATGTGTGCATGATATAGAGGTGTCTGGGTAATTTTATTTATGCCTTCTGTTAGATTTAATAAAAGAAAAGAAACCCTGAAATTCAAGTAACATATTAGTGAAATCAATGCTCTGCTGAAAGTCTAAGGTAGTGAGCTATTAATTCATTTTCCATAGCCATCTTCTTACCCTAAAATAAAAACCTGACAAATGGCCTTAAATAAGAATTTCTGAAAGGCTTTATTAACAAAGAAATAAACATAATTGAGAGGAATTATGGAGATTATGATCCATTCATTTAGGCATCTCCATTTTCCCCAGTTGTGCCCTGATGTCATTTACAGATTTCTCCCCGAAAACATGGCTTTAAAACAGGAACACTTGTAATCAGTTTTACATAAAGTGAACTCTATGTTTAGCCTATGCTAAAGAAACAAAAATCACTGGAAATAATAGTCATGTAAAGCATTGGAAAAAAAAACCATTAGATGGAATTATTAAAAAGGGGAGAGTTCAGGGGCACCTGCATTTCTCAGTTGGTTGAGCATCCAACTTCAGCTCAGGTCACAGTCTTATGGTTTGTGGATTTGAGCCTCACATCAGGTTCTGTGCTGACAGCTCAGAGCCTGAGCCTGCTTCGGATTCTGTGTCTCCTTCTCTTTCTGTTCCTCCCAGCTCGTGCTCTGTCTCTCTCCCAAAAATAAATAAACATTAAAAAATTTAGAGTGGGAGAGAGAGCCAAAGCATAAGAGACTCTTAAAAACTGAGAACAAACTGAGGGTTGATGGGGGGTGGGAGGGAGGGGAGGGGAGGTGATGGGCATTGAAGAGGGCATCTTTTGGGATGAGCACTGGGTGTTGTATGGAAACTAATTTGACAATAAATTTCATATACTAAAAAAAATAAAAAAATAAAAATATATAAATAAAAACAAAAAATTTAAAAACAAGCACGGAGGGAGTGCTGAATTCTCATCCATTCAAACAACTATTACATAAAACTTAGATTTCATTTCTATTCATGCATATTTATTCTTCAAGAAAAATGAACATGTAAAAACCCTTCTAGGCACATTATTATCATTTTCCTGGCAGAAGAAAAGAAAGAGAAATAGTTACATTATAACATTGGAATAGAATTTATGCCAATCACTCTATAGTGATACAGTGATATAGCTTGGATTCTGTGATACATAGAATTCCTTTGTTTATTTAATTACAAGGAGAAAAAATAACTGAACTTTGTGCTATGAAATCGGGGTTCATGGCATAGACTAGCAGGATTATGAAGTGAGAAAAGTTTCCCTGAACAGAATGGCAGTTTCTTCCCAACCCTGGATGTTAGAAAAATGTTTTGTCTTGATGGATTCTACAAAACAAAATCCTAGCAAGATACTGATCAAGCAAATTCATAGAAACATTCTTGATAAAGTGTCATTGATGGATTCTTTTCTTATACAGGCATAATATGAAGTACACTAAAATGATAACAAGCTTGTTTCTTGTAAATTCAAATGACAAAAAAAATAATAGTCTTTATTAGGACAGGAAGAAGTGAATACAAGATACTTTTTTTTTAAAACACTTTTTTTTCTCTTTTTTATTTCAAGTTTTTATTTAAATTCAAGTTAGTTAACATAAAGTGTAATCCTGGTTTCAAGAGTAGCAAATCACTTACAGTGCTCATCATAACAAGTGCCCTCCTTACCACCCATCACCCATTTAGCCAGTCACCACTCCACCTCCCTCCATCAACCCCCATTTTGTTCTCTGTCATTAAGATACTTTAAATTTATAAGCTCCATTGACATTTTTCCCTGTCAACTATACTCAATTAAAACAGCTAATATAGACTTACATTAATTTAATTAAATCACTATATAATCCCTTAACTTCTTTTTTTGATCATTGAATTATAAAACTCTCTGATAAGTTAACTTGGCTTCTCCTCTTCACGGAAGCCATATCAAGTGAGCATTTTTTCACACAACTACAAAGTACGTGCACACACACACACACACACACACACACACACGTCTGTAAATTCAAGTAAAAGTCCATGATTTTGCATTTATAGCAGCTCAGATGACCTTTCTACAGACCATTCTCTTCTAACCTTCAAGGCTAAATCTTTTTACTTCATGTAACTTGGTCCTTTACTCACTAGAAATGCAAAATACTAATATACCTAAAATCCAGACTTTTGATCAGCCATATTGGAAGATAAGCAAATGTTTTCCTCCTTTTCACTTTTTATTCCTTTTTCCATTTTTTTTTTTGCCTAGTGATCCAACGTCTTTTCCACTGACATCTCACTCCCTTAACAAATCAATTATATTTTAGGTATCAGATGAAAAGAATTTGATAAATTACTTCATATTAAATTGAAACTAATGGTTAGGCTCTACTTTATAATAGTATTTTCCTTTAGTGAAGATATTACATACCTATACAAGGAATTATAGGCTCTCATGATAAAAACTAGAGGCAATATTTATTTACTCTAAAATTTGTGTGATCATAAACTTTGTTGTCCAAACTAAGAAATCCTTGATAGTGAAAAGGACACTATTATTAATTGCACGGGGATAACAGTATAAACTGGGACTGTGCCTGGCAAATCAGAACATATGGTCCCTCAGCCTACAATGTCAATTCCTAGCCCTAGGCTTTTCTGTCCAAAGTATCCAGCCCTTCATATGGTTCCCACAATTTGCAGATATATGCTATTTTGTAAAACTTCATTCAAAACAAATGGGGTGTATTGTCATTAAGGTATCCCTGAGATGACTTAGAAATTTTAGGCTAGGTAATTTTCTAGATTTTAGTATGGAAAATGTGGTTGGTATTAGTATAGTACATGGCTAGTGCAGTATGTGGTCCCTTGAAAATGCATTGAACTTGATTTCTACTTGTTTCTATCCTTTAAAAGCCAAGTTACTGTATGAATTTACATTACTTCATTGAGCCTCTATTTCTTGTCTATAAAGTGATGGAGGAAAGTAATTAGAATTGAGGATGCTTAAAGATATTTCCAGCACTGATATTCTGAGTCTGAGCAAGAGTTATGATAAACTTTCCTATTTCCAATAAATAATACTACAGACTAAAAAAATCATTTATATACAATTTATGTCAATTTTTAGATCCCTCTAATAATGTCTGAGGAAAAGGGGGACAAATCTTCAAATCCATTTTCCCCCTGTTATTATATTTGTTTATGCACCAAGTGTGTTTGATCTCTGTTGAAAGTGAAATGCCATTGGAAATTCCACTATAAGATATTTTGGTGAGAATATGATGAATGTTGGTGCAGCATGGGACCCCGTTTATTGATTATGAAATGAAAATAAGGGTGCTACTTTTTGTTTTATTGATTATTAAAACATGATTTAAAGCATGTTGTCTGTAATAACTCTGTATTATACTCCAGAAAAGAATACCATTTTGGGGACTCTGGAATGATTTCTGACAATAATAAAGGTCATATAATTGTTCTTTCTTTGCCTATGCAGTCATAGATAGGGTTAGGTTCTCTGGGAAGACCATTCAGTTTCTCTGGTTCTAGGATTTAAAAAATAGCATGAGTTAGGAGTGAGGTTAAGCAAAGATAAATAAATATAAACGTTGGTATTAAGTTAAGGATAACTTTGGAAGAGAACCAACCCAGGACTTAGAAGCTGACAGATCATACTTCAAATTTTGGCCCCACTGGTATTGGCTTTGTAACCTTATATCCAGTTACTTATCTTCTTTGGACCTTAGTTCCCTCATATGTAAGGTGGACTGTTGATATCTAACTCATGGAATAGTTATAAATAATACAAACAAGTAGAGCTGTTGCAATAACTTTAATGTCACATATCTCAAACCATTTACTGTTTCTTGCTTGAGAATCTGTAACAAATATAATCAGGAACTGCTACTTCAACCACTTGTCTTTGGATCTTGTTATTTTTCTTAATCTTTGTACTAGACTCTTATAAATTGTCCCTGTGTCCTTGCTCCTCCTCACCCCAAATGAAATCATTAATGACCTAATTTGCAAGCTGTGCTGATGTCAGACAAGCTGATGTATCAGTTGGTGGGAATGACTCCTATCTTTCAGGACACCAGTGCCAAATATTTGATACTTATTAGAGTAATCTCTTTGCATCCTAAATAATCCAACATGCCTTTTTATTATTTTTTTTTTAGTTTTTAGTCATTTGTAATAAAAATAAATGGATATGTGTCTAGTCTAAGTCATGGATACTTTATTTGACACAAAATGTGTTGAAATCTTTGACAGAATAAGTGAAAATGTAAGATGCCCTAAAAGGCTAGAGCACACCATTTTATAGGAACCCCCTAAATAACTGAGAGTGAGGGATGAATGGCAGGGGGAGAACATGGAGGTTGTGAAAAGACCTGTTTGTATAACACTTTGGGCTCCCAATGAGGTCAATCAAGAATTGTCTTATTATTATCTCAACGTTGTGTAATATGCCCCAAATGCCCATCTTGAATATTATTTTGATTTGTATTCCTTTAGAATAAATTTCGATTTCCAGTACTATCTGCTATCATTGTATGTTGTTATAATGGTGAATCAAATGTTTGTGGCAGATTAGATTTCTCTTTGTATTGGGAGAAAAAAAGGAAAAGAAATGACAAGGAAGGAGAAGCAGGAGTGGATTTGTGCCCAAGTGTTTAGGTTCATAGTATAGTTGCAATGGTATCTGGGTACTTTTAACCTATGGAGATTATTTTTTTAATCCACAAACTTTTAAAATTAATTTTAATTAAATTGTAGTTATGATAGAGACCTGGGTTTCTAGACATTTTTAATCTACTTGTAATATGAGGTGGAGTTCTTGGTAACTTATCTTTTTTTCAAAGTTTTTATTTAAATTCCAGTTAGTTAACATATAATGTCTTATTAGTTTCAGGTGTAAAATATAGTGATTAATCGCTTCTGTACAATAGTCAGTGTTGATCACAAGTGCACTCCTTAATCCCCATAATCTATTTCAGCCATCCCCCAACCCACCTACCCTCCAATGACCCTCAGTTTGTTCTCTTTATAGTTAAGAGTCTGCTTAGTGGTTTTCCTCCCTCTCTCTTTTCCCTTTGCAATATTTAGAGAAGCATTATCTACAATAGCCAAATTATGGAAACAACCCAAGTGTCTGTGGACTGATGAATTCATAGATAGATAGATAGATAACATATACATATATAAATAATGTATATTGCATATACATGTATACATAATATATATTACATATATATACATACATACACACACAGTGGAATATTACTCAACCATAAAAAAGAATGTTATCTTGCCATTTGCAATGATGTAGTTGGAGATAGAGTGTATTATGCTAAATGAAATAGGTAGGTCAGAGAAAGACAAATACCATGTGATTTCACTCATATGTGGAATTTAAGAAAGATAACATATTTTCTTAACTTCCCCGCACTTGTCCTGCAGGCTGGAATAAACATCTTACCATAGAATACCATCCATCTTGAAACCCCTTGTCAAATACCCATATATTAAATAAATTAATTCCCAAGGGAGAAGAAAATATCTTGTTGTAAATGTACCATATTTAACGTTGTATTTTCATTGAAAGAACATTTTTCTACCTGCATTGCATGAAGATTTTCAGTTTGCTCATTTTTTCCCTACTGCACTCCATTCTTATGTATAATCCTAGTTGCATCTTTCAGTTTTAAAAAGTAGCCTCTAATCCAGATTTTAATAAGTCTTGCTTTACTGCAAATCTGTTTTCAGTATTGGAAAACGCATTTAGGTGAGCATAGAGCTATATTTTTCTAGTAGTTCTCAGAAAGTTTGCAAACACACCAATATTTCATACATCCAGA
The DNA here is from genome assembly GCF_016509475.1 of Prionailurus bengalensis. Classification (NCBI taxonomy): domain Eukaryota; kingdom Metazoa; phylum Chordata; class Mammalia; order Carnivora; family Felidae; genus Prionailurus; species Prionailurus bengalensis. The sequence continues at coordinate 51,589,114 of NC_057359.1, read as the reverse complement.
GATCATTGGTTTTGCAACCTTGACCACCAAGAACATTTCTAAGATTGTAAAAGGATTCTGAGATTTAAGGACAGATATCACACCTCATGTGAGGTTTTGCACATAATGTATTTGCTCTTATATTAAGCATAAATTTAACTAGTCTGATGACTTGGTTTTCCAGACTACAGAGAATTGGAGAGTCTCCTCAAGGTAGATGTACTGGCAGTGTCAAGAAGGGACAATTGACAGAATAGCAATGGATAAAATAAAAAACACTCAAATGTACAGATTTGAAAATTTACTATGGATATTGAAGTAAATCCCTTAGATGCTGAAAAATGAACATATGTTTACTATGTTTAAGAAAGACATGAATACATGATATCCCTTTTAAAAATAAATTGATGGGAGTTAGCTGCAGGTTTCTTTTGGACATGTATTTCATGTTTATAAGTTCTCTTACGTGACTTCAGCAGATATTTTCTTTCAGGGTAAATAGGCAAACATACTTTCTTCACTTCAAACTGCAAAGCACATAACATGGTATTACAGTAGTGTAGAAACTTGAAGTCCTCTAAATATTTCTACTCTTTTAAGAATGCCAGATGATCATGTATTAATTTGGTAAATACAGTATTTTTAGAGAATCTTCTATGGACCAGGAACATTGAATCTCTGAAAACAACTATGAACAAGACATTAACCTAACCAGGAGGAGCAAAAGTTTATATATGACCCTGGGCTCACACTAATACTCATACCAAATGTCCCTTTACTCACAAACATTAAATGTGACACCTAGGAGAGGCTTAATCAGTGTCTCATTGATATTGATTCAACTTATAGTTCCATTTCTTCTTCTCAGTAACCTAAATGAGGTGGAGATTACTATCTTCCCTATAGACCTTTAACAGGTCACTACATATCTGGAGCTCAGATTCATTAACTGTAAACTAGGTATATAAATACCTAACTTAGGGGCTTATTGTAAAGATTCAAGAAAAGCAATTACATGTAAAATACATAGTATTTGCATTGAGTGTGCTCAATCCTATTCTTTCATTTTTAAATTTTGTTTTAATTTTAGTTCCAGTGTAGTTAACATACAGTGTTATTAGTTTCAGGTGTACAATATAGTGATTTAACTGTTCCATACATTTCTCAGTGCTCATCAAAATAAATGCATTCTCAATCCCCTTCACCTATTAACCACCAGTTCTCTCTATTTAAAATCTGGGGGAGGGGGGTTATCTCTCTCTTTCTCCTTTGTTTTGTTTCTTAAATTCTACATATGACCGAAATTATATGGTATTTGTTTTTTCTGACTGGCTAATTAGCCCTTAACATTGTACTCTCTATAACTCTACCATGTTGTTGAAAATGGCTAGATTTCCTTCTTTTTTATGGCTGAATAATTAATTCCTTTGTGCGTGTATATAGATAGATAGATATAGATAGATATAAACATAAATATAGATATAGATGATATAGACATAGATAGATATAGATATAGATATAGATATAGATATAGATATAGATATATCTTCTTCTTTATCCATTTAGCTATTGATGGACACTTGGACTGCTTCTACAATTTGACTGTTGTAAATAATGCTACAATAAACATAGAGGTGCATGTATCCCTTTTAATTTGTAGAGAGATTACTGGGTCACAGTGTGGTTCTATTTTCAATTTTTGGTTACATCCATATTTTCTTCGACAGTGGCTACACCAGTTTTCATTCACACCCACTGTGCACAAGTGTTCCTTTTCCTCCACACCCTCGCCAACATTTATTATTTCTTGAATTTTTTATTTTAGCCATACTGACAGGTATGGGGTGATATCTCATTGTAGTTTTGATTCACATTTCCCTGATGATGTGTGAGGTTGAGCATTTTTTCATGTGTCTGTTGGCCATCTGTATTTCTTCTCTGGAGAAATGTCTGTTCATGTCTTCTGCCCATTTTTAATTGGATTATTTGTTTTTTGGGGGGTTGAGTTGTATAAGTTCTTTATATATTTTGGATACTAACCCTTTATCAAATATCTTCTCCCATTCAGCAGATTCTCTTTTAGTTATGTTGATTGTTTCCTTTGCTGTAAAGGAGCTTTTTATTTTGATGCAGTCCCAATAATTCATTTTTTCTTTTGTTTCCCTTGTCTCAAGAGATACATGTAGAAAGGTGTTGCTACAGCCAATGTCAAATAAATTACTGCCTGTGCTCTCTTCTAGGATATTTATGGTTTCACATGTCACATTTAGGTCCTTAATTCATTTTTTGTTATTGTTGTTTTGGTGATATGGGCATTTTATTAATTACTTTTTTAAGTTTTTATTTAAATTCCAGTTAATGTACAGTAATACCAGTTTCAGAGGTACAATGTGTATAGTGTAAGAAAGTGGTCAAGTTTCATTCTTTTGCATGTAGCTATTTTTCCCAGCACCATTTATTGAAGAGACTGCTTTTTCCCTTTGAATATTCTTGCCTACTTTGTCAAAGATTAATTGGTCATATAATTGTGGATTTATTTCTGGATTTTCTTTTCTGTTCTGTTGAACTATGTGTCTATTTTTATGCCAGTACCATACCGTTTTGATTACTACAGCTTTGTGATATAACTTGAAGTATGGAATTGTCATACCTCCAGCTTTGCTTTGCTTTTCAAGATTGCTTTGGCTGTTTGGCATCTTTTGTGGTTCCATATAAATTTTAGGATTGTATGTTTTTCTTCCATGAAAAATTCTGTTAGTATTTTGATAAGGATTGCATTATGTGTGTAGAGTGCTTTGGGTAGTAGAGACATTTTAACAATATTTGTTCTTACAATCCATAAGCATGGATTATAATTGTCTTTCCATTTCTTTGTGCCATCTTCAATTTCTATCATCAATATTTTATAGTTTTCAGAGTACAGATCTTTTACCTGTTTGGTTAAGTTTATTCCTAAGTGTTGATTGTTTTTGGTGCAATTGTAAATGGGACTGATTCCTTAATTTCTCTGCTGATTCATTATTAGTGTATAGAAACGAAATGGATTTCTGTAGGTTGATTTTGTATCCTGCAACTTTACTCAATTTATTTTTCAGTTCTAGTGTTTTTTCTTTGGTGGAGTCCTTTGGGTTTTCTATATAATGTATCATGTCATCTACACATAGTGAAAGTTTTACTTCTTCCTCACCAATTTGGATGCCTTTTATTTATTTATTTATTTATTTATTTATTTATTTATTTGGCTGATTGCTATCACTAGGGCTTCCAGTACTATGTTGAATACAAGTGGTGAGAGTGGACGTCCTTGTCTTTTTTCTAACCTAAGTGGGAGGAAGCTTTCAGTTTTTCCTCATTGAGTATGTTAGCTGTGGATTTTGCACATAAGACTTTTATTATGTTGAGGTATGTTCACTCTAAACCTAATTTGCTGGGAGTTTTTATCATGAATGCCACTCAATTCTTTTAAATGCAAATTTCCAGAGGATCCAATGAAAGAACCAGAACATCATGGAAGAATATGTTTTATTTCTTTAGAGTTTAGTTATGTCATTATTCTCATGATGTGAGCATAATTTACTTTTATGAAAATCAATGCAAAATATTTTTGCGATTTACTGTTGGGAGTGTTGGAATAGAACATACATTTACTGGTGCCAGGATTTTATTTTATGGATGATTATAAAATAAATCCCTTTTGTTGCATTGGAATTCTGTAATGTAGAATCATATTTCACATTTGGACTCTATATCTTATTAACAGCTTGCTCCTGATTCCAGAATCCCCTAAAAATAGGCATGTAGCACTTTAAATTTTTCATAGTTTCTTTTGACTTTTTCTTTTCTTAATTTTCACCTTATCTAATTTTGGGGCAGTGTTCAATTTGGTTGGTGTAGTTAGAATGTGAGCCAAGTCAGACCTTCAAGAGTGGGCAGTTGATCTAGGAAGTTTTGGGAGTAGGATGGGGCAGAAGGTGAGGATGTGTCTCTGAAAACTAAAGTAAGCCTGACAGTAGTCATTAAATAGGAACCAGGAGCACAGAGCCCAGGGAGCAAATAATAAGGAAATACTTAATGGAAAATTATTTTGGAGAGGGAACTTTAGGTCCTAAGAGGATCAGTGTAAGACATAGTTTTAGCTCCAAAGCCTCTTGAATTCTTGGCAGTATTTCTAGATATGAAAAAAGTCATCTATTAACAGTGATTCAGTTAATATAACTGAAATGAAGGCATTCTTGATGATGAATAGGCTAATCATTTGTCATGGGATAAAAACAAGGTTGAATGAAAACAATAGGAAATTTAGTTAATCCGCAGGTGGTTTTTGAGTTCTGAACACATGTCTCACACTGTATTAGGCATGGGGAAGTATAAAAATGTAGTAGAGCATTTATTGAGCCTTCAAGAAATTTATGTTATGGTTGCAAAGTATCATTCTTCATTCTAGAGAAAAAAAAACTTCATAGAAGTATTTGTGACAAATTGTTTGCTCCTGAGATATGTGACATCTGGTACATTATGTGAACTAAAGCTAAAAGAACAATTTGTTGTTCATCTCTTAAAAGTAATTCTACCAGTTCATAAATTCACATCAATTCAATTTTCCCAGTTGTTTTCTCCTTAGTACTATAAACCTGAGCAGCATTGAGAGAAATTGATAATTATAGTCCTCTTTGTAATTTGCCTTGTAAAATCTTCTCATTAAAATTTGCTTTGTGGTACCCTGCCTGGATTGATTGCTAATTCTTTTCAGTGAGGATACTTTGGCTGAGTTGTGTTACTAACCAAAATGTAGGGGTGCCTGGGTGGCTCAGTCACTTAAATGTCCAACTCTTGATTTGGGCTCAGGTCATGATCTTACGATTTGTGAGATCAAGCCCCATATAAGGCTCTGAGCTGACAGTGTAGAGCCTGCTTGGGATTCACTTTCTCCTTCTCTTTCTGCCCCTCTCCTGCTTGCATTCTGTCTCCCTCCTTCTCTCTTTCTCTCTCAAAATAAATAAATAAACATAAAAAAATCAAAATGTATACCTTTAAGCAACTTGGGGCAAAGAAGTAATGGTGCTACAGAAGAAAAGTAAACCATTAATGTGAAATTATATATAATGTTCCTCTTTCTTTTCCATAACGGCAAAGGTAGTTTTAGATTTCTGTAAATAGTATTTACATTAAAGCTTTCTTTGTGACTAGATGACAATACTGAGATGACAACATTATGACATATGATTTAGTCTCATTAATATATCTTAAGACTTCACTGTGCACTTTGCCAGCATTTCAGTCCTCTTTGAACAGCCTTCAAAAAATTTACTATACAATGAGATGTATAACTGGTCCTGGGAAAGAGAGAAGGTTCTTTTCTTATGGAAGAGGAAGGTCATGCACAAAGACCATGAACACTTTTTTTTTTTAACATTGTGACAGATTAAGTTTTCTCTTATCTCCATAGCTTTATACATTTCCATGATGTACTACTTGACTGTTTCCTTCTGGAATTAGCTCTATGAAAGATCATGTTCACTTATGATTTAAGTGGTTACTTAATATCACTTCAGTAATTTTAGGAAAGTATTCTTTCCTCAAAAATTATAGAAAATGGTTAATGCTTTCATAGTTCTGGAGGCTCCAAAACTAAGGAAACAGTGAGGAAAATACAACATTTGGAGAAGAAAAAGTCAAACATTATTTTGAATACATGCACATGAAGAATGAATACAGGATGACTCACAGCATGGGTGTGTGGTAAAACCAATGATCCTTCATAATGGATGTAGTTTCCCCAAAAGAATCCTTGTTTCAAATCATGTCTTTTATGTTTATAGGCATTCCTTGAATTAGAAGCTTCAGATTAACAAATATTCAATATGTATGTATCTATATCTATATATCTATATCTATATCTACATCTACATCTATATCTACATCTACATCTATATCTATATCTACATCTACATCTACATCTATATCTATATCTATATCTAGTTTGTGCCATGCATATCAAGGAAAAGAGTCTTCATGGGTTTCCCAGGTGATAGTTTGAAATGAAGAGAGAAAGATGGCCCAGGTTTCAATGTGTAGAACACTAAGTAGTTCTTCACAGAGCTAAAATAGTCACTTGTCTGTACTCTGCAGATTTGAGCAGACCTCTTATATGAAAAGAGACTTCAGAAAGCCCAAATTGTACTTTCAGTGTTCTCGTTAACTTTTATTTTTTTTTCCTTTCCTCCTTAGAAATACCTCTGAGGTAGAAACCATGGAGAGGGTAGACACTCTCAGAAAAGCCCTTGAGGCAGCTGTAAGTGAGGCAGCCCATTATCAAAGTAACTCTTGGTTTAGAGGTAGAATAGAAACAAATGGATAGGCTGAGGAGTCAGGCCAACCTCTGTAATCATACTTAAGTTGCATCTTGGTCTTAGCACCAACTAGCATGTGACTTCAACGCTTATTTTAGTTTGCTTGTCTGTAAAATGGTAACAACAATAGTACTTACCTTACGAAACTTGATGTGGTGATTGATAGCACAATACTTATAAAACATGTAACCACTGCACTTAGCATAAAGTGAACACTAAACAATTACTAGCCTTACAACCTGAATTAAATGCACTAACGAATGCAAGTTATCATTTGAGAAACAAAAAGTCTGAGGATAAAAGTGAAAGGAAAGAAAATATATGGGGAATATGAAATGTAGAAGTACGAAAATGCTGAGCTAAGTCTTTAAAGATGAATGGATCAATCTGGTACACAAGGGCTTTCCAGATACAAGGTCAGCATGAGCAGAAAGAACAGCACATGGTTAAAAAATTCCATGGTGTAGTCAGGGAACTACAAAGTGTTTAGTATTGCAGGTATGTGCTGTGTATGGTTGGGGGCAGGTGGGAGATGTGATTTCAGAGCTAAGTAAAGGCTGTCTTATTTATGTACGTTGTTTGTGCCAGTCCTTATGGAGAGTAGAATGCCATTGACTGCTTCTAATCAGGAGAGTAACCTGGCCTATTCTCCCAGACTGCTATGAGAGTAAATATTTAAATAATAAATACAGTTGTGTTGGTGTAGTCCCTCCTTAAAACCGTTTCATTGTACTATTAGTATTTTTTAATCCACTTTTCTATCCACCCATCTATTTTCCTCTTAGGCTCCCAATTTTAACTGTGTCCTGCACTCAGGCATGGATTTTGATTGTGTGCTTTTGTTGTTTGTCATTTAAGAACCAACCTGTTTTGTTGCTTTTTATATGAGTATAACTTTCTTATAAGTACATTAGAGGTAGGGTGGATTTGGCATTATCAGCATCATGCAAGCATTTAGGTAGAAAATCATACTAATATTCAGAATACTTTGTAAATTAAAATTTTCTTATGAAATATATTTAAATTTTTTTCTTCAAAATGTATCCACTTGTACAAATAGTGTTTATCAGTTAGAACAAAGATAGAGCTACTTTAATAGCCCAATATATAAGAGCAGACATGCAATCTTTGCATTCTGAAAAAAGAAGTGTGAACTGAGGATCACTTCAAATGTTAATGTTTTTTGTCCTGTCACCAATACCTCTTGCCATGACTCTCCTCTAACTCATATTCTCTCTGTGTAGCAAGCATGATGATTTCCTATATACAGGCAGAAGGGAAATTTAATTTTAAACTTCAGGAAATGGAAAGGCAATAGAGAAAGTCAGTGAAGGGGGTTGAAAATAAACTAGAAACATCAGAGATAAAAACAAAATGATTTTGGTAATCCTTAGTGCTTATTCTTATTACTAATGGTTGCATTCTGAAATTCAGCTAAGGAGGCTGAGAGGTGTTGAAAATGTTTCGCATCGTGTTTTAGCAGATGGTTAAGTAGTGTTTTTTACTCTAACTCATTCATCTGAAGCTCTTTCATCAGTATTAAAATTGTCCCAAAGGAAAAAATAAGTTTCAGAAATGTTTGCGATCCTTTATTTTGGGGGGGAAATCCATTTTCTATGATTTCTGTCAAGTGCAAAAACCTATTTAAAGGAATTATCTGTGATAATTCACTGCTTTGAATTGATTCCTTTTGTAGTATTGCTTCCCACACTTTCATTTTATTTCATTCAGTTCAAGTGTCTTTATCTTGAAGTTTCATAATCAAAAATCTATACAAAGTATGTGCATATCCAAAATACCAAAAATCTGCTCAAAATGTAACCTTCGAGCACCTTCTTTTATTACAGACTTCCTTATCTCTACTCCACCTTCTGTTGTCCATTTTTTGCCCGCTCATTGATCATTTAAATACATTATTCTCTAGGGATTATATCAGCCCTTGTCAAAATTCTGTCTGAGTTCACTGAATGTGGTATGTGTTGGAGGGGAGGGAGGTGAATCACATACACCCCTTAAAATTAAGTACAAGTGTTGAAAAACAATGTTAACAAACTATCACAAAAGGGAAACTAAGGACAGTAAAATTGGCTTGTGTTTTTAATATACTGGGATTTATTATTTGTGAATCTAAGAAACTGAAAGTTAATAACATGAGATAGTAAGACTAAAGTCCTACTGTGCATCCTTCCGTGTATGTGTGTGTGTGTGTGTGTGTGTGTGTGTGTGCTCTTCTAAGTAACCTCTTTAAGAGGTTTTTCTCTACTTCTGGCGCCATTTATTTTTAAAGACCATTTTTGGCATGTTTTGTAAGAATCTATTTCGAAGTCCTTGGTCTATCTTAATCTTCATAGTCCTCTAATTTCACCAATGAAATTAGACAGACTGAATGCAGACAGACTGCATGACAGCTATAGTAAAAATCAAAGGTATGGGTCAATATTCAGTATCTACATGGTTCAGAAGAGCCACCTGAAGGATTTTTTTTAAATGGCACTAATCTGAAAAACAACTGTAATGTCACTGGCGCTTAGTACAGAATTAGAAAGCTGTTTAAATAATGTGCCATGGGCTTTGAAGGTGGCTGCCAAAGAAGACTTTTAAAAATATCTTGAGCAACAAGAACATCAATGAAATAAAGGGCTCAGCACACATTTGGTTGAATGTATTTTAGTGTTAGCAAGAATTCTGGTATGATTTTCTAGAAATGTGAATTGGATCATTTTACTCCTCTTTAAATTTTTTTTCAGAATCCCTATAATCTGTGTAGTGATTTTAAAAGAGACTCTTAAAAAACTGAGAACAAACTGAGGGTTGATGGAGGGTGGGAGGGAGGGGAAAGTGGGTGATGGGCATTGAGGAGGGCACCTGTTGGGAGGAGCACTGGGTGTCGTATGGAAACCAATTTGACAATATGTTTGATATTTAAAAAAAATAAAAATAAAAAAATAAACTTTTTAAAAGTAAATATCTCTAAAAACAAGAGCAAATATGAAATTTTTTTGTCTTTAAATTAAAAATGTATCTGAATGTTTTGTTTACTTCACAACTTTAGAGATGTTTCAAAATTTTACTATTAAGCAGAACAGACAAAAAATTGCATCATATTTCTCCTGTATATTTTAATACCACACTGATATTACTTTCAACATTCATCTGTTCATCCATTATGCTGAACCAAAAAATATTAATTGAATATCTGCTGTACAGTATAAATTATGGAATTGTATGTACCTCACTATATTTTATCTATTTATATGAATATCTCTGTTAATAAATTTAATTTGTTTAGAGCAAGGACTTTTTTTATTCACTCTCATATTCCATTGATTAGCATAGTGCTCAAAAGAAGATACTGAGAAAATATTGAATAAATAAAAATGTTTTTTTTAACAATTATTCACAAAAGTTTATGGAACATTATATATCACCCTTTGATTTCTTATTCCAGTATGATCCCCCTCAAATATGTCCTGTGTATTTTTATAAGTCACTGATCTTAAATGCAAATCCGAAATTCTTCCCAATTTTGTATATCTAGCTTTCCAGCTTTGCACAGCAAAGTTCAAAGTCCATGAATTTATTTTATTTTATTTATGTTTATTTATTTATTGTTGAGAGAGAGAGAGAGAGCACAAGCAGGGGATGGGCAGAGAGAGAGGGAGACACAGAATTCGAAGCAAGCTCTGGGCTCTGACCTGCCAGTGCAGAGTCAGAGGTGGGCTCAAACTCACAAACTGTGAGATCATGACCTGAGCCAAAGTTGGACTCTTAACCGACTGAGCCAACCAGGTGCCCCATAAGTACACATCTTTAAATGTTTATTTATTTATTTATTTGAGAAAGATAGAGCAACTGCACCCTTGAGTGTGCATGTGAGATGGGGAGGGGCAGAGAGAGAGGGAGACAGAGGATCCCAAACAGGCTCCACGCTGTCAGCATAGAACCAGTTGTGAGGTGTGGGGCTCAATCTCACGAACCGTGGGATCCTGACCTGCACCAAAATCAAGAGTTGGACGCTTAACTGACTGAGTCATCCAGGTGCCCCCAAAAGTCCACATCTTGAGCAAGACATGTAAGACCTTTGATTGTCTTCTGCCTGTTCTCTCAGTCTGAACTTCTGCAGGTCCATTCACTTCCTTCACTTCCTTACATTGCATTTTGTTTTGAAAATTTGTACATAGTATTTTTTTTAAGTTTATTTATTTTGAGAGAGAGCAGGCAAGGGGCAGAGAGAGATGGGGAAAGAGAGAATCCCAAGCAAGCACCGTACCAGCAGCACTGAGCCCAATGAGGTCCTTGAGCTCACACACCATGAGGTCATGACCTGAACCAAAACCAAGAGTTGGACACTCAACTGACTGAGCCATCAGACACCCCTGTACACATGATTTTATATTTTGCCTAGACTTCTCTTCTTTCTTGGATATAGCAAATTCCTACTCATTCTTCAAGACCCACCTCATTCATTTCCATGTTTATTAAAGCTTCCTTGACCCCAGATGTAACCACTTCACTTGGCATGCAGTCGTTTTGCCTAATTTATACTTTTATTGAGGTATTCCCCAAATCATGTTTCAAGGAAATTAGTTCTGTAAGATACCAACAAGTGTTACTGCAGAGAGAAAAAGAAGTAGGGAATATCCTCTGCTCCAAAAAATTTGAGGGGTTGTGTATTAAGTAAAATTACAAAGGTGTATTTATTCCAGGAATAGTCAGAGCCTCTATGGTTCTGATATTCATGGTCACTTTTCAAGAGCAGACTATATAATATACATTGTTTCCCATATATGTTTCTCTATGGAAACCATCTTGCACACAACACTAAACATCCCATGAGACTCAAGTATTCTACTAACTAGTTGTAGTTTGTGAAAACTCTATTATTTTACTTAGTGTGATTATTTCCTTAGAGATGTAGGCTTCTTAAGGTCAGGGTGTGTGTACTATGTATCATTTTTACTCTTTACTTAAGTAGAATGTGAATGATTTTTTTTATATAGACCTAATTTAAAATCAGATAGTCTAAATCGCATGTCATTATGGGGATAAGAAAAGTGTAATTTCTTCATCTGTCTTATTTATTGTGATTGTGCTTGAAGTAGTAAGTATGAACATTGGATAAATTACTAATTAAATGAAGCATGTAAATAAGATGAAAATTAATTTTTTCCCTGTATTCTATATTTTTAGAAGTCTACATCTGCTCATTTCACCATTGCAGTATATTTTTAATAGTTAGAACACTTTAAAGGTAACATACACTAACATTATATGTTTTCTTAAATATCTAAAATATCTCACATTGATAGTTATTTAATGTTTTTCATTATTTTGGACCTTTTCTGATGGAATTTCATAGAAAAGGGTCAAGTTACATAAACCATATTTAACCTATATTTTAAATATTTAAAGGGCATGAATGTTTCTGAATTCACATCTCTCTTTATAGTATATGATTTAACAATGAAATATTCATGCAGATGAACAGCAAAATGCTGCTAAAGTGCAAACACAGATACATAGATTTATATTTAGCTTCCTTCCATTCTGAGTCTACATAGCTGATGAAGGTTTATTTTCATAGGCATTTTAGTGAGCAACCGGTTGAAAACATTCTAAGACCATTGCTACTCAGTGTGAACCCAATTTAGCGCAATGTAAAGATTTTAATAAAAAAATAAAAATCCTTGAATTTGTCTATTTTGTGAATGTTGATTGATTTGAAGAAATTTCTCTTGCTGTTTTACTTAACTCATTAATCAATTTGATCAAAGAAGTAAAAAGTTGACCAAATTTTTGCATATACATTCTATCTCACTTTTTAAACTTCATTTGCTGGTGTTAGACCATAGCCTGGGAGGTCAGATGAACATTCTGTTGCCATTTCTCTTCTATTTGTTTCCCCTCTCAAATATGATTATTTTCTTGGCTGTTACTTTAAAATCTGGAGAGACAGTAATTTTAAGAACAATCTTAGTAAGGAGTATTGCAGGTGGATCACTGAAACCCTATTCTCAAATAGAGTTCTTATGAAACATAGAGGAGCATTAAAGGCTCGGAACTAATGATCAATCTTTATTGTTGATTAGGTACATGATTCTATATTTTTGTTAGGCAATTTACACAAATTCTATACTTCAATTCAAAAATTTTATCTTCATCTCTTTTCACATTGAAGTTAACAGCTGTTGTCTCCTAAACTACTCTACAGATGCTCCATTCAACACATGAAAATTTCCTAAGACTGTTTCTGTTCAAAACAAAAAGAAGACTCAGGCTTATTCATGCAGTTCACCTCAATTAAGTGATAAAAATCAATGAGGATAATGGGGCATTTAAATGCAAGTATTAATCATTCATTTTTTTATATGACTTGACTACACTCTTTATGTTGAAGAAAAGTATAAAATAAAAACACCCAGACTATCTTCCAGCAGAACTAATGTACACATTTAAATATTCATGAAAATGTAAGTTATGTTTTTCATAGTGACAATTCAACTGACAGTCAAGAATACTATGCTCTATCCTAATAATATACGGATTATGGTGGCATAAAAATAATGTTTTTGGAAGACAGATATGGCCAACAATTACATGAAACATTCAACATCACTAATCATCACAAATCAAAACCACACTGAGATATCATCTCATATCTGTTAGTATGGCTACTATCAAAAGACAAGAGATAACAAATGCTGGAGAGAATGTGGAGAAAAGAAAGCACTTATATACCATTGGTAGGAATATAAGCTGGTACACTATGGAAAACAGTATGGAGGTTCTTCAAAAAGTTGAAAATAGAACTGCAATATGATCCACCAATCCTACTTCTGTGTATATATATCAGAAGGAAATGAAACCACTATCTTGAAGAGATAGTCCATGTCCATTGTAGCACTATTTTTTAACACAAACTTTCTTTTTTATTATTTAATTTTATTTTATTTTACTTTATTTATTTTATTTTATTTTTACTTTATTTATTTATTTTTTAAATTTACATCCAAGTTAGTTAGCATATAGTGAAACAATGATTTCAGGAGTAGATTCCTTAATGCCCTTTACCCATTTAGCAAATCCTCCCTCCCACAACCCTTCCAGTAACCCTCTGTTTGTTCTCCATATTTAAGTGTATCTTATGTTTTGTCCCCCTCCCTGTTTTTATATTATTTTTGCTTTCCTTCCCTTGTGTTCATTTTTTCTGTGTCTTAAAGTCCTTATATGAGTGAAGTCATATGATATTTGTCTTTCTCTAACTGACTAATTTCGCTTAGCATAATACCCTCTAGTTCCATCCATGTAGTTGCAAATGGCAAGATTTCATTCTTTTTGTTGCTGAGTGATACTCCATTGTACATATACACCAAATATTCTTTATCCATCCATCCATTTATGGACATTTGGGCTCTTTCCATACTTTGGCTATTGTTGATAGTGCTGCTGTAAACATTGGTGGGGTGCATGTGCCCCTTTGAAACAGCATACCTTTATCCCTTGGATAAATACCTAGCAGTGCTATTGCTGGGTCATAGGGTAGTTCTATTTTTAATTTTTTGAGGAACCTCCATACTGTTTTCCAGAGTGGGTGCACCAGTTTGCATCCCCACCAGCAGTGCAAAAGAGATCCTCTTTCTCCACATCCTTGCCCACGTCTGTCGTTGCCTGAGTTGTTAATGTTAGCCATTCTGACAGGGGTGAGGTGGTATCTCATTGTGGTTTTGATTTGTATTTCCCTAATGATGAGTGATGTTGAGAATTTTTTCATGTATCGGTTGGCCATCTGGATGTCTTCTTTGGAGAAATGTCTATTCATGTCTTTTGCCCATTTCTTCACTGGATTATTTGTTTTTTGGGTGTTGAGTTTGGTAAGTTCTTTATAGATTCTGGATACTAACCTTTATCTGATATGTCTTTTGCAAATATCTTCTCCCATTCTGTCGGTTGCCTTTTAGTTTTGCTGATTGTTTCCTTCGCTGTGCAGAACCTTCTTATTTTGATGAGGTACAAATAGTTCATTTTTGCTTTTGTTTCCCTTGCCTCCGGAGACATGTTGAGTAAGAAGTTGCTGCGGGCAAGATCAAAGAGGTTTTTGCCTGCTTTCTCCTCAAGGATTTTAATGGCTTCCTGTCTTATATATAGGTCTTTCATCCATTTTGAGTTTATTTTTGTGTATAGTATAAGAAAGTGGTCCAGGTTGATTTTTCTGCATGTTGCTGTCATTCCATTGGATATTCTTTCCTTCCTTCTCAAAGATTAGTTGACCATACGTTTGTGGGTCCATTTCTGGGTTCTCTATTCTGTTCCATTGATCTGAGTGTCTGTTTTTGTGCCAGGACCATACTGTCTTGATGATTAAGCTTTGTAATACAGCTTAAAGTCTGGGATTGTGATGCCTCCTGCTTTGGTTTTCTTTTTCAAGATTGCTTTGGCTATTTGGGGTCTTTTCTAGTTCCATACAAACTTCAGTATTGTTTGTTCTGGTTCTGTGAAGAATGCAGGTGTTATTTTGATAGGTATTACATTTAATATGTAGACTGCTTTGGGCAGTATTGACATTTTAACAATATTTGTTCCTCCTATCCAGGAGAATGGAATATTTTTCCATTTTTTTGTGTCTTCTTCAATTTATTTCATAAACTTTCTATAGTTTTCAGTGTACAGATTTTTCACCTCATTGGTTAGATTTATTCCTAGGTATTTTATGTTTTTTGGTGTAATTTTAAGTGGGGTTGATTCCTTTATTTCTCTTTCTGTTGCTTCATTGTTGGTGTATAGGAATGCAACCGATTTCTGTGCATTGATTTTATATCCTGCCACTTTGCTGAATTCATCAATCAGTTCTAGCAGTTTTTTGTGGAATCTTTTGGGTTTTCCATGTAGAGGATCATGGCATCTGCAGAGAGTGAAAGTTTGACCTCCTCCTAGCTAGGATTGGACGCCTTTTATTTCTTTGTGTTGTCTGATTGCTGAGGCTAAGACTTCCAATAATACTATGTTGAATAACAGTGGCTAGAGTGGACATCCCTGTCTTGTTCCTGACATTAAGGGGAAAGCTCTCAATTTTCCCCACTGAGAATGATATTAATGTTGGGTCTTTCACATATGGCTTTTATGATCTCGAAGTATGATCCTTCTGTCCCTACTTTCTTGAGGGTTTTTATCAAGAAAGGATGCTGTATTTTGTCAAATGCTTTCTCTGCATCTATGGAGAGGATCATATGCTTCTTGTCCTTTCTTTTATTAATGTGACGAATCAGATTGATTGTTTTACAGATATTGAACCAGCCCTGCATCCCAGGTATAAATCCCACTTGGTGGTGGTGAATAATGTTTTTAATGTATGGTTGGGTCCAGTTGGCTAATATCTTATTGAGGATTTTTGCATCCCTGTTCATCAGGGAAATTGGTCTGTAGTTCTCCTTTTTAGTGGGGCCTTTGTCTGGTTTTGGAATCAAGGTAATGCTGGCTTCATAGAAAGTTTGGAGGTTTTCCTTACATTTCTATTTTTTGGAACACCTTCAAGACAATAGGTGTTAACTCCTCCTTAAATGTTTGGTAGAATTCCTGGAAAGCCATCTGGCCCTGGACTCTTGTTTTTTTGGAAGATTTTTAATTACTAATTCGATTTCTTTACTGGTTATAGGTCTGTTCAAATTTTCTATTTCTTCCTGTTTTGTATACAGGAACATATACAGTTTTGGTAGTGTATATGTTTCTAGGAATTTGTTTATTCCAGATTGCCCATTTTATTGGTGTATAATTGCTCATAATATTCTCTTATTATTGTTTGTATTTTTCTTGTGTTGGTTGTGATCTCTCCTCTTTCATTCTTGATTTTATTAATTTGGGTCCTTTCCTTTTCTTTTTCATCAAACTGGCTAATGGTTTATCAATTTTGATAATTCTTTCAAATAATCAGCTTCTGGTTTCATTAATCTGTTCTACTGGTTTTTGTTTGTTTGTTTGTTTGTTTTTGTTTGTTTCAATAGCATTAATTTCTGCTCTAATCTTCATTATTTCTTGTCTTCTGCTGTTTTTGGGTTTTGTTTGCTGTGCTTTTTCCAGCTCTTTAAGGTGTAAGGCTAGGTTGTGTTTCTGAGACCTTATTTCCTTCTTTAGGAAGGCCTGGATTGCTGTATACTTTCCTCTTATGACCACCTTTGCTGCATCCCAGGGGTTTTGGACTGTGGTGTTCTCATTTTCATTGGCTTCCGTTTACTTTTTAATTTCCTCTTTAACTGCTTGGTTAGCCCATTCATTCTTTAGTAGGATGTTCTTTAGTCTCCAAGTATTTGTTACCTTTTGGAATTTTTTTCTTGTGGTTGATTTCAAGTTTCATAGTGTTGTGGTCTGAAAATGTGCACAGTATGATCTCGATCCTTTTGTACTTGTTGAGGGCTGATCTGTGTCCCAGTATGTGGTCTATTCTGGAGAATGCTCCATGTGCACTAGAGAAGAATGTATATTCTGCTGCTTTAGGGTGAAATGTTCTGAATATATCTGTTAAGTCCATCTGGTCCAATGTGCCATTCAAAGCCATTGTTTCATTGTTGATTTTCTGATTAGATGATCTGTCCATTACTGTAAGTGGGGTGTTGAAGTCCCCTACTATTATGGTATTATTATCAATGAGTTTCTTTATGTTTGTGATTAACTGATTTATGTATTTGGGTGCCTCCACATTTGTAGCATAAATGTTTACAATTGTTAGGCCTTCTTGGTGGATAGACCCATTAATTATGATAAAATTCCCATCTTCATCTCTTGTTACAGTCTTTATTTTAACGTCTAGATTGTCTGATATAAATATGGCTACTCCTGCTTTCTTTAGTTGACCATTAGTATGATAGATCGTTCTCCATCCCCTTACTTTCAATCTGAAGGTGTCTTTAGGTCTACAGTGGATCTCTTGAAAACAGCATATAGATGGATCTTATTTTCTTATCCATTCTGTTACCCTGTCTCTTTTGATTGGAGCATTTAGTCCCTCGATGTTTAGAGTACTAAAAGATATGAATTTTTTGCCATTATGCTGCTTGTAGAGTTGGAGTTTCTGGTGGTGTTCTCTGGTCCTTTCTAGTCTTTGTTGCTTTTGGTGTGTATGTATGTATGTATGTATGTATTTCATCTTTTCTCCCCTCAGAAAGTCCCCCTTAAAATCTCTTGCAGGGCTGGTTTAGTGGTCACGAACTCCTTTAATTTTTGTTTGTCTGGGAAACTTTTTTCTATTTTGAATGACAGCCTTGCTGTATAAAGATTCTTGGCTGCATATTTTTCTGATTCAGCACATTGAATATATCCTGCCATTCCTTTCTGGCCTGCCAAGTTTCTGTGGATAGGTCTGCTGCAAACCTGATCTGTCTTCCCTTGTAGGTTAAGGATTTTTTTTTTCTCTTGCTGCTTTCATGATTCTCTCTTTGCCTGAGTATTTTGTGAATTTGACTATGATATGCCTTGTTGATGGTCGGTTTTTGTTGAATCTAATGGGGTCCTCTGTGCTTCCTGGATTTTGATGTCTGTATCTTTCCCCAGGTTAGAAAGTTTTCTGCTATGATTTGCTCACATAACTCTTTTATCCCTTTTTATCTCTCTTTATCTTCTGGGATCCCTATTATTCTAATGTTGTTCCTTTTTAATGAGTCACTGATTTCTCTAATTCTCAAATCATGCTTTTTTGCCTTAGTCTCCCTGTTTTGTTCTGCTCCATTATTCTCCATAAGTTTGTCCTCTATATCACTGATTCTTTGCTCTGCCTCATCCATCCTTGCCACTGTGGCATCCATTTGATATTGGAGCTCAGTTATAGCATTTTTTATTTCATCCTGACTAGCTTTTACTTCTTTTATCTGTGCAGAAAGGTGTTCTAATCTATTTTCAACTCCACCTAGTATTCTTATTATTGTGATTCTAAATTCTAGTTCAGACATCTTGCTTGTATCTGTGTTGGTTAAGTCCCTGGCTGTCATTTTTTCCTGCTCTTTCTTTTGGGGTTATTTCCTTCATTTTGTCATTTTGAAGAGAGAAAAGGAATCAATGAGGTAAAAAAATATATATAAGTTAAAAAAATTAAAATTAAAAAAATTTTTTACAACAACAGTGCACACACACACACACAAATCAAATAACTTATGCTAGATTCTAGGTGTGTTTTGGTCTGGATGTTGAAAGGGGCTTGAAAGGTAAAGAGGAAAAAAAACAGAAAGGAAATCGTTTGAAAATTTGAAAAAAATGAATACACTGAAATAGAATGAAATGAAATGATGGAAGTAAAATAAAATTTAAAAAAATTGACACAAAAGTAAAAAAATTTTTAATAAAAATTGAAAATAAACATGTTTTTTTCTCTTTCTATATTCAAGAAAAAGAAAAGAAATGAAAAACAAAAAAAAAAGAAAATTGAATAGATGGACCAGTGAACTCACTGAAATATGATTCAAATTTTCCCCTAGAAGTCAAACTATGAAGTGCTTTATAGTCTGTAAACTAAGCAGGCAGAGAGATTTGTGTTCCTGAAGAGCCAGGTTGGCTCAGTTGGGCAGGGCTTAGTGTAATGGCTCCATTCTCCACTAGATGGCGCTGCTTAGCTTACTGAGGTGGAAGGGCTTGTAGGTGTGTGAAAATGGCGACACAACTCTGTTCTCCCTGATCAGCCATCACTAACCCGTCCTATCTTTGCTCACTCCCTGCTTATATACTGTCTGTGACCAAGCCCCAGGCAGCACCTCCCTCCTGAGTTTTATCTCAGATGTGGCTGTTTTTCCTGACCCTTTATTTCTGAGGGACTGTGGCTTTGACCCATTCTGCCCCTCTGTGTGAGGTCTCACCTAGCAACGGCCGGGTGCCTGCAGCACCCAGGAACTTTCATGGGACCGTGCTGCTACCAATGCCTAGAGACTGTGGGTGGGTGCCAGCCTGCTCCAGAAAAAGTTCACCTGATCAGGTAGTAGCACGTTTCAGGGATTATGGAAAATTCAACATACATCTGGCACCCCAACTACCTTGTTCCAGCACAGCAAATGTGGTTGTTCTCTGGGGTCTCCTGGGACCTGGTGGCCACATAGCCTCTACTAACTGTCCTTACATCAGTGTAACTGTTTCTCCCTGTGTGGCCTGAGGACCTCTGGGACTCCACTCTCTTCCTGGGAATTCACCCTTCCCACCAGAGGACTGCCATGTATCAAGCTGCAGAGCCTCAGACTCTGTGCTCCCCCTGTTTATAGTGTATTAATGGAATTTACCCTTAATTTAAATTTAATCCTTTTTCCTTTCTCCCTTTATTTATTCAGTCCCTTGCAGTCCTTTTCTCCTTTCTCCCTTTTTTGTTCAGTCCACTCTTTCTCGTTATCTCCAGCTGCTTTTGGGGGGTGGGGGAGTGCCTTTCCTGTATTCTCCCCCCATCTCCGCCCTCTCTCCACAAGCAAAAACAGCTCCCTGCCCTCCACAGCTTCTCTCTCCTCTTAGTTCACCCCTCTGTGCCATGTACCTGCTGAGTTCTGTGGTTCAGATTGTGTAGATTGTTGTGTTAATCCTCCAAATCAGTTTTCTAGGTGTGCAGGATGGTTTAGTTTTGATCTCTGTAGCACTGTTTATAGTAGCTGAGACATAAAAATTTAAGTCTCCATCAACAGATGAATGGGTAACGAAAATGTGGTATATAGACATATATATGAAATATTCTTCAGCCCTATACAAGAATTAAATCTTACCATTTGTAACAACATGGGTGAATATTGAAGGCATATGCTAAGCGAAATGAGTCAGAGAGAGAGTGTGTGGCAAATACTGTATGATCTCATTTATATGTGAAATCTAAAAAACATCCTCCTAGAAATAGATAGAATGGTGGTTGCCAGAGGCTGCAGGGTAGCAGAAACGAGGAGATGTTGGTCAAAGGGGGTAAATGCTCTGTCATAAATTGAATACTTTCTGGGGATCTAATACACAGCTTGATGACTGTTATTAGCCTTACTGTATACTTGAATGTATACTTGAATGTTGTTAAGATTAAATATTCTCACCTTACTTAAAAAAATATTATTAAGATTAAATTTTCTCACCTTACTTTAAAAAAATTATTATGTGAGGTGATGGATATGTTAACGAACCTTATTGTGGTAATTATTTCAAAATATATACATGATTCAAATTTTCAGGTTGTACACCTTAAACTTACACAAAGTTATATATCAGTTATATCTTAATAAAGCTGGGAAAATAACATTTTTGGGTTAGATTAATTTTTAAAGTATACTAGGTAGAAAAACATTTAACTTTCATATGAATGGTCAGACTGCAATGTTTAAATACTGTTTTTATTCAGGCATTTTCTTAATCTCAGAATTAAAAAAGAACAAAGAGGGATCCAATCTAACTTCCAGGTAATTGATACCATTCTAGATGTTTACGAATGAGGATCATGCCATCTCCCAAACCTACTCTATTTTTTTTTTCCCATCTGAGTAGTACCTACTTTCTTAGGCTTTCTTTAAATTAATTATGCTCCATTAAAAAGGCACTTTGTTATAAAGGAGTGATAACCAAACTTAAGTGAACCTAAAATTCACCTAGACAGCTTTCTAGAATGCATATTCATAGGATACAATGCCCAAAATCTGATCAGTAGGTTTTGATTGTAACTTAGCAATCTGATTTTAAGAGACATCTCAGGTGAATCATACAGACATTCTACAGATCCCATTTCAATAACACTTCGAGAGACAATGATAGGCAGTCTAAGGAACTATGTCCAAAGGGCATAACAGTTCAGGTGTATTTCAGACAACCCCATAAACAGGAAGTTTCAATCCAAAAGATGGACATAACAGGAAAGGTATACAGGTGGGTAATATGTAATGGTAGTCACTGTGTGTCTAGGGATCTGACAACAGTCCCATCCTCCCGCCTTCAACCCAAGAACCAGAAGGTAAGAAAAAGAGAGTCAGCCACAGCCAACTTTCTAACACAGGCAGAAACTACTGAATATTTCAGCTTGCTTTTGTAACTTAATTTGAGGTCTCTTTCGATGGGGTAACTAAGATTACTTCTGTACAATGAGTTTTAGAACTGTTATTTCTCCCATTCAAATATTTAGGTCTTAAATATGTAGCGAGGCTTTGACTAGATACAGATAGATAGATAGGTATATATAAAGAGATAAAGATATACGATTCCATAGCCCACAAAATAAGTTTCTTCTAATTTTTTAAAACTTTTTTTTAATGTTTATTTATTCTTGAAAGAGAGAGAGAGAAAGAGAGAGAGAGAGAAGGAGCATGAGTGAGGGAGGGGCAGAGAGATAGGGAGACACAGAATCTGAAGCAGGCTCCAGGCTCTGAGCTGTCAGCACAGAGCCCAACACGGGGCTTGGACTCATGAACCATGAAATCATGACCTGAGCTAAAATCGGAAGCTTAATTGACTGAACTACACAGGCTCCTCACCCACAAAATAAGTTCTGTCTATCTCCTTGACAGGCCACCTACATCCCTATACTACTAGTGGTATTTCTTTCATTTGTTCCTTTGTTACTTCCCTTGATTTGCTCTACCTTTCAGTCAAACTGGATAATTCACCATTCCCAAACTCATCCCTGTTATTATTGTGGTCATACTTTTCTGACACTGTTGTATCTGGTGTACTATTTCCATATGCCTAATTCTACTAATCTTTCAGGGCCCAGCTTAAATGCCACCATCACCTGGAAGTCATTTGTTCTTCATGATCAGTAGGAGTTGTTTTTGATTTCCACAGCATTTTTAGCTTTACTTCATTTCTGAGCCTTTCAATTTCTCATTTCTATTATGATTATCTGCATTTGGATCCTCCCCTTTTTGAAACTGTAAGTTCCTTGGAATCAAGAGCTGTGTTTTTTTCCCCCTCTTAAAATGTACCTTAACATATATGTCTATACATACAATAAGTATGCAAAATATTTTTTAATGGTTGCCTTCTCTCTTCATTGTAACTTATCAAAAATCTTGAAAATGTGAGACTTGAAATTTCATAGGCAAAATGCTTTCTAATTCTTTACATGTCTATTAATAAAATCTAAAAATTTCATTATGGTAGCTTGTAAATGATTCTTGTGGCTGCTGTTGTTTAATTTTTACTACCAGTCACATCATTAACCATTAACAGTTGTAGGATTTTAAAAAATGTAACCTTGTAGTTACCCAGACAAGTCTTTCCTATTTTGCATTTGTACAACTTTCAAACCCATATAGCATTTTATGACATTTTTAATGTTGTCCTTTATTCTATCTTTTCAAGATATTTTTGGATCTTGATCAACTCTGCCAGGAAATAGGCTAGCTATCTCCCTCACTGTCCCCACTCCCTCATTCTCAGCTATAAGTAATATGCTCATTGGAGAAACATAACTTTTCTGTCTTTAAGCTTCATTGATAAAAATGAGCAGGATAGGGAAAAGAATAGAGAACTCTCTTCTGATTAACATCAGTTGAAATTAGAAAATTTTGACTCCTCCAATAGGACCATAATCCTCGATTTTATCCACAAAGATGTCTTGAGAGACATTTCACTGTCTTACTGTAATCAACGTCTATTCTTTTTATTGATTGATTGATTGATTGATATGCCAAGTTGATCACAGTAAAAAGAGCTGAGTTCCTACATTAATCAAGAAACCTAAAGCTCTGTGGTATAAACCAGTTAACAATTTTGGGTAATTTATATACTGGTCCAGTGTTAGGTATGCATTTATATTTTAATCATCTCTCACATAGAACACCCTTATTTATTTTTTTAAATAGTGAAAGCATGGTTTTAATCTAATATGCTAGGTTTATACAAATAAGCAACTTGCTTCTAAGTGATTATTTTGGTCTCTTTTGCCCATGTTCTCAATTAGTGTTACCTAAAAAAAAATAAAAAGTAAAAATAAGTAATTAATTTACTAGGTTAATGTAAATTGTATCATCACAGGAGTTTAAGGTGTTTAAAATTATATTTTTAAAATGCTATCAATTTAGAGTGCCTACTATATTAAAGGTACTGTGTTTAGGGCCTTAGGCATGATATCTCATCAACCTCCATCACAATCTTATGAAATAAGCATTATTATTTCTATTCCTATTATTATTATTATTCCACAGAAGGAAACCTGAGGTGTAGTGTTCCACTGATTTATTCAACAGCTATTGATTAACTGTCTGTTATGTCTCTTGCACAAAGTTGGCCCTGTTTATACAATTTCATTGTACAATTTCTTATTCACATAATTTCATTGAATTTATGTTTTGATGGAAGGTGGATTTCCATCAACTCACTAGAGAAATACTAGACAAGTAATTAGAGAACATATCTGTTAGTTTCAATTATGAAAAGTGCTACAGAGAAATCCAGAAGGGGTATGAGATTATATAGCAGACAAACCTGATCTGGTTGGTTGCAGGGTGGGGGGAGTCAGGGAAGGTTTTTGAGTCCACAAGTATAAGAGCTAAACAACCAAAGAGAGATTGGCAGTGGGGTTGGGGGAAGAGGGCAGATTATTCAGGGCAAAGAGAGGAGCATCTACAAAGGTTCAGAGATGGGAAAGGAGGATACACTTTTCAGAAAATAGAGGGAAGTTAGTATGATTGCAGAGTGAGAGGGAGCCTAGGAAGGAGACTTTGGATCTTACTCGGTCTTCCTGCAGGCCACCTGTTAATTTTAGATTTGAGCCCAAAGGGAATGTGAAGACAAACGCCTTTTGTCTTCAAAAGTCTTACTTTTGTCTTCTGTACTTGTATTTTGTCTTTTGTCTTTGTATTTTGTTTGTTTTAATTAGGAGTGAACTATAATCATATTTGCTCTGTGAAAGATTATTCTGGCTGCTGTTTAGGGCATGGACTGGAAAACAGCACAAAGGGATGAAGGAATGCCATTTAGGAGGCTTTTGCAGGGGTGAAGGGGAAAGATAACAGTGCCTTGAAGTGAAAACGGTAGAGACAAATGAATGAAGTAAAGAGAAGTTTAGGAAATAGAATTGGCAAGACTTAGTAACTGATTGAATGAGGTGATGAGGAAAAAGGAAAAAGCCAAGGTCTGTCCAATGGGGTGGATGTTAATTAAATTGTTGCCCAAGGACGAACAGCTAATAAGTGTTAGGGATCTGGACCCTGTTCAAAATTTGTGCTCTTAACATTGTGGTCCTCTGCAACCCAGCTTCAAATGGCCAAGAGCTCCAGTATTTGAAATTTTACAATATGGCTTCAACAATATAAATCCTACAATATAAGTGCTTGGGCATATGTGATAGCATCCTGGGGAGGCACCTGTAATGCAAAATGGACCGTGGAGCATATTCAGGTTCTGTTATTCTGAATTTATTGTGGCGACACTTCAGAGTAGCTGCAAAACTCTGGGATTCTTTCATTTGTGTTTCATTCTATAAACTGCTGGTAGGAATAATAAGCATAATAATAATACATATAATTCAAGGTAAAAATGAAGAATAAATACTCCCTAGAATCCTTGGATGAAAGAAAAACTTCCTCCCAGATCATAAAATTATATATTTTCTGCATAATTTTATATCTTAGTCTGTCTTTTTGAATAATACTAAAATTTTGATGTGTCTTCTTAAATACTGTGTGACCATTTGTGCAGATCAGGAGAATTAATTACATATGAGATCAGGTAGAATGTCTCTTTTTTTGAATGCAAATACCCCCAGTAATGTGAAGTAGTAAATCATAACCCATAATATTCTTTTACCTTCTGGTTAAAAGTTAATCACGAAAAGAATTATAGCCACAGAATATCATCTTTAAAAATGTTGCCACCAAGAGGTAACTTTGTCATTAGGCAGCAGTGGTTCATTTTTTCCCCTTTGCCTTCTTGAATTTTTGTGTAAGGTTTGCTTCCAAAACGTGTAATTTCAAGTTTCTTCCACAGCTCTGAATACTATTTCCTATGCAATGTACTAATTTTTTTTAGATGTGATCACATACGGACATGACATATTTTATTGAGATGAAACAAAGGGAATAGTAAAATATGTGTAATTATTTTAAATGTTGCTAGAGCCCCACCTACAGTGGCATAGTTTTGTCTCCTTCACAGGCTACTGCTATGTACATAGTTATTTCTCAGGTTTATTCCTTTTCCAACAGACGCAAATCAGGTGATGCCAGATTATGCCAGATCTGTGGAGGATGAGCTAGGTTTGTGGCTTTAATTGCAATCCTCAGTGTATTTAGGCACTGGGGGCATTGGGAAGAACATGGCAAATATCAAATGAGAAGTAATAAGTTGTTTTGCACAACAGAAAGTTTATCATCCCTGCCTTGAAAAAGCACTCAGAATTGAGTGAATCAAGAACTAATGATAGGTTCTGAAAGTAAAAGTTAAGATACAGCACATAAGAACATATGCTTTCATTGAGAACATTATCGTGGTGGAGTGGTTAAAAGCACATTGTCTGGACTCTGGCTTCCAGCACCATCATTTACTAGCTCTGTGACCTTTGCCAAGTTAACTTAAACAAGGCAATCACAGGGTTGTTGGAAGGCTTAAAGACATGACCCATAGAGCTCTTAGTACAGTGCCTGGCACATGGTTAGCACTGGATAAATGTTGTCGTTGTTGTTGTTGTTGTTGTTGTTACTCTAATACACTTACCCAGCCATTCTTAGTAAGGACAGTGGTGAGCACTTGATAGAAGATAGAAGCAGGGTAAATGGTACAAGAACATACCTTCCTTTTCATGTTTCATCCATTGTCTGTTTGGCCTGTTAACATACTATTCTTTCCTCTTCTGCTTTTGCACATGCCATGGTTCATATAAAATTATAAGTAGAGTAGTCCTTACTTTAAAGCTTATCAGTACATCCATTTGGGGGTCTCATCTTTAGAAATCCTCAATTTGTAAAAATCTACATTGTTTAGGCTAATAATATCAAGTATATCAAGCATATTAAAGTGTATAGTATGTAATGAAGTTCTACCAAAGAAAACAAATTTTCTACCACTATATTTATATGCCTTTATAACCAGGGGATTATGATCTCATCTAATGAAAGACCATGAATTATAATAAGAATATATTTAAATGACATAAGAATTGACATATCAGTGATCACACTCCTGAATGAAATGTAGATTCGTTCAGGAAAAATGAGTGTATAATTATTCAGCAGAGGACCCTGGACCTCTCCTGAACGCAATCTCTTTGTTTCCTTTGCAAGGAGAGTCTATATTTTAAAATAAAACGAATGTTAATGCATCTAATTGAAACATTTGCAGCTTTGGCTCTAAAACCAGGGAGTTAATGAGGAAATAGAGAAAAGGGGTTCCTGGTGCACTGTCAGTGCACCAGGAACATAAATTGGTACAGCCACTATGGAAACCATATGGAGGTTCCTCAGAAAGTTAAAAATAGAACTACCATATATATGATCCAACAATCCCATTTCTGGGCATATATCCAGAAGAAATGAAATCACTATCTCAAAGAGATATTTGGGCTTCCATGTTTATTGAAGGTTTATTCACAGTTGCCAAGGCATGGAAACAACCTATACGTCCATCAACAAATGAATGGATAAAGAACATGTGACATATATCTATAATGGAATACTATTCAGCCATTAAAAGGAGTAAATTCTGCCATTTGCACAATGGGACACATAGATGGGTCTTGAGGGCATTATGCTACTTAAAATAAGCTAGCAGAGAAAGACAAATATTGTATATACTCACATGTGGAATTCAAAAATGTCAAAATCATAGAAACAGAGGGTAGACTGCTGGTTATCAGGGGCTCGAGGGTGAGAGAAATGGAGAGATATTGGTCAAATGGTGAAAATGTTCAGTTATAAGATGAGTAAGTTCCAGGGATCTAACGTACAGCATGGTGATACAGATAACAATACTGTCTTGTATATTTGAAACCTGCTATGAGAGTAGATCTTACATATTCTCACCATAACAACACCCCCAAAAAAAAGGTAATTATGTGAGGTGAAGGATTTATTAGCTAATTTTGCTGCGGTAAACACTTGCAATATACACATGTGTCAATTATTACAGTTGTATATCTTAAACTTACACATTATTGTTGCCAATTATACCTCAGTAAACCTGGAAACAACAAAACAGGGAGCATAAGACAGAGGAATAGGTGATAAGAATTAAAGAAGGAAATAGGTAGGTAAATAGGAAAAAAAGTAGGTTACACAACATAGAACTGATTTTTTTTAATTGTATGTACTCTTAGCATAAAAAATTTAAATTATATAAAGTAAACATTTAACAGTATTTACATCTGGTAAAGGAGCTGGTAACAGTATCTACATCTGGTAGGATTAGGGAGTGGTCATTCATTTATTCATTTTTTGCTAAATATTTTCCAGTTATTCTACTATGTATTTCATTTGTCCTTAAAGAAGAAATAAACAGAAATGCAAAGTAAGCTGACCAAATGACAATTAGTAGGGTCCATTTATTTTTATATTCTGTAAAACTGAACAATGTTTTTATTATGTTCAGGAAATATCACAGAGATCCCTAGGAAAATGAGAGCCTGTAGAATTCACATAAGTCAAGTAGAAAGACATACGCTTGTACAAAGGCATTGCCAGTGGCTGAAATGTTTTTATGAAGCAGTAAAACAATAATAAAATGGTCTAATCGATGTAAATTTTGAAGAGTATTCTCAATAAGAAACAGTGGATGAAGTTAGATGTGTCTGGCTTCAAGGAAGTCAGAGACAATTAACACATTCTTAAATACAATAAGTTATAACAGCCTAATTTTTGCAAATTAGACCCTTCTAGAGAGTTATTTGCTTGCAATAAATCTCAATAAGTGACTTGAATAATAAATGGTTTATTCACTTCATAAAAATGAATAGTTTACTCTTTATCGAGGAAAATAAATCAATAGGATAAAACGTTCTTTTCCCCTTTGTTGTTAGAGAAGAAGATGTTTATAAAAAGCATTGTATCTATAAATGCACAATGAAAACTCAGAAAATCAATGTCCAATACCTTTACAAGGTGTCAAGGGCCCTGTCTTGAGCGATTTCTCAATAGATAGTGACTAGACCTCTTGCATCAGAAATAACCTGGGAAATCTGACCTCTGACCAGCAAATCAAACTTTCTGGAATCACAGTGGCATCTGTGTTTTTATTAAGTGCCCAACGTAAATTTGGTGTTCCCTGAAGTTTAAGAATATGTAATATGAACTGTAGGCTAAAATCCATAAAAGATTAGGGAAGTGATAGATTATACATTTCTCTTGAAACAAAAGTCTTCTTTATTTGAGTGAAAATTAGTTTAAGATGTAAACTTCCTGATGAAAAGGATGAGTAAACATACCACAAAAGGGCCAATGAGTTTGTAATGCTGTGCTTGTATACAGACTTTTTGATATATGCCTCTAGGTCATTTTTATTCAAATTGTTTTATATATTCTGAATTAATATGCAAACTGAGAATTCCTTAAAATACCTTGTTCTCATTTGCATAACTGATAGAAATAAAATATTCTTGTTAATCACTGAGGCATATGTAGTATGTTTCAGCTGATTAATTTCATTTTAATGTGATCTCTGTTTTTACCTCCACTCCATAGAGCACTCAAGGCTGAAACAGAAAAGCATTCTCTGAGACATTTATGTCTTTTAATTATATCCAAAGGTAAATTATTTTTATTTGCAGAGTTTTTGTTTTCTTGTTCCTCTTCTATGTTTTTTTTAAAGGCCTAACTTCAACTTAAAAAGCTCTAGACAATTTAAGAAACAACAAAAAAAAATACAAAGAACTCATTAGGACAATAGTTTGGGAATATCAGAAATAACCTTGTAGCCTCATAATTTAGGGATTACTTTTTCCAGAGTGGCAATATTTCCAAATTCCTCTGAGGAGCTATAAAACATTTTTCTAGAAGCACATTTTTATAAATGTCCTTGTATGTTTCATTGAAAGTACACCTGTAACTTGATACAATCACACTATTTACACTTTTGTTTAAATCTTTGCCTTATGAAATATAATCACTTAAGTTTGCGTATTTAATATCCCAGAATTTTTTGAGCCTTCTATATCCCAGATCTATCAGTACACAAAATGTTCATGCCCCTGAGTATATTTTTGCTCTTTAAAAACAAAATAATAAAAATTAAGATTTTGAGGATAACAAGTTATCACTGTGTAGAAGTAAGATATTAGTGATTAGTATTAGTATTAGTGATTAGGTTAGTATTCTGTCAGTCATCCTGGGAGTCTGTTAGGCCATGGTAACAAATAAGACCAAATTTCAGAGTCTCAAAGAAACCTAAGATGTATTGCTTGTTGGTGGCATATATCCAGCATGTTATACTCAGTTCAGAATCTTGGCTGTCAGGGAAGCCACTCTCTGGAACATTGTTTGGCCCCATGGCAGGGAGAAGGAGATAGCAATATGAATCAGATATTGGATCTTAAAGTTTCCCCTAGAAGTGACACATATCACACTGGACAAAGCAAGTCACATGGCCACAACTATGGAAGGAAGTGCAATAATACCAGATGTCAAGGAAAACCACAAGTATTTAATAGATACCACTGTGACTACCACGAGGATACTGGCATATGGGGCAATTGTGTGATATTTTCCTTTATTCTTACTTCTTGCTGACATTAAAGTTATCTTTCATACCTGTCTTTCTGAAATGTAAGACAAAGGTATTAACCTTCAATGGCATTAGTGAAGATTTATAAGCTTAAATTATCCCCACTCTTTGCAAATAGCTGGGTTGGGAGAGAAAAAAAAACTAGCTAAATGATGTCAGTTTTCAACAGCTACAGAGGTCAAGAGGCTAAGAAAGGGGGTCATCATGAGAGCCCTAGGCCTTTGGTGGAACAAGGAAAGAAAACTAGATTACTGGAAGCAAAGCTAATGCTTCCAACTTTGTAATTTTACCCATACTCATAAATCACTTATTTTGTATTCTTGTATAGAACAATTTGTTTTCATTGTTTTAAATATATCTAGGGGAGGAAGAGGTAGCTAGCTCTACAGTGTTAGCAATGAAAATTTAAACTGTTAAAAATGGTATGAGGAAAAAATGAATTAATTGTCTGGCAGCATTTTTATGCTGCACTGACAGATTATGGAAGGGTCTTATGTGCCAAATATATTATGTTTGTCCTTCAGAACCCCTTTTCATCCTTCCCTACCTTTCTATACTCCCTGAAAGAGTGGCATGTGTTCCTTCTTCACCCATTGGCTTTCTGAGTTTAAGCAATGGAGACAGTATCAAGAGATTAGAGATGGGAAGAAGAATGAGGTTAGGATATTTAATCCCAAATTGACTCTCTGCCAGGTCTTTCACAGAGTGGCTTCATTCCTTTACTAAATGCTACTGCTCCTATCAGGTGGCCCTGTCCATTGAAGCATGCTTTCAAGGTCCCAATAACCATTCCTTAATCTTTCTTCTTTGGGCCTTGTGGTAAGGACTTTCTTGTTTGCTAGACCTGGAGTACTGCAATAACTCTTCTTTATTTCTCACACCTTCTCACACCTTTATATTATTTATTTTTCTCCCCCAGACAGACTATCCCATCTGTTTCCTGCCAGAGACCTGACTGAGCTAGTCACTATTTCCAGGTACTATGACATACATTTAGGTCCAGTGCCAATAGTCAAAATGATTAGGTTACAAAAGTCTTAGAAGAAATGAATCTCCATTAAGATTTCATATTGTTAGGATCTCAAAAGTATTTACTGTTGTATGAAGAATGGATTTAAGTCTTGACTTTATCAAGTTAAAAAATGTTTAAAATTTTTGTAGTTGCCTGTTGTTACTGTGGAAAATTTGTTCAAAAGCTTCTGAGATACTATAGACTGGGCTATTGATTATGTTAAGAACAGAAAGAAGGACTAGGTATTAATAAAGCTCCAAGTTGGGATTCCTAGGAACTGCTCTTTACTGTGGATCCTGCTGGCAGACACAAATAGAAGTCCAAAGAATGAAGTAAGTGGCAAGAACATGAACCAGCCTGTCAGTCAATCAGTATTTACTCCTCTAAAACCTCACATTCTCCCAGTCCACTGTTTCTATTGATTTATCTAAGACTTTACCAAGTTTTGTTCATTCTGTTATCTTTTATATTGATTTTTATTACTCTCTATTGACCCCATTGTACATAATAACTGCAATATTACTTGGTCTTTTGTTGTATCACTTTCCTCCATAGTCTTATGCTCTATTGTCCAAGGAGAGAACTGATTTATGCACAAAGTAGAAGGCATATTCTCATTATAACCCTATAAATCAGGAATGGAGATCAAGGGGCAGATATATAACCTTGCATTCCAACAACCAGTCTACGTTGTTCATCTTCCATTACATTCTCATTCTTCATTAAGTTCATTAGTCCTTTGCAGAAATCTTGAAGGGAGATGGAATGACAGTTGGGCATCAAACTTCATAGCTGAGTTCATGAGAAGTTATGTGGGGCAACTCCTGTTTTATCCATTGCCTCACTGAGTGTTTCCATAGACTTAGAAGATGAGGTGTTGTAGCTTTTCCTAATTTAGGAGTTTTCCTGGCAGCAAAGCACAACAACCTTACTTCTTATGCATGATAATACTTCTATTATAGATGTGATAGGAGTAATTCTTAGGTTATACACTCCTAAAACTTTTAGAACATCAAATTATGAAACATGGTTAAAATGACTTATGATAAATAAGAATTGAGTTACTTTACAATGAAGTTCTTTTCCCTTTAATTTATTTAGCATGAATTAAAGTGCTTATATCCTATAGAAGTTGGTCTCTAGTGCCTAAATCTTCTCTTTAGTGATTTTGTCTGAATACTTATGAATCAAATGCTTATCCTATGTTTTTTACTATAAAAAATTCTATGTGTGATATAGTACTTTTCCCAAAAGTAAAATTTGCCAAAGAAAAAAAAAGTCAGCCTTGATAAAAGGTAATACATTTTAAAAAGTGAATGAAAGTGTGAGAAAAGAAAAATTTACATGTTATCTTTGTTCAGGAGATAATATGGAGTGGTCTAAACCATCAGTAGAATGGTAAAATATATTCTTTATAGGTTATACCAATGCTTTCTCCCCCTTCTTTCCTTCCTTCCTTCCTTCCTTCCTTCCTTCCTTCCTTCCTTCCTTCCTTCCTTCTTTCCTTCCTTCCTTCCTTCCCTCCTTCCTTCCTTTTTCTTTCTTTCTTTCTTTCTTTCTTTCTTTCTTTCTTTCTTTCTTTCTTTCTTTCTTTCTCCCTCCTCCTCCTCCTTCTTCCTCTTCTTTTCTTTTCTTTTCTCTTCTGCTTCTGCTTCTTCTTTAATCTGAGAGAGAGAGAGAGAGAGAGAGAGAGAGAGAGATCATATGCAAGGGAG
Organism: Prionailurus bengalensis; assembly: GCF_016509475.1. Lineage (NCBI taxonomy): Eukaryota > Metazoa > Chordata > Mammalia > Carnivora > Felidae > Prionailurus > Prionailurus bengalensis. The sequence continues at coordinate 51,556,433 of NC_057359.1, read as the reverse complement.
ACGGGAAGAGGGAAGAAGAGAGAGAGAGAATCTTAAGCAGGCTCCATGCTTAGCCCCAAGCCTGATGAGGGGCTCAATCCCAGGACCCTAGGATCATGACCTGAGCCAAAATCAATAGTTGGACGCTCAACCCACTAAGCCACATGAGCACTCCAACTCCCTTATTTTTTCTTTTGTGCAAATGTTAATATTAAGAATAGAACACTTGCAAAGAAAAAAAGGCCAGTAAACATTTCAAAAAGAATAGAGAAAATCCAGGATGTGAATGAAAGTAGAGAATGAAATAAAGGTGGGTTCAAATGATGGATCAGAGAAGAAAGTAAAGAGAAACATTTGTGTTAGATTGTTTTAACCTTCCCATTTGAAGAAAATATGTTGACAGTTTTGGACCAGAAAGCAGAAGAGAGTGAGGTATTTATGGAGAATGTTGAAACAGAACACCTTCAGCTTGATAGAAGCCAAATGCAGAAAAGAAAAAATAGCATTTCTCAAGTCTCTAATCAAGATTACTGTATTCACTTTTAGAAATAGATCTCCAATCTGTACCTCCTTTCCATCAGCACAGTGTTATGTTTAATGAGGTCTGTCTCCTCTTGCTGGGTCATAAAACCTTAAGTTGAGAGGCCAATCTGGCTCAGCACAATACCTGACATACAGATTTGCAAATGATATCTGTGGAAAAAATAAGAGGAAAGAACTATAGACAACAATCTCTATATCCAATGGTCTAGATCTTCCCATTTTATAGGTTTGGAATAAGGTAGCTGGGAGGGGAGGACAGAGTTGACTAACTTGGAATTTTTTTTTTAATTTAGAAAGTCTTCCAGATCACGTATTATATACTTTCTAAATTCCAACTCTAAATTTTATTCAGTAATGCCCCATCACCAAACCATCTTAGCTATTCCACCTCTGCAATTCACTGCTATTTCAGAGAGATGATAGCTATTTTGATGCTAAAAAGTTATGTCTAAGAATGCTCAATTGTTGTCTAGTCTTCCTGCCCCCAGATTTTTTTTTAAAAGAACCCAAGATTGGAATAAAAAAGATGCATATTCTTTCAGAGCTATATAGCGTCACTTCCCACCTGTTCAAACTCTCTCTAGAATTTCAAACAAGTCTTCATAAAACATTGGTTTTCTGTGAATGGAATTGTGATTAATCTTCGGTGTATTTGGCTGATAAGTTGAACATACAGTTAAAGCTTAAGTTAACAGCCCTTTTATCTGCAATGTTCTATTATAGTAATTAATCAGAATAAAATACAAACATAAGAATCCTTTGTCTTAAAAGTGTTAAAGTATATGTTAGAACATTTTCCTATTCTACTTTCATGATTAATGTGACCATAAATGCAAAGAAAATGGAGACAGAATTCAGGTGAAAGCATTAAAACTGTCCTTCATTAGTTCTAAAGCTACAATCAAATTAACTCATGTGAATAAATTTATTGTATGTATATTTAAATTGCTACAAAGTGAATCACACTTAAGCTGAACTGGAAACTATTATAGTTGCCTCTCTGAACAGTGACAAGGAAGGTTTTGCTTTGTGATTCTTCATCATTATTTCCTTTCTTTTTTTGAAACAACAATTGAAATGCTCCTATTTAATGTGGAATAGTAAATATTTTGTTATTTTACTAATTAAATTGATGTTTATTAGGACAGAATAATTTACTGAAATCCAATACAATCGTAGGTCAAATAATGTCTTTTAATGTCAAAGTCGGCTTTTGGTACAGTTCAGTAAATGTTTCAGGAAATTTGACCCATAAATAAATCATCTTCCTCCTATTACTTCTTTCTTTTAAAGAAGATGACAAACCACTATATATTTACTTTTTTCTTATTAAGGCTTATATCATATCTAATGTGTGTGACCTTCTGATTTATCCCAGGCAAGAATAATCACCCTTTTCCTATGACCCTATAGTACTTTGTGTATTTCATAAACATGATATTATTTCACATATTGTGGTTATTTTACATACTAGTACATTCACATTATGTTATGGTTATTTGGTTGGATGGCTGTCTGGATGTGTGTACCCTGGATTCTGAGAGCAGGGACCAGATTTTAATCATGTGTGTTTTCCCATCATCTATATGTTTAAGGAGAGAGGAAGGGAGTATGTGAGTAAAAGCTACACTTCAAAGGGAAAAAAATGCCACATCAAGTATTTTTAAGCAAGAGGCTGGACATTTTTCCATCTTGCATCTGAGAAGAAATCAGCCTAAATTAGAATTCACTTCAGATAAAACATTTCAGATAGTCCATTTAAGTTAATTGAACTTCTGTTTATTACATAAAACTGCATCCAAAATGCCAGTGTTTCAGCCACAGGGCCTTTTGGAAGAGTCACAAAATATACTGCAAGGAGCCTCTATGAACTGGGAGAATGAACATAATTGGTCTTTTTTTCTAACTTCAGAGACTCTTTTCTAGACCTATGTAACAGTTGTTAAGCTGCAAATTCTTTTTCTGTTAAGTATTGTAATCAAAGCCCACATTACTAGAAATTTCATGAATTGGAAACTTGGTTAAGATATTAAAACTGTGTTTATTTCTTCCAAATAATAGTTTTATAGATTGGTCATTTCCAATTATTTAAGGGATTTACTTCGTAATTTGACTTTGGTGGTTCTCACTGTCTCTTTCTCCCACACTTTCTTCTTCCTTTCTTCTGTATTTTCTGTGCCAGACATGAGGCAGATGATAGCAAAACACAGAGAAATTAATTTTAGTTTCATCCCAGTTGGGGAAGATACTGTATGTGGTAGGCTGACTCTTAGATGACTGGCAATGATTCCTGACTCAGTATTCATGCCCTTGTGTGATATCTTTCTTTTAAGTGTGTGCTAAACTTACTAACTTGTTCCTGATGAATAGAATGTGGCATAGAATGGGATGTCACTTCTGATACTAGATTATTAAAAGGACTATGGCTTCTGCCTTGGGGCCTCTTTCTTTTCTTGAATCACTTGTACTGGGGTAAGCAAGTTGCTGTGTTGTGAGAAGCCAATGGAGCAACCCACTGGTACAGTGAAGGACTGAGGTCCTCAGTCCAATGGCATGAAAGAAATTGAGGCTTTAACAACAATCATATGAGCGAGCTTGGGAATGGATCTTTCAGCTTCCATCAGATCTTGAAATGACCGCAGCCCTGGCTGAAAACCGTGACCACAAACTAATAAAAGACCTTAAGCCAGGACCATCAACTGAGCCAATCTTAGGTTCCTGATAAAGACACCACGAGAAAACAGATATTTGTTATTTTAAGCTATTAAGTTCTAGAGCAAATTTGTTGCCCAGAAATAGATCACTCATGTGATAGTAAATGCAAACAATGCCATTATATATGTGTGTGTGTGTGTGTGTGTGTGTGTGTGTATATGTGTATATATATGTGTGTATATGTGTATATATATATAGTAGTATGCTAAAGTCCTCTACAGAGTAATACGGGGAAACAAACTAAGTCAGATCTGTTTAGGCTATAGTGATATCAGAAGTCTCTGGGAAAGTGATGTTGGGATGAGAAATACATTATCCCAGAAAAAAGGAGTTGTGTGAGTAAAGATTCTGAGATATGAAACAGTATGACACATCAAGTAAACTGTAAGTATCTTATCCTTTGTGCTATGCCAAAATATAGGATGCAATATGGAGTACACATCTTGTATGCCATACTAGTAAGCTTGAATTTTATCTTGCGGGTCCTCGGATGATACATTGAAAACACAGTTGGTGCCTTTCACTTACCTCATTCATGTGGCCAACACTCTGACCAGGGTCCTTTTCTGTCAAGCCTGCAAGCAACCTCAGGGTGTTTTTCTACACTGTGCTCCAGCCAGCTGTTCTCAATCACTCAATCAGCATTGGAATGAAGCATATGCATATGAATCTTTAAGAGTTGCAATAAACTAGGGGCACCTGGGGAGTTCAGTCGGTTAAGCCTCCAACTTCACTCAGGTCATGATCTAGTGGCTCATGAGTTTGAGCCCCAAGTCATGCTCTGTGCTGACAGCTCAGAGCCTGGAGCCTCTTTCAGATTTTGTACCTCCCTCTCTCTCTGCCCCTCCCCGCTCGCACTCTGTCTCTGTCTCTGTCTCTGTCTCTGTCTCTGTCTCTGTCTCTGTCTCTCTCTCTCTCAAAAATAAGTAAACATTAAAAAAAATAACAAAGAGTTGTAACAAACTACTTAAAATTACACACACACACACACACACACACACACACACACACACACGTTGTAGGAAAGCACTATCCCTCCTCTATCAACATGGGGATTACTTACTCAGAGTCCTTCCTGATGGCTTTTGGGAATCAGACATGTATATCCAACTCAATGGGAGCAATCTGTAGATATGTCTAACTTATCCTTGTAGGTGCCTCAGGGGATTGCAAAGGCAGTGATTTAATACATGTTTGTTGAGTAACTGCAAATCTCATTACACGCTGTCTAGGCTATCTTCAATTTCTTGCTTCTACCCCTCTTTTCCTTCACTTCTCAACTTAAATATATGAAATTCAGGTCCAAATGAACACCATGGGCAACATTTTTGATAAGGTTAAGAAACCAACAAAGAACAGACAGAAATGAAAAATTAGAAATATTTTAGTGGTGGTAAGGATAGTAAATAACTAGTTTTATGTAAAAACTTGACTATTTTTGCCACCAATTTCTACACAAAAGCTAAAGAATTCCTCGGGTTATTGCAAATTTCTAGCATTTCAGGGTTGTCAATTGAAAAGTGGAAGACCTCGGCCTATTGAACCCCCCATACATATAATGTTATCACTTATTCAGAGCTCCATATTTTTAGTTTGCCACTACATATTAAAAAATGGTTAAGGAGAGGTGGGCTTCATCCACTAAAGAGACAATGATATTTCTTGATGCAACTTTTTTTTTTATCTGATTCATAAGCCAAAGGAATATATCTTTGGAACTAACACATTGCCCTTAGTCCGTAATGGAAAGAAGAGAGGGCTTTATTATTACTATATGACATTTTGGGGTTAACATTTAAATCCCCTCTGAGGTTTTGGGAAGAAAAAAGTCAGGATATGCAATGTGTTCCTAATGCACAGTGCCTTATGGTATACTCTGGAAGTTTGCAGAGGCAGAATAATAGCAGAAAACTCTTTATGTCTATCTCATTTTTCTTTAAAGAGATAAAAGTGCTAAGCCAACATTAAAAACTTACTGAGCTGTTAAGATGATTTATTAGAATGGTACCGTTTCCATTTTCCACTGCTATGATACAATTGTCAAAAACGTGTGTAAGTAAACATCGTGCTTTATTTCAACCAAAGTTATTTAACGAGTTAGATAGTTATGGTGAGATAGAGAATCATGTTTTCTCCAGCTACGTGCTTGTATTGCTAGGATTGCCTTTTAATTACAGGATAATAGAACAGAACTAGGATATACTCATAGTTTACTATTTCATGCTATTTTACATTCTCTCTATTTGCAGTAGATATTAATTTTAGTATTATACAGTTGAAGGAACACTGAAAAAATCAAATTGGCAAAAGTCATCTCTAAATGGTAGAGGTGGTTTCAAATTAAGACTTGTGATTCTAAGGTTTGTGCTCCTACTGCTATAACCAATGGCAACTACATTTGAGTCCACCATGGCCCTGTTGCAAAGCAGAGTCAAGCTTTGTAATAGCCTCACTCCTCTGATTAAAGCTGAGTAAATCACCCACTTTTGAGTCAATTGAGGCTGATGACTGAAAACCCCACTGCATTGCCAGGTAGTTGATAAGGTCCAGTTGTTTTGATCAGATGACTTTCTCAGCAATTAACTATTCTGATGAACCAGAGAATTGATTAGACATGAAAATGGCCTACTTTTGGAAAATGAAAACACAGTCTAAACCTTACAGTTTCCTTCCTTTATGGAGAAGCGGCTGTTCCGCTTTATCAAGCAGAGGGCTCAGGCAGACAAGATTCCCCCTTCCACCCTTGCTTATTTTTCACATTGTGATTTTCTTAAACACTTTTCTCAAAGATTGCCCAAAGAATCCTCTCAAATATCAGAAACTCTTGCTCCTGATCCTGAGATGAAATATAAAAACCAAATAGATGGCTGTTTTGTTTATTGTTCTGTGAAATTACATTATTAGGAGAGGCATCATTTTAAATGAGGAAGTGATGCATGACTATAACTGGTTTCAACCCGTTACCTTTTTATGATTAAGGGATATTTTGCTGTGTTAAAAAATCCTGGGGAAATGATTGTATATGTTTCATGCTGCTCCTGGCCTGGCTGTACCTAACTGTATTACACACACACACACACACACACACACACACACACAGAGTCAGTGCAAGGGAAACACAGATGTGATATTGTTTGGGGGAGTGGAGAATAAGGTCTAGAATGTATTATCGTGATACTTATCTTGGATTGATTTTACATTCACTTAAGAGTCTGGGGAATGGGATCATGATATGCTTGGCAAGAAGGCAATGTCAGGAAAGAAATTCAAAAACCAGGGTTTAAGAATGAGAGACATGCCTTTGCAAAATCTATCTCTATCACTTATTAGTTGTATGAATTTAAGCAAATGACTTAACCTTTATAAGTAAACAGCTTCAGCTTCTTTGTATTAGAAATCAAAATTATTCCCTCAAAGAGTTATCGTGAAGATTAAGGAGAGAATACATATATCAAATGCAAAGTACATCATGATGCTCCATAAATAAAAATAGCTATGGTGAAGGGACCTTACCCCTTCACACAGGCCGATATAAGAAGGAACATTTGGGGCGCCTGGGTGGCTCAGTCGGTTAAGCGTCCGACTTCGGCTCAGGTCATGATATTGCGGTCTGTGAGTTCGAGCCCCGCGTCGGGCTCTGTGCTCACAGCTCAGAGCCTGGAGCCTGTTTCAGATTCTGCGTCTCCCTTTCTCTCTGACCCTCCCCCGTTCATGCTCTGTCTCTCCCTGCCTCAAAAATAAATAAGCGTTAAAAAAAATTAAAAAATAAAAAAAAAGGAACATTTAATAGCAGGTGGGCTAGGTGACTTGCAAGAAACCCCTCAAGTTTCCCACTATTTACTTCTAGCAGAACCCTGAGAAGAAGGGAGTTCTTAATGAGTTTGTCTTTTCCTCTAGACTAAGTCTTTCGTGTCTTAACATTTTTGTATCCTTGTGAGTATATAGTATAGTGTCTGGCATACAGGGAGGATTCCTGTGTGGTTTTTAAATGAAAGAGAAACAGGAAATGAAAAGAATTTTGAAATCCAAAACATCTGAGAGATGAAAAACCAGAGTGCAGGTTTTCTAAAACACCGCTTGGGTGCTAAAGGCCTGGCTCTGTTTACTTATCATAATATGTGGTACCTAAAAAGACCCCTGACAGATAAAGCTATTCTTGACCTCTCTACCCTCAAGACACGATGTATTTTGACATATCACTGAAAGCCTTAGCTAGTTAATACTGTGTACTGAATGATGGCAAGAAGCAGACCCTAAACTCCCTTTCTGACCTCCTTTGTCCGCAAATAAAGCTCCATTTTGTAGACTTGTCAACCATGCGATATTGTTCACAAAGCTTTATTCAGTCTTCATTCACCATTTATTAAGGTCCTACTACATGGCACACTCTGTGATAAAACAATAGGCATTCACTCTATGCTTGAGTAATGGGGAACCTCTTCCCTATTTGCTGATCATGATCTATCTCACCACTAAGCCTTTACACATACTCTTTCCCCTCCCATTTATTCTACAAACCTCCCATTAAATGTCCTTGTTTGCAAGAAATTTTCTTGGACCCTTTCATCCCATATGAAGGGTTCTTCCCATTTGATCTTACATAGCACTTTACTCTTCATAATATATTTGAGGTAATACAGTGATCATACATATACTAGTCGGTTTTCCCAGTTAGATACAATGTCTCTTGATAGTGGAAGCTGTGATTTTTAAAAAAATTTTGTATCATTAGTCACTCGTAAAGTACCTGTCTTATACTAAGGGCTCAACAAATGTTTGTATCAAGCAAATGGATGAATCAATGAGATGAAAATTTGATCTCCTTGCTCTCTGAAGGGATACTAACATTGCAGAGAAGCCTAGGTGAGAGCAAGAACAAAATAGGGGAAGGAGGGAGGAAGGGATGAAAAGGAGAGAGAAAAAGAGGATGCCTTTAAAAAGAAAACTACAGTCAAATATAATAAGAGTTCTGATAAAAATCTGAACCTCATGCTATGAGATCATAGAGGAAAGAAGGGAAGAAGTAACATCTGAGCTGGATCTTGACTGTTAAAGAGGGGTTTGGCAGGTAAGTGGTGGTCTGTGTTCTTGTTGCTAATCAAAACAGAAACGACCTAGGCATGAAGTCAAGGAAGAGGCACTGGATGTAACTTCCTTCCTTCCATTCACACACCCTCAGATGGTATCTACTGAGCCTCACCCTTTTGAATGGACCTTAAACCCCCATTTAAGCCCTGTGCTTCTCAGCTTTTCCATCCTTACCTTTTACAAACATGGAAAAAGATATAAAAATTATCACAGCATACTGTATATTAAAAAAACCCTTCTATTGATTCCCTTCAAATTAACACACAACAAAAAAATATAAACCATTGTTTTGAGTTGTTTTTCTAGCAATAGTGGTAGACTTGTGCTCTTCCATGCAAAATATTCCCCATCTTTTCCACCTTCTAAACTGATATGGTTGTAAATGTAACTTTTGATTCACTGAACTTACAATGTTATGTAAAAACATCAACAACAATGTTACTTATTTTTCAGATATATGAGTTCAGTCCTGGTATTGTAAGTCCAATGTATATTTCAGATGACAGTATTTTTCAGTAAACGAGGCAGTTACTTATCCCCCAGAAGTACAGAGTAAATTGACTTTATTTCTAGATTTCAGAAGTGGCACCTACTTGAGTTTTAGTGCACCTTGTACACTACTGTCATTGGTCATCTGAATTTAATGAACCATTTTGGTCACCTTCCAAAGTTCAATTTTAAAAATTAAGAGCAGGTACTTTGAATTCCTGAATCGATTCCAACTTTTTAGGTTAATTTTCTATCCATCTAGCTAGCTAGTTACCCATCCACTGTTTTATGTAAATAAATATTCACATATATCATGTGCTTTAGGAAGCATTGTGTGTCTCTTCTATAGCCATATAAATATAGGCACATTTATTTCAGGGTGGATCTTTTAAGTCTTTTTTTTCAAAAATGTTTATTTTATATTATTGTATTATGTGTGTGTGTGTTGTATGTGTGTGTGTTAATCTTCCATTTGACCTGCATAATGGCAAAAAGAAAAATTTCATTTTGAGTAATACAGTTTCAGAAATACAGTTCACAGTATCTTAAATGTGCTCAACTTCAAAGCAAATGACTCTATCTCCTCTGAAGTAAAGCAAATTATAGTATAGATGGATTTAATCATGAAATGAAAATATGGCTAAAGTGGATCTCAAAAAGAAACAGGCTGAATAGACATTTCAAAAAGAAATTTATTTGCATTGAACAATAACAACAACAACAAAAACCCATAGTCAGACTCTAAAGAAATTGCTCATTGAAGGAGTTTCCTTTTTGACTTCTTTAGACAGCCTTCATGCTGTTAAAATGTATCTGATTATCATAGGTTGTAGGCAGCTGGTGCACTGAATATGAAGACATTACTCCTTGGAGAAGATGTCTTAGCAGATAAGAGCCCTGATTTTATTGTTCTGAATCATTAAATGCAATTTTCCTTTCAGTTTGCTTCTAATTAGAAAAATGGCTACCCCCATCCCAAAAAATGAAAAATAAATAAATAGGCTATAATGTTGGGTATCACCCATATCAATGGAAATGTTCCAGGTCATGATAAAAGGAAAAAGACTGCAGCATTGCACACTATTGAGAGTATATGCAGTCATTTCTTTCGTATAGTAAGCTCTATGTGAGTTTGTTTTTTTTTTCATTATGAAGATACAGAATATAAAGGCATTTAAGGAAAAGAAGCCATGGGAATTAGAGGAGATGAAATAATATATTAGTTATATATTAATCAAAATCACTAGGGCCACTGCAATGTGCTGAAAAATTTAAAACTAAAAATTCATGGAATACCTACTACACATAAAACATTAAATGTTATTTTCTCTTCACTGCAGCTTTATAAGGTAGGTATTATTATCCTCATTTTTTTTTTACAGGAAAAAAGGAAAATTTACTCATTTGTCTAAGAACAAAGGCCTAATATTGGTGGGAAGGGTTCTAAAAATGGTCTGTGAGATGCTCGGACCTGACCCCTTAACTACTACAATCTCGTGTAATCCCAGTAGTTATGTGTGGAACTAATTGACATGAGTATAGGTAAATATAGTGCCTGATTTTACAGAGAGTGTAAAAAAGAAATCTATCATGGTTGCAATAACTGGGTGCTAGGTGAAATTATAGTACAAAAATGTAGTAAATAATTTGCTGTTGCATGGATGTACTAAAATGACATGGGGCTATATGCCAGTTATTAATTGCTCTGTGAAATCCTACCCCCAAATATCGTGGCTTAAAAGCAACTACCATTAATTTAGTCCATAATTTTTCTGGGCATTTCTTTTGACTGGGTTCTGCTGATGTTACTGGGCTTGATCATATATGTTCAAGTTGGTCAGCTGGTGTGTTAAATGGGGGCTGACTGGCCCCAGGTGGTATCACTCTCACGTCTAGCAATTGGCTGGTTGTTGGCCCAGGGTCCTTGGTTCTCTTACACCCAGTCTTTTCTCCAGCAGCCTAGCCTAGATTTATTCACCTAGTTCACAAAGAAAGGGCTCTTGAGGCCTAGAATTGGGATTTATACAACTTGACTTCTTTCATCTTATTTACAAAAGTTAAGTCGCACATAGTTTCAATGGTGATGCAAGACATTCCTGTTCTTGATGAGAAGAGCTGAAAAATGTTGTCACCCTTTTTGTAATCTGCCATGGCTTATATGGAAGTGATAGTACCAAGTGGCTTAATTTCCTTATAAGTTAGCATGGCATACAATGTGGAAAAGAGGAAAGCAATCAATGGAAATTAGTGGCATGGGTCCATGTAATCAGCCTCAACACTGCTGCCAGAGACCTGGGAAAGACAGCCCCGCTCTGGCCAGGACGCTTCATGATGTTTCCATTGAAATCCTAACCTGGAAAATAGAATAGTCGATGCACCTACTTTTTTTTTTTAAGTTTTTATTTAAACCTCAGTTAGTTAACATACAGTGTAATAGGATGCACCTGCTTTTGAAATTAACACCTGGAAGATAGGAGGAAGAAAAAAAAGGCAGTATGCTACTTCTGTAAATGAAATCCTAGAAAGGAACAAATAATTAAACATTCTAAACTTTTTGCCTTTTTTTGTTGTTGAATTGATATTAGTCCTCCAAAAGGACTTCATATGTGACAGTTTTATAAATATATATAGTTATTATAAGATTTATTCCTTCAGAATTACCTTGGATAATTTTAAACCATGCCACTAGCCATCCCAGAAATTTTATTTTAAACAGAAGTTCAGCTAATTTAGCAACAGGCAGCATCGTTAATTGATTTGTCAAAGATGCATGGTTTCATGGATTTATTTTTTTTAATTAAGTTGGATAGTCCATTTCTTTTCTAGTGTCTCAGGAGAACTTGGAAAGCATGGAGTCTGTTCTGACATGCAGAATCTTAGGATATTTTCCTTATATAGCAAGGTACCCTCCATTACAAGCTCTCTTCAGAAAGGGAAATTTTTACAAAGATTTTATAGATTGCTACATCACCTCCAAATTTTCTCTAAATTCTGCACTTTTCAATAGTCATGATAACCTTTATTCCATAGTATTCAGAAAAACTGGGGCAGAAGAAGAGATATTTGATATTTTCCATGAGAAATCTTAAATTGTAATTTGGTGACATACCCCATCAACAACCATAGCATCTTCAACAATTACAGAATCTTTGAAATTTGCTTAGTCTTGCTGGCATTCATACTTCAAAATCTTAAGTCACAAGGGCTTGTTTACCAGGTGGGAAACTCTCATTCCTCTCAGTTTGGCTATAAAATAATGATAAATACAGGGAAAAGATATAAACTCACTATTTTACCTTGTGTAAAAGGTAAAAGGTGTGACTATTTTACCTTGTGTAAACCTATGGATTTGACATGAAGAAAAGGAGGAAAGGAGCAAGAGGAAAGTTTCCTGAATTTTATAGAGTTTACACCTTTGTATGTGTTTACACCTTTGTATGTGTTTACACCTTTGTATGTGTATGTTTACATCTTTGAATGTGGTTCACATTTCCTTTATAGAGAACGATGATACTAAGGTCCAGTCCTGTGACCTGTAGCCAGAACCACAGTAATCCACATCCTCACCTCACCTCACCCATAGCAGTGAATATAAATAATCCCTTTGCTCTGCCTCATTTTGTCTCTCTGGCAAACAGTGACATACATGTGCTAATTAATCAGGAACATATATACAAAAATATAGTAGAACAGATGAAGCAAGGATTAAGCAAGGATTTATAGTGAGTCAACAAGTTTAAATTGAAATTTGTGTAATCATGAAGGAATGTTCCTATCTTATCTGTTAAATGGTGTTGAAATATCAAGAAAATGTCGTTTGATGCTTCCTAAAACTGATTTTGTAATTAAGAAGAGGCTTTTTGAGTGGCTCAATTTAAATAAGAAGTTTAACAGTTTTAACAAGTAAAAGATTACTTCTAGAGTATTTGGCCCCTCTCTGATTTATATTTACACATCACCATGTTTGGGTATTAGGGGGATGGAATTTTATTTGGGCAGCCAGATTTTCTTTGTGAGGTTGCAAATATGGGAATATGAGAACTGTAAGAAATTGTATAGAAAGCCTGAGTGATAGACTCCCCTCTTTGAGGCCAGGCTTTCTTAACTTTTGACTTACTATATCATTGCCAAATCTGCAAATGTGTCATTTGGTGTTGATTTAATTTTTTTCTTTTATATTCACATTTTTCCACAATATATTTATTTTATAATATTTTTATATTATATTTGCCAACTTGTATATTGATAGCCATCTTACTTATTACTTTTTATGATCCATCTCTTTTTCCTCCCATACTTCAAAAATTTTTAGGGGAATTATATATATATATATATATATATATATATATATATGTATAATTTGTATATATGTATATTATTTTATTCTCTTATAATATTATTGGCAGTATTGCAAACTTAGTTGCCTTAGAATAGAAATTTAAAAACTGCTAAATTATTTTTGAATATCAATTTTAATTGCTGAATTCCATTTGTTTTTCTTTACTAAACTTGGTTTATTCCAAAATTGTAAAATTGAGAAGTAGTATTTTTCCCCCATCCATTTCCACACTGGAATGTGTTCTTAAAGGACGTTGTTCCATTTTAGATTCTGTGATTAGACACAGGATGGTCTAATGGAGTCAGCCTGGCCTATATAAAACCTAGTTAAAGAGAATAACCACTCTGAATATGTTTCCACATCTAAGAAATAGGAATAATACTAACTATAGAAGTGTATTGCAAAAATAATTTATGCAAAGTGTCTATCACTCAGCAAATACTTAATAAATATGTATTTCTTTGTGTTCCTACTACAAAAATTTGAAAGAAAACAAAAAGTCAAGAATAAATTTTTGAAAATAAGCAAGCACAAAGATCAAATAGTCTTTATATTATTGGCCCTTCAAAAATAAAGATGGGGGAACGCCTGGGTGGCTCAGTTGGTTGAGCATCCGACTTCAGCTCAGGTCATGATCTCACAGTCCGTGAGTTCCAGTCCCACATCGGGCCCTGTGCTGACAGCTCAGAGCCTGGAGCCTGCTTCAGATGCTGTGTCTCCCTCTCTCCCTGCCCCTCCCCTGCTCATGCTCTGTCTCTCTCACTCTCAAAAGTGAATAAATTAAAAAAAAAAAAAGATAAAGATGGAATCTCCTCTGTTCGTTTGTTCTGATATCAAAACAATCTATTTGTAAAAATAAAACAAAAAAGACAGTAAAATAACAATATGAAAACATTAATCCAGTAATCTAGTAAAAGAATAACATATGTGAATCATGCAAATGTTAGAATTAATTAAAATTGGAAAATGACTAGTGTTGATTCATCACACTTATAGATCAAAGCAGAAAAATATATATGAGTATTGGCATGGTTTTATTCTTTCTCATTGCCAAGTAGTATTCCATTGTATATATAAACCATATCTTCTTTATACATTCATCAGTTGATGGACATTTAGGCTCTTTCCATAATTTGGCTATTGTTGAAAGTGCTGCTGTAAACATTGGGGTACAGACACATGAAATGGTGCTCAACATCACTCATCAATAGGGAAATACAAACCAAACCCACACTGATACCATCTCATACCGGTCAGAGTAGCTAAAATGAACAAATCAGGAAACTACAGATGCTGGTAAGGATGTGGAGAAACGGGAACCCTCTTGCACTGTTGGTGGGAATGCAAACTGGTGCAGCTGCTCTGTAAAACAGAGTGGGGGTTCTTCAAAAAATTACAAATAGAGCTACTCTATGACACAGCAATAGCACTGCCAGGAATTTGCCCAAGGGATACAGGAGTGCTGATGCATAGGGGCACATGTATACCAATGTTTATAATTTTACGTTTATTAAATATTTTGTATGTGCTAAGAACTGAATCTAAATACTCTCTTTTAATCTTCTTGTGTACTTTAGGAGAGTAGGTATTGTTTTCTCCCTTAGTTTACAGATGAGAAAACAAGGCAAGCAATTTTCAGAGAGGTAAATTGTCTAACATTACATAGTTAATAAATGACAGAGTTAGGGCTTAGTCTAATTCCTTCTAATTCTAGGACCCATTCTCTTAAATATTAAGTGTTTTCAATCCCAGCAAGAACACTAAACACATGCTCAGGGCACCAGCTAATTAGGAGCACCAAATGTATTGTTGAAAGAATTTGGTAATTGCTACTTTGAAATAGCAGTCATCATAGGGGAAAAGAGTGGGAACTCTTTTACATTTCATTACAATTATGGCTCAGTATAGCTTTATACTTTATGCCTGAGGGTCATAATTCAATCCTCCTCTTCCTGCCAAAAGAGTTAAGTTGTAGAGTTATCAGAGAAAATGACTACAAATTAATCATATGTTTATTTATAATTTGATAAACAAATAATCATGTGTTTTGTTCACAAACATCTATTCAGAACCTATCTTGTACTACATATTTTCTCCAGGATGAGAGATATGGAAATGAATGCAGTTGAGTCTTTACTCTTAAGATGCTCACAATTTAGTGGGCAAAAGAGGAAGATATACATCATACAGTATAATATGTGCAAAAATGTGAAATCACACAACGTACATAAATATCACACAGGAGGTAAATGATAAACTATCTGAAGGTGAGGATATGAATTGATTATTTTTAAGGAAGTCTTGAGGGAAGTGACATTTAAATAGAGTTTGTAGATATCAGTAAGATTTCAACCATGTGGAATGAAATAGCAGCTTGACATTTTTTTTTTAGGGGAAACATAAACCTTTTGTTACATAATTAAGGGATTTTTTTTTCTTACCATATGGAATCATCATCCCCTAATAATTACATAATATATACATTTCTGTATTAGCAAACTAATCAAATGATGATTTTAAAGCGAGTGCCATATTTCAGATATAATTAATTATCCCTGACATAAAGCCCAAATAAAATATGCTAAAGTGACCTGCTTTTATTTTATCATTGTGACATTTAACTATGGCACCATATTTAAAATTAGGTATGCTCTACAATAATTAACTATAAAGAATTAGATAATTAAGCAAATATATTTATTTTTAATATGTCTTGAATTGCCATTGAATATAATTATAGAATTTAAGTTTTGGAAGGGATATAGAAAGATCATGTGGTTGTTTTCCTTGATTTTGGGTAGAGAAGAATTTGCTAAAAGTCATTCAACCAAGAGATAAGCATTAGAACTTGAAGTCAAATCTTTCTCTTTCCCTTTTTTCTCTTCCATATATTTTCTTCCACAGTGCCTAACCTTAGCTCATATATTTAATGAAATTTATAATTATAATGTATATGAATATTATATAAATATTCAATAAGGAAATAATGGAGAATTTCTTTTCAATATTTTTATTTTAGAGGGAGAGAAAGAGAAGGTGCCTGTGCACAAGTGGGGGAGGGACAGAGAGCGAGAGGACGGAGGATCCCATCCACGCTGACAGTAGTGAACTTTCTGTGGGGTTTGAACTCACAAAAACCATGACCAGAGTCCAAGTCAGATGCTCAACCGACTGAGCCATCCAGGTGCCCCAATAATGGAGAATTTTTTAAAGAAAATATAATTAATACTCCAGCAATTTATCATTCTATGTTAATGAAGATTTAACCACCTACAAATAGACACAGGCTGTAATAGTAGATATGACTTCCCATTACCAAGTGTTTGCCACCACACTGCTGTACTTAGAAAGACTAAGGGAGGGAAGAAGTAGCTCTACACAGAGCGGTGTTTAAATGTGGTCTGTGGCCAGAATCACCTGAGCAGATGCCTAACCTACCCTGGGCTCACTTAAAAATATCTTACAGGAATGAAGCCTGAGAATTAGAATCTCTTCAGAGTGATTAGTCTGGACGCATACCTTGAAATATTTTTTTACTTCAGTTTGCTTTGTGTCAACTATATGTGAATGTGTTCAGTTTCTGGGTATGTACTGTCACCTGTGATGTTCCATAAATACAACCGGAAGTACTCATGCAGAAAGATATTGACAAAATTATCTTCATCCTTTTCTAAGTATATTCATTCATCCTTCAAGTTTCTTAGTACTGTAATATTCTCTTTATATCAAATTCCCTATTATACATTTTTGATTGAAGGCACTGAACCATTACATAATAAATAGTCCTTTAATGAATGGGATGAGGATGGTGATTTTCTGGAGCCTTCCATTTATTTTATTCTTTCTTTTTTTCTCCCTAGTCCACAAACTATATGGAATCATCATCCCCTAATAATTACATAATATATACATTTCTATATTAGCAAACTAACCAAATGTTCCACTATCAAATCATTATTTGTGCTTTATTCTAAGTGAAACTGAATTGAAGTATTCGTTTCTTTCTCAATTTTTTTTTGTGGTTCATCTTCAAATTAATTTGAATATTTACTCTTTCCCATATACTTTGATATCTCTTTTTATCAATTTACCTCCTCTTCTGTTCAGGAAAGGGATAAAAAGGAAGTCAAAGAGGAGAAGGAAAATACATGAAAAGTATGAATGCCATAAATCTCTGTAAATTGGTTATTTATCTGCTTGTTAGGTTAGTATGGGAGTTTAAGATCTGAAATATGTGTTTTAGACTTAAGGCCTTAGGATACTAGCTATATTTTATTTTTTGTCTTGAATGGCACCAAATTCTAAAATAGCTGAGTCAGATGTTGGCTCACCGGCATTGGTAAATCAACACCGTGTCTTGAAGATGTCAATGAGGACTGTGTGGCACCTTAAATCCCTGACCCTGATATTTAGCTAGAATAGAATATAATTTAGGTGTTTTTTGTATTACAAAATTTCTTTACTTATTATGAAATCCAAAGAAGAGGAAAGGTATGGGAACATCATGTCAGAAAGTTTGTTTTTTCTCTATCATTGTTGGAATCACTGAAATGGGATGGCATCTGTGTTTTGGCCATTCTCCTTCCCTAACTTTCTGCCTTGTTTGGGATGAATAATGAGAAAGTGGATGTATTTCTTTACCAACTATGTAATTATATGGATACCTTTTTTCTCTCCCCTCAATTTTCTTTTCCCCTTAAAGTATTCTTTTCCTCCTTAAGAATCATACATAAATAACTTTATGCAGAGCAACCCTATAGGACCATATAAACGCCTTTCTCCTACGATGTTGATAACTTACTTCTTAGTTCTAAGTTTATATCCGACTCTATAATTCATCTTTCCAGACCAATTCCAGATTCTATCCCTACTTGTTATGTGGTACACTGCACTATAATTATCTTTATGTATTTACATCTCTCCCTATGAGACTGGAGACTTTCAGACCAGAGTGGGAGATTTATTCATCTCTATGTAACCAAAGCCTAGGACTGTGTTGGCTTTAAGGGTTTTGCCTGTTGATGGAATAGGGTTGAACTCCATTGAGCTACATACAGCCATTCCCAATAGAGCTTGGTTTAACCTACCTGTTGACTTGAAATTTCCCTCTCCACCCATTCCATGCCCAAGAAAATCAGGGGTAATTTGGCTTTGTCAGAGTCCTTCACAGACTAACCATTCTCCCAACTGACATCTTTTATAAATTACACATCAGAATGTAATTGAAAGAGTCTGTTTATCTGAACTGTTTACTATATTGCAATAAAAAGTTTCTATGGGCAGTGATTTTTACTTCCCCACTAGGCCAAGAGTCATGGTTGCAACTTACACACTTATGTACTTGATATTTATAATAAATTGTGTAGTTGTAAAGGGCTGTGATGGTATATAAATACATATGTGAATGTCCATGTATTTATTAGCCCAACGAATTGAGTGCACACATATAATCTCTCATCTCTGAAGGTATAGTAGGAAAACATGTGCACTAGACTTAAAAAGCATATGCTATACTACATGCCTTTATCTTAGTATTCACAGCTTAAATATAGTCTAGTAAAAGCAGCTTCATAGAATGTCCAGCTCTCTGGGTAGAACCACTCCACTCTTCATTGCTTCCCAAACAGATTCTGACCTTTTCTAAGATACTTACAGTGAAGAGATAACATGTCAAAATTTTTCTTGATAGACATTTTGAGGGTCTCTCATATGGGATTTAAACTACATATGCTGGGATAGAAGGCATCCACTCATTGTAATTCATCTGGAGCACTTTGTAATCTTGAGTTTCCCTATCTCTTCCTAAAAATAATTAATGCTTCACAAAAGGTAATATCTCTTGAAGGAAATTTAATTTAAAAATCTATTTTAGTGATAGTAAGGTGATGACACACTTTAGTAAATGGGAGATTTTCAAAATATTCTGAGAAACAGAGCGTGTGTGTGTGTGTGTGTGTGTGTGTGCTAAATTCAAGAACAATCACAAAGGAGAGAAACCATAGCAATTCTGTTCTTTTTCAGGAATGCTGTTGATTAAAATGATAACTTCTGTCCAAGCTTATTAATCTAGTATCTTTAACTAAAGTAGAAAATGATGAAGTATTTTATTTAACAGAAAATGTTTACTTTTACTTAAAAGATATCATTTTATTGTTTTACTTGTGTGAACAGAGAAACTAGATTGTCATATACCTGCTGTAGCTTCTTCTGTCACCTAAGAGTGCTGTGATGAGCATTTTGTCTAAGATTTTGATTAACTCATTGAGTAACATGAAAACCTTCAGTACTTAAAATCAATAAACTTTTTTTTCAATAAATTAAAAACTATAAATATAAAGGGAGCTAATTTTGTTCAAAACTGATTTAATAGGGTATATTGTATTCTGTAAAAATTAAAATCATAATAATGTCTTAAATTATTGTTGGCTTTTCTGACTATAATAGAGATCAAGCTATAGTTCATGTAAATATACAAAATAAGATAAGATTGTTGTTTATGAATTCATGTACTATTATTTTTAGCACCTCCTATGTGTCAGCCACTATATATTAATGGATAAAACAGATATGATTATGACCCTCATGGAACTTATTGTCTAGTTATTTTTCTTTAAAGGCCCACATAGGCAAATAAAATAAAGAGTGATGGTTACAGAAAGTGATACAGGCTACAGTATGGCTTTCTTTAGCTAAGATTGTGAGTATATGTGAAAAAATGACATTTAAGCTGAGTTATAGGACCTGAGGAATGAGCAACTAGAGAATATTTCAAGGGAAAGGATAGCACATCCAGAGAGCTGGATGGGAAGAGCTTGGAGGAGTGTCAGTGTGACAGGAGCTGAGTGAAGTCCAGGGAGAGCATCATGATGCGAGAGGGCAGATGTGGGCAGGCTATTCCATGCAGGGCCTTGCATGCTACATTAAAGAGTTTGGAATTTATCATAATATAATCAGATGCCATTAAAGGCTTTGAAAGTTATTAACATCCAGTTTCATTTTAAATACATCAACATGGCTGCTGTCTTTAAAAAAAGTTTTTAATATGTCAAAGTAGAAATAGACAAGCTGGAGGCTAAAAACAGAGATGGAACTAACATGCAAGTTGATTTATATTCTAAATGCATTTTGAAGAATTTACTATTATGAGGGATTTTGGCACAAATCTGGGTTTTCTTGTCTGTTCTATGTTTATCTCTCTCTTCCATTATATGTATGTGGTGCTGTTGTCACTTAACAGTATAATTAATGACTAACCTCCCATTCCATTCAATAATTCTTGACAGCGTCATTTTTTAGACACAGAATTTCAGTGTTTACACATTCTGTATATGTTTACTTAAATAGCCTTCTTATTTTGTGAACTCTAGATTTATTTCCAATGTTCTACTCTAATAAATAACATTTCAATAATTTTGTACTCAAAAAATATTAATGCATATCCTTAATGATTTCCTGAAAATATATTATTGGTGTAAAAACCATTATTTTCTCAGAGACAAACATCAATTATTTATGCAGCAAAAACTATAGACACAGTGAAGCAGACTGGAGATAAGACTGTAGCATGGTCAGCTTGGTTCATTCATTAATAAATGACTCATTTCCACTCTTCAGGGGTAACCCCCCATCCACCTCCCCTCTGACCCCAGCAGAAGATGATTCAAATTCAGCAGTCTAACAGATTACTACACATCAGGAACTTTCAGGATTTGAAGCAAATAGTTAGAACTGCAAATACTAAATCCACAATTACTAAGGCATACTTTCTCTATTCTCTATTCTAAACCAGTTTATGGTTTGGAAAAACATTACCAAGCATTAACCCCATCATTGCTGCAATGGACTGAATATCTGTGTCCCCTCAAAATTCAAAATTTCAGACTGTAATCCCAGTGTGATGGTATTTGGAGATGGCGTCTTTGGGGAGGGTAATTAGGTCATAAAGGTGGAGCCCTCACGATAAGGGTGGGTGTCTTTATAAGAAGAGGCTAGAGAGTTAGCTAGCTCTCTTTCCATCAGGTGAGGGCACAGAAAGAAGGTAGCCCTCTATAAACCAGAAAGGAGGTGCTCACTAGGAACCTGACCATTCCGTCTCCTGATCTTGGATCTCCAGCTTCCAGAACTGTGAGAAATAAATATTTGTAAGCCACCCAGTCTATGGTAAATTGTTATAGCAGCTCAATCTAATTGAGACCATTGCCCTCTGCTTTTTGAGCAGATTTTAAAGGCCAGCAAGCACATAACAAAGAAACTATTTTGAAACATCTCTATATATGTGTGTGTGTCTAAATAAACACATACATATATATCTTATACATATAATGTTTCAGCTTATCAGTAGTTTTATGGGTTTCTATCTGCTTCAAGAGCTATATTAGAATGAATAGGGTTGAACTACAGTTTTGTGGTCCTATAAATGAAGTCATAAAAAAATCAATGACTATCTCCCCCCAAAGAACATTAACAAAGCATAGTTTTGAAAGTCTTATTATTATTATTTTTTTTTGAAAGTCTTATTATTTTTAATTTTGGTAGGTGGAAGCCTAGAATAGGAAATCTTGGGGTAAAAAACATTTATAAAAAAGACAAGCTTACTTGTCAAAAATATCTTGTAAAAAGTTAAGTTGCTGTTTTGATTATGTACAATGCTAAATCAGTGTTGATATATGTCTTGGAGGAGGCAGCTATGTGATTTGCTCTATTAAGAAACACTTTTAATACTGGAATTAAATAAGTATTATTAAACTAATACTGATTAAATTATAATATTAATACTTCTTATATTTTATAAAGCCTCTTTTCAAAGCACCAGTCCTTTGGATAATTGTAATAATCAACATTAGTGGCAGAATTCTGACTTCTAATCATCTGAATCTTATCAAGTATCAATTTATACCAGACATAAGCCTAGCCTCTGCATGAAGTATATGTGAAATAGGAAGGGGCAATCCAAGCTCCACCTGCATAGCAAATGACACACAGAATTTATCTACATCCAAGCCCCAGTTTTCTATTTTAGTCCCTGACATGATCTCTTGAATCCTTCAACATAGTGGAGCACAGCTAGAAAACCACTGTGGCAACCTGTGCAGGAAAGGTGGCACTGATAGAATCCCCTCCATTCTTTTTTCTCCTCATGGGGAAAATTAAGCCCAGAGAAAGCAATGGTTTTTCCATTTCTATGGAGCTACTGAGCAGGAGAGCTAAAGAGAAAAATTGTTTGTATGTAATAGAGTTCTCTTTTCTGTATTCCTTAATTACATTTACCTATAGTTGTGTATATTCATTTTATGAGGGGAGAAACAGGTAGCATAGAATATGAATAAAGACCCATGTGTGAAAACTGGGGCAAGTCACTTTTTCTACCATAAAATGAAAGTGTAAGTTATAGATAAACCCCAACATATCTAAAATTAAATTATTCTACTTATGATTTTAAGAAAAATAAAATAACAAGTTAAAAGCTTATTATGAAAGTTACATTTTTCAGTGAAAATTCAAATTTTGTAGTGCACATTTTGTATTTTATTTCCTGTTCTTGGCTTTAAATATATTTTTAATGTAAAGTCTTAAAAAGCTCAGGACCTGTTCTCTTAATTTTGTTTTCAAATGGTTCATTGCTAGTATATAGGAATACAACTAATTTGGGGTATTGGCTTTGTATCTTGATACTTTGTTAAATTCACCTATTAATTCTAACAGGGTTTTTGGGGGGAGGGGGGTAGAATCCTTAGTGTTTTATATATGTAATATCATATGTGCACACAATGATCATTTTACTCCTTCCTTTCCAATTTGGATGTTTTTTTTTTTTCTTTTCTTGTCTAATTGCTCTGGCTAGGATTTCAGTATGATGTTGATAGAAGCGGCAAAAATGAGTATCCTTACCTTCTTCCTAATCTTAGGGGAAAAACTTTCAGTCTATCGCCACTGAGCATGATGTTTGCCTTAGTTTTTTTATATACAGCTTTTATCACATTGAGGTAGTTTCTTCTATTCCTACTGTGTTGGGTGTTTTCATCATTAAAGGGTAGTGGATTTGTTCACATGCCTTTTCTGTGTCAGTTGAGATGATCATGCATCTGTTTTTCCTTCATTTCATTAGTGTGGTTTGTTACATTGATCCATTTTCATAGTGAAAAATTTTTGAATTCCAGGAATAATTTGCACCTGGTCATGGTGTATAATCTTTTAATAGGCTACCGAATTCAGTTTTCTTTCTCTTTTTTTAATATGTTATTCATTTTAAGAAAGAGCATGAGAGTTCACGAACAGAGGAGGGGCAAAGAGAGGGAGAGAGAGGAGGTCAAGCACACTCCATGTGCTGTCAGTCTGGAGCTCAATACCAGGCTCAATCTCACAAATTGTTAGATCATGACCTGAGCCAAAATCAAGAGTCAGTTGCTTAACCGACTGAGCCCCCCAGGTGCCCCCTGAATTCAGTTTTCTTGAGGATTTCGTGTCAGTGTTTATAAAGGATATTAGTTTATTTTCTTACAATGCCTTTGTCTGACTGGTATCAGGGCAACGCTGGACTCAGACTGTTTGGAAGTGTTCCCTTCTTTTCCATTTTTTTGGAAAAATTTAAGAAAGATTGGTGTTCTTTATTCTTTAAACATTTTGCAAAAGTTACTAGTGAAGCCATCAGTTTCTTGGATTTTCTCTGCTGAGAGATTCTTGATTATTGAATATGAAAAGTTTCATTTACAATAGCATCAAAATAACAAAATACTTATGAAGACTTCTGCAATGAAAACTACAGAGCATTCCTGAAATAAATTAAAGAAAATATAAATAAAAAACTTATCCCATGTTCATGGATTAGAAGAATTAAAATGATTAAAATGTCAGTACTAGCTAAAGTAGTCAACAGATTCAATGCAATAACTATCAAAATCCTAATGGCATTTTTTGCAGAAATTAAATAATCCATCCTAAAGTTCATACGGAATTTCAAAGGATTTCAAATAGGCAAAAAAATATTGAAAAAGAACAGAGTTGGAGGATTCACACTTGCTGATCTCAAAACTTACTATAAACTGTAGTAATCGAAACAGTATGTAACTAGTATAAAGACAGACATATACGCCAATGGAATAGATCAGAGACCCTGGAAATAACCTCTCTCATATATGACCAAATGTTTACTCACAAAGATGTTAAGATTATTCAGTGGGGAAAGGGCAGTCTTTTCAACAAATGATACTGGGACAGCTGGACCTCCCACACAATATAATGATGTTGGACCCTTACCTAACACTATATACAAAAATTAGTTCAAAATGAATCTAGGACCTAATGTAAGCTGCAAAGCAATAAAGCTCTTAGAAGAAAACATAGGACAAAATCTTCATGACATTAAATTTGGCAATGATTTCTTGGATATAACACCAAAGGCATAGGTAACAAAAGAAAATAATAGATAAATTGGACTGTATGAGAATTTAAAAATTTTATGCATCAAAAGCTACTATCAATAGGGTAAAAGGAAACTCTCAGAATGGAAGAAAATATTTGCAAATCATATATCTGTTAAGGGATTAACATCCAGAATATGAAGTATTCCTAAAACTCAACAACAAAAACCCAAACTACTCAATTCAAAAGCGGGCAAAGGACTTAATAGACATTTCTCCAAAGAAGATATACACATGTCCAAAGCACATGAAAAGATGCTCAACATCACAAATTATTAGGGAAATGCAAATCAAAACCACAGTGAGATACCACCTCACACTCAATAGGATAACTACTATCAGAAAAAAAAAAAAACAAGTGTAGTTGAGGATGTGGATAAATTATAACCATTGTGCACTATTGGTAATATAAAATGGTATAGCTGCTATAGGAAACAGTATATAAGTTTCTCAAAAAATTTAAAATAGATTTACAATATAATCCAGAAATTCCCCTTCTGGGTATATACCCCTGAGTATTGAAAGCAGAATTTTGAAGAGATATGTGTATGCTTATGTTCATGGCATTATTCACAATAGCTAAAACATGTAAACAACCCAAGTGTGCATGAACAGATGAATAGATAAGCAAAATGTGGTACATACATACAAGGGAATATTATTCAGCCATGGAAAGAAAATTCTAACATATGCTACAACATGGGCAAACTTTGAGGACATGCTAATTTGAATAAGCCAGTCACAATAAGAAATATTGTATGAAGTGGGGCGCCTGGGTGGCGCAGTCGGTTAAGCGTCCGACTTCAGCCAGGTCACGATCTCGCAGTCCATGAGTTCGAGCCCCGCGTCAGGCTCTGGGCTGATGGCTCAGAGCCTGGAGCCTGTTTCTGATTCTGTGTCTCCCTCTCTCTCTGCCCCTCCCCCGTTCATGCTCTGTCTCTCTCTGTCCCAAAAATAAATAAACGTTGAAAAAAAATTAAAAAAAAAAAAAAAGAAAAAAGAAATATTGTATGAAGTACTTAGAGTGGTCAAAATTATAGAGACAATAAGTAGACTGGTTGTTGCCAGGGTTGGGGAGTAGAGAAGACATGGTGTTATTGTTTAATCGGTATAGGGTTTCACTTTTGCAAAATGAAACAAATTCTGGAGATGGATGGTGGGGATGGTTGCACAACAATATAAATGTTCTTGATACTACTGAATTATACACTTAAAAATTGTATTGTGTATTTAAAATTTGCTGAGAGGGAGATCTTATGTTAATCTTATCATAAACACATACACAAAATAATAATAAAGGGACTGGGAGTAAATTTGGGAAGGTGACGGATATGTTTACAGTCTTGATGGTGGTGATAGTTTCACAGGTGTATACTTATCCGCAAACTTACTGAGTTTCATAGTCTCTGGGTCTGGAGTTCTCTCTTGTCCAGCAAGAAAGCAGGATGCAGGATTAAAAATGGGAGAGAGGCTAATGTCCAGGAGGAGACAAGAGCACTGAGTAAGGGTCCTTGCTCCATTTTTATTAGGATCAGAAGGCTTACCAGTGTGGTGGGCGTGCACAGAGAGACAATGAAATCATGAACATTAACTCATGGGCATGGGGAAAAGGGGGTTTTGGAGATATGCAATGTTAGGGGTCTGGGTCAATATACAACAAGATTCTGGTGCTGGGTGGACGGTTGTTTACAGCAAACATGAGGCCCCACCTCTGTTTACCTAAACAGGCCTAGGGGACACGCAAAACAGAGTAAGCTACCTCAGCAGCTTTCTTTTGCTAATTAGCTCCTCTCTGGGCAACTTTGTGCTGCTGAAGTCTATAACCTTGTTTACCTATTTACCTATTTTGGTCCTTCCTTCCTGTGAAAGCAGCTTTCTGCTATTGTACTAAGTTGGGGAGCATTTCCACCCTGAATACCTAATCTTGTTTGCCTTATCATGGATGTTTTCATCCTAAGATTCCCTATCGCCATACCTTTGACCTATACTGGGGTCCTTTGCCTGTTTACCTAATCTTATTTACCTAATCTTGTTTACCCAAACTTGAGTGTGCACATCCTATGGCTTTCTAATTCTTTATGCCTTGTTAACCCATCGGTGCAAGCTCAGGGAATTCCTAAGCTTATTCCCTGCAACTGAGTTGTTATATACATTAAAAAGGCACAGCTTTTTATATGTCCGTCATTTCAATAAAGTGGTTTCAGTGGTCTAGATGGTCAATTTTATGGTGTGTGTATTTTACCACAATAAAAAAGCTAAGGAGAAAAAAGCTAAGGACAAAATTCTTTTGCTTCTCTAGATCCTTGATTGATTTTGAAATACGGCCTAAAAAAGGAGCATGTGATTCATTAAATATTATTTTTCAGGTACATCTGATTTTTATATAACTAATCGTACCACGTGTCTGTATACATCAGTTATAAAATTCGTCTCATTTTTTAGAATAGTCTCCCCACTCAATTCATTGGTAACGATGTTTTATAATATTTAAAAGAAAAAAAGAAAAAGAATTACCAGCGACAAGCAGCTGGTATTGAGAATGTTTGCAGCTAGCAGCCTTCAGGAGTGTGTCTTTATGAACCTCTTAGCAACTTTTGGAATCTCAGCCAGTTTTGATTGTCCTGCATGTCGTCACTGAGGGGGAAAGCTATTTGTAAGAGAAATAGACCTTTTTCTCATCAGTTAATTACTGTGTAGCTGTGGACCTTTACCTCATTTGCAAAAGTATTCTATGAAAAATGTTGAAGTTATTGCTTAACAATTGACTTTTCAAGTTTGTATTAGAATACACATGATTGAAATTTCAGGATATCAGAGAAAATTGTTAGAGTTTATATTGCAATAAAAATTAAGTAAAACATACACCATGAATTTTCCACTTACTGTGTCTGTTGTTCCAAATTTTCCAATAGAGATTCTAACCAAGAACAAACTTTCCCTTACTATGTTTTGTTGGTCTTCATCTTGGAAATAACAAGCCACTGGAAGTTCATGAAGCAGCAACCTCACATTCTCATTAATACCAGGACTTAAGTCTTAGGAAATCTCATGGGACTCATGACTCTCACACTCATTTTTGTTTTCTTCTATTGTATGCTTGTTTTTTTCAGTTGAGCAAAAAGTCTAAATAGTCTTTTAGCTGATCTGGGAAACATTCTTATCTTTATGCCTGTGCAGTCCTGTTAATGACTCTCAAGGATTTTTATTTTATTTTATTTTATTTAAATAATTTTTTAACATTTATTTATTTTTGAGAGAGAGACAGAGACAGAGAGACAGAGATAGCTCACAAGCAGGGGAGGGACAGAGAGAGAGGGAGACACAGAATCTCAAGCAGGCTCCAGGCTCTGAGCTGTCAGCACAGAGACCAATGTGGGGTTCAAACTCACGAATCATGAGATCATGACCTGAGCTGAAGTCAGATGCTTACCAGATTGAGCCACGTAGGCACCCCAGCATTTTTATTTTAATATGGGAAGTGTTTTATTTTTAACAGAAAACCTCCATAAAACAAACAACTATTCAACTCTGAGTAGGTCACGTACCTTCGAGCTTTCTTGGTTAGTAATTTAATTGTATACATATTGTAAAATAAAATGAATAAATTATTAAGAAAGCTGAGTAAAATTTTAACCTTTGTTCTTTTCTGTATCTTTCCTATTCTTTCTCCTACTTCTCCTCTCTCTGTCTCTCATGCTTTCTCTCTCTCTTAATAGCAAAGTCTACAGTATTTATCTTCCTGGGCCTCACTTTCATCATTAGTGGACTGAAATTAATGAGCCAGGTGAAGTTTGACATACCTTCCACTCTGGCGTGCAATGACTATGGTCAGTTCAGGAGAAGGATAATGACAGTGTCCATGCCTTATTGTTCATGGTGTCCTGGGCACCCTTCTGTATGATCTTCAGTGCTCCATTACCCTTTACAATGGCTTTGGCACATCACACACACACACACACACACACACACACACCACACTCACACACTTGCATATCTGTTGAGTCAGCATTGAAGTAATCTGAATTTTAAGCCTTTTTTAAAATCTGTACATCAGAATCTCAACTGCAAATTATGTTGAACCGTTTAACACTATTCAAGAAAACCACATCAGATTTAAAAAAGGGACTCAAAAGCACCGCTATCAACAGCAAAGTTCAACTTGAATTGTAAAATTCTATACATGTGCAGGCTACCATAAGGAATAGGTAGGATAGGTCTTATTTCTTCTCTCAGAAAGGAAAACTGAGGCAGATATTAAAATTATGTTGACTTGCTTTTCTGAAAGAGATATGCCTGAACCCTATGTAAAAGTATCACTTGAGTGAGAACTTAGACAAGCAAATAATCACTTGGCAGAAGCACAGAAAATAATTACCATTAGTAACTGGCACACAACATAAATTTTTTCTACTAATTCTCTGAAAGTTTTAATTTGAACATACGAATGATGCTTTCTTAAAAAATGCCTACATGAGGGTGTCTGGGTGGTTCATTTGGTTGAGTATCTGACTCTTGATTTTGGCTCAGGTCATGATCTCATGGTGGTGGGATCAAGCCTCGTCTGGGGCTCCACAGTGAGCATAGAGCCTACTTGGGACTCTCTCTCCCCCTCTGTGTGTGTGTGTGTGCATGCTCTCTCTCTTTCTCTCTCTCCCAAAATAAATAAATAAACTTTAAAAAATACTTACATGAAAATAATCTTGTTGACAGGGGCCCAGTATGAGTTAAGGTGATATCCCTTATTCCTCACATCCTTCAATAATAAAGTGAATATGACATTGAAGAACATGAAATTCATTTCTACTAATGTTACAGAATCTTTTGCAGGATATGTTAGAAATTCAGACACCACCCATGAGGCAAATGTTCTAAATTTTTTTGTCCTTTATGAACTTCAAAGCAAGCTGTTCTCCTTTGTCATATTCAAGGGCTATGATTGTGGGACAGAAGACCATCTTCCTTTTCTGATGATTTTGAGAAATTTGAGAAACATCCCTGAGCCTGAGTCCCTTCATCTATAAGTAAAAGAGAAATCCTCAGGCTCTTCAAAATCTACCAGTCCATGTTCCAACTAATAATAATAATACTCAAGATTTTCTCAAGTATTTCTTATTTGGTATACAGTGTAGTAAGTGCTGTCTATAAAGTGATCTCAGTTAAGCAATCATATAGAGGTAAATATTTATAATATATTTTATAATATTACATATGAAGAAACTAAATTTCAAAGGGAATAAATTATGTGTCCAAAGTACCCATGAGTTACTGACAATATGTGAACCCAGATTTTCTATTGTCAAAGACAAGTGCCAGTCTTACCAGCAGTCACTCAACACTGCCTCCCTTTATAGACCATAGGGCTATTGAAAGAATTTTAAGGAAGGTAATAAAATAATCAGATTGTTTCTCTTTTATGCTTCCCCCTCCCTGTGTCTCCTACTACTCCACCATGATTCATTTTGCCTCATCAACAATCAGACTGCCTGTACACTATTTCAATGCACATTGTTTTATAAGTTTGTGTCCTATTAGGATGTCTTGGCCTAGTAAGAAGCTTTCATTAGAGTGAATTTTATGGTCTCCTTGCTTCCATAGGGCCTTATGGGTGAAACTTTGGCATATACTTATTTGGACAAGTACAGTGTTTCAGTAAACAGTAATGTAAGAAAAAGGCTAACAGTTGATTATAATGAAATTAAGCATCCTCTTAAAATGGAACCATTTCCACTTCCCCCTCCCAGCTTCCACCCCTCCCTCCAGCATGTGTCATTTCACACTTTCACACTTGTTTTGCTGTCTACTGCAGATTAGCAGGAACCCTTAAGAAAATTTACAAGTGTTGGCATCAAATCCAAGTTCCATTCTTCATGTTGTTTGTTGTGCTGTGGCCTTAGAAACCTCTTCTCTGTGATGAGTAGGATCTTGGCACAGGAAACTAGGTGCACTTTGAAACCTGAATACTTACCTTTAATTTGGTGTAATCATTTCATTCATCAAGGAGCAATAATAACCTTTGCATAGCACCCTTACATGTGGGTGGTTACCCTTTCTGTTCCAACTTGCTGAGTTATGAAGAAGTTAATTTTTTCTATTGTAAGTGGTTTGTTCTATAACCTCACTCTGACTCTGGCTTCATCTTACTGTTTTACCATTTTCCTCTTTGCCTCAATTTTTCTTCCTTCTGTCCTTTCTTCCTTCTTTTTTTCTTATTTATTTTTCCCTTCTCTTCTTCTATCTTCAATTTTTTCCTTCTTTTTTTTCTATTTATCTTATCTTGATAGTTTATACATCATAGCAAACCACTATAAATGCATTTTATTTTTTTAAGTTTATTTATTTATATTAAAAGACCTTCCCAGAGCACAAGACAGGGAAGGTCAGCGAGAGCAGAGAGAGACAGAGAGAGAGAGAGAGAGAGAGAGAGAGAGAGAGAGAGAGAGAATCTCAAATGGGCTCCTTGCTTTCAGCACAGAATCGATGTGGGACTCAGTCTCATGAACCATGAGATCATGACCTGAACCGAAATCAAGAGTTGGACACTTAACCAACTGAGCCACCCAGGTACCCCTATAAATGCATTTTAAAAATACGCACACACATTGGGGTGCCTGGATGCCTCAGTCAGCTGAGCGTTGACTTCGGCTCAGGTCATGATCTTGCCATTCCTGGATTCAAGCCCCACGTCAGGCTCTGTGCTGACAGCTTGGAGCCTCAAGACTTTTTTGGATTCTGTCTGTCTGTCTCTGCCTCTCCCTTGCTTATGCTATCTCTCTCTCTCTCTCTCTCTCTCTCTCTCTCTCTCAAAAATAAATAAACATTTAAAAATTAAAAAAAAATATGCACACACACATCCCTAGAAACAAAATTTAGTGTCTTGTCCTCCTACTTATACTACTTAGCTCCTGCAATTGGAGATTAACTGAGTAACCTGCACCCAGTGCAGAGATGAAGAGATTAACTGAGGTTGTTGCTGGTGATTATCCAGATTGTCTACACTGTAGAACCATCATGAAGTCTATGATCCAAATTTCAGTAAACAATGCAGTTGGAAATTCCTTTCTTTACAGAATTTTGGCTAGTTCAGCTTCTTTTATCTGGACTGATGTTGGTGGGATGAAAGGATTAAAACAGCTCTTTCACAATACCTTTTTATTGAAAGCATGTTTATCCTAGTTATATATTTAATTTGGACTTTGAAGAATAAATAGAAAATAACAAGAAGAACTATTTTCTTGGGAAATGCTGCAAATAGCCCCATGTTTGTTGAGAAATGCCAAAGCAAATCATACATACTGAGAATCTGGGTCATGATAGAAAGTTGTTGTTTTCACCTGTTTTTTTTAAATTGATTTAAAAATGTGAGTTTATTGTTCAGAGGTAAGAAAGTAGAAAATGCATATAGGGAAGAGCAAGCTAATTGATCTGGGTAGAAATTATCATAGATTTAGTACTTTTGGCAATCATGGGAGGCAAAGTTGGACAGGTAGGTAGTAGCTACATACTAAATATCTTGAATGTAAATCAAAGCCAGTAGGTTTTGTATATCATTGAAATTTTGGAAACCAAAAAGATAAAGAGGATTTTAATGGGTTTCTGGTACAGGAGGAAGTGGAGCTGTGGAGAATAATTAGAAAACTGTTGGCATGATTAAAGGAATTAAGTACCATAGTGTACCAGAAGAAGTGAAGAGCCATGATGCCTTGCAAATCAATAGCAGTCATTTAACAGATGCTTTTTGACTGAATGAATGAAGAAATGAGCTAACCTTTAATCTACACTTGGTTGATAAAATTAAAAAAAAAAAAAAAAGGAAGCAAGGCCACATAACAAAGTGGGGAAGGGGTAAATATTGATAGGGATGTGGGAAGTGAGGAGGAGGAGTCTAAAATAGTCTGAAGCCTTTGGCTAAAATCTTTGTAGAAAGAAAAAAATATCTTATATTCTAAAAATAATTGTCTCTAAAACTTTTCAATGAGCAATTAAAGCAAGCACAATAGTATAGTAATTCTACTTTGTTTTCACCCTTTTATTTCTCAAATGAATGCATGTGAAAGAGAGAGAGAATGTGTCTCTACTTAACCATGTGGTGAATCCTGCAAAGCTAATAGTGATAGATATAAATCTAGTAGATTTTCCAGTCTTAAGGAAAAGCTAGTTAGAGGAAGGAGTTGGTCAGTGAGCATGCTCCGAGGAATAATGAGTTAAATTGACTTAACAGTGACAGTGAGACCTACAGGTAGAGGAGAGGGGCCTGAGCTCCTCTGAGAAAACACGAATAGCGACACAGCTTTTGACCTAGAAGTTTCAGAAGGAGCGCTCTTTTGGCAGGACCCCGTTATATTTCAGTTGAAAGGACGCATCTTACCATCACAATGTTGAATAATGATGCAGCCCAAGCGAGAATAAAAAATAAAATAGCTTAAATTAAATATGCAACTTACTTTAATACACATTTAGTGTTCTTAGAGAGTTTTAAGCCTCCAGAGTATTCTGGTGTCAGTGAATCTAATCAAGAGTTTCTGCCTAAGTTTCCTAGGCAGGAATTTGTTTTGAAGAAGTGCCTTTCTATGCTCCTGTGAAGAGAGGCTCATTCCTCCTCATTGAGTTAGATCTCTTTTAATCTAATTAAGAATGAAAGCTCCTCTGACCTGCTCTATATGAAATTCCTCAGTTCAAAGATTAATAGGCCAAATCCAAAGGTATAGTCCACCTGGAATTTTGCACGGTGGGGGGGGGGAAGCGGGGGGGACAGCTAGGTTTCTTGTTCTAACAGGTTTGTTCTTCTAGACCTTTAAACAGATAATACTTTCTACTCTAGAGGTCACTGCAAGTCACTTATGGATGCAGTGTTTCAGCCTTACCATATTTACAGTGGCAACAGGTCATTATACAAAGTGAGCTTACAATAAAGAACTGATGGTCGACATTTAGCCTGAATGCAGGCACTCAAATGAGGCAAATGCCCTGGAGCATTTCAAAAGAATGTGGTCCTTTCTCATTATACATCCCAAGGTGGCAACATTTAGCCTCTCAATAGTCAAGTTTGAAATAACTCAACCCAGTAATGGTATTGGCTCTCTCGTACTTATTATTTTTTTCTTCTAAATATAGTCACATTTATTTTACTGTGACCAATATACAGTAATCCACTGTGAGAATCTGTTCCTAACAATTAGAATATTCTTTTCAGTAACACAATTTAGAGGAAATAAAATCTTTAAGGTTGCCAGGTTTTTTTAAGCTTATTTATTTTGAGAGAGAGTGAGAGAGCAAGCATGTGCAATCATGTGGGGGAGGGGCTGAGAGAGAGGGAGAAAGAATCCCAGGCAGAGTTCTGGCTGTTAGCGCAGAGTCAGACTCAGAGGGCTGGATCCCACTGACTGTGAGATCATGACCTGAGTCAAAATCAAGAGTCGGATGCTTAATCAACTGAGCCACCCAGGTGCCCCAAGGTTTTCAGTTTTGAAATGTTTGAAAAAGTACCTTTTGGATTTAATAATTTAAAAGAAAAAAATATGCTAGTAAAAAAAACCCACAAAACATAAGTAGGGTGAATAATCAATGGCAGGAAGTTCAGTTATTATGATGGGCTGAAAGGAAAAAAAAAAGAAAGATAATATGGAAAGAGTAAATTCACTAATATAGTGTTTTTTTAAGATAACTTGGGCAACATTTTCAAATGTTTATCAGCAAAAATAAGTTATTCCTATCCAAGTGTTGCCCACTTTCACTTGTTCTTTAAGGAGAAAAATTTTGGTATTTGAATCAGCTTCTGGACTTTCCTCTTTTAGGAAAAAAAAAATAATCTAGGTAAAGAGATAATCAGAGAGATAACTAGAGAAAGCAGAGAGACTAAATTAATCTTTATTAGAAAAAACTAGGGGAAGAAAAGAATTCATGCCCAGAAAAATACTTAGTTTAATTTAAAAAGTCTTCCCTTCACATCCACAGGTGAATCACTGTGTCAACTGCTCACAGGTGTAAAATTGAGTAAGACCCAATGTGAGATATCCACTAGGCTCACAGTTTTATAGGCAGGAACCAGATCACTATTATTCAGACTCTGATACTTGCCAAAATAGATTTAAGTTTTAAGCATATTGCTTTGAGAGTCCAGGAGAAGATAAGGTCATTGTTTTTTTAAGGGAGGGGAGCAGTTTGGGGATAGTTCTTTAAAACAATGGCATTTCAGTTATTCTTTAAAGACTGGGTAGAGCCTCAGTAGGTTTAGAAGAAGTTAAATAATGGCATTTTAGACAAAGACTATCATCATTACTGTATCAGTGAGAATCCTGACAGGACAGAAAGCGGTCCCATGACGAATTACCACTCCTAGCCCGAAGGAGCAAGCAAAGGGAGCTATCAGATCCTGAAGAGAATAACCATAGCCATGAGAGGGGGCTGCATTATGGGAACTGTGGCTTTTGAAGGGAGTAATGGGACTCAACCCTTTACCTTTCAAGATGGCAGAGCATTGGGAATAAATATCCCCAGGTCCCTCTCTTCCCACTATTGCTTCTCCTGCAGGAACTTCCCTTTGGCCTGATTGAACCAGAAGCCAAAGGAAAAGGAGCTCACTGATTAAATAAGTCCATGACTATTAGCATCCTGGGATATAGAAACAATAGCGAAAGGAGGAAGAAGATCTGGTGAGGCAAAGGGGATGATCATCTTTATCATCACAAAAGTTAACAAAATGTCAGAGTTATCCTAATGGATGGTTTGCATATGTCATCTCATTTATTTCTAATAATAATTCTAGTTAGTGTATCTTCTCTACTGGATACATTAAGAATCTGAGGCATTGAAAAATCAAAAGGGGCCCCTGGGTGGCTCAGTAGGTTGAACGTCCAACTGTTGATTTCAGCTCAGGTCATGATTCCAGGGTTATTGGGATTGAGCCTTGCATCAGATTCAGTGCTGAGTGTGGAGCCTGCTTAAGATTCTCTCTGTCTCTCTGTCCCTCCTCTGCTCACATGCTCTCTTTTTCTCTAAGATTAAAAAAAAAGGGGGGGGGGAGGGTCACCTGGGTAGCTTACTCAGTGAGATGTCTGACTCTTGATTTTGGCTCAGGTCATTATCTGATGGTTCATGAGATCGAGCCCACATTAGGCTCTGTGCTAATATCTCAGAACCTGCTTGGGATTTCTCTCCCTCTCTTTCTGTCTTGCCCTTGCTCATGTGCATGTGTGCATGCATGCTCACTCTCTCTCTCTGTCTCTCAAAATAAGCAAATAAACCTTTAAAAAATAGGAAAAAAGAGAGAGAAAGGAACAGGAAAGAAAAGAAAAATCAAAGCAAAACAAAACCAAGAAAAAAAAACCCCAAAAATCAACAATAAAGGAAGGGGACACAATTCAGTCAATGAAGAAGAGTATCAAAATGTAAACAGATTTTCTGGATGGTTAGATATAGGTAATTTTAATTTTTTATTATATTTTCTGCAATTATGTACTTTTTCAGTGAATATGTGTTACTTTGTTATCGGAAAAAAAATTTTTTTCCAAATAAAGCTTTTTTTTTTCAAATAAAGAAAATTTCCAGGTTGCCTATACTGAGAGGTGAGACAAAGTGGACAGCGACAGTACCAGTGACCTACATGCACTGTAGCATCCCATGTGCTCCCAAATATGGCCCACTAAATTTAAATAAGTCCTATTTCTGGCTTAGGTAGGGTAATTTCAGTTTTTTCTTTTAAGTTTTTATTATTTTCCAGTTAGTTCACATATAGTGTAATATTAGTTTCAGGTGTACAATACAGTGATTCAACACTTCCATACAACTCTGATGTTTATCACAAGTGCACTCCTTAAGCTCCATCACCTATTTAACCCATCTCCCAATCCACCTCCCCTCTGGTAACCATCAGTGTGTTCTCTATAGTCAAGAGTCTGTTTCTTGATTGTCTCTCTTTCTCTTTTTTCCATTTGTTCATTTGTTTCTTAAGTTCCACATATGAGTGTCTTTCTCTGACTTATTTCTTTAAGCTTAATATTCTCTAGCTCCATCCATGTCATTGCAAATGGCAAAATTTCATTCTTTTTTATGACTGAGAAATATTCCATTATAGTACATATACCACCTCTTTTTATCTATTTATCAACTGATGGACACTTGGGCTGTTTCCATAATTTGGCTATTGTAGATACTGCTGCTATAAACATCAGGGTGCATTTATCTCTTTGAATTAGTATTTTTGTATCCTTTGGGTAAATACCTAGTAGTATGATTGCTGGATCGTAGGGTAGTTCCATTTTTTAATTTGTGAAGAACCTCCATACTGTGTTCGAGGGTGACTGTACCAGTTTATACTCCAACAGTGCAAGAGGTTTCCCCCTTTATCCATATATTCGCCAATACCTATTGTTTCCTGTGTTGTTGATTTTAGGCATTTTGACATGTGCAAGGTAATATCTCATTGTAGTTTTGATTTGTATTTCTCTGGATGAGTGATGCTGAGCGTCTTTTCATGTCTACTGGCCTTCTGTATGTCATTGGAAAATGCCTATTCATGTCTTCTGCCAATTTTTCTTAATTGGACTATTCATTCTGTGGCTGTGATTGTATACATTCTTTATATATTTTGGATACTAACCCTTTATCAGATATGTCATTTGCAAACATCTCTCATTCCATAGGCTGCCTTTTAGTTTTGTTGATTGTTACCTTCATTGTGCAGAAGTTTTTTTAATTTGATGAAGTCTCAATACTTTATTTTTGTTTTTGTTTCCCTTGAGACAGGAGACATTTTAGAAAGAAGTTGTTACGGCAAATATCAAAGAGGTTACTTCCTGTGTTCTTCACTCTGATTTTTTATGGTTTTAGGTCTCACATTTAGGTCTTTGATCCACTTTGATTTTTTTTTTTTGTATTTGGTGTAATAAAGTGGTCCAGTTTCATTCTTTTGCATGTTGTTGTCCAGTTTTCCCATTACCATTTGTTGAAGAGACTGTCTTTTTTCCATTGGATATTCTTTACTGCTTTGTCAAAGATTAATTGACCATGTATTTTTTGGTGCATTTATGGGTTTCCACTCTGTTCCATTGATCTATGTGTCTATTTTTTGTGCCATTACCATACTGTTTTGGTCAATTCAGCTTTGTAATATAATTTGAAGTCCAGAATTGTGATGTCTCCAGCTTTACTTTTCTTTTTCAAGGTTGTCTGGCTATTTGGGGTCTTTTGTAGTTCCATACACATTTTAGGATTGTTTGTTCTAGCTCTGTGAAAATTGCTTCGGAATTTTGATAAGGATTGTAATAATTGTGTAGATTGGTTTGGGCAGTATAGACATTTTACCAGTATTTGTTCTTCCAATCCAGGAGCATGGAATGTCTTTCCATTTCTTTGTGTCATCTTCAATTTCTTTCATCAGTGTTTTATGGTTTTCAGAATACAGGTTTTTCACCTCTTTGGTTAGGTTTATTCCTAGGCATCTTATTGGATTTTGTCCTCAATTCTCTTTCTGCTGGTTCATTATTGGTGTATAGAAATGCAACATATTTTTGTATGTTTATTTTCTATCCTGTGACTTTACTGAATTCATTCATCAGTTCTAGCAATTTTTGGTGGGGTGTTTTGGATTTTTTATAGAGAATATCATGTCATCTGCAAATAGTAAAAGTTTGACTTCTTCCTTTCTGACTTGTATGCCTTTTATTTCTTTTTGTTGCCCAGCTGCTGTGGCTAGGGATTCCAGTACCATGTTAAGTAACAGTGATGATAGTGCAACCACATCTTGTTCCTGACTATAGAGGAAACACTCTGTTTTTCCCCATTGACATGATATTAGCTGTGGGTTTTTCATATATGACCTTTATTATGTTGAAGTATGTTCTTTCTAAACCTACTTTGTTTTTTTTTATGAATGGATGTTATACTTTGTAACATGATTTTTATGCATCTATTAAAATAATACTATGGTTCTCATCCTTTATCTTATTAATATAGTGTTTAATGTTGATTAATTTGCAAATATTGAACTGCCCTTGCAGACCAGGAAGAAATCCCACTTGATCCTGGTAAATTATTTTTTTTACTGTATTGTTGGATTTGATTTGCTAGTGTTTTATTTAGAATGTTTCATCCATGTTCATTAGGGATATTGGCCTATTGTTCTTTTTTTTCAGTGGATTCTTTATTTGGTTTTGGTATCGGGTAATGTTGGCCTCAAAGAATGAATTTGGAATTTTTCCATTCTTTTCTATTTTTTGGAATAGTTTGAGAATAGTTATTAACTCTTCTTTAAATGTTTGGTAGAATTCACCTGTGAAGCCATCTGGTCCTGGACTTTTGTTTATTAGTCCTGGTCCTGGACTTTTTTGATTACTGATTCAATTTCTTTGCTGGTTATAAGTCTGTTCAAGTTTCTATTTCTTCTAGTTTCAGTTTTGGTAATTTTACACATTTCTTCCAAGTTGTCCAATTCATTGGCATATAGTTTTTCATAATATTCTCTTATTATTGTTTGTTTATCTGTGGTGTTGTTTGTTATTTCTTGTCTCTCATTTGTGCTTTTATTTATTGGGGTCATTTTTCTTTTCTTTTTAAGAAGTCTAGCTAGATGTTTATCAATTTTATTAATTTTTTCAAAGAACCAGCTGCTAGTTTTATTGATCTATTCTGTTGGATTTTGTTTTGTTTTTGGTTTTGTTTTTTGTTTGTTTTTAGTTTCATTATCATTTATTTGTGCTCTAATTTTTATTATTTCCTTCTTTCTACTGACTTTAGGCTTCGTTTATTCTTTTTCTAGCTTCTTTAGGTTTAAGATTAGGTTGTTTATTTGAGATTTTTCTTGCTTCTTGAGGTAGGCTTATATTGCTGTATATTTCCTTCTTAGGACCACTTTCACTGCGTCCCAAAGGTT
The DNA here is from genome assembly GCF_016509475.1 of Prionailurus bengalensis. NCBI lineage: Eukaryota > Metazoa > Chordata > Mammalia > Carnivora > Felidae > Prionailurus > Prionailurus bengalensis. The sequence goes on along the minus strand of NC_057359.1, from coordinate 51,516,997 downwards.
TTGGACCACTGTGTTTTTTTTTTCATTTGTTTCCATGTATTTTTAAAATAATTTGATTGATTTTTTTTTTGGTTAGCTCGTTGTGATTTTTGGTTTTTGTTGTTGTTTTTGTTGTTTTTAGCACGTTATTTAACCTCTATGTATTTGTGGTCTTTCTAATTTTTGTTTTCTTGTGGTTGACTTCTAATTTCATAACACTGTCATCAAAAAAAGGTGTATGGTGTGATTTCAGTCTTTTTGTATTTATTGAGGACTGTTTTGTGATCTAATATGTGATGCAATTAGCCTAATGGGTCTTACCTTATAAGTTAAGGACTTCTTTTGTCTTGTTGTTTTTAAGATTTTTCCTATATTGCTGTATTTTAAAAGTTTAATTACAATATGTCTTGGTGTTGTCCTACTTTTGTTGATTTTGATGGGAATTCTCTGTGTCTCCTCTGGATGTTTGTTTTCTTCCCAGATTAGGGAAGTTTTCTGCTATTATTTCTTGAAGTAAATTTTCTGTTCCCTTTTCTCCTTCTTCCTCTGGAACTCCTATAATATGAATGTTGCATTTTTAATGGAGTCACACAATTCCCTAAGTCTATTCTAGTGTTGCATAATTCTTTCTCTTTTCCTTTTTTTTCAGCTTTATTTGTTTCCATTATTTTGTCCTCTAGGTCACTAATTTATTTCTCTGCTTCTTCCAGCTTACTGTTCATTGAATCAAGCCTGTTTCCAATCTTGTTTATTGTATTCTTCATCTCTGCTTGATTCCTTTTTAACTCTTTTATTTCTGTGGTAAGGGTCTCACTGATGTATTCTATTTTTTCTCAAGCCCAGAGAATATCTTTGGTTATTGCTTTAAATTCTTCATCAGGCATCTTACTTATATCTGTTTCACTTAGATCTCTGGCTATAACCTTATCTTGTTCTTTCATTTGGTATAAATTCCTCCATGTTGGCATTTTGTCTAAGCCTCTGCCTTCTTCTGTGTGTGAGAAAAGCCAGTTAAGTCTCCTGCTCATAACAGTAATGGCTTTATGAAGAAGAGGGCATATAGTGCACAAGACCTGGCACTTCAGGGAATGTCTCCAGTGTATGCTGCTGGAGCTCTGCTGTTGTGTTTTGGCTGCTCTGTCCTTCAGGCCAGTCATCTGCAGAGGCTCTCTTTGACTTCTGTGGGCAATGTTTTGTCCCTCACCTGAATGTGGTGAGATTTAACTAGGGGTACTCTGGTCTGCTTCTGAAATAAGACCTGACACCAATTCCACCAGAACTGAGGCACTGCAGAACTCTTTGGTCACCAGATGTGGTGTGAATAGAGGTTTGTGCTGGTCTTCTGGGGAGGGATCCACCAGGCCGGGACTGAGCTAAGCTTGAATGAGAAGGGCAGTCCCTCCAGAGTACCAGGGGGTGGGGCTTGGTGTAAGCAAGTTAGGGGGCCAGTATCCACACTGTACTGTCTCCTGCTGGTGGCTTTGTGTTTATCCTGAAGGGTTGGGGAGTAAAATGTCACAGGCCATCTGTTTTTTCATGGAGAGGCATCTGTGTGAATTCTGCCTCTCAGGGATGTGCTCCAAGAATAGCAAATAATCCCCCCCTCCTCATGTGCCCCAGGTGTTCTTCAGATTCCTGTTTCCATGCTATCTGTCCCTGGGTTGTTTACCTGCCTTCTCTCCAGGAGCATCACAGTGCTCTCTAGGCTCTATATCAGCCAAGCCCCCTGACCTTTAAGTCTCCAGGCTTTAAGCCCCACTGGTTGCAAGAACTCATGAAATTCAGTTCTTATTTTCCAAGCCAGTGGCTTTGGGAAACATTTTTCTTGTGCACATCCCTGTATGCTCTTCTCTCTTTCTCTCCTTTCTCCATGACGATGGCTCCCTCCCCTCTGTAGCACCCAGGGTCCGTTTTTCCCCTAAACCAGGTCTCCATACTTCCTTCATTCTTCAGTGTGGCCTCTTCCCTCCTTCTAGTTTTGGGGTCTGTTCTCTCAGTCTTCATGTCAGTGTCTGGGGTATTTAGGATGCTTTGATAGCTTTCTAGTTGTGTTTGTGAGAGGAGATGAGTATAGGGTCCTCCTACTCTGCCACCATCTTCCTCCCCTTCTTCCCAGGGAATTTCTTCATGAAGTATACTGATTTACCTAATGGTTATAACAGAAAGTAACAGAAAGCAGATTCATAGGTCTCTGGGGCTGGGGGAGGAATGACAGAGGGACATGAAGAAACTTTCAGGGAAAATGGAAAGGTTTGTTATCTTGATTATGCTAATTGCCCTGCTTCTTCTGCTACACATCTTGCCTCCTTTTTAGCGGAGGCTGGAAGTGTTAAGACACGTGGGAACTATCTTGCAGATTTGTTTTTGAAGCTTAGGGTACACTGAGAAAAAAGAGGCAAGAAACACAAGGGGAAAGATAGCCTGGGATACAGTTGGGGGAGGATTGGCTCTTATTGTATATGTAATATCACAGTTTCAACCCAGAGTGTTATAATCAGATCTGTGTCTTATAAAATGACCTTTATAAAGGTAATTATGAACTAAACAGATGATAGGTTGGAGAGGAGAGTGAAGGAAAGCAATGACTTACTGGGGAAAGGAAAAAGGAAGGAAGGAGGGAGAGGGGAACAGAGAAAGGAGGAGGACCAGGGGCTGAGAGGGTGAAAGGAAAGAAGTTGAAGGTTCTACTAATAAGACAGTTCATGACAAAAATGTGTTTCAGGGATGGTGATTTTTTGTTGCATTTACCACTTAATATTTTTTGACACCCTGATAATGATTTCAATACTCTAATCTCACTTTTAAAAATGTTTTATCATCTATGCAGCATTATGTTTATATATAATATGAGGTTTTTCCTTCATGACTATTCCTATTTTCAAATACTAACATTTTTTAATAAATGGGGGGAGGGGAGAAAGAAGAATTATAAATAAGAGAAATAAGAATTGCTCTTTGTTTCATAATGCTGATAGCAAGTTTTTATTTTTTCTTTAGTTGTATGGTTCTAAGTGCTCGTAACAGGAGAAAATAGAAAAGGTTGGAGGGGTCCCAGTCTGCATCATGACATTGACTACATCCATGTGGGTGGGAGTTCAGAATTACTTATGTTTCCCTAGTAAGGCCTTTCGTCACTTAAGTGCCAAAAATCTTCCATCATCTTCTCCAACCCTCATCTCAGTTTAAAGAACACTTTCTCAGTTTAAAGAACACCTTGAAATCTTTATTCATCACTACATGCCCGTTACATATGTAATACTCCTAAAATATTCTAATATTATATTTCATCTTTTCTTTTAAAAAGGTTATTTATTTATTTATTTATTTATTTATTTATTTATTTATTTTGAGTGAGAGAGTGAGTGAGCAAGAGAGAGAGAGGATCCCAAGCAGACTCTGCACGGATACTGCAGGGCTCAGTCTCACAATGGTGATATCATGACCTGAGACCAAACCAACAGTTGGAGGCTTACCAGACTGAGCCACCTGGTGCCCCTATATTTCATCTTTTCATGCATAAACATTGTGCATGTGATTGTTAATAATGCAAACACGTTTCCATGTGTTCATTTTTGGTAGGAACGTCAACTTGATTCAATATCGGGTAAAGAAATAAGAAGAAAAAAATGATTGCAAAAGATCTTGTCAGGCTTTTCTAGAATGTTAAAAAAAATAAAAGATATCTTTTAGACTATTTGTAGTTCTGCCTAAAATTTATGTGCCCTCACATTTTGGTATTATTTATTTTTCAGAATGCCTTATATGCTCCCTTTCCCTGATTCAGGTTGTTCCCTTATCTCCCATCCTTTGTTCATGATTTGCTGCACCTGCAGAAAGTTTCAAGTTCTAGAAAGCCTATTTCAGCCTTTATTAATTACCCTCTTCTCACAACTCAATAAAGGATGTCTTTGACAACTATTTGTTCAAGGTTTGAGCTGTCAAAACACTAGGCATAGAATGATAGTATTGACAAAACCTTCACACAACAAATACATGTTGGGTTTCGCAAGGCACTTTTATATCCCTTAGTCCTATCACGTGTAATTCTTTAACAACACATTGTTTAACCCAGTGGTATACTGGTACGTATACCACTCTTCAAGGAACTCTTTTGGAAAGGAGGAGCCACGGTTGCTAGTTTCTTTGATATAAACACACCCCACCATTCCTCATTTCAATCTACTAATGTAATATCACTGAGCTTAGGGTCAGGAAGAGATGTTCACAGTTGGCTCCCATAAGCTGGTATGCACACCACTGGAACTGAAATTCCAGAAAATCCATGAGTTGTGTAGGCTCCCACAGATAATAAAAGACTGAGGTGGCACTTGGATTCAGGTCTTTTGACTCCAAATAAATTATCTTCACAAAATATGCTGTTGTTCAAAGGTAATTATTGTATCTTAAATTGGTCTTTCTGGTGCCAAAGGGTCACAGTAGAGCCCCTCTGCTTTAGCGGCATTGTGTCCACATGGATGGACCTGCCACTACTACCTGCTTCTAATAAAATAAATCTGCAAAATTAAACTGACTGCTTTTGTTGGGCCATGGACTGTTTCAGTCTTATAAACTTAATGTCTAATACAAGTATGATACTGGTTACATCATTATTATAATAGTGACTCTTCAGTGAATACTTTCAATATGTTTATTATGGATATTACTTTAAAATGTTCCTTCTATAAATAAATCTGAAGAATCTTAGAATTCTGGAAATAGAATGAATTTTAAGTGTCTTTAAGTTAAATTCCGTAATTTGACATAATAAATAAAATAATTCCTCCCCTCTGCCTTCTTGGGAACTCCTCCTAATGTTCTATGCCACCTCTATTAGGAAACCTTCCCTGACCATCATAGGAAGCACTAACCCTTTAATATTTTATACTTTACATTGGGGTGGAAATAGTATCACTTATGATTTCAATGTGCATTTCTCTGACTACCCTAAGGCTAAATGTTTATTAATATTTCCTGGTCAAGGGCACCTGGTGGCTCAGTCAGTTGAGTCTCCAACTTCGGCTCAGGTCATGATCTCACGGTCCGTGAGTTTGAGCCTCATGTCGGGCTCTGTGCTGACAGCCCAGAGCCTGGAGCCTGCTTCAGATTCTGTGTCTCCATCTGTCTCTGCCTCTCCCCCACTCACACTCTGTCTTTCTCTCTCTCAAAATAATATATAAACGTTAAAAAATCCCCAAAAAAGAAATTTCCTAAATGAATAAAAATATAATAAAAGCTCAGGTTGTAGAAGCCAAAGATAACAAAAGGTACATACTGTCTCCTTAGGACTTCTCTCTCAATCTGGTCCTTATTCACAGTTTTACCTGCTCTAAGAAGCTAATAGCAGGGATTTCTACTTCTCAGCATGCTTCCAGGTTTTACAAGAATAGTTTGCTGGCTCCAACTGCATATTCAAAATGCTACATTTTCTTTCTATCTTTATAGCTTAACTCTTTTCTGAATACAGTTTAATCCCTACTAACAAATTATTTTACATTTTAGCCAAACTATACCTAGGCCAGCTCTAACTCCAAATCAAATTATTTAAGCAAGATTTCTGGAAAGGAGAACCAAAGAAAGGAAATGACTACAGAAAGATTTATTTATAACAAGATTAAGAAAAGGGTATCTGCTAAGCTTATGCTAGAAAGTAAAATGAATGAATTTGGATATTAAATTATCATTAGTGCTTTGCAGCTAATAAAATCCATTCATTTATTAAATGCTTTCTAAGTCCATGTAGTGAGGCAGATAACACAGTCCCTGTATATATCACCAATCCTGTAATAAGCTGTGGAGTAAAATAGCCTTACCTCCACACAACGTGGGGCATGCAAATATTCCCCTTCCAGCTCCTATGGATAATCACAACACTGACTGACTTTTTGTTTCAGCCCCCAACCTGGCATTTATGGTAGCTTTCTTTTAATGTGCCAATTTAACTCCAATAATAATTTTCTATTCTTCCCAACTTATGACTTTCATCCCTCAATTTAAATGTCATTTATTAAAGCCTTTTGGAACAAGTACATGTATGGCAGCACTCCATGCCATGAAGGGGTACAAAGGTTACAGTTTGATGAGATGACAGCTTTCATGGGAACCTTAAGGAAAATTCACTGAAAACAGACATAGATAATGATTGATGAGGATAATAATGATAGTAATAATAATAATAATAATAATAATAATTAATAATAGCAACCAGTTATTGAGTGTTCTGCTAGGCATCTGACATAAATTCAAGTAATTTGCATGTCTTTTTTCTATTTTTCAGAATCATCTAACAAGGCAAGTATTCTGTTTTCTATTGTGTAGTAAGAAAAAAAAAGAGGCTCTGAGAAGTGACACCTCTAGGCTCACCAGCTCCCAAGTCAGGGCCAGGTAGAGCTGCTCTGGAAGGGAACAGGTCCCAGCACTCCCCATTTGGAAGGACTCATCTGCATTACAGCATGCAAAGTAAAATACATTCACCTCTCACATTAAATATACTTTTCCCATAAAAAATTTAAAGGTTTTTCAAGTTTGGGGCACCTGGGTGGCTCATTCAGTTTAGCGCCTGACTCTTGGTTTTGACTCAGGTCATGATCTTACGGTTCATGGGTTTGAGTCCCACATCAGGCTCCATGCTGACAGTGTAAAGCTTACTTAGATTTCTCTCTCTCTCCACCTCTCTCTCTGCCCCTCCCCTGCTCATGCTGTCTCTCTCAAAATAAATATACTTTTTTAAAAAAGGATTTTTCAAGCTTATTTTTGAAATTATTTTTTTTATAAATATTCTACTTAACTAATGATTGGCTGTGATTTCTCAGCAATTTGGGGCATACTTGGGAATTACCACCAACTTTATTTTTAAATATAATTTTTATGAGTATTAAATTTAATAATTATGGAAGCAAGAATAATACATGTTGGAGACACTGTATTAAATACTTATTATTTTCTGTTTTTTTTTTTATTGGACCAATCTTCCTTTCTTTCTTTCTTTCTTTCTTTCTTTCTTTCTTTCTTTCTTTCTTTCTTTCTTTCTTTCTTTTTTTCTGGTTTTAAACACCTTTGGTCCTTGACCCTTTGACTTTAGTGTCTATCAGAAGAAATGACCCTGGGGGTGGGATTAGAATCCAGTTTTGTGACAAGACACAATCTATACTCTTTACCTTTTTCCTTAGGAAAAAAATTGAAGACAACATGAGCTAGCACATACAGTATACTATAGAGCATCAGATCTATTAAATGTTGAAGCTGTTCTAAGTAATGCAGTGTGTAATGTTCCCATGGTTTAAATTAGCTAATGTGGTCATATCCTCCATGGTAGACTTATATACTGTATTACACAGATCTGAAGTTTTTAATTTTATAAATATTTTTGTCCCAAGAAGATCTTGGAAACTCTGGCTTCTATTCTACCTTTGCTGCCTCTTCCATAGAAGTTATTTGAATTATGCATATTATAAAAACTCACTAGATGCCAAATGATAGAATTCTTCTTAGAAAATTAAGTCTAGGCTTATAAGGAAGGATGTATTTACAAGGTTGCTGGAGAGACAGACATTCCTGAAAAGAATGTATAAACAAAGGCAAAAGATTCAGGGCATTGTTAAAAATTGTTTAAAAAATTATATATGTGGGGCACCTGGGTGGCTCAGTCAGTTGAACGTCTGACTTCGGCTCAGGTCATGATCTCACAGTCCGTGAGTTCGAGCCCCACATCGGGCTTTGTGCTGACAGCTCAGAGCCTGGAGTCTGCTTTGGATTCTGTGTCTCCCTCTCTCTCTGCCCCTCCCCTGCTCATGCTCTGTCTCTCTCTGTCTCAAAAATAAATAAAAACATTAAAAAAAATTATACATGTAAATTCTTATCATGATCAAGGAAAGGAATAGGCTAGGTTAGAAAGGCTGGTGGTGAGTCATTTTCGTTTTCCACCAAATATGGAGTAAACCGAAACTCTTTTCCTCTCTGATCTCACCTGCTCCTCTAGTCTCTGCCAGCTAGTCTTTGTGCTAGCTTCTCTCTGGAAAGCTGACCAACTTGCTAGTTCCCTGCACCTCAAGAATATTTCTACCTGAGTCTCTGTACTTGCTGGTCTGTCTGCCTGAAGCAGTATTCTCCTAGACAGTTACATGGATGGTCCCTTAATTTAGACAGGATAACTCAGATGTTACTCCTATATAAACAGCCAATTCCCAATATAATACATAATATATGAAAAAAAAATTACATATCCTGACCAGGTTATCTAAAACACCCAACTCCCATCTACCTCTATTTCCTTAGTTGGATTTAGTTTGCATATTATTCATGGCACTTGTAACTCAGATCTTTGCCATAAGATTAAATGTGTCAATGCATGCAAAGTGCTATTCTTAGTGTCTTTTGAATGAATAGTCAATCTATCACATTTTGCAGAGAGGAAGGAAATGAGTCTCAGAAGTGAGGTGCCACATACCTGTTGGAAGGGATTCCCACTTTTCTATTATGTAACCCAACGTTCGGTGTGAGTTATGGTAGTTAACTCACCCTTCCCCTCAGTCTCCTGCTGCCCAATGGACACTTAATTTAACTTAATCAAAATTTTAATATATGTTTTACCTGAGACAAGTGAAGTGGGATCTGATGCAGAACACATTTCTGGCTTTATGACACAAATCTAAATATTGAAGACCAAAGGGCCCAATTTTAGGTCTAATGTTAACTTTTTACATGCAAAGAGCAAAAGTATGATGAAATTCTTGCAGTCACTAATAACCAAGCTCAGTAAGTTCTTTTCCATTTTTTCTAAAACACTTCTTAAGGCCAGAGCAGTGAGCTTGCCCTCCAGAAGTTTGGGCAAGAGCCCAAACGGACCAACTGTAATTACAAACTTACCTGAATGGTAATATTTTATCTTAATAAGTTTTAAAAGGTTTGCATTCAAATTTACACCATTTCTATGACTTTGAGTTTATTGTAGCCTCATTTACCATAACAATAGAGAAAATAGTATCAGAAGTGGAGTGAGTGTGCCTTAATATAAATACTAAATGTATGTTATTTCGTGTGTGTGTGTGTGTGTGTTAAACAGTAAATGGTACTCTAAGTTACTTGCCACTGAGTAACATTGACATCCCAGGGCATGAGCCAGTTTTGTCCATTGACTTGGTATGTCTCCTGTCATGGTGACATACACTCAGGAGACTGACTTCCCACTTTGAGCAGCCAGGACCTAAGTTTTATTTCACTTCTGTTATTTAGAGATGGCTTTACTTCCATGTCTTTGTTTGGTCTTTACTTCAATATAACAGTTGAAATACTTTTGAAATGTACTTCATGTAACATAATCCACTTTCTTGGCAGTGAAACCATTTTTTTCCTTGTAGTTTTCTAATACATTGGCATTGAAAAAGAGAAAGAATTCCAATTTGAGGTAATATTGCAATTAATAAAATCATATTTTCCAGCACACCTCACATGAAATTTAACTGATAAAGTTTACCATTAATAAATTATTTGCATATTTTACTTTTGTTATGTCTTTTGTTTCTAAGGAGCACATAATTGACCTGGTTTATTTTGTGATTATAGAACTTACCTCAAGGAATAGAATGAAAGGGCTTTCATCTGTTTGCTACATGTGGGCAGTTATTTATGATGATGGGCCAGGACTGACTTTATGAAGTACATGTTAGTATTGTTCCTTATACCAATGATTCTGTTTTTAATAAAATAAGAAAGTGTGTTCTGTTCCCAAGTGCAAAGATAGGTAGGTGGTTGAGCTCTGATAATCTAATGAGTGAGACAGCAATGGCTCTATGCCAATTGGGAGTTAAATACAAAAAGACGGGCGAGTTTAGTTTTTCTACCTTATAATGAAATTAATACATTCTCCACCTGTGTTCATTTTCCTAAGGAAGGAAATGACAAGGGGTTTGGACTGCGAATTCTATTGTTAATTCTGTTCTTTCTTTTAGCTACACTGTGCTCATTTGGAAAATGAAATGGATTATTTGCTTCACAGAGGATTTTCTTTCTTAATAAGAATCTATGCATATTGTATTGGTTAATAAAAAAGAGCTCTAGGTATAGCTCAATACTAATAATTTTTTTCTTACTTGGTACTTCTACCTACCTCCACAAATCTTCTGAGAGGTTTAGAAAGCAGAAGACATCGAGAGAGGAAAGATGATGTTCATCAGCTTTCTTGTATCTGCCTACCTTCTTAACTAAAAAAATCTTCTTCCAAAAAGGCTATGATTTTTTTAAGATTATATATACTTTAGGGATAAAGGAAGAAAGGAAGAAAATGAGGGAGGAAATGAAGGAGAAAGGCAGGAATATAGGAAGAGGTGGACAGAAAACATTTGTGGTGAGGGCAATGACGAAAGGAGGGACAAGCCTTAACTGTGATCTGATTCTGTTTTGTTAATGAAGACACAATTCCCATTCGACCTGTAAGCAAACACTACATTACATATCCCTGGGAGCATTCATATTTGGAGAATACTTACAGTGAAGCCCTTAAAGACAAAAGGCCCGACAGACAATGGTGCATACACTCTGTTCAGAGTGAAACATTCCATTTGCAAGAGATTTTTGGATATATCAGACATGGCTTTGACATGGACCCATTAATTCTAAAGCTACTGGCTGGGTACTCTTACTTTGGCAAATCAGTCTGTGCCTTAGTCTTGATTTCCCCCAGAAAATGTGGCTCGAAGATTTTACTGTAGGGAATTTATTTGGAGTTAGTCCCAAGAATCATTGGTAAGAGATTGGGGAGTGAGACAAGGAAAAGACAGGAAGCAGTAAAGGATATATCAACTGACTTAGCCATCCTGATAACTGGAGTTGAATCCTCATGGGGAATTCCAACAGGCAGTGTGGGAACCCCTTCCTCACAGTTATCCCACCTAAGGGGCAAATGGTAAGGATATGCCAACTCCCATTAGTCATTATTTGATGGTTGCTTGGGCTATGGGAATGACTGCTAATTGGCACCTCTGGCTTGCCCTGTTACACTGGGACACAGTAGCCTCATAAGAAAGTCTTCAAACAGAGAGATGGAATTGGTGAAGGCTGGAAGTCAGGCTGATGTGTTCCACATGGTAAGGCTCTGGATCAGCATCTGACAATTGATCTTGCATCCCACTCTTCAGCTCTTTATCTGTCTTTTGTTACCAACCACCGTTCCGTCCCATCTTAAGGATAAATATTTGTTCTTGCCTTGTATTTCACTCTATTGCTGTCAGTATGATTACGCCTCCTCTACCTTAAGGGTAAAATTTGCAGTTTTCATGGATTTGTCAATCAGCAAGACACTACTAGATCTGGAGCCAGAAGATACAGGCTCTAGTCCTGGCTGTTCACTTTGCTAGTTTAGTAACCTACATTTAAAAAAAATTTTTTTTAATGTTTATTTATTTTTGAGAGAGAGAGAGAGAGAGAGCGAGAGAGAGAGAGCGAGCACGAGCCGGGGAGGAGCAGAGAGAGAGGGAGACACAGAACCCGAAACAGGCTCTGAGCTGTCAGCCCAGAGCCCAACACCGGGCTGGAACTCACAAACCGTGAGAACATACCTGCCGAAGTCAGATGCTTAACCCACTGAACCACCCAGGCGCCCCTAGTAACTTACTTTTAACCTCAGTTTCTTTACCTATGAAATGGAGATGTCATTTGCCCTGTTGAGCTCCCAGAGGACTGTAAGGACTAAATGAGATAATAGAGAGAAAGTGTGCTCTACTAGATATTGTTCTTCTTATCCTGTATTCTAGAATGTGAACTGCATGAGGGTAGTAGTTGTGCTTTGTTCATTGTTGTGTGCCCAGTGCCTAGAAGGGTACCTGTTACCCTGTGCTGCAGAGTAACAGTGCTGCAAATGCAGCACTGATAGAAGAAATACTCCATAAAACAAGGTAAACACTGGAATACATAGCCTAGAATTTAAATGTTAATTCGGCTACAAGCTGGCCTCTTAATTTCAGGCAAGATTTTAATCTGAGACTTTTTTATGTACAATTTATCAGTCAAATGTCTTCCACACAAGGTTGTCTTAAAAATTAAGATTTGTCCCATTATATATTCTCCCTCAATGCCATTCACAATCTTACTCTTTGGGTGAGTATTGCCTACCTACAGAGATGAAAGAGATAATTTGTTAAACTGCTCATTCAAATTCTAATAGTGAAATCAACAGTTTTTCCCTTTGAATACAGTTGCACTCATTCCATTGCATTGATATTCTGCTCTGAATTAATAGACAATAATTCACTATAGAATTTTGTATTTGATTCTCAAAGGCACCTTTAGGGAATACAGTTTTGACTAATTACATTTTCTTCGATTAGGCATATCTGTGGCCACTTGAAATATTTTCAAATTAATACATGTCATGGTACTAATTAGTACCTGGTACCATGCATACAGTGAGAGCTTAATGGTGATAATGAGAGTAGTTGTGTTAATTCCCATTTACTGAGCTCCTACTAGGTGTCTGTCTGTATCAGGGCATTTTCTAAACATTAAGTCATTTCACATCAATCCTATAAAGTGACTGTGACTATTGCTATTTTTAGAGATGATGAAATTGAGGCATGAGAGGTTACTTTAGCCAAGGTCACAGTTCTTCCCCACAGTAGGACTAAGATTTGAAACTCTGGTTTTCTGACACCAGCATTTATGCTTCATCCTCGCATTGGCTATCAATTGTCTTCTCCCTTTCAGATAACATACGATTGACAAATAATTTAACCTCACACCATCCATATGAGGCTAGAACTATTATTATCTCCACTCTAAAAATGCGGAAATCATAGGTCAGAGAGATGATGTGACTCATAACTGGACTAACAGCTAGTGAATAGCACAGATAGGACCCAGGAGCGTCTGAAGCCAAAGCCAGTCTTTTCCGAAATGTGTTGAATGTACAGCATGACTCTCTCTCAAAGAGTAGCCCTTCTTCCCTCATACATGTTGTCAACTGGATCCTAATTAAAAGAGCATATATTTTAATTGACTAAACATGGTAATAACCGAGGTGTTAGTTTTTAGAAACATAATCATGGATTTGACAAAAGTAGCTTCTTATTGTGCATTCTTTTCTACTTTTAACTCTTCAGTACAATGCAGTCCCCTTGCCTATAGTAGGCACTTAATAAATGTTGTATACATGAATCAGCTATGTAATGGTATATTCAGAGATAATTATTGAGTACCTCTATGTGCCAGAAGAGTGTCAGTCATTAATTAACAACATATAAGCAATAGAAAAACTATATATATGATCCCTACTTGTGGAAAGTCTTAAGTCTAGTGGGTGATATAAACATTAAATAAATACACATATACTCATACACACATACATAGTCATGCACATGCACACACACACACATCAATAAATATGTAATTACAAATTATGATAAAAGGAATAACGGAAAAGGACAGGGTATGACAAGAAACAATAAAAAAGCCTTTAGATGGAGAAAGCCTGGGCACCTGGGCGGCTCAGTTGGTTGAGCATCCAACTTTGGCTCAGGTCATGATCTCACAGTCCATGAGTTTGAGCCCCGTTTTGGGCTCTGTGCTGACAGCTCAAAGCCTGAAGCCTGCTTCAGATTCTGTGTCTCCCTCTCTCTCTCTGTCCCTCCCCCACTCATTCTCAATCTCTCTCTCTCTCTCTCTCTCTCTCTCTCTGTCAAAAATAAATAAATAAACATTAAAAAAATTTAGATGGAGAAGGCCTTTCTGAGGAAATGGTAATTCATAAATAATAGAAAAACTGCTGATTCCAGCTGTTTCACCCCCACCCCCCATCCCTTAGGCAGGAATTTAGGCACTGGATTTTTTAATCCAAGATAATACTATCCACGTAAATATAAGATCTAATTTCTAATGAGTTAAAACTGGATCTATGCAAAGAAGCAGGAGAGAACTTTCTGATGAGATAAAAATATCCTATATCTTGATCCGTGTGGTAGTGATTATTTGGATTTACAAATCTGTCACAGTTCACTGATTTTACAGTTACACTATGTGAATTGTACTGTGCATAAATTATACCAACATAAAGTTGATTTGGAAAAAAAAAACGATTTAAGTTAAGGGGTCAATAAGCAAGCAAACTAAAGGTGAATCAGAATTATTCTGACAATTACCTGCATCTATGTTTTAGTGATTTTACATATCTGGCAGTCATATTGTTGGATCAGTACCTGTATATAGATTACTTTTCCATCTATAACAATAGTTCTTTCTGACTTGTCAAGTACATCAGACATTTTTTAAACTAATGCTTCTAAGATAGAAGGGCAAAGAAGATAAAAGCTTTTTCAACGATGTGGTTGGATTTTTTTTCATACTTTGGCTGCATTTGGGAGGCTTTTATAGCACAAGTGAATAATAACAAGAGCATCATGATAATGCCTTTTGTTTATAAAATTCTTAGCTCTGAAGAAACCAAATTGCTTTGCATTCATGTCTTCATTAAATCGTTTCTACCTGAGAGAAGTTAAATGTGTCTTCTCCCCATTTTACAGGAAACTGGAACACAGGCAGGTTTAGGAGATGGCAGACGTGTATGTATATATCAAGGTCTAGTGGGCTGTGATCACAAACTCCTTTCTGAAGGCTTTTTTTTTAATTGTGTATTTATGTGGCGTTCAAAGGAAACCTTTTTCTATTTTGTGTGCATATGTCAACATTTTAATAGCAGGAGAACAATGGAAGCTGTTCGTAACATGAAAGCTAGAAATATCAGCAATTCTGTACTTAATAGATTGATACATAAAGTGATTTAACCAGATAATTATTAAATAATACATAGCTTCAGGGTAAACATCCATATGCATGGATGTGAATTAAGAGTTTACAATAATGTGTTCTTTCATTGTTATTTGCCAAACAATTCAGAATCTGTTTGTGCTGAAAGAAATAGTTTAATTTTGTAGTCACCTGCTGGATTTGAACAATGGGGAGGCTACTTGCTCACAATGCATGGCAGTGTTATAGAGTCAGTGTGGAAGCAGTGACCTGATGATGTAGAATACACCTCAGGCATTTACTAGCCAGGCAACCTTGGGCCATCAGGAAGAGTTGCAAGCATTTGCTAAATAGATGAAACACACTAACATATAGTCTGGCAGATAGACCCTCAAAAAAAAAATGTTAACTATTGTTAGGAAAATGGTTCGTCAAGCTATAAAAAATGAATTTGAATCAAATAAAAATAGGAAATAGATTGCTCAGTTACAAAAAGACATAATTTTTCCAGACCACAAAAATATTTTCCATGTAGTTTAGCAAATTAACTCAGGGCAGTTTAGCAATGATCCAAACCTTGACATAGGGCAAGAGAAAGGGGATTATGGAATGTGGGACATGATGCCAGGGCTAGATTAAGATTTCATTTCCTCTAAACTTGGAAATGTATGTGCCTTCCATATGCAGTTCAAAATAAAAGCACTATTCAATGACACAATAAAATCTTAGATGTCTATGAATTTAAAATGGTTTCTAGATTTTTCCAATTGCAAAATTCCAGATTCATTGATCACAGTAAGGTTTCAGTGTGTGTGTGTGTGTGTGTGTGTCTGTGTGTCTGTGTGTCTGTGTGTCTGTGTGTCTGTATGTGTGTGAAGCTGAGATGCTTGGTTTCCATGTTCTCTAGGGAGACGACTAGGTTCCTTGCCAGATGATGCATTGGGGCTGACTATTGAACCCTCTAGGAAATGGGGCAGAAGTTGGGGTACTGATGTTTACAGGTCATGGGGAGTGAGAGTGACGTCACTGTGCCTTGTCATGCCCCAGAAAAGCTGGGAATTTAAAGGGTTGTACCTTTGTTTTAAGGTAAATTACCAATAAGCCATCTACACTCCAAGAAATGGCAAGAATCATTGTCTTCCTTGAATCTTGACATTGAGTGAAGAGAAAAAAAATCCCAAGAATTTGAGTAACCACAGTAAGCCCTCATGTATGGTTTGCAGCCTGAATTCATTCTACTTGGAGGATCCAAACAAACTCTCAAGCCAAATGTCTAGTTTTAAGTTTTTGCATCTTGATAAAACTTCTAAATCAGTAGCAGGAGAAAAGGCAAATTATGTTTGAGTGAATCCACATTTGGCTCAGGCATAAAAGATTTCCACAGATAAAGCTTCAAGGAAAAATAAGCTCAGAGTAAAAAGATCACAAAATACACAAGAAATACCTTCAACAGGCATATCACAGATGAGAAACCATGTATCATCAGCCTCATTAAAAACCAGAGAAACATACATTAAAATCAAGAGTGATGGGGCACCTGGTGGCTCAGTCAGTTGAGCACCTGACCCTGGCCCAGGCCATGATCTCATGGTCTGTGAGTTCAAGCCCTACATTGGGCTGTGTGCTGACAGCTCAGAACCTGGAGCCTGCTTCTGATTCTGTGTCTCCTTCTCTCTCTGCCCCTCTGCCCCTCATGCTCTGTCTCTTTCTCTCTCTCAAAAACTAAACATAAAATTTTAAAACAATAAATAAAAAATAAAATAAAATCAAGAGTGAGATACAGAATTTGAAAAAATTAAAACTCTTACAACATTGGGGCACCTGGGTGGCTCAGTCGGTTAAGTGTCCAACTCTTGATTTCAGCTCAAGTCATGATCTCATGGTTTGTGAGATCAAGTCCCACATCTGGCTCTGTGCTGACAGCAGAAAGCCTGCTTGGGATTCTCTCTCTCTCCCTCTCCCCTGCTCTCTCTCCCTTTCTCTCAAAATAAATAAATAAACTTAAAAAAAGTCTTATAATATTAAGGCTTGGCAAGGAAACAAAATTTTTGAAGTCCACGTTTCAAAGAAACAGATTTGGAAAGCAGTTTAGCCTACTATAATAAAGCTGAACATATGCATACCCTGTTGCTCAGCAATACCACTCCTAGCTGTAAACCTATGAAAAACTATTGCTTCTGTGTCTCAGGGCTCCTGAGCCAGAAGACACATGCATGAATGTTAACAGCAGCAATGTTTATAATAGTGAAATGCTAGGAAAATCCCGAATGCCTATCAACAGTGGAATGAAGGGAAAAAATGTGGTATACTCACATAATGTAATACTCTACAACAAGAGTGAATAAGCTACAGCTGCACAAAACAACATGAATCTATCTTAATGACAAAACACTGACAGGAAAAAAGCAAATCTAGTTACATGAACTTGGAAGTATGCAAAGTAGGATGTTATGTTTCAGGGTAGTAACCAGTAACCAGTGTGGTAAAGCTATGAAGAACAGTGAGGCAATGATCACTAAATTTGGTGAACCAATTTATCTTTGGAGGTGGGAGGGGCAGTAGCTGGTATCAGCGATGGACCTGTGAGGTCCTTCAGTTAATAGGAATCGTCTATTACTTACACCAGGTGGAAGGTACACAGTGCTCACTATATTGTAATTCTTTACCCCAACACAATGTTTATACAAATTCTTTTTTTAAGTTAATTTATTTATTTTGAGGGGCGAGGGACTGGGGCAGACAGATAATCCCAATCAGGCTTCCCATTGTCAACACAGAGCCTGATGCATGGCTTGAACCCATGAACCACCACATCACGACCTGAGCCGAGACTAAGAGTCGGACACTTAACCCACTGAGCCACCCAGGTGCCCCTATAAGCATTCTTATTGTGTTTTCAATACCTGTTTTTTAAAACTGTGTAAGCTCTGTAGACTTAAAATGTGTGTGATATCCTTTTTGTTCCCATATAAAATACGAAAATGTTATGTTTCCCTTTATTTTGGCTGAAATAAAAATAGTTATTTTGTTAATGATTTTTCTCATGTATTCACACTCACAAGTTATTCTAAGGAACCCTTACCTTATAAAGAAACTATCTAGAGTAGTTTGTTTTTAAAATTAGAAGCCCCATATTGAAGAATGTGTGACTGAACTTCTCATATAGCATACAAGGTACATTGAAAGTATCTACCTTTTATTAGTTGAAGGTGTAGTATTTCTTAGATTTATAGACCTTATTATCTCTATTGAAATGACATTGACCAATACAAAAGTTTCCTTTAGTTTTAGAATTATTCACTAGTATGTATGTTTGTTTGATCTTCTTTTGTAATTATTTAAAATATATTTTTGCAGTTGCCATGAGTTGGAAGAGGATATGTACAGTATTAGGGAAACATAAAGCAAAGGAAAAGGAAGTAAATATACACATACATATGCAAGTTCCTCTTTCTCAGGTAGTTAGTGTCTTTTAGCAGCAAATGAAGGTGCTAACTAGAAGACTGGCCTCTGTCGTGTGCCACAGTGTCAAAGGGCACAGACAAATTCTGCACAATGAACTTGGGCAGTCCCTGATCTCTATAAGAACACTGTATGTCCTTCCCTTTAAAAAAGAGAAGCACAGGGACCCCTGGGTGGCTCAGTAGGTTAAGTGTCTTCAGCTCAGGTCGTGATCTCATGGTCGGTGAGTTCAAGCCCCACATTGGGCTCTGTGCTGAAAGCTCAGAGCCTGGAGCCTGCTTTAGATTCTGTTTCTCCCTCTCTCTCTCTGCCTCTCCCCCACTCACACTCTGTCTCTCTCTCTAAAAAATAAATATTTAAAAAATTTAATAAATAAGAGAACTATAACATATGTGATAAAATCTTTGCTAACAGGTGCTCCTCAAGCAGGCAGAAGGATATATGTCAGGTAGGCTGTGTGTGCAAGGTTTCCACTAGTAAGCCTGCCTTAATTGGAAGAAGAGACACTTCATGCTTGTTGATATTCCTCTCAAAGGCAATTCGCTGCTATCATGATTGAGTTCCCAGAAGGCCCAAAGCTGTAGTATTTTATTATTGACATTCTGTAAGAAAATATATGTTGAATTCTATTATGTCATTAAAACTAAAGTCCACACAGCTTCCAAGGATATACAGGTTTCCCTAATAAACCCTAACTGTCATCCCTCTTTCCTATCTGGGTTTATTTTCTTTTGGCTTCTCAGAGTCTATGGCTGCGCCTTGCTGTGGTTATCCAGAAAGGTATACTAATGAAACTCATGCATATATATTTGTCTATGAGCATATCCTATTTTTTTATGGAAAGAAATGCAATTCATAGAGGATTTAGTACATTTGAGACTTCCAGGGCAAGATTATATTTTGAATATTTATCTTTGGTTCACTTCATTTCCTTCTGCTTCATAATTTTCCCTAAGCTGCATAGAACTTCTTCCCAGCCACAAAGCCTAATTTTATTTGTCTAGAAAGAGGAAAACAGCATTATGAAGCGTAACAGTATTTGTGTCTTCTCTACTTTTCTCAATTCAGGGTAGAGACATGAAGTTGAATATAGCAATTCCTCCCTGCTAACCTTCAATTATGAGTTCTTCTTATATAAAATTAACCTCTGTGTGAATTTACTTCTGCATAACTTTTCAAAAGCTATGACAAAGAGAAATCTTGTCTAGGTAAATCAAGTGAATTTTAAATCACTTCAGGTGAGGTTAATTACAATTTAGCAGGAACTTGGAACTGGGAGTACCAAATCAGGTGAAGCAAATAGTATAGGTATAGACATTTTGAGATAAGTCTTTAAAATCATGAAAGGAAGGTAACGCTTCCATTAAAATTGGCCTTAAAAACATGTGTGCCCATGTTAACTGCATGCCACGCGAAGGCAACGTTCAAGAATGTGTGGCTAAGCATCTTGTTCACTCCTATGCCTCGGTTGCTTAACTTAGTGCATTACATAGTAGGGATTTAGTAAATATTAATAGAATGAAAGAATGAATAGGAGGAAGTAGATCACATGAAGGAAACAAGAAACATACTGTTTTCATTATGAACATAGCAACTTCTTTCTAGATATGTCTCCTCAGGCAAGGGAAACAAAAGCAAAAATAAACTATTGGGGCTACATCAGAATGAAAAGCTCCTGCACAGTAAAGGAAACAGTCAACAAAACTAAAAGACAAACTACTAAATGGGAGAAGACATTTGCAAATGATATCTCTGGTAAAAGGTTAGTATCCAAAATATATAAAGAACTTATACAACTCAACATGCAAAAAACAAATAATCCAATTAAAAATGGGCAGAACACATGAACAGACATTTCTCTAAAGAAGACTTACACATGGCCATAGACACATTAAAAGATGCTCAACATCACTTATCATCAAGGAAATGCCAATCAAAATCACAATGAGATATCACCTCACATCTGTCAGAATGTCTAAACATTCTGACAGAATCAAAATCAAAAGAAACAAGTGTTGGCGAGGACGTGGAGAAATAGGGACTCTCATGCACTATTGGTGAGAGTGCAAACTGGTTCAGCCACTGTGGAAAACAGCGAAGTTTCCTCAGAAAGTTAAAAATGGAACTACTCTGTGATTCAGTAATGGCACTACTAGGAATTTACCTACAAAATACAAAAACACTAATTCAAAGGGATACATGTGCCCCTGTTTCTTGAAAAATTATTTACAATAGTAAATTATAGAAGCAGTCCAAGTGTCCATCTATAGATGGATAAAGAAGATGTGGTATACATACATACATATATACAATGGAATATTACTCAACCATTAAAAATAATGAAATCTTGCCATTTGCAACAACATAGATGGAACAAGAGAATATAATGCTAAGCAAAAGAAGCCAGAGACAGGCAAATACCCTATGATGTCATTCATGTGTGGAACTTAAGAAACAAGACAAACAGCAAAGGAAAAACATGAGGAGAGAGAGGCAAACCAAGAAACAGACTCTTCACTATAGGGGAGGAGAGATGGGTGGAGATAGGAGATATAGGTGATGTGGATTAAGAATGCACTTATTCTTAAAAAAATACACTCATTACTACACTGAGTAATGTATAGAACTGTTGAATCATGATATTGTATACCTGAAAGTATTATAGCACTGTATGTTAACTATACTGGAATTAAAATGAAAACATTAAATTAAAAAAAAAAAAGAAAGAAAACAAGAATCAGACTAATACCAGATTTTTCAACTACAATATTGGATACAAGAAAACAGTGGAATGCTTTTCAAGTATCAAAAGCACTTAAGACCTGATATCTAGCTGTTATTTAAATGTGAGAAGATAGCCTACTTTATTATATACAGAGCCTATGAAACTTGCCAAAGATCCACACTGGGAACAATTTGGATAAAATATTTAAATAAGAAGATAGAGAGGTCTTCGGAGATATTGTAATAAATATGTGGTGTTTTAAAAAATATTTTATTCTTTGGGGCACCTGGGTGGGTCAGTTGGTTAAGCATCTGACTTCAGCTTAGGTCACGATCTCATGGTTCATGGGTTCGAGCCCCACATGGTGCTCTGTGCTGGACAGGTTGGTGCCTAGAGCCTGCTTCATATCTGTGTCTCCCTCTCTCTCTGCCCCTCCCCAGCTTACAGTCTGTCTCTATCAAAAATAAATAAACATTAAAAAATATATATTTTATGCTTTGTCAAATGCTAAGAGCAAAGAAAAAGATAAAATATATATAACTAATACAAAATTAAAAGTCTACAGAAGATTGTTTTGAGGAGTGGAATTCAATGAATGTAATGTGTTTGTTTTAAAACGAATGGAAAAAATAAAGGTAGATGATTATTATTTTAAAAAGTATAGAACAGGGGCACCTGGTTGGCTCAGTCGGTTACACATCCAACTTCAGCTCAGGTCATGATCTCACAGTTCAAGAGTTCAAGCCCCGTGTCAGGCTCTGTTCTGACAGCTCAGAGCCTGGAGCCTGCTTCAGATTCTGTCTCCCTCTCTCTGTACCCCTCCCCTGCTCACACTCTGTCTCTCTCTCACTCAAAAAAAAAAAATAAACATTAAAAAAGAATTTTTTTAAGTATAGAACAGAATGTCAAACTGAAGTAAATGAAAACGTAGAAGTAGATCCAAATATATCAATAACTACAATAAAATGCTAACTGAAAAAAGCCCATGTAATTAAATATAAGATATTTACTTTTTAAAATTGAAAACATTATAAATGAATTTGCATATATACATATATATATATTCCTTTTTATAAAAATGCCTATAGATACGACACTATGAAAAATGGAAGGAAGAGAATAATGAATGTAGAATTCTGATTGCTTTTTTTTGCTTGAGGGGAATCATTTGTTTGGGGCTGAGTAGGACCATGCTGTCAGTTTTCTAATTGTTGTTTTGATGATAGATTTCCTTATTACATTATTAAAAATTACCAAATTAAAAAAATTATCTGAATACAGCTTTGAAATTATCTACCCACAGTTTAAAATATAAATAAGGAGTATAGTACTCTTTATCACTAATTCAATATGTGCAAATTTCTATGTTATATTGTATAGTGTTTTATTTTAGTGCATATGAAAATATATAAAAGAATTTTCATAGGTGTAATTCTGCCCTCAATCCATTTTACCTTATTTTATGCATCAGGATAAGATTGTAGCTTTTTCTACTCCAAAATCTTTTACCACAAGAATGCTAGGCAAACCTAAGCACCACAGGTGTTGGTGGAAGAAAATGCTTACATGCAACAGATGTATTTTCCAATTCAGAGCTCCCTTATATTAAAGTCACTGTTTAATTAATTTCACACAATATTATCTGGTTGACTTACTGCCTCTCTCTCTAAGCACCTCTGGGAATATCTGAAATATTGTACAGATGCTCTTACAGAGAATTACATTACTAAGTATCATTAGCATAAATCAACATTCAACATTAATTTAGTGGTTGGGGCTGGGAGGTGACAAACCCCTCTTTTTTTCATTCACCTCCAAATTCCTATCTATGTTAAAGACTTCACTTGCTGGGAGATTCCCTGCATAGACTACCTTCTTCCCAGGTGGCATCCCCTGAGAAATCTGATTTCCTCTTAGTCTCTACTGCCTTTAATATGTTGGCCTTTTTGGAGACCTTCTTCCAAGTAGTCCAGACTTCCTTTCATAAACCTTCCCATACAATAAGGTCTTTCATGGGAATTAAGGAAGAGAGAAAAAAGCATTCAGGGTGGAGAAGGGACTGTATATAAAAACAAGAGGCAGAGCAAAAATCTAAGATCAATGTGTACAACAAAAGATTAGAGATCTATGGTGTTTCAACTTTAAAAATGAAAGGGTGAATGCTTCCAGCAAGGTAGGCAAGAGACTACCCTATGAAGGGCCTCAAATGCATGTAGAGTGAATGAGCTTCATCTTATAGGTGATGAGGTACACGTGAAGGATTTTAACCAGGGGTCTTGGCTCTGGATCGGTCTGGAGGCAGATCAGCTCTATGGCAGAGTAGAAGACTCTGCCTCCACTACCACCACCTTCTACAGTAGTGTTCCTATTCTTTATGTCCCTTTTGTTCTAAGTGTCATGTACATCATAAATCCCCACAAATCTTGTTTGGAAAAAGGTGTGAAAAAATCATGATTCCAGAGTAGCAAGTGCTTTAATTGTAGCAATTTCTCATTCAGTCCTCATAGTATGAGGTAGATGCTGTTTATTATCATCCGCATTTTACCAATCAAGAAAATGAGGATGGGGTCAAGTAACCTGTTGAAGATCACACAGCAAGTTGAAGAGCCCTATCAAGGGTATCTAAAAATAGAGCAAATATTATTAGCCACTATGCTTTAGCACTTCCCATTTAAATATACTGTGTGGCTTGTAGAACTTAATTACAATATTTCTATACGAGGGTTTTAGGTATTGAAGAGCTACAGACTGTGTGTGAATGAGCCCCATGAGATTCAAGGCTTTGCTCTAAGTATTGCTGAGGTACAACATAGGAAATATAAAATGTATTTACTTGGTATTCAGCTGACTCACCCTGTGGATATTATGTTTGTCCTTAATATAAATGAACACTTATTAATGTCCATAATGTGCTATAGGTGGCTAGCTAAACCCACTTAATATGTGATTTATTGATGTGATTGTTTTACAAAGACATACCTAATGTGAATTCTCATGTGAATCTTTCCATGTGAATTATTCCATGTGAGAACATCTTTGTCTGAATACTAGACATTTGAGATGTTCTAATAATGCTTTAATATTTTGAATGTCACAGATGATAAATGCCACTAGCTGAGATAGTTTAATAATCTAAAATAGTATTAAAGATGAAATGGAACTGATATTTATTTTGTGTCTAATAAGTGTGAGGCACTATCTGTATATAATCTCACTAAGTCTCATTTTATAGATAAGAAAACTGGGGTTCAGAGAAGTTATGGAACTCATCCAGTGTTTTCCAGCTAATAAGTAATAATGCTGGGATTCAACCTTGGTACATCTGAAGCCAAAGACTGCTCTTTCCATTGTAATGTACTCACTGCAATATACTCACTATGTGTATTAACAATATGCAGACATCTTTGAATTTATTAGCAGTAAAAGGAAAAATGAAATCTACAAATCTGAATGATGCCCTAAGGCTTTTGACCTACAGGGCAGGACTCTTAATGATTTGGCCAAAAATCTTCCCCAAATTTGCAGCTTTGGGTTTCTTCTCTTTACAATAGGATGGTTAGGTTAGAAGTACAACATAAATGCCCATCTGGGTGATTTCCTCATTTGTCAATATATGATCAACTTTCTGCAAGCTGAGGACTTCCATCAGATACAATTGAGTAGACTATGGGCAGAAGATGAAGATTTCCTTTTAGAGCCACAATTACAATCTATGAATAATAATAATCTTTGAAAAGTTTGTTGTCTATTTTTCTTCTTGATGGTGCCCATTCAGACATAAGCATCTTTTGTGTATTTGATATATATACGTGTACACTCCATCCCAAATTGCTAAGGACACATTTGAACTCCCTATAAAAGTAGTTACAATTATTCTATGGGCAGTCCTTGTGTTCCTTGAAATCTGCTATCTGCATGCATGACCGCACCCAGTTCCAAATTACATAATACATCAACAGCCTCAAGCACACCAACCATGGACTGTAATTATTCTTGCAGCCCTTGGTATACAAATACCCGCAGACACACTTTTTTTTTTCTATTTCTACCATGTTAATCAGAACTCTATTACTGAATTTCTGGCTGTTTGTTTTGCTCTGCACTTTCCTTCCAGACTTGACACACCAAGTTGTCAATTGTTACCTTTTAACTAGTGCCCTGAAAAAGCTGATGGGTTCTGCTGTAAGATTCCAAACACCATCCTATATAACCATAATTACTGTCAGGGACCCTGTTTTGAACACACTGTTTTCTACCCGCCAGTGTTGGACTTCCTTGGGTATTGACTCAAATCAAGATGGAGTTTACCATGTTTCTTTGGATCTTGTATAAAGGAAACCCTTGGCCCTGAGAAAGAAATACACAGTTAGGGACAGGCCCCAGTCACATCCAGCTCCTGCTCCTTGTTCTTGAAAAGCCTGAGTTGCTGTAGACCCAATACATGTCCTTCATGTGAAATACACATCCATTTCTGCTTCTCTCTTTCTATCCAGTCTGTAGATTTTGTGCTTTTCTTGAGTCTCTAGTTTTCTTTCTTCTCCAATTTGTCCTACATATCATTGTCAGATCAATCTTTCCAGGATTTAACTTTATTTATACTACCTCTTTTTAAAAACACTTTGTAGCCTCCTATTGTCTGAAATACCTGAAAAATATTAAGCTTCACATAGAATACCCTTCACACTATGGTTCTTTTGGCCTTTCCAAACATACCTCCTCTGTATTTCCTCACTCCTACTCTAATATGCTTATCCAAATTGACTGATTTTTATTTTCTGATCACCCACCTTGACCCTTCTCCATACCTGAAGGAACCCCACTTCCTACTTCTCTGTTTCCATTTACCAGTTTTTCAAGGCTTTTTCTTCCATGAAACTTTCCCTTTAAATTTTTTTTGCATTTGAAAGATACCTTTGAAGTCATTGAATCCAATAATTTATTTCATGATTTTTCTCCCCTCTAAAATATCCTCTGTTAATGATCACCTAGTTTATTTATGTTTGGTGACAGGGAAATTGGTACCTAGGCTAAGGTACATACTGTGTATTACTATATATTGCCAGTGTCTTATACATTTTAGAGTCAAGTATGTGCTTTAAACATGTTTCCTAAGTGAATGAATAAATGAAGGAATGGTTGTCCATCTCTCAAGGCCAGCTGACTTTTTCTGTAAATGGTTGCATAGTGAACATATTTGTGAGCTGTATGGTCTCTGTCGAAATTGCTCGTCTCTGCTCTTGCAGCAGGAGAGCCAACATAAACAATATATAAAGAGCATAAAGAGTGGGGCTAGATTAGGCAGCCTGTAGTTTGCCAGACTCTGTCTTTAGGCAATAAAAGCCATCTTGAGACCGTTTTTAGTATTCTTCATCATGTTACTTTGAATCGTTCCAGCTAAAATTTTATGGTTCTTATTCAGATGTTCCAAAACAATTTGCATGCTTCCCCTGATCATGTTCAGTTCCTTCAGCCATACCTTATTTTGTTTTGAATTTCTTCACTAACTCAGCCTTTCTCCCAGATTATGTTCGATTTGTTTGTGGATCTCATAAAATCTGGTTTCCAAAACAAAAGCAATGCTCCCTATTGATATGGCAACTGAACACTAAAGCAGGTTCATTTCCTACCTTCCTTTATATACTGTGGGTGTAATAACAAAGCCTAAGATAGCACTAAAGTGTGTGGGAGACACATCACATTTCCTATTGATTCAAAAGTCATACTTCCATTCCGTACTCTTGTCTAAATCACTCTATGTTAATTGACATAGTGGGGAGGTGATTACTTGGCAGAGCAGGATGGGGGGAGAGGACCAAGTAAAGAATCTCATGTTTTTCATTATATTGCTTTCTTACTTTATTTTAAAAGAATGAATGATGTTAAGGACTAGTTTAAAAATTATAAGGCACCTGTAATGACACAATGGCTTTCTGATTCCTAGGCCAATGCTTTTTTAACCAATGACATTCATCAAATGCATCTTGTTACCTTTAGTCCATCACTCAGTTATTTGCTATATTTGTCCCATTTAGTTCTATCCCTTTTATCTCATCTAGTCACACCATTCACTCATTCTAAGATATGTATTGAGTACTAACCACATGCCATTTACTGTGAGAAAAAGAGAGATGTCCCTTTTGCACAGTGCTTACAGTCTGCCTTGACATCAGGCCACAAATGCACCATGTGATTCCTGAGCAATCAACACAATCCACATTTTCTTGCTGTGTCATATGATCTCTAGGATCTAGGTTGTGTATCCAAACATTCACTTACTGTGGGATTAAGTCAGTTTTCCATATGTTCCCTGACATTTGTTTCAGGTTCATATTTTCATTCTATTCCTTCTCCTTTGTTTTCCACTTAGGTTTTGTCTTTCTCAGTATCCCTTTAGGTTCCCCTTGGGATTCTGGGCTTGGATATACCTTACTAGCTGTCACTTATTTAGAATGTGTCAAGCTGTATACCTTTCCTGTGCTTAGTTTGCCTCTTGAGACTTAACTTGTACCTCAGGTTGAGAAAACACCTTGTCTGGAAACAGATAACCCTTTGGAGGCGGGGTACAGACTAAACCCTGGCCTCCTGATTCCTTGTTCAGTACTTTTTAAATGATACTGCTTTCCCAGAGTTGTAGAAAGGCATGATTTCACCTTAGTTAATTTGGGTTCTATTTGCCATCTCTGTCAGGAGCACTAAAGCAGACGAACATAAAACAACCTGCCTTTACTCTCTGGCAAGTGCCACTTCAACGGTTCTTATAAACTGCCTACTCATCTCCAAACCATTTCTCTGGTTCCAGCCTGCAAATTCAGACAATTCCCCAACATCTCTCTGTTATTTAATTTCAAATATTCTTTAAAAAATGCATCAAAATTAAATTCTTAGAACATAATTTTCCACTCTGATATGCTCTGTGCTGGAGAGACCCTGGGGTTACAGAGTCAACCCCATGCCTTTATATGTAAGTCTTTATCTGTTTGTTGGTCTGTGTTTTCATATGTACTAGCGTGATGTTAAATATAATATATAGCATGTCACTTTCTGTACTGACTTCACTCAGCTATGCTCATTCTGGGTGTCATGGGCAAAAAGTTGACTCTCTTCCCTGAACCCAAAAATATTACTCATTAGGAACTGAGTAGTCACATGCTGTTGCAGGTTTGAGAGAATGCCAATTGTACTGGCCTTACAAGTCAAGGTAAGCTCCTTGTGAGTAGGTCTTGAACATCTCTGTATCTTCCACAACCCCAATTATAATGATTAATGAACTGATTTGAATCTATGTTGCTGTCTTCCTGAGGTTTACAGGTTTACATGTTAATGACTTTCCTTAAGAATAATGAATGGCCCCAGAATAAATTTAGAATGACCGACTGTACAGTCCTACAGAATTATCAATCATTAGGTGAACAATGGTCTTGTAGAGGTGTTTCTGGAAGTCTGGATGTCTTTAACTTAAAGCTCAATGTGTGGAGTGTCCTGTACAAAACCTGCTACTTCTTAGTAAAGCATCCAATTCTTTAGCTTCATGCTTCATTCAAAATATTTCCTGTGCTTTGCTTTATTGACCCACATCTCCACAGCGGATGTATAATGCAGTCCTGTGGGGGAGGTTCCTACAGGTTCCCAGTTATCACAAGTTGAAACTTTTAACATCCCTCAGATATTTCAGACTTTGTCAAAACCTAGCTCCCAATGGAATAATGTAATGATAACCTTTTGTCCAATAACCAAAGACGAGTAAGATAAAACTAGAGTTAGGAGGCCTTCTTCTCTGTGTAACCACTCTTTTCTGCCCTCTTTCTAGCCAGTTTCTTGAAATTTTCTATTCTCAGTTTTGTGTCAGAGCAATACCACCTAACACCCTGTGTTTATTTTTCCTGTGGAGCCCGTAATGAAGTATAATGGTAGGAGAGCATAAGTAAAGATGCCACATACATCGAGGCAGAAGAGGGTAATAATTTGATCCAGTCTTAAGAGTTGGTAGATGAGATCAAGTAATTTGTGATGCAAAATGTCTTTAGGAACAGAGTGAAGAGGTACAATGATTTGCAGAAAAGAGACTACAGAGACATGGTGACCACTGAGTTGCTCTGTTCACTGGTTGTAAAATCCTAACTGCATTCTCTCAAAACTGTAGAGAATTAGGTAGCTTGTGTGTTCTGATTGTAAAGGCTGCCTGAGGTAATATTTTACTGGACTGTAAATCGTTCTGACTGCATTTCATGCTTGATAAAATCCTTACATTTATGGTAGCAAATGTAAGCCTTTGTTCCATAACTAATCTTTTAAGTTTTTTGCAACAGAGAAGTCTTGATTTTTTTCCTAGAAAAATGGCATGATCAAAAGTTATCATTTTGTTCTTTGAAAATAGACTAGCATTGGGGCACTTGGGTGGCTCAATCGTTTAGGTGCCTAACTTTGGCTCGGGTCATGATATCACAGATTCAGTCTCTGTCTCTCTCTGCACCTCCCCTGCTCACTCTTTGTCTCTCTCTGTCTCTCTAAAAATATAAATAAACATCAAAAGTAAAAAGAAAAAAAAAGAAAATAGGCTAGCATAACTGGGGATTTTGGCCAAATTAACCTTGAAATTAGCCTTGAGGTATGTTTTATAACATAGATAGAGATGTACACACATATATGCAGAGGCATGTGCATACATATTTTACTATAATATAAATTAGTATGTGTGTGTGTGTATAGATGTCTATTAATTTATCTCAGTCTGGATTTCAAGAGGTATAAATACATTAGTTTAATGTTCCAATGGCAGCATAATTGTAGATACTGTGTAACACTGAAGAATGCTTTCTGATTTATAGGCTTAAACATATCATTATTGACTGTGTTTACTGCCTAAACAAATATATGTTTAAAATTAAATTAAACTGTTCTTTATGGGAAACAGGAAGATACAATGGATATGCTATGGGCTTAAGAGGCAGTCATATCTATGTTCAATGCTCAGTATCAAGTCTTCTGAGTTTTGTAATCTTTCTTTAGGTCAGTTTTCCTGAGAGACACTGAGATGGAAGTGTTGTTTTGTTTTTTTTAAGTTTATTTATTTTGAGAGAGAGAGAGTGTGTGTTCACAAGCAGGGGAAGGGCATAGAGAGAATGAGAGAGAGAATCCTAAGCAGACTCCACACTGTCAGCACAGAGCCAGATGAGGGACTCGATTCCACAAACTGTGAGATCATGACCTAAGCAGAAATCAAGAGTCAGATGTTTAACCACCTGAGCCACCCAGGCGCCCCTGTGATGGAAGATTTTATGCAGGAAGTTTTCTGGGTAGTGTACTTGAGATCAACATCATTGGAGTTGTCCCAAGTAGAGAAAAGGGGGCTTGGCTTTTGTACTCCTATACTGGTGAGTCATTAGAGGTGAGCTGCCTGTGGGACGGTAAATAATCTGGGTAAGGCAGCTCCCTTTGGTAGAAGGAGGGAAATCTCCATAGAGGGAGTCAGCTGTGAGCCATCGGAGGCCAACCCTTCAGGCAACTGGGGAAATGACTCCCATTTCCTAAAGGCAGATGTGGGCAATGTCCTGCAGCATCTACTGTGTTTACTCCTTGTGATACTTGGCTTTTTTTTGCTTCATATAATAAGTTTATTCTATCTGGGAACAGCTCCTCCAGGATTCCTTAGTAGTCACCTTTCTTGAGAAAACCTACAAGAAGAAGATTATGGGGGACTACAGCCCCTGCCAGCACAGCTAGTCTCAAGGCCACAACTGATACATATTGTCTTCCTATTGTCTTCTCTCTTCTACTACCCATTCTAGAATCCCTTCTTCCTCGGCTCGTACCTCTACTGATATATGTAGTTTACCTTGTGGGCTGGCACAGACCATTACTGAGGGGTCTGAACCTCCTCACCATTCGCATAGGTCATGGCTGCTGTACTTGTCCATTTATTATCAAAAATAGGCAGGAAAATACTAAAGAAAATGCTCTATGAACTACCTGGTTACCAGAAGCTCTTCCCTTCCCTTGTTGTAGAACAGCATCTCTACTTCCTCACGATGATCAATCAGTTATCCTGCCAATATGGTGGCTCTTCTTATTGCCAGACAGCTGACATAGGATGCTCAAAGTGATTGGATACAAAATACATTTTAAAGTTTAATAGGACTCCTACTGTGTCCCCTCACGGAAGCATTCTACTTCTGAAAATTGGGATCTCTAGATCCAGACCCTAAATTTGTGGAAACAGGAGCCACCAATTCCCCATTTATGCCACTGGGAGTGATGCTAAGTTCAACCAATTCCACCTCCTCTCCTTGGTTCCTAGACCCATGTATACATTCTGTCTACTGAGAATGAAGTACTAAATAAAGGTCCTGATTTGGAATATTTATCGTATTCTTCTGGTGACACCCCATCATTGTCGGATACCATCTTCACACGGGTGTTTCAGCCATACTGTCAAAAGGGTGTTGCATGGGACTATCAGGCCAGAGCTTCTGTGTCATGGCATATGTGTTGAGATGAGTAGATGCCATGAACATGTGCCCACTGCTGATGTCGAAAGTATTTCCACTGGGTGATATTATGGAGGATCATGTAATGATGCATCAAACACTATAGGTTGTCAGATTATGGTGCTAAACAAAGCCCTGCAAGCAAGTAAGCAAACACATATTTGGAATTTGCTTCAGTTTAAGTGAAAATGATTCACTGCTCCTTCTTAGGTGGAAGAAGTCCAGGGTCATAATCAGCTTTCAGTCAAGTGGCTGGTCCGTCTCCCTGAGGGCTAGTGCTGAAATTGAGGCTTGAAATTGACCCCTATTGTTACCAGGCTGGACAGCTCATTAACCTTTCCATGTGTGGGAGAACAGAAATATTCATTGTGTGGCCTATATATGAAATAAATGGGTTCCACTGAAAGAACAAGGGAGAGGTTATTCTAAGACTTAGAAAAGAAATGAAAGAGGGCAGTGGAACTCTTTGGGCAGGGTATCAGAGAGTAAAGCTGAGAGAAGAACCAAGAACAGATATTGGAAATCTTCAAGCTGCATAAGACAGTTATCAGGTGGCTAGAATGTAGTCTGCTAAAAAAGAAACCATTAGTTTATATTTTTTTGTTCTTGTCTTTTATTTCCTGTTTTGTTTTAGTTTCTGAGTTTCTTTTTTATCTTAGTTTCTTTTTTGATCAAGCCTCGTAAATTTGCCAGGCTAAAAAACGAAAAAAGAGATCTGAGAGAGAGAACGAAGGATAACTTGGACTCTTTGGGTAAATAAATTATTTCAGTGATCCTAATTTTCTTCATGTATAAAACCGAAAGTAAAAATACCTGTCTTGCAATTACAGGATTTAAAAGCACGTCTGTAAAGTTCTTGTATATGATAGGTACTCAAGCACTGTTTATTAATATTGAAAAAATCCTAAACAATTACTGCTGATTTCCTAGAGAGTAAAGGATAGGGTCTCCATCCTTGCTTGGGGCCCTGGTTGTATAGATCTTGCAAAGTAGGTAAGGCAAGCAGATGAGAGGAGTTAAGGAGAGACCCAGTTCCCATCCTATCTAGGGGCTCACTTATTAATAATTTTCACTGATTGACATTGGATTTACCTTTATTTGTTTTGCTGGATTTCTTTTTGAAATACTATAATATTTGTGTTTATTTTTGGATGTCCTTGATTCTGTCTTTTTCTATTTTTAAAAATTTCTTTCCTGCTTATCAAAAAATGCATGTTCACTATAAACATTTCAAGCACTGAGAACTCATTAATCATGAGGGGAAGTTCCCCTTTCAACTTATTATTAAAAAATACTGTAAGTATTCAGTATCTATTCCCCTACTTTTTCTTCTATGCAAAATCAGATGGTACATATACATAAATAAACATCTATATTTTAACAAAAGCAGAATCAAATTATATATACTGTTTTCACAACTTACTGTTTTAACCTAACAGTGTTTTCTGGGCATTTTTCCAGCACACATAGCATGAACCCGTCTTTTTAATAACTTTAATATGCTATTGTATTCTATTGTAGCACGAAGTATTTGGGAGACATTCAGGCTGCTTCTGTAGGTTTACACTATTTAAAACAATGTTGTAATGAGTACTTAGATACCTCTAACATAAATTCTAGAGGTGCAACTGTGGATCAGAGCGCATGAAAAATTTTAATCTTACTGAATAATGCCAAATTGCCCTTCAAAAAGATGGCGTTGAATTTCACTCTGCACAGAGGTTTATTCCCATTCTCAAGGTAAGGGTAAGAAATTCCATATTTGGGGAGTAAGGGTTATAGCCAGTGTCTATCTGCCATGGAGCTGACTATGCCACACACAGACTAAGAAACACTGGTTTTGGAAAAGAGAGACTGCAGGGGAATCAATTCACCAATGTGCACTGATACCAGTGAACGAAAGGGAGGCTTTTGACAATGAGCTCATAAATAGATTTTTCAAGTCCAACAGACCTGAGTTTAAACCTTACTCTAATATTTACTACTGTGTGATATTAGGTAAGTTACTCAATATTTCTGAGCCTCATAAAATTGGGATAGTAATATTATTTACCTCTGGGGATTGGTGTGAAGGTTAAATGAGAAACGTGTAATTCACGTACACCTGTGTGAAATACACACCTGTTCCTACACGTGTCAACCTGATTGTGCCACACCTGCAATATAGCAATTATTAGCTATTGTTGTTGTTGTTGTTATGATGATGATGCTTTTCCAGAATACATATCTGAGATCCCAACAGGATGTTTTATTTCAGTGCTTTTTCTCTCACCTCCTCATTCCTCAAAGAGAACAATGACTAGAAAACATTGGTTGGGTAAATACTGCATTATCATAATTACAATTTCCCTGAGAAAAGTGGCTTGCAGTTTGAATATTCAGCATCATAATTACAATTTCCATAAGGAATGTAGAACAGTTATTATAAACAACACAATAATCACTTGGTCCATAAGGGAGAACAGATTATTGGGGGAGCAAAGAGGGAGAAGAAGCAAAAGCCTATATTCTAATAAGCATTCAAGAATAGAAATACAGAATCTGAGAATAAATTGTAATAGCCTCTTAGATACTCTTGTCTGAATTTATCGACAAATCTTATCATGGTGGCAAATTTCCACGGGTTGATTAATTGCTGCCTATATATTTTCTCCTTACATGCAATTTAGTTTTATCATTTCTATTAAACATCCCCTCTGTATTTTTACTCATTGTCACTCATAATTGCTATGCCTTCCAAAATTTTAAAAAGCAAACTATCACAAAGTACAAAAAGCACAAAATATATTTTTAAAAAACTATTTAGGGAGAAAAAAGTTTTATCAGATTGTTTCTCTCTTCACAGTTAAATGTGTCTCCTTTGTCAAGGGAAAATGGGTAAAAGTTTTTTTTTAAATGCTCTTTTTACTGCTGTGTTGCCTTAATTGGCTTTCACTTAAATTTTGCTATTTTTTTCTTGTCTTTTTTATTTTTTAGGTGAGATGAGAAAAACAAAATGCAGCTTTCAAGGTTGGTACTTTTCATGATGTTTTAAAACCTCTTGTTAATATGAAACAGTATAAAAGAAGCAAAGCAAAATACATCCTTAGCTTCTCACAAATAGTGATTAGAGGACATTATGTTTTTATTTTTCTCATTCGTGGATGGAAAAGTACAACAGAGATTGTAACAGAATGCAAGATAACAATCAAATATAATACCTGATTAAATCCTTGTCAAAATTGTAAAGTTGGAAATATTCAATATTTTTCTACCTCATCCATTCATTTATCCATTCACCCATTAATCCATTAATCCATTTACCGTTTTTTTTTCAGTAAATGCTTTGTACTTATGTATTGTATATAAGCCCTGCCATCGATCTTCTACTGTGAATATTTTGTTGTCTTACCTTCACCATATTCCCAACCCTACACCCACTTCCAACCCTTCTCTCCATCTCTGGCAGCAAACTTTTACCTGTTATCACAGGTCTTCAAGTTAGCTTGCTGTATTTGATAAAGGAGCAATGTTTCCATGATATTGCTCAGCTAATAGGTGTTCAGATATATCTACTCCCAAATAATTAGGGTAAAAAAGGAAATCAGTGTGATAATAAGGAAAAGAGTCTTCTGTGTATGATGATGTATTGTGTAATGTCTTTCACTCTTGTGCGATATATATTATTATATGTAGATTGCCATCACATAGCTGAGAAGTATATCCACATACAGTAGTCTATAATTTAATCAGTCACCCTTCCTCAAAATTCTAATATACAGTTCTTTCCTTTTACCTTGTTAGCAATTTTAAGACTTTCTGACCAAGATAGATGTGTTATACTATAAATTTTTAAAAAGAACAAAGAATTCCAGATGCACATGAAATGGCTCTTTGTAAGAACATCAGAAGTAGATTGAAGCAAACTTCATGGGAAGCAGACTGAAAATTTTCTGCTGACAAAGGGTTAGTAAGTGGAAATTTGAAAGTACAGTAGTCCTAACATTAAAATGAATAAATATTGTTTTAATTTGGAGGGCTGTTTTATTGTTCCATTTTAATGAACATTAGTATGCTTTATGTTTAAAATTTCAAAATTTTATTTATTTATTTATTTATTTATTTATTTATTTATTATAGGTATGTATTATTTATTTATTTTCGGTATACTTACTTTAAAAAGGCTTTCTCAATTATTCCCTTATTGTCTTTGATTTCTCCAATCTAATTTTTTAAAAAATAAGGTCTTGAGGTCCTCAGTAGAAAATTCTGTAACCAGAGGTATTTTCAGAAACTTAACTGTCGTAATTGGGAAGGGACTCTAGTGTCTGTGTGCCAACCTAATTTAATTTTACTAATCTAGATTAAAATAGTCTAAATTATCTCAGCCATCAATCTCTTTAATTATAATACTTATTGGGAGGCAGTAAGTAGTGGTTGAGATGTTAGGCTCTAGAATCAACTTGCCCAAGTTTGAATCCTGTTTACCCATCTACTATTTGTGTGTTGGGTGAGCTTATTAACATCTCTAATACTTTCTTTCCCTTGTTGTAAAGTGTGAGAAATAGGAATCCTTACCTCATAAGGTTTTTAGGGAATACATGAGATGATTTACCTACAAATCACTTTGCCATATTGTAAGAATGCAGTAAATGATAGTTACCATTATTACTTTGTTTCATTATCGTTATTGTAAAACATTATTATTAGAGGTAGGCAGCATCTTTACTTCTCTGAATTAAATTTCTCTCATGGACTTGATCTTTAATGTTTCACCATCAGAGATGTATTCATTATGTGGTAAACTTTGTTCCATGTGAAAATATAACCTGGGATTTCCCATCGAACTATGACATCTTGTGGCAAACCACATCTACTTTTTTCTAAATATAAGATTTTGAAAAATATCACCAAGGTGAGAGAAATAAGCAATTTGAGTGGTTGCTGTGGGGAGAAGAGAAACAATAGTAGTAAGGAAGGAGTCAATGCTTTGAAGGAGAGGTTTGGTACCAGCTTTCAAATCTTGCTTTTACAGAAATGAGCATTGCCTGTGCCTTTGTGTGCAGAGTCCCTCATTCATAGTGATGAGGCCTGGTAGACAGAGGAGAGACTGCAGATTGGTGGGTAAGAGAAAACATTAAGGACAGATTGGAAATCATTCATCCATAGCAGTAAAAATGCTAAGAAATCTGAAGGGCAGAGTAGAAGAACAATAGAAAGGGAGGGAACTGGATCTCTTGGTGACATCTGTAGTTCCGTATGTATGCATTGTCTATGTGTATCAAAACAGATGAGGAAAGTCAGCCTTCCCTCAACTAGACTGGCCAGTGATCTTATGCCAAGTCACCAATATACAAGGGTCATCCAACAGCAGCCTCTCAGTGCTGGAGCTCATCGTAAGCCCAAAAGCTAGAGGTCTGAGTGAAATGATTCCACTTTGTTCAGTCTCCCTTAGAGAGGCAACAGACACTTCAAAGTCCACTAGATTGATGACATAAGGAAGAGAAATTTGCCATCTTCACATCCAAGCCCCAAGGTTCATTTTGACACATATTCTGTCAAGTATATATACATGTTAAACTTAGACTTTCTATAGGGAAATAATTCTGATCCATTGGAGAAAATGACATTTCTAATTCAGTCTCATAAAAAATGCCAGGAATATCATAGTCCCAGCAATGCAGGATACTACTAAAAGTTCTTAATCTGGCCTCTGAGATAGCAAGATTCCAAATCGCATAAACACACTTGATGAAAGGGGATTGTAGCTCTGCAGTGACAAGGTTTCTCATCTGTAAGGGTCTGAAACATTACCAGTTGAAATGAGATTATGGTGTCTACACTGGATTCCATGGATAAATGGTAAAACTTCATGATCTGCAATCTTGTGAAAGTACAGTTGTTAAGGAGAAATAAAAAGAAAAAATATATATTGATGACTCCAGAACCACCTCCAGGAAATACTTAGATATTTGATGGAAGTGCCTCATTTCTGAACCTGCCTCAGACACCCAATGTATCCCTACAGTATCCCCTAGACTCTCTGTCACTTACATCTGCTGTATGTAGACTTTTCTTATGGTTTGCATTAGCCACTGGAGGTATACTCATGCCCTTTTCATGAAAGGAAGTCACAGTTACAGATTTTTAGGTCTAAAAAATACTTCAACTATTACTCATTTTAATCTATTTTCCCTTGAGATAATGAAAGTCAGGCCCACAGAAGTTAAGCAACTCTTTTAAGTTACTGAGTTCACTAGTGATGAAATAGGGACCACAATCACATTGCTTAACTCCTTCCTTACCAGGGGCCATCCCAGACTTTTTGGTAAAGAAGATAGGAAGATCTTTTGTTTGGAATGGAAACTATTTCTGAAACTGCATTTGAATACCATCCTGTTGACTAAAATTATTATTCATCTCTTCCACTGTTAGGCGCTTCTCAGACCATCTCACTTCCCTGACTATATCATGAATTCCATAAGCTGAGAGCTCATGGCTACTATTTCTTTGTGTTTTACCATATTTATAGGATTCTAAGTAAATATTGTGCAGTTTATTTTGACTCTAAACCTTGTCAAGAACCCCTACCTCTCTTTCAGCTCTGTGAATTCCACTGACATTTATAGAAGACCCAGAAAAAAAAAAATCTAAATCACTGAAGGTTACTAGAAAGCCAGAAAATATTATTGGGTTTAAGTTGAATTCTCTTTTGTTTTGTTTTTGCCAACTTTGCTACAGGAATGGAGAAAAGTAAATAGATCAAAATCAACTCATTGTCATAGCATGTGCTTGTGTGTGTGTGTGTATATATGTATATATGTATATATGTATACATGTATACATGTATATATGTATACATACGTATATATGTATATGTATATATATGTATATATGTATATATATGTATATATGTGTAAATATATATGTATATATATTAGAATATGAGAGGGTGGTTAAAAAGTACATTTAAACATTTCATTTAGCTGGGATGACTTGGGTTTAATGATTTGCAACCTAAACCATTAGAAGTGCCAGTGAGAAAAGAAGACCAATTGAAAATACGAATGTATGTTTATCTCTTTAGCAGATAGCAAGAAGGGTTCGGAGGTTAAATATTAATGGACTTATTTTTTTTAAAAAACATAGATGAAAGGCTACAAATAAAAAAACTAATTTCCTTTTTATTACAGATTCTGAATCTAATTTCCTTTTGTCCTTCCTGTGTATTTGAAAATACGATGTCGTTCTTATTTCCATGTCAGTGCTGTTTAATACTTTCACCCTGGGAGTGGTGTCTGTAGATTTGAGCACCACAAATGCAGAAGGCTGTTAATTACCTATTTTCTTGCACTTCTGTATCAAGTGTCATTCACAGAAACACAGATTAGATGATGATTATTAATTAAAGAAATTCCAGTATTCATGTGACTCTTTCAAAGATGACTTAAGGTGATCAGATTTATAAACCACAGAAACCATTTTCATAATTGCATTTCCCCATTTATCAGTGTATTCACAATGCAATGTTTCAAATCTTATCAAATGTCAAACCATTAAATTCCCCTTACGCCCTAGTTCTTGCAGGTTTCGTTGTATATATCTCTCTCTCCTTTTTTTCCCAACATTTTATAATGTAGTTCAACCCTAGTCTCTCTGACTAAAATCTTTCCTCTGTCCCTCACACCTCTCTGATTTTATCTTGGCATATACTCCAGGTTTTCTAATGAGAGAAATTAAAAAGCTAAAGCAACCTAAGACTTATCATACCAAATAACTTAACATACCAAATAAATAAGCCTAATAAGTCAAAAAGACATTCAGAATTTTAATCTTGGGAATTGGCAGATTATAGAAATGCTAAATGTATTCGAATGTTAGCAAATTTTGTCCTAGCCATATATATTCTGTATATGAATACATAATACAAATACAGCACATGTACATGTATATATATATGTCCAGCAATAAAGATGGGGATGGATGCAAATAACACTATTAGTTGGACAGAGGCACCATACATAGTGGACTGAGCAATGGACTCACTTCTAATTGAATCAGCTGATGAGGTAGGTGATGATTATTAGTATGTTATTACTATAGTATTGCATTACCTGGCTTTTTAAACTCTGAAGCTATATTACCTTGATAAAACTAAAAGCTAAATGTAAATATAGTTTTAAGTATAAATAATTTGTAATTTATTCTAGCTCTAAATCTTGACCTTGCCACTTACCTTGGGGAAATCATTTCCTCCTTTATTGTTTTTTTCTTTTTCTGGTTTGTTTGCTTAAATATTGGGTTTCATTTTAATTTTCCCCATTAAAGGAGCTAATTCAGGTGAATGATCCCAGCTTAATATCTGATGAGTGAGTCCTCCAACGTTTATTTCATTTCCCCCTTGAAGAAGCTGCAAAATGTGTTAGCTATTTTCAAATCTCAAAAGGAGTCTGATGTGGAAGAGAGATGTGATTAAGCCTATGGTTCCACGTGATAATATGAGAAACCAGAAAGCAGAAGGAAACATATCCAGCTCAATATAAGGAGGAACATTACTGTAAAACATGGCTATCCCGGGGCACAGGTAACTTGTGAGTTCCTCCCAAGTACTCTTTCAAACAGCCAGATGATCATATAATGGGTGAAATATAGAGGAAACGCTAGCACCGGGAGGCCAACCAGTTTATGTTTCAGGTTTTTCTTTCATATAAACTAGATGATGCTGTGCCCTGTTGCTGCTCCAGAAACGCAAAGACCACTAGGGAAGCAGGCTGTAGTTAGTATAGTAGCCGCAGGGATTGCAAGAGAAAACAACAGGCTTTGACTGCTTAAAGAAGTAAGAAAAATGTAAAGAATCACAGCAATCAGAGCCAAATTTGACCCCAGATTTAACATTGTGAAAAGTTCAGAGACCCCATAAAAGGTGAGGGCTTGCTTTTTACTCTGGACCCCTAGGCACACACAGTCAGACCTGTATATATCCTCCGCCCAGGAACACCCTTCCTTTCCTCTGCCTCTTAGGTCTCTGAGCTAGCCTCAAACTAGGTATATTCCCTGTGGGAAGAAGAGGAGGGGAGAAACAAAAGGGGCCCGTGGCAGGCGGAACTTTGTACCTCCAGCTCTCATTCTTATTCTTTAACTCTGTAGGGTAAGGTTAAACCCCCAAACAGATGGAGAAACTTCCTTTGCCCTCCTTTTCTCTCTCTCCTCCCTAGCTTGGCTTTCTCCCAGGCCCCATCAGCTGCTCTTTTTCTCCTCAGCTG
Source organism: Prionailurus bengalensis (assembly GCF_016509475.1). Taxonomy (NCBI): domain Eukaryota; kingdom Metazoa; phylum Chordata; class Mammalia; order Carnivora; family Felidae; genus Prionailurus; species Prionailurus bengalensis. The sequence continues at coordinate 51,476,378 of NC_057359.1, read as the reverse complement.
CCACCTCTGTGATAAACTTTCACCCAGGCCTGCTGGAGCTCCTTTTTAGGACAGAAGTGTGGCTCCAGGATCTTGCATCATAGGATGTTGCCGATTTGCTTTCTGGTAATGACTGTTCTTGTATTATAGTGACTGCTTCTGCAGCCCAGTTCCGGCTCTTAGCTTTGAGCCATGTTTCTATTGGCCATGCAGTACCTAGGCAATGAATTCCAGCTAATTAGTTCCAATTAATTTTTTACATTCTGGTCCAAGTGGCATGTCCAGTCTCTTTTCCTGGTCTTCCCTACCAAGCTCCCCTTATTCCAGCTGAACTCTTCAGATCTTCTCTACTGAGAATGTCCTTCCCTCTTCTTTCCTTTCTAGCACATATTGACTAGGTGAACTCAAATATCTCCTCCTCCTCTGTGAAATCTCCTCATACTCCCCTGTTCGAAACTAGACAGAAATCCTTCTTTGTTCCCAGGACATTCGGCCATTACTTCTATCATAACACTTGACATGTTGTGGCTCATGTCTTTGTGAGTTTATCTTCCCTACTTGTTTTCCCCAAAGAATGCTATTCTTTTTGGTATTCACAAAACCTAGCATAGTGTGTGATTCATAGCAAGAACCAATAAATGTTGTCTGAATGAATGAAATAAATAAGTAAATGAATCAGAATATATACTACAGCGTATGCCTTTTTAAACAACTGATCTAAAGGATTAGTCATTAGAGAAAGCTTCAGTAGGCATCTTGCACATCTGGACAATTGTTATGCAAAATATTTACTTAGGAGGCAAAGAGATATTCTCTTTTCCTGTGGAAATATAAAAGGATTTTTGTTTCAAGGAAAATTACATTGAAAAAAAAAAGTAACTGTCTACAGTGCAAGAGACTAAGTTTCTATCTTCAGGGACATTCTCTTGTCTTTTTATATTACAAGAGTGAATAAGATTTAAACCAAGCAGCCAGTGTGATAATGTTGCCAGACAGCTAATAAAGAGGAAGATTAGAGAGTTGTATAAAATGGCAGGTGCCTCGGCAGATTCCACATCTTAGGCGTTAAACACAGAACAAAGTGCTGCTGTTTTCAGAGGACCACCAAAAGTGCTTGCTGTCAGCTTTAGCAGCATGGTGCCAATCTGACTGTGGTGCTCATCTTACCAAAAACAACAGGGAAAAAATAAAGCGGGCAGCGGTAGATGGTACTTGGAACAGAGAGACGGCATCTGAAACAAAACCAAACTCTCGCAAAAGAAAATGAAGAATTATTTCTAGTCGGTCACTTACAGAACATCCTTGGCTTTCACAGAATAGATCATAATGTCTAATCATGTAAAGGATCCCAAAACATCCTCTTCAGAGGGAGTCGACATTGTGGCTTACTTTCTCTTCCAGTTTCTCAGGGAGTTTAGGATTACTACTATTTTAAGATAGAAATGAATTGGGTGATATTTGTTCTGCTGACTCATGTGACCAGCAGGGATCATAACCATCTTTATCTACAGAGCAAACACTAAAAATGTTTTGCATTTTTGTACCTCAGGAATATAATTACAATTAATATTTTCTCTTTTGATCTTTCTTTGACAAACCATCTCCTCTTTGGAGATAAAGGCAATGTGGGGAAGAAAGTATGAATATGGGCTAGAAGAGAAGCAGAGAGACAGGTATAAGTTATACAGTAGAAAAGTTCTAGGTTTGGAAAGGAGGAAGACAGAGAAACATTTCTAGCACTTACTAAGTGCTGAGCTTTGTGTGCTAAGTGCTTCACAGAGAATATATTACTGTATATATTTGTCTTAAATGAATAACTCAAAGTTAACAAAAATACCAGTGTATATAGTATAAAACATTGTACATAAGACTGATTTTGTATATAAGGCATTAATATCTGCAGAGGACCTTATCGGTTTACCCCATAAAACTCAAACAGCCCATCTTATAATGTCTGATTTACTTTCAGGTCTTAGGCTTGTGAGGCAAATCTAGGAGTCCAAATTATTTATAAGAGAGGAGGCTGAGCTTACAAAAAAAGGCTGTGGAAACTCCCTAGCCTTCAATCTATATTTAAATAATTACCTTGTATAGTTTAAGTACATGCTAATTATCACATAATAAATATTTAAATGTGCTAATCTGCTCAACTCTACCCCAAACTAATCGTCAACCCCAAAGACATCTAATGAATGTAGAAATCTCAGAAATTCATCAGGAAGACAATAGTAGGAATTTTTTTTAATGTACAGTTTGTCTGAAATAAAGGATTTCTTTTTCAGGTGACAATGTCCATATAGTTTTGTCTGACTGGCTAATGCCAGTGAACCCACTGATTGGTGGGAATGATTAATCTGTGAGCCTATCAAAGGTCAAATAATGACAAAGTCCTATGTTTCACCTTTTCTAGTCGGTGGTACTGTCTGAGTTTCTTTTTATTGTTAAAGAAACCCAAACCTCTATTAGTTAGCATGACTATTACCTGAAGGCTTATTACTGGGAGCCAAAGATAAGATATGGCCTCCATTGGCTCAAATGGAATTACATCCCAGCAGAGGAGCCGCCCTCTGCAGCTTCCTGGTAAACAATTACTGATTCAGCCTGGTTGCTGGTTTTCTTACATACTGTTCCTTCTCTCCATTTTCTCAGCCTTAATTTAGTTCTCCCTCCCAGTAGGACCACTGCTTGCCTATCTCAGTTATTTCACTGTTCATTTACCTGAGAGTCAGCTGGGCATGGGCTCTGGAGGTGAACTATCCCGAGTCAAAGCCCTGTTTTGCCACTTACTGTGTATGTCTTCGGAAAAGTTGCATAAAATCCCTAACTTGGAGTTTTCTTGCCCATAACATGTGGATGCATCCTAGGAGTTTCATGAATATTAAATAGGATAATCCGTTTACCGTGCTTGATGTGCAGTAGGTACTCCTTTGGTATTGTTACCACAATTCTGTGATTATGCTGGGTTGGGGAAGAGATGCATAAGTGGTTTCCAAACTCACAGTTTCTCTGCACTTTGACCATATGTATAAGCATTTCCCTTGAGTTCTGACTTAGAAAATAAAAATGCAACAGACATCTCTTCTTTTGTTCAGATGCTGGGAGAATTAGAACCAAATTAATACCATCAGATTTAAAAACTTTTCAAAACACTGTTTTAATTGATTTTAGCTGTTAGAAGAATTACAGTCCAAGTCAAAGCCAAGTGACTTTTCTTGAAGGCTTAGTTCTTCCGTTACTCAGTCTTTGTTCTTGCTTTACCTATAATTGCACAATGTTCATTGGTATTTGACTTTTATATTCCTCAAATCCTTTTGAAACAAAACAATGAAACCATTACTCAGGTGTCCAGAAGTTCTGGTTTCTCTCTTTCATTCCTCTCCTCTTCCCTTTCTTTTCCTTTGCTTCCTCCCTTACTTTCCCCCTGCCCTCTCCCTTCTTCCCTCCCCTCCCCTTTCTTTCCCTTCCCTTCTCTCCTCCCTTCCCCTGTCCCTTCTTCTGTCCCTTCCCCTGTCTCTTTTCCCCTTCCTTACCCCCCTTTTCCCCCCTCCTCCTCCCCACTCCTCCCCCCTGCCCCTCATATAGGGCACTTAGGAAAATGATTCAGTTAGTTCGGTCTATACCAGTTCCCTGTGGGACCTTTTTAAAAGTGCATATTCCTGTGACCAACTCTAGAGATTCTGATTCTATAGATCAGAGTGGAGCCAGGGATCTGTATCTTTTTTAATAAATACTATTCATCCAGAACATTCAGATTGAACATTCTGCCATTCTTGATAAGCAAGTAGGAAAGAGATGGAAATGAATCTGGCTTCCAAATCAGACTTGGTCACCATCCGTGCGACCTTAGAAAATCACCCAACCTGTCTATGATTCAGTTTATTCATCTTTAAAAGATACAGAAATCTATAAAGTCTGTCTACCTAAATCATAAAGTTTCTATAAAAATAAATGAAATAATATCTGAAACAGGAAGAAAAAAATCTATTAAGTAATTAAATGACCATCTTGTTTCACAATCTAGGAATAGGATAATATAACTTTTTACAGGCAGATAACTGTTTTGTTTTGTTTTGTTTTTTGTTTTGAAAATCAGGGCCCCATAGATGTGAACTAACCCCTCCAGATGGAATAGATATACGGGATCCTGAACAGTGTGTTAAACCACAAGTCATGACTCATTAGGGGACTATGAAACAGTTTGGTGGTGACTCCAGCATTTTTAAAACAGGATAGGATAGGATAGGATAGGATAGAAAGGGAAGAGAGGGGAAGGCTAAGACAAGGTAGAAACTATCATAGCACCTTGCCCGTAGGAAGGAGTTTAGAGTAGAGTCTCTGATAGTTAAATGTATTTGTCTTTGTGCTCTCCTGTATCCTTCCCCTGTTTCCCTCCAGCTGATCCCTATATATTCTGACTCATGTTTGGACATCATACTTAGGAATGAAAGAGATGAGGTTGTGGCTGGCATTGGAAGCACAGCAGAGTAGCCTGCAAACAGCATCCATGGGTGAGATGGTGTGAGAGAATCAAGAATATAGCGGGAAGGGCAGGAGAATATGTGCATCTCTGTTGCCCTCAAGAATCTTATGGAAGGCACTAGACTTCTCAGATCATGTAGAAAGGAGTGCTGGAGCAGCTTCATTTGGAAATAAGTAGATAAAATATCCTAGAAAGCTGGAAGAGGTGGGCAATCTGCTTGTGTGTACAAACGTTGTAATTATAAAGCACACTGGTGAGGGAAGGTAATACTCTGCTGGAGTTACTCTTTCTTTGGTGTACCACTCACTCTCCTATTCCCCAACTACCTCTATTGAAACCAAAGTCTGGGGCTATGATGAAGCATAGAGTCTTTCTCTGGCTGCCAGGTTAAGGGAATAATGCTCTACCATCTAAGAGTGAGCCTTGTAATTTATATTTCCCCATTACAACAAAAACAAATAAAACCCTGTTGCTCTAACCTAGTAGCTAGGTACAGTTAAAATAATAAATTGTGTGCACTATTCAGTGTTTACACTAATGACCATCACTTTGTAAGTGCATATTATATGCTAAGGAGGTTCCGACTATAATCTCTGGTCTACTGGAACCTCAGGAGAAAAGTTGTAGTGTTGATGCTTTATAGATGATCTTCCTGGAGCTCAGAGAAATTAACTAATTAACCTCAATTCACATGAGTGGCAAATGATAAAAGCAGGACTCACACCTAGGTCTCTATGGAACTTGCAGCTACATCTCACTGCCTCAGCTAATAGACTAGTTTTGGAAGGTCATCGCCATACAGAACACTGATTCTAAGAGGGAAGTGTGCCTGCAAAGTCAAGCAATTAGGCAAAATGCAAGTGTGCATTACCTGTTCAATTTCTGCTGCAAAGGCTCAATGTTTCAACATCTTCATTTTGTAACTATCTGCAATGTGTATGCATTGTACCTTTTTTTTCTCTGTGGATTCTAAAGGGACTTGAAGAAAAAGAGCAACTGCTCATTCTTTGCTCTTTTAAATATTAATTTTGTGTCACACTCCATAAATCTATTTGCATCCTGTCATCTAAATACTAGTGATTGAGATGAAAAAAGCATCATGCTAAAAAATGTATTTCTGATTACACGGAATATAATTAGGAAAGAAATAATTTCATATATTTTTGTAATTTCAGAGCCAGGGGTAGGGCAGGTGTGTGGGTATCTGAGAGGTGGGGGTTACTCTGGGATCCATGTTTTGTTTGTTTGCATTTTGCAGTTAAGAAGGTTGATGTTAATTTTATCCAGAAATTATGCTGTATGGAAGGAGGTATCGCTTGGAGAGAGTACAGTATTCTCTGGGCAACTTAACCCCAAATCTGTTTGCTGTGCACATCCTGTGAGGGTTCAGATGAAAGAAAGGGTGAGGCAGCTGGGGTGGACTCTCAGAACTCTGGCAGTCTGGGAGGGGGGCACTTCTCCCCAGTTCTTGTCCACATTGCATGGCTGAGAGCAGTTTCCTCACTCCCCTTCCCAAACTGGGAGAGGTGTAGGACATGTCCTCCCTCCCTGTAGTTGATGCTTTTGGAAGCAGAGTTTTGGGTTAGGTAGAGGAAATAGGCAACAGAACTGCTGATTTTCAAGGGCATCTAACACATGAAAATTTGCATTCTGTGATCCTCTCCACTCTCCCTGGTGTCTCGGAACAATCTGGAATTAGCAAGCCTTGACAACAGCTAATGAGAGTGAACAGACACACAGATTCCCCTTTTGCAGTGGTTGGATTGGATTCAACCTTTACAAGACAGGCAAATCAGCCCAAATAACCTCTTTCTGGAATGAATAAAAAGATTTCCTCACCTCAAGTGTGCTAAGAAGGGAGTCAGTAAAGAAACTGAGCTATAATAATGACCATAGCAGCTAAGACTCTGACACCGGCCATATAGTTTTCACATCCGCCCTACAGCATGGGTACCATCTTTCCCGCCACCTGCATCAGCATCTTCCCCATTTCATAAATAAGGGAACTGAAGCACAGACAGGTTACATTTTCTTCCTTTGGCCCACATACCTACTCCAGGAGTCTTGGGCCCAGCTACTGTATCTTTCTCACCATCAGAGCAAGAACGGCAAAGTGCACATTTGAATTCTGAGCTTCTTTGACAAAGGGCCTCATCTTGAAACCCATGGAAAAGGGCTTGGTTACATTTCATCACATTTGGGGCAGAGTATCTGGTGAACCGTTCTTTCCATTTATGACTCGTCAGTTGAAAACTAAGGTTTTAGCATCCGCTACAAACTAGACACTGTTATGTATGACAGGAAATATTGCTTGGTGGCTGACGTGGACCCTGGAGCAGGCCTCCTGGATTAGAATCCACTTCCCAGTTGTGACCCTGGAAAAATACCTTTGTGCTCCTCAGTTTTATCATCTAAAATTAGAGATAATAATTATACCTTCTTCATAGGGCTGTTACAGGAATCAACTAAGTTAATTAATGCAAATCAATTAAAATAGCGCTTGGCACAAAGTAAGAACTCAGTAACTTTTATTGTTATAGCTACTACACTGTGCTATTTTTCACCAAAAAAAAAAAAAAAAAAGGAAAATGGTTTTGATAGTTTGTTTTAATAGTCTAGATGAAGAGAGAAATATATTACTCTAAGTCTATCCTTTTTATGAAATTAGTTGAAATTTTAAAACATTAATTAAAATCACTACAAATGTTAAAACTTTTATTAGCTACCCTTTTGTGTCCAAAGAATGCATATAGACTTTTTAAATTTCTTAATTTAATTTATTTAATTGATATTGCTGATATATATCAATTCCCTACTAGGTTCTGGGAATTTTCTTACACAAAATTTGTAGAATCCTTGTTCTGTGAGAGTTCCCCACTCTTCCACTTGATGTCTTTTTGAAAACATTAACATGAAATTGTAATTAACACTGAACCTGTCTGTAAGTGATGCTGTATAATGCAAGAAAAAATGATACCTCATTATTGTTTGACATATCATTTACTACATTTCTGCAGTTCATTTGCTCAGAGTAAAAAAGCATTATCTAAAGCGAAAATGTTGCTATATGACTATCTGTAACCCAATTCTTGCTTATATTAATTGTTTCCACTCAAAGAGACTTCTGGCTTTTGAAACACAGCAAATTTAAGATTCTGTTTTGGAGTATTTGTCATATGAAAACCTAACATGTTTTATATACATGTTATATATACTGTTTCTAACCTTGAATATTTGCTCTACTTCTAAATTAATTTAATCTTATGCCATATAATGGAATTATTTTCTTGAAAAGACCAAGAAGTGTCTGTCTCTCAAGTAAAATAATAATTTTTTTTGTTTGCTTTACTTCTGTAGCTGAAGAGTGTCCAGAAGCTTACCCAGTAGAAGGCTGTATTTTCTGGTTGTTCCCATTTTACAGATGGTTAATTTAAAACCTGAAGGATAAGTAAGCACAACTCACTTTGCAAACTTGAAAGATCCATACATTATTAGAAGGTTTAAAGTGCTTCATCTGTTTTAACTACTCATCATCCCGAGTGTTCACCAAGATCTCTGTTTCTGGAATAAATGGCAACAAATCATATATTCTGCTCTGGAATGCATTAGTATATTCATTTAGGGACATTGATTGCATGGGAGCCTAGCTATGTCTATTTAAATAAACACAATTTTGGGGCGCCTGGGTGGCGCAGTCGGTTAAGCGTCCAGCTTCAGCCAGGTCACGATCTCGCAGTCCGTGAGTTCGAGCCCCGCGTCGGGCTCTGGGCTGATGGCCCAGAGCCTGGAGCCTGTTTCCGATTCTGTGTCTCCCTCTCTCTCTGCCCCTCGCCCGTTCATGCTTTGTCTCTCTCTGTCCCCAAAATAAATAAACGTTGAAAAAAAATTAAAAAAAAATAAACACAATTTTACCTTCAAGTTAGTATATAGCACATTTAAAATTCTTGGAGTAGTTTCTACCCCCATTTCTATATTTGTTCCAAGACATATGTCATCGCTCAGTGGAAGAAGTAAACTTATCCAGTGTTCCTCCGGAGGTTAGAAATAGGATCTAATAGTAAAAGCTGCTAGGGGAAACATTTCAGCTCAGTAGAAGGATGAGCTTTCTAATAATTCAAGTGGCCTCTGGCATTAGATATGGTCTGGATTTGAGGGGATTTTTTTTTTTTTTTACATAGACCGAAATGTGGTGGTTTAAAATCTGTTCAAGGAAATGTCCCAGCTATGTTTTTTTTTTTTAATTTAATCCACCATGGTCCTAAATTATTCACATTACTTTGTATTTCTAAATCAATTGTAGAATTGGTTTGATAATCTCCAAAATACATTAAGCGTAGTGATTACTAATATAGTGTGTTAGTGGGATAAATTTGAAAGTAGTAAAGTTTGGAAATATTGAGGGTTTTTTTGTTATTTTTGGAAACATCAATTTTTTCTAATAAGTGGACATAGTATGTCCCTCCAAAGATATCCTATCTAACAGTGTGGTAGTGACCACTATTGCATTATGGGCAGTATTGTTATAGACCTTATTCAGGCAGACACTGGGTGATTATCACTTAGAAATGTGGTTCAGGATAACTCAAGTGTTAGGACTTTGATTGTCTGATTTCTACATTTCCTTGTAACTCTAGGATTTTGTTTTGATTGTGGAAGTTTGTATCTAGCCTAACGTTGTTTTCCGGGGAAAAAACACCTGCATAGTGCAGTGGTTAAAAGCACCAACTTTATGGTAAAACCAACAGACCTGGGATCTGATCCTTGCTGCCAGCTGGATGACCATAAGGCACTTATTCAGCTTTCTCACAGACAGTTTCTGTAGCTGCAGAAGAACCAAATCTGGTAAGTGAGTGATGTAGACCAAGTGCATATGTGTAAAAATATCTCATGTGTAGTGGCTGTTCAAAATGTGAATTGGGTCTGTGTCTAAAGAATTGGGAACCTGTGTCTTTCAAAGGACAGGGAGAAAAATAATTGAGACATGAACACTGGTTGGAGCTAGGAAAACAGCTGTGATCTCCAATGATTTGTTTCCATAGTGTCTATAGTGTCTATAGTGTCATTTGACCACTTTGACACATATTTAGTTTATGACATCCAGAAACAAATGTCTTTGTGACAGATGTATGACAGTTACAACACTTTGACAATTGTATGGATGAGGGGTTTATGATTCATTGCTTTCTTTCAGAGATAATTCCATAATCTATCATTAGATCAATCACTCTTTACAGATGCTAGAAGTGATTAAACATCCAACTAAACACTAGAAACATGATTGCAATTTCCTGCAAATCTGCTTTCTATCACATAATCTCTCAGTTCATATTTATCACTTTCTGTCAGGCCAAATTCATCTGACCAGTAAAGGTTTTCTTGCACATTTGTGTGGCATGATGGTACCCATGCTTGTGGCAATAAATTAAACCTCTGCTGATAGATGTTTCCTCTTCATGCACATATACACATGCCTTTATGCAGGCCACGTTTCCCAAGAAGTACAGTGTGAGCTTTACGTGCTGAAACTACACAAAACAAGTCTTTCTTAGCCTGGGGTTTCGATTCTTCACCGGGAATCCTTGTGGGGCCTGCTGATCAGCATGCAGAACCGAGTTCCAGAGAAATACACAGAGATCTCTAGGGATCTCACTGCATCTGTAGGGGGAGAAAGGCTCCATATGTAATTCCACAGACCCATCCTCACTTGCTCTCCTAAAGAAACCTTTTGTTTCTTCAGAAGTGAAAATAGATGTATGTTTCTGCTGGTGTCTAATACCTTTTGGCAGAGAATGCAGAAATGCTCAGCAGTTTACTGTAGGGGTCACATGTTATTTTGGAAAGGATAACTTTTCGGAACAACACATGCTCATACACATACACACAGAGAGGTACGTTTGGGATCTGAGATTGGTAATGAATCCTGGAGTGATGAGAGAAATAATAGACGAAATATCAAGACAGGCAAGTAGCATTATAGATGTGAGTGCCTAAGAGTGATATGTTTATTTTATTTTTTAATGACTTATTTTAAGTTTATTTTGTTTATTTATTTTGAGAGAGACAGAGAGAGCGAACAGAGGAGGGGCAGAGATAAAGGGAGGCAGAATCCCAAGCAGGCTCCACACTGTCAGAGCAGAACCCAATGTGGGGCTTGAACCCACGAACTGTGAGATCATGACTTGGGCTAAAATCAAGAGTCAGATGTTTAACTGACTGAACCACACAGGTGCCCCTAGACTGATATGTTTAAAAGACCAGTTTCCTCTGGATTAAAGTTAGAGTGGATTTCTGTTTCGATTAGAGGCAGCTTCAGAATTTCCTGGGTAGGTCTGTTGGCACCATTTATAAGCGAGAGCCCATTTCCTTCTGGACGTGAGTTAAATCATGGTGGGAACTGCCACATTCACATGGCTCCAGTTTACAGTATGAATTCAGCAATATGAAGTAGGACACTGCTCTGGTTCCAGTTGGCATTTCACTTTCTACATGATATCATTAGATTCTATTTGGCTGCTTTTAGCTGTTTACAATATATCTTATATTGAATTTATTGTGAATTAGGAGTTGATAGATGCAAAGCTGTATCAGAAGAATTTTCAATGTGAATTTATATGATAGGACAATTTTTTTTTAAAAAGACTGTAAGAAACTCTTACTCTTTGAAATGCATAAGTTGTTTGCTATTTGGTCAAACAAGGAGATAAAATTTCTGTGAAGCTATATGGTAATCTGGATGTTGCAGGTATTTAAAGTGACAAAAAAATAGCTTGCAAGATATTGTTTTAAAAACTCATTGCACCCTCTTTGTCTTGAGCAGGAGTTTTGGCATTTCACTTTAAAAGCTACTCTTTGGGGGCGCCTGGGTGGCGCAGTCGGTTAAGCGTCCGACTTCAGGCAGGTCACGATCTCGCGGTCCGTGAGTTCGAGCCCCGCGTCGGGCTCTGGGCTGATGGCTCGGAGCCTGGAACCTGTTTCCGATTCTGTGTCTCCCTCTCTCTCTGCCCCTCCCCCGTTCATGCTCTGTCTTTCTCTGTCCCAAAAATAAATAAAAAAACGTTGAAAAAAAATTAAAAAAATAAAAGCTACTGTTTGAAGATTGATGTATTTATGACTTGAGAGAATTTAAAAATATAATTGCATTTGGATTTCTGAAGTCTTAGAACTTCTAAAGACAAGACACAATCATTGGGCTATGTAATTTTAGAGTCATAGGTAGTATTTATGAAATTTTTATGGGCCTATGCCTTATTTGCTTTATATTTCTTTGAGTAAGAAGTTAAACTTATTTTCATATTTACCATAAAATAAAGCAAAATTAATAATAATTAGCATCAGGGCACCTGGCTTGCTTAGTCCATAGAGCATGTGACTCTTCATCTCTGAGTCATAAGTTTGAGCCCCCATTGGGCACAGAGTTTACTTTAGAAAAAAAATAATAACAGGGGCACCTGGGTGGCTCAGTTCGTTAGGCAACCAACTTCGGCTCAGGTCATGATCTCACAGTTTGTGAGTTTAAGCCCCCGCGTTGGACTCTGTGCTGACAGCTCAGAGTCTGGAACCTACTTCAGATTCTGTGTCTCCCCCTCTCTCTACCCCTCCCCTGCTCACACTCTGTGTCTCTCTGTGTCTTAATAATAAATAAACGGTAAAAAAAATTAAAAAATAGTAATAACAATGAATATCACCCTGGGGCATCCTTGTATTTCCCAAATTTATTGGTGTGAGCACTATCCCCCGAAAAGAAAAAGCTTATACTATATATTTGGAAAAACACAATGATGGGTCTTAACAATTTTAATCAGAATTTTTATGATGTGAACGACCTATAATATTTCCACTTTCATGAAAGATTTCTTTTACAGGTCACAATCCCTGGTTTTTTTTGTTTTTTTTTTTTTAAGTTTATTTATTTTGAGGTAGAGAGCAAGCAGGGGAGGGGCAGAGATAGAGAGAAAGAGGGAGAAAGAGAATCCCAAGCAGGCTCCACACTGTCATTGTAGAGTCCAATGTGGGACTTGAATTCACAAACCATAAGATCGTGACCTGAACCAAAATCTAGAGACAGTTGCTTAACCCACTGAGCCACCCAGGCACCTCACAATCCCTGCTTATATTCACTGTACCTATAATCCTATGATTTATTTATTAGAGCCTTGCAAAGTAATTAGGCTTTCAAGAATAACCTATTCCACTTTGTTGAGGATCAGTGTCATACCTTACATCCAAACCTTTTAATCAATATTTTCATAAACGATAATGTTTAGCTACCTCAAGAGAGGAACAACATAAAGTGGAAACATCCTTGAGCTGGGCAGGAGACTTCACACTTGTCAGTAGTTAACACACAGCACTCTGGGTGTTTGTAATCACTGAGTCAGTATCTGTCTTGCCACTTGAGAGGTTCTCAACCTTGAATGCTCATTGGAATGATTTCATATCTTTAACAAAACAATACTGATGCCTGGGTGGTACTCTACAAATTCTTATTTAGTTAATCCTAGAGTGGGGTCTGGAGATCAAGGTTTTTATTTTATTTATTTATTTTTTTCAATATATGAAATTTATTGTCAAATTGGTTTCCATACAACACCCAGTGCTCATCCCAAAAGGTGCCCTCCTCAATACCCATCACCCACCCTCCCCTCCCTCCCACCCCCCATCAACCCTCAGTTTGTTTTCAGTTTTTAACAGTCTCTCATGCTTTGGCTCTCTCCCACTCTAACCTCTTTTTTTTTTTTCCTTCCCCTCCCCCATGGGTTTCTGTTAAGTTTCTCAAGATCCACATAAGAGTGAAACCATATGGTATCTGTCTTTCTCTGTATGGCTTATTTCACTTAGCATCACACTCTCCAGTTCCATCCACGTTGCTACAAAAGGCCATATTTCATTATTTTTGGAGATCAAGGTTTTTAAAATCCAGTAACCTAGAATACTCTAACATGACCCAGGAAAACCATGCACTTGACTGCAAGGTTAGTGACAGGAGGACCTTCTCTTCCATGAATAACTCAATGTCTGGTACAGAGTAGAGTCTAAATATTGAACGATGGATGGATGGATGGATGGATGAATGAATAGATGGATGGATGGGTGGGTGGGTGGTTTGGGGAAACTTAACTTATCTTTGTGAATCTTGGGTATATAGATCTTTTAGTATGTATATCAAATAAGTTGACCTAAAAATCTCTTCCTTTCACTCAGGTGAATTATCTGAGAGACTATAGTAAGGTGCCAATCTAGTCATTATCTTCTAATTTAAAAGGATCTTAAAGGTTGCAACTGGGATTCTCAATTTATCCAGTAAAGCCTGTAATAAGTTTAATAGGTTTTGCTAAATTAAATTATGTATTTTATCAACTCCCCTGTAAGAACTTTTATTTTTTATTCTTTTAAATTAACCATGGATTAACATGGTATATCCTAAAATACCTGTTTTTTCCTTGGAAAACAACATGAAGTTTATATTTTTCATCTGTAAAAATTATTCTTTTAGTTTCTGATAAATCCAGAAATCTGTGGAAGATGCCTTCAGCTATCCAAAATACTCAGTGATTTGTTTTAAGAAACATTCATTTTAACTAATCCTTCGCCATTGTCACCATTGAGCAGTTGGCAGTCTTAACGGTCACAGAAACATTCAAACTTTATATTTAATGAGCGCTGTTTGGAAATTCATGTGTATGGTCCACATTAGTGATTATATTATAACAATGAAAGTCAAAAGAGTTTGCTTTGCTGAAAGAGTATTGGACAAAGCTCAGTTTTAAGTTCATTGCAATGTGGGGTTTCATTCAAGTCTTGTTTCCTTTTGAAAGGCATCCTTCAAAATGCCTCAATTTTGTGATGGAATTTCGGAGGAATTAAACATGATCAGGTTCAGTTGTAATTATTACTCGATCTAACCCTCATAGTTTGAAACCAGGCTGCTGGGGCTACCCTATAGTTGAATGTGTCCTACTACTAGGTTGATGTGTACTAGTTTATGATATGGGCTAGACATTTCCAATCTTTCTAGGTTCATGATGCATCCTCTGCATAGTGTCTTAGTAATAGGCCAAATGAGATCTTTAACAATTCCATTTACCAAATAGTTAGGCTCAAATAACTTTCTAAGTATTTATGTCCCAACAACTTGATAGCTAGTTGAAAAAATAACACACATAAATTAAATTAAAAGAAAAAATATTTAATTTCATTCTTAAATAACCACACTTACTAAGCAGATGTTTGTACTTGTTAGACACTACAGTTTCTCTAAAATCTTAGAATCAGATTGAATGCTGTAACCCTTATCTCCTGCTCCAAATTGATTCTCAATTGATACTTGCTTTTTTATCATATCAATCATTAAAAACCCAGCTTCACAAAGATAGGACATCATCAAAAGGAAAGAAACAAAGTTTAATGTTGAGATTGTGAACTACCACCAGCTAATAGTTTGTATAGTATTTTATATTTGTCTATTAGTACCTTATTTCCCTTGAAATTTTAAAATAATTATGGCACTTTTATAAGTTTACTGTAATGCCCTGGGTTGCTTCCATGGAAAGTGGAAAGTTTGGGAACAGTGGAGTTAAACTGTTTTTATTTTCTTTTTTTAGAAAACTAGTTTCTCAGTTAGCCATACTTTATTCTGGAGCTAACTATGCCAAATGTTGGGCAATGCAATCTAAGGCAATATGGATTGCAAACTTAATTTGCTAAATCCTTGAGTTTTTATTAGCTGAAATCATTAAAATAGTATCTTCCTTTTTGAGAACAGATATTGGTGCCACTTACTCATTTATAGATTTTTTAATTAAATGGCTCTTTTTCCTACCCTGAGAATAAAGCTCAAACAAATTTCAAGCCAACAAATTTCATTGAATGCAAAAAAGCAAAGAAGAAAGAATAAAAATAATCTCTAATCCCACCATTTGGGAATAAATAGCATCAATATTTGTATGTATTTATATCCAGACACTTTTTTTTTCTTAATTATAGAAGAATAGACAGGTACATTTTCATTAACATTTTATAAAAATAGTTTTATACCATTTTATAGTCTATTGTACTTTATTCACTTAGTCATATAAACTGTATATGTTAGATATGTTTCCAAGTATGTATATGTGAATGTGTGTAGACATATATATGTATATGTAGGGATATATATGTAATGTGTATATGTATGTTTATATCCAACATACATAATATACACATATATCCAATATGCATATATATATATTCATCCTAATCTATATATTTATACACATAGATATATTTAGACATAGATGTGTGCATGCGTACATATATATACACATTAAAAACTTTCATGGCTACATGGTGTTCCACTTTTTGGTTGTATGTTGTACTACATTTTATTTAACCAATTTCAGTTGGTGGATATTTGGGTTATTTTGAGTTTTTCCTATTGCATACACTATGTAATAAAAGTGATAATCAGGCAGTTGTCTGATTATTTTCTTGGGAAGCATTCCTAAAGTCAAATTACCTTAAAGGATACATATATTAGAAAACTCTTTATATATTGCTAATTTTCTCTCAGAAAAGTTGTATAAATTTGGTTAGAAGGTGGCCCCAATAATATTTATTAATAATTCACTTTCTCCTCACTTGTTTGAATTATTACTTTTACTATATAATGAATTGTTAATGGCCATTGAGTTCAGTCTCTAAATTTTGTATTCTTTTCCATGAATCTCTTTGTCTGTAGTGGCTTCATTGCATAGTTATTTAATTATATTTCTTTATGCCTGATTTCAGCATACAATAATGGAGTTCCAAATACTCCTCCAACATATTTCATTGATATGTTCTAGACTAATCTTATCTATTGCTGTGTATTTGATTTGTATAGATGCCTTCCTTATCACCTTCACCCCTCATTAAAATGCCTTCAGGATTTTAGTTGCAATTGAATACCATTTATGGGTTAATTTTGGAAGAGATATCTGTACAATATTGTTGTTTTATAGAGTTATAGTTTCTGTCTACTTATTTCCTTTGATATTCCTTATGAATTTAAAAAATTTCTTTATCCTATGTATTTCTTAAGCTTAATGGAATTTTTTATATTTTTGGTTTTATTATAAATATAATTTTCCAAATATATTTTCTTAAGAATATGTATTTGGTTATAATTTATATGGACAAAATTGTTTGAAAAAATTCACACAAGTTATCTTGCTAAACTTATGTTTCATTATTTGTGTCTTTTGTTTATTCTTATAATGCATGCAAAAGAATAAAACTAATACTAATACAACTGATTTCTTATCTTAATTTGGAATATATCTGGCGTTTTATCATTAAACAATTTTTCCAGGTAGTTTCATATAAATACTTTTTCAATTTAATTAAAATTTCTTCTATATTGTTATTAATGTTTTTATATGTTATTATTTTTATGAAAAAATATTATGAAAGAGCCTTTTCAAGTGTTTTAGGAATATCAATACAGATCATATTTTCTCCTTTGCCTTTTTAATATGAAGAGTTACTAATGTAACAGATATGTAAAGAGGAACTGTCTTTACATTACTAGGATTAATCCTTTTAATTAATGTGTTATTCTTTTAATATAATCCTGGAATGTACTCATTAATTTTCAGTTAAGACTTTTTGCATATATAATTCTAGTGAGAGTAGTCTTTTCTTCTCTTTGTGTTTTCTCATGGTCGGATTTTAGGGTTTTTATATTACCTTTTTAAAGCGAATTAGGAAAGTCTATATCACCTTATGTTAGTGCAAGAATCGGCATATTATGATGTGCAGTCTACCACCTGCCCACCACCTGTTTTTATAAATAAAACTGTATTGAAACACAGTCGTGCCCACTGGAGTACATGCTGTCTGTGTCTGCTTTCATCCTATGGCTGCAGAGTTGAGTAATTGCAAGAGACTTGATGACTCTCAAAGCCACTATATTTTTATTGTCTGACCTTTTACAGAAAAATTATTTTCCCTCTGTTCTAAGATAAAGTTGCCTAGGACTTCTCCATCCTTCGAAAGTTTTACAGAACTCGTCTGAAAAATTAACTGGGCCTTTACCAGTTATCCTCTTATGAGAGGATAGATTTTTGAATAATCTTTCTTTTTTTGTAATGCTTATTTCATTAGTATTTTAACTGAAACTTCCTGATATTTTATGATTTAAATTGTTCATGACCAACATAATTTTCCAGGTTTTGATATTAATTAGTAAATATTGAATGTTTTCTTATATAGTTTCAAATTTTCTATTTTTATATTTTGCTTCTTCCTTTTTGAATAAGTGTTTAAGTAGCCTGTTTTTATTCTTTTTTTAATGTTTTTAATTTATTTTTGAGAGAGACACAGAGTGAGTGGGAGAGGGGCAGAGAGAGAGAGGGAGACACAAAATCTGAAGCAGGCTCCAGGCTCTGAGCTGTCAGCACAGAGCCTAACGCGGGGCTCAAACTCAAGCCATGAGATCATGACCTGAGCTGAAGTCAGATGTTCAACCGACTGAGCCACCCAGGCACCCCAGACTATTTTTTATTCTTTATCAGTATTATGAAGTTGTCTATTTTGTAGTTCTCTTAAGGAACCAATTATTGGTATTTATCAAGACTACCTTTGTCTATTGTATCTGATTTATTTGTATAATTATTATCTTTGTTAATTCCTTCTTCCATACATTTTTTGTAATTTATTTTTTTATGAATTTACATCCAAGTTAGTTAGCATTATAGTGCAACAATGATTTCAGGAGTAGGTTCCTTAATGCCACTTACCCATTTAGCCCATCCCCCCTCCCACAACCCCTCCAGTAACAAACTCTGTTCTCCTTATGTTCATCTGTTTTGTATCTTAAAGTCCTCATATGAGTGAAGTCATATGATAGTTGTCTTTCTCTGACTAATTTCCCTTAGCAAAATACCCTCTAGTTCCATCCATGTAGTTGCAAATGGCAAGATTTCATTCTTTTCGATTGCCGAATAATACTCCATTGTATATATATGTACCATATCTTCTTTATCCATTCATCCATCAATGGACATTTGGGCTTTTTCCATACTTTGGCTATTGTAGATAGTGCTGCTATAAACATGGGGGTGCATGTGTCCCTTTGAAACAGCATACCTATATCGCTTGGATAAATACCTAGTAGTTCAGTTGCTGGGTTGTAGGGTAGTTCTATTTTTAATTTTTTTGAGGAACCTCCATACTGTTTTCCAGAGTAGCTGCACAAGTTTGCATATATTGTAAAGTATTTGTCATTTTTAAATTTCTTAATTATAACAAATGCTTAATTGAGGTATTAATTTTTTTCTCATTTAAATATAAATGCATTCAGAGACACCTGGGTAGCTCAATTGGTTAAGCAGCCAACTCTTGATTTTTGGCAAAGGTCATGAGCTCAGTGTTGTGGGATCCAGCCCCACATTGGGCTCTGCACCAGGCATGGAACATGCTTAGGATTCTCTCTCTCCCTCTCCCTCTGCCTCCCTGCTTCACCTCTCACTCACTCGTGTGCACACACTCTCTATAAATAAATAAATAAATAAATAAGTAAAATACATTTGAGGTTATATGTTTTTTCTTTGATACCATTTTGACCAAATACCATTTTAATTTTGGTTGATTTTTTTTTAAAGAATACTAAATTTTTATTTTGATATAATTATCCAGATGAGAATTAATTAATAATTTTAAGGTATTACCAATAATTTGTCATTTTTTACTATTAATATTAATGGTAAATTTTATTTTAATAGAATGACTGATTTTTGACACCTAATGTAATTATTTTGCAAGTATGCTATTTATGTATGGAAAAGAGTATATGATCATTATTTATGCAGTTCAGTTTCAATATATAGTACTGAATCAAGATACTGTTTTTCCCTATTTATGTTTTGAATAATTGATCTGTTTGACTTAGAACAGTATGTTAATCCCCCCCAAAATTTTTAATTTTGTGTTTTTCTAAATAGCTTCTAAATAGCTTTTAATTTTTGTAGATGTTCTTCTAAATAGCTTTAATTTTTTTTATATGTTCCTGCCATGTGCATAAAGGTTCATGTTTAGATCTGAATTCTGGTTTATAGGTTTTAACAGTAGACTATAAAAATCTTAGTTGTGAGTTTTGTTTTCTGATATTAATATTTTTACTTTGCATTTGCCTAATAAATACTTTTCCACAAATTTCTTGTTATCCTTTTCAAGATATTATTTTATTTTAGGTATGATTCTAGTTAATATCAAATAGGTAAAATTTTCTTTTGATCATAAACTAAACTCATTTGTCTTTTAAAAGGAAAGTTTAAACCAGTCACCTATATTGTGATAATTGATGTTTTGATCTCCTTCCTCTTGTCTTATTTTATCTTATCTGTTGTTATGACTTCTTAGGATTTTTTTTGTATCCTAACCTTTTCTGTAATGGTCAAGTGTTCTCATCTTCCATGGCCTGCAACTAGTATCCTCCCACAGGAGGATAAGAGAGATTTCACATTCTAATAACCTTCTATATACCCTTAACTGTGGGAGATTTAAATATATATTTGCATATCTTTACCAATTTCAGGAATGAAACTGTATGAATGGATTCTTCTTTGGGTAAGATAAATACTTTGGCAAGTCAGTACATTCTCATCTTCAATGTTTTGTGGAAATAATTTGAAAGTATTGCTTTGTTTTTTTTACATTAAATAGCTACTTCAGGGATTATGTCTTCATATGTATTTTCAGATCAAACCCTAGATTAACACTTGAATGTATAGGCTTCATGGATTTAACTGATATTTATTGATTACTTTCCATGGACCATGTTTAAGAATTTTTTAAAATTTTTTTAATGTTCATTAATTTTTGAGAGAGAGACACAGTGCAAGCAGGGGAGGGGCAGGGAGAGAGGGAGACAGATGATCCAGACCAGGCTCCAGGCTCCTAGCTGCCAGCACAGAGCCTGACCGAGGTGGGGCTCAAACCCACAGTGAGTTCACAACCTGAGTCGAAATCAACGCTCAACCAACTGAGCCATCCAGGTGCCCCCATGTTGTAAGATTTTAGTTACCATTGTTTTCCCATCATTCTACATATTTTCCCTTTCTTGACTCTTGACCCTTTGCTCTCACTGACTGATTGGAATACCTTTTCAGATGGATGTTATTTATTATTTCATCAGAAGGACACAAAAATTGTACTTGGTCTGTATACACATATACATACAAAATATATAGAGAGAGTAATATACATGTATAATATATAATATGTAATATATATAATATGTAATATGTAATATATATAATATGTAATATGTAATATATGTATATATAATATATAATATGTAATATATGTATATATATTTTCCTCCCCTCTCTGGGTGCCTATAGGGTTTTTTTTTTTTTTTCCTATATGCTTTGAATTTGGAACTTCACCATATGCAGGTAAAGGTCTTTTTGCATTGATTTTTACCAGGTTCTTCATGACCTTTTAACTTTTTCCCCAATTCAGAGATAGTGTTCCCATCTTTTAATTTTATGTTCCATGTATATTGGAGCTCTTGATATAGTTTCCATGTATATGATTGTATTTTCTCATAATTTCTATCTCTTAATCTAGCTTCCAAGTTTTTGCTTTCTGTTGATCCTTGATCTCATATCCTAATTCACTAATTATATACTTTGGAAACTACAAATCTGTCAGTAACTAGTACTGTGGTCTCTTGGTAAATATATGGAACATGCTTTCACTGCTATCACTGTTTTTAGAGTTCCCCTAGTTAGTCATAGCTTGTTATTGACTGTGTTTTTCTACTTTTAGGTTTTACTATTTAGAGTGTTTATAAAGTTCTCTCCTGCTTTATAATACCTCTGTTTCACTGGGCAACATTTCTTCTTAGTGCTCATATGATCTCTTTCTTTTGAACTATTGAGACTTTTCATTTTCTCTGTTTTTTTTTTCTGTCTTAGCCTTTTAGAAGAGATCTAGGTTGTTCTTCAGCTATGAAGTGGAATCTGTGAAGAATTAAGGTCACTGTTTCTGTCATTTTGTTGTTATTGTTACAAATAAATGTAGACACTTAATGTTGCAAACTTTCCTTGACAAGCCAAGGGGATAGTAATTTACAGAGCTAGGGACAGGGCTACAGGCAGGGAGAACACATTAGTGGATACAGGTGAATCAGTTTTGTTCTGGAAAGTTTTCCTTTGAAATTTTGATAAATCTGAAAATTTCATCCTTGGTTGCCATAAAAACAATTGAACCAGAAATGCTTACTCCTCCTTGATGCCCAACAGAGACATTTCATTTATAATGTTTCCTGGTTCGCTTACCAGGCAATTCTTACAACCTGTAGACTGAGTGGGTTGTGAACATGTCTGATTCCCAGCCCCCACAGATAAGGACAGCTTTGTGAAACTCTGTGTGTATTTTACAGAACCATTGGGAAGCTACCACCATTTGTTTCTCACTTGCACCATTTCTTAGCTAAGGCCTTAAGGATTAAGGTCTGTAAGTAAGAGCCTTAACCAGTTTTCAGAAAGAATATGGACTTTTTTCTATTATGTTGATTAAGTCATTATAATGAGAAACTCAATAGTATTTAAGATGCCCTAAATCTTAAAGTTGAATTGAAATTCTCATGTCAGTCCCAAGTGCTTTTATCACCATGCTTATAAATAGGTTACCTATACAGGCCAAGTTGTGCTTAGCTTTGTTAATTTGCCAGAACTCTCCAAACTTTTACCTCAACATTCTTCTCAGTCCTACTTATTGTACTATTTCCATTACAAAATAAGCAGGGCCAGAGCCCTTCAGACCAAGAAATGGAAGAGATGTGCAATTGTGTGTGTGTGCGTGTGTATGCGTGTGTGTGTTCTATCAATAGTATTTGCTGTTGGCAATTTATTTATAGACAATAGGTAAAATAAAAATTTAACTGGTAATTATCTCCTTATAAACCTTCATTCCATGGCTTACTCTGACTATCCTGAATGATATTCTGGACTTCCAATCAGATAATCCTTATCTGTTTGACATCATGCTTAACTGTGTCCTAAGTTTTCTGTGGGAAACACTGATGAAAGATGATTGTCATATGGTTTGTAAAGTGACCATATGGAAATTCTGTGTTATGATTAGAGCAGATCTTTAAGTCCATTTTGCAATCCCTTGGAAATCATTGTTCATCCAGCAGAAGCTTTTTGCTGCCATCAAAAATCTCCTAACAAAACCCTTACCTAAAACAAATGGAAAACTTTGATCATCAGGAGCACCAAGACCAATTCTAGCTGTTTTGTCTGTAGGTTTCATTTAAATGAATAGAAACGGCTCACTCACTGAGGGTCATTTTTCTGGCCATCCCATTTCCTAAAGGAGAAAAAAAAAAGGTATGTTTTAACCTTGTAGAGTCTTTTACAAACAATATTTAATTATTTTTAAACTACATTTGTGAGTTTTTTTTTTTTTAATTCACACAACCTCCTCTAGGATATGCTTTAATCAGTAACATTTCTCTCCACATATATGGTGCTTATCTGAGGTTATTTTCTGATGGAAAAACCTCTTTGATATTCCAGAATTGAGCTCTTAACATTCTACATGAGAAGTCAAGCAGGGGGGGAGGACGGATATTCACCAAAGGCTTAAAGCTTAAAAAGCAGCCAGGAAGAGACCTGCCAGCAGGTTTTAGGTCCCAGCAGCACCGAATGGTGGTGCATTGCTGGGGCCAGAATTGCACATGTCTGGTCAGGATGGGCATGGGAGGTTGTGGGGATGAAGTTTCTAAGGTCGCTAAACTGGCCATGTAGCATTTGAGACACCTTTCAGTGGAAATATTTATTTGACAATGGCAATATAAACATAAAAAATAAAAGACAAGCAAAGATATGGATTCAAAGACAAGGTTAAACAACACCAGAGAAGGAGAGCACAGACAGACAACTACAGAGAGCCATCATTTTTGTTGCAGATTTTGCTTTGTACTTCCTTGAAGTCCAGAAACGGGAGACTAGTCATTTCTAGTGTCAGCATTTTTCAGAGAGAAGGGTGTTAACATACAATATCTCAGAAGAAGGAGAGTCTTTCCTGACCATCAGTTTTAAAAAAACAATTTTCTTTCCTTTTGGGGGAGTTGGAAATATGTCATACAGGAGGCTTGTACTTCCTGCAACTTGTTTACTTACTCTCCCCCATGATGAAGACAGGTTGGTAATGTGTGATTCGTCACAGTGAGGATCTGAGGTTGGAAGAAACTTAGACATGTTATTCCATTGTGGGTATATGGGCAAGTTCTACCATTTACAATAATGGGATACTAAGGTTAACTTGTTTCTGTGAACATTATGGTAGACTGGTAAAAGCTAAGGATTCGTAGTTTGGAAACCAGTCCTGGGATATTTGCCCACTAAGTGTGAGACTTAAGGGAAGCAACACAAACTATAAAATACACATGATGATCAATTATGATTGAATTTTGGAAAAGATAATGTGAAGTAGAAAGCGTTATACACCTTATAATTATGATCCTTTTAGGGATAGACTATTCTTTTCAGGAAACAGCAATTACTCTACAATTCCTGTCTTTTCTGAATATATTTATTACAAACATCATCTTTTGGTTTGGTTGTATTTTTCTCCAATTGTTTTGTTAACTTCTTTCCATGGAGGAATGAGTCCTCATCACTATAAAATGGGTCTTTTCTTGGCTAGTGTTCAGTCTGCACTGTGTTTTAGATGTCACCATTACAGAGTTGTGTTTCACAAAACAATATCACAACAGTAAAGAGTTGATTTAAGTAAGTCTAAGTAACAAAATATAGCAGTAACACATGACTGAAATGACTAGTAACGTATTTAGTAGTAAAATGAGACTGAACAAATAAGTAATATATGAGATAGAACTAAATCTCTATCCACAGTCTGTTATTAGAATGTCAAAACACCTTTTTCTAGTTACCTCTGTTGTCAGCATATTTTTTAAAAAACAGAGTTACAACTTTTAGATTTCTTATATGTGATAGAGACAGATTTTTAAATGGCCCAGGTATATATATTCTTTTCACTGAAGATTTGTCTCAGCTGAAAACTTCTTTTATATCTACTTATGTAAACTTTCTTTGTTCATTACACAACTAGATAACAGTATGTAATGAGAAATTAGTCCTTACTGTCCTTAGTTTTTTTGTTTCATGATGTATTTTCCTTTAAGGACTCATTAGGTTGTTTTATTGCTATGCATAATATTTGCCCTTTAAAGAGAATGGGAAAAGGTTGCATTGTGCTCTTGAACTTATTGCTAGATTTTCTAAGAAAATAATGGCATGAAGGAATGATTCTGTTACTAAAATATCCTTGTGATTACTTTATTTATTACTGCACTGAGTGACCTAATAACAATTTTTTCTATTAAAACCTCAGTATTTTACATATTTTCTGTAATGAACATCAGAAACCCATGCCTCTTCTTCATGCTCTGAAAACAGGTTGTTTATTCTTTAGAGTATTTTTTTTCTTTAAATTGTTTTGCACTGTTTAGAAATTAGCCAAACTCTTCCCAGTTACATCCACTACTTGAGTTTAAATAAGCCAATAGAGGGAAGCTCTTTACTAGGTCACTTTTGTTCAGAAAGTTTGTCAAGAATATGGCAAAAGAAAAAAAAAAGATGTCTCTTGCTTATAGATACCTTCTTTCCTCTCATAGAATTCCAAAATAAGCATTGTTCTATTTCTTTCGGTGTGATATATGTTAGAATAATACTGTTATGACTTCAGATCAATTTTAGTATATTTATAAATGCTTTATATTTCATTCAGAGGGTGTATGATGCATTTTTCAAGTATTGTGCATTTCATAAAGAGTTCTGAACTATTTCCTGTTTTAGTAAAATAACATTAGCTACTACTGAGGACTTATGTTTTTAATGTTTATTCATTTTTATTTATTTATTATTTTTTTAATATGAAATTTATTGTCAAATTGGTTTCCATACAACACCCAGTGCTCATCCCAACAGGTGCCCTCCTCAATACCCATCACCCACCCTCCCCTCCACTGCTAGGAATTTACCCGAGGGATACAGGGATGCTGATGCATAGGGGCACTTGTACCCCAATGTTTATAGCAGCACTTTCAATAACAGCCAAATTATGGAAAGAGCCTAAGTGTCCATCAACTGATGAATGGATAAAGAAATTGTGGTTTATATACACAATGGAATACTACATGGCAATGAGAAAGAATGAAATATGGCCTTTTGTAGCAACGTGGATGGAACTGGAGAGTATTATGCTAAGTGAAATAAGTCATAAAGAGAAAGACACATACCATACGTTTTCAGTCTTATGTGGATCCTGAGAAACGTAACAGAAGACCATGGGGGAGGGGAAGGAAAAAAAAAAAAAGAAAGAAAGAAAGGTTAGAGAGGGAGAGAGCCAAAACATAAGAGACTCTTAAAAACTGAGAACAAACTGAGGGTTGGTATCCAACCCTCAGTTGGAACCCTTTATAGTTCTTCTATAAAGAACTCACCAAACTCCACACCCGAAAAACAAATAACCCAGTGAAGAAATGGGCAGAAAACATGAATAGACACTTCTCTAAAGAAGACATCCAGATGGCCAACAGGCACATGAAAAGATGCTCAACATCGCTCCTCGTCAGGGAAATACAAATCAAAACTACACTCAGATACCATCTCACACCAGTCAGAGTGGCTAAAATGAACAAATCAGAAGACTATAGATGCTGGAGAGGATGTGGAGAAACGGGAACCCTCTTGCACTGTTGGTGGGAATGCAAACTGGTGCAGCCACTCTGGAAAACAGTGTGGAGGTTCCTCAAAAAATTAAAAATAGATCTACCCTATGACCCAGAAATAACGTTTATTCATTTTTGAGAGACAGAGAGAGACAGCATGAGCAGGGAAGGGGCAGAGAGAGGGAGACACAGAATCTAAAACAGGCTCCAGGCTCCGAGCTGTTAGCACAGAGCCCGACACGGGGCTTGAACTCACAAACTGCAAGATCCTGACCTGAGCTGAAGTCGGATGCTCAACCGACTAAGCCACCCAGGCGCCCCAGCTGAGGACTTATTATGTGCCTCACATTGTGCTCGAGAGCTTTCCATAATTTATCTCATTGAATCCTTACATTAACGTTATGAGTTAGAAATTATCACCTTACATCTATAAGGAAACTGAGACTGACGTTAATTGCATTACTTCCTTCTTGTCACAGAACAAGGGTCAGAATTCAACCTTAGGTGTAGCTGATAACAGAATCTGTGCTCTTCACTAGCAGTTTGTTTTGCCTGATGGTGAATCAACAGTGTGTCTATACCATTTCCCTGTTTTACTGAGCTGCAGAGGTAAGGCCAGGTCTTCTATGAAGCAGACTATATCTAGGAGGGAGGCTGACCAAGAGTAAGGGACAAGGCTTTGGGAGGCCATCCAAGGCCAGGTAGGGCCTGTAGGTACCTGTGGCTGAACAGGCTACAGGCAGAGAGGGCAAAGCTCCGGTGCAGTGGCCCCAATCAACAGAGTTACGCAGTACCTTTCATTGCGGTGAACGGAGCTCCCTGCTTCTGACAAATAGGGAGATGGGTTCTTGCACTAGATTCTCACATGAGAATATTCTCACAATGTTCTAACCATTGCCTGGAAACAATAAATATTGTTCACTACATTTTCCAGGTACTTGCAGATTGTATTATAGTAAATAAAATAGAAATTTATTTTAAGGCTTTATTGAATTGAGTCTTGTCTTTAAATATTTCTTCAGTTGGTAAATGCTAATATCACTAGTTAACAGATGTAATTAAATTTAGGTTCAGAAATGTGTTGACATTAAAATGTGTTCTCACACTTAAAAATGTTCGCAGCCACAGCACTATTGAACTTATGCAGTCCTGAACATTTAATGAGAACTTACTATTTTGCCAGCCATTTAAGTTAACACTTTATTTTTTTTTAAGTTTATTTATTTATTTTGAGTGAGGAGGGTCAGAGAGAGAGAGAGAGAGAGAGAGAGAATCCTAAGCACACTCTGCACTTATAACAATCTAGGTGATAAATTCTATCATTATCCTATTTTTCAGATGTAGAAATTGAACATCAATTTCAAATTTCTAAATACCACCTATTATAAATACTTTTTTAAAGATTAAGTGGATAACAAATTTAAAACCGCACATTCTAAGTCAAAGGCAGTAAAAGTTAACTGATTATTATTATTAGTTGTAATAATGGTAGTGGAAGACAAATCATTATTTTATTGGTAAAATTCATTAGTGCCTTATATCTTATCTTTTCTGAAAGGGGTGAAAAAGTTAGGAAAGGTCATAAAGGACATTTTGTTATGTCTGGTGAATAAACAAAGTCACATTACATTTTAAGAAAAAACAAAAGAAAGGAGTTTTCTGCTTACAGAATGTGCTTTAGGTCATTTTCCAAGATTTGGGAGACACTTGTTTACTCCCATCTGCCATTGTTTTAATGTTTTTATAGTTTTGTTTGTTTGTGTGTTTGGTGGAGGGCTATCAAAAAGGTGTGGAAATTGATGGTATATAATTGAAATTCAGTACATGGAAAAGTATTTCTGCACTACTAGATTAGTCATTAAAAAACTTCTTCTGAATCAGTATTAATCCACTTCCCGTGTTTTTACTGTTTCATGGAAGGTAGATATTATAGTTACCAGCTAACACAGACATTCAAACATTTAAGAATTACCATGAATAGAGGTTGGATAGATAATCATACGGTGAACTTCAGTATTATGAAAATGAAACTTTAGTAACCACATTGAGCCACTAATAGCTTCATACAAAACTATAGTCAGTTTCAGAGTTTTTCTTGTAGTTTTAATTGTCTTCCTTCCCTAAAAAAAAAAAAAGAAAGAAAGAAAAAAAGTCATTCTGAATTTAGGTTGAAGGGGCCCTTTAGTTTGCAACTTCTCCGAAGAACTATCAGAACTCTGCATCATTTGTCCCACAGACCATAGGAAAATGTTTTGATTACCATTGGTGTTCAATTAAACTTTGAGGGAGAGAGAGCGGAAGAGAGAGAAAAGGATGAGTCAGGCCCGTAGTTTAATAATTCAGTAGAGTTACAAAGTGATTTGTCTTATTGTATTTTATTTTTAGCCTCAAATTTTTATTTTAATTTAGAGGACAATTTTTCCAGCTAAATTCTAGTCTTTATTTTTGAGTATTGATTTATTTCCATTTTACAAAAGTGATACATGAGCTGTGTAGAAAATTTGTAAAATACAGAAAAGCACAAAAGACAGAAATAGCATTGTTTTTCATGATTCTACCGTTACTCTATAAAGTATGAGATTGTGCTTTCAGGAATATTATCTGTATACAGGGCTATGTATTCTGTATATAATATTTATGCTTTTAATATCCTACCTATTGTTTACAATATGAAATTATGTTATATTAATTTACATAGTATTTTAAACTATTAAAACATTTAAACGCAATGTGCAAATTTTTAACTAAATTGAACCATATTTTATTATAGCAGAGCAGTTGGCTATTTAAAGGATTACTGATAGAATTCATTCTGTGATTTGTGTGGCCAGCCCCCAATTTTTTTTTTGATATTTGTAAGTGTATATATTTCTTAAAAAAAGTATAATAGTAATAAGTAAAATATTTTAAATGTATTGCTATACAGCACAAGGTTTTTTTTAGGCAAAATTTGCACTGGTAATGATCAAATAGTTTTATGACAAGCATGCTTCTGAACCCAGAAATAAATGCACATAAATATACCCAACTAATGTTTAACAAAAGTGGAAAATCAGTGCAACAAAAAAAGAGTCTCTTTAAGAAATGGTGCTAGAATAATTGGGGACCAGTAGCCTCCAAAATAAACTTCAAACTAAAACTTTTGCTCTGCAAATGACTTTGTCAAGGGAATAAAAGACAAATTGCTGCTTGGGAGAAAATATTTCCAAATCCTATATCCAGCAAAGGACTCATAACCCTAATATATAAAGTACTGTCTAAATTCAACAATAAAAAAAAAAAACTCCAATTAAAAAATGGTTAAAAGACTCAGACATTTCACTAAAAAATATATGCGAATGGTGAATAAACTCCTGAAAAGATATTCAACATGATTAGCTATTAGAGAAATACCAACTAAAACCACAGTACGATACCATTACACATATACAGAAATAACAAAAGTAGAAGACAATACCAAATGTTGTCAAGAATGTGAAAATATATATCTCTCTTTTTTGTTGTTATTTTTTAACTTGTTTTATTTTTTGTTTTTTAAATTTACATCCAAATTAGTTAGCATATAGTGCAACAATGATTTCAGGATGAAAATATAAATCTCTCATATATATTGCTGGCAAATGGTAAAGCCACTCTGGAAATCAGTTTAGCAGTTTCTTTAAAAAAAAGGTAAATAAATGTATAATTGCCACAACCAACAATTATGCTCCTGGGAACTTATTTATGAAGAAGAAAACATGAAAACTTATATAAGAATGTCCATAGCAGTTTTACTGATGATAGCCAAAATCTGGAAACAATTCAAATATCCTTCAATGGATGAATAAGTAAACTGTGGTACATCCATCCCAATACTATTCAGCAATAAAAGGGAACAAACTTCTGATACATGTAACAATTTAGGACGGATCTTAAGGGTATTATACTGGGGGTGGGAAAGCCAGTATCAAAAAATTGCATATTGCATGATCTCTAAAGTGGCGATTACAGAGATAGAGGTGATGTGTGGGATTGTCAGAATAATGGGGAAAGGGAGGAAGGCAGGACTATACAAGGCAA
Organism: Prionailurus bengalensis; assembly: GCF_016509475.1. Classification (NCBI taxonomy): domain Eukaryota; kingdom Metazoa; phylum Chordata; class Mammalia; order Carnivora; family Felidae; genus Prionailurus; species Prionailurus bengalensis. The sequence goes on along the minus strand of NC_057359.1, from coordinate 51,446,133 downwards.
CATATAGTTTCCATGGGTGGTAGAACAGGACTTTGTATTGATGGCAGTGGTCGTTATAGGAATCTGTACATGTGGAAAAAATCTCATAGAATTACACAGACGTTTTACAAAATGAATGAAGGGAAAAAGTCAACTGTGTCTTTTCTGTGGGTCAACACTTTTCATTTAAAATTTTTTGTTTTGTTTTTTTTTGTTTGGTATTTTTTATATTTTTCATCTTGTTAACTATTAGTGTGTATGGTTTCTAAAATCTAAAAAAGTCATTTAATGAATTTTTTAAAGAGAAAATAGAACATGTTTCTCAAACTGGGCAAAGATTACAGTTAAGGAAGCCCCACAGCCAGGTGCCCAACATTTCACAAATCCACAGGATAAGTACATTCTCCTGGAACATCAGTTTTCCTTGAAAATTGGGAGTGGAAGGTGTACAGAAGGAACTATTTTCACATTATACAAGCATGAATATCTTGTGTAATAGAATGTGAAATTCATGTATATTTTTGACACATCACAGATGATTGCAAAATGTCTTGGTTTTGCAGGTAGTATATGCATGGAATTTAACAATGCCTTAAATGCTAAGACTTTTGTGGTTTCTATCCATTATTTGGTGGGTATTCGGAATGTGACACCAGCACCCCCTCCTAGACCCAGCATTATCTGCTAGCCTCAGAAGTCCTAGAGAGGGTGGATCAGAAATGGTGGGTCGCTAGAGAATGAGGAAGATGATAAAAATAATAATAACTGAATGATTTTAGCAGAAATGAAGCTAATTCCACCAGCATGGATAGGCAAGAAACATCACATATCTTTATTATCTCTATACTAACTTCCATTCCTGGTCTTTATCTCACTGGTTTGGCAGGGAATTTTGGCTCAGTCATTCCTAGGCTTTTCCAACCAACCTCGCATCACCCTTGCCCTGTCTTTGTGCCTGAATTCTGGTGTTTTAAATAGTGCCAAGGCCTTAGGAGGCCTCTTTCATAGCTCTCTAGATACTGTCATGGTGCCCACTGTCCTAACCTCAGGATTCTTTCAGGTTCATGGCCATAGTGCTCCAGTGTTTACCTTGGACATGAGAGGACCAAGCTTAGCTCCTTGGGGCACTTTAATCCATACCTTTTGTGGTTCACCACGTCTTCATGCTTCTACACAGCAAGGCACAGATATTTCACAGATAATTCCCATCCAACTACTCTACTTCTCAACCCCACCAGAAACCTATTCTGTAAGGATAACACTCATTTAAAATGTACTCTCTCTCTCTGTCTCTCTCTCTCTCTCTCTCTCTCTCTCTATATATATATATATATATATATACCAGGCATTGTGTGTAAGTGCCTTACACTAGTAACTCATTGATCCTTAAAAAACTCTGGGTGGTAGGTACCATTATTATCCCACTTGTAGATGAGAAAGCAGGCACAGAGTTCAAGTATATAATTCCAGAAAATAAACATGTATCATTTCATTGAACTGTATTTTGTGGATAGTTTCCAATTAAATTCGTTAATTACTCTCCAATTGAAAGGATGTACGTTATAATTGGTTGAATAGTATTTATTTTATAGTTGGTTTAGCTTGCTAATCCGCCATCAAAAGAAATAGAAACATAGGTTATGAAAATAGAGGTTGTTCACTCATACTATCTTTTTTTTTGCTTATTTTCCTAAAAAGATTGGAAGCTCTCAGGTGATTCTCTTTCCTATATTCATTGAATTTCCTGCAATACTTAATATATACGCATCCATAATATCCACCTGGCAGAACAGTGACTTTGTGTTCAAGCAAACCTTCCAGGCAGAAGCAGTTCCTGCTTTTGCAAAGAAGCAAATCCTGCAGCGCAAGGGGAAGCCTATAATCATATCTTCACATCTTCAAATATGAAATATAAATCAACATTAGATAAATTCTTGATAATTTTGCTAATGTTACTGTGCTCCAAATTGATGGTTCCTTTACTTTTGTGAAACAGTGAGCTGACAAAATTATATAATAAGGTCATTTGTAAGCAATATTTTCATTTCCTTTCCTCTTTCAAATGGATACAATGTTAGTTTTAATGCACTGAGAAGATGTCCACTCATGTACACTTTTTAAATGATTTGGAAAAAGGATGATACCATTTTAGAATGTCTTTCATAGTATTTATGTGGGTTTTAAAGAACTATGTATGCATAAACCAAAGGATATGGCAAGGCCCTGACATGATTGCATTTTGAAAGTTCATTAACAATACCCTTAGAGTCCATCATAGCCTTAATATGTACACTTGAGAATTGTCTGGTTTCAATTTAGTTTAATTTCCTGAATAGTAATGTACATTTTTTTTATTTGATGTACTTTGAAAGTGAAGAGTGGGTTAGCACTGGATTAGAAGGAAAAAAAGTTTCCTCTCTAATCAGCTCCATCAAGTTAGCATTGTGGCTTGACTTTGCTAGGCAGCTCTCCTAAAGGTCTTACTATTTTACATTTGAATGTGCCTTGGCCTCCCACCTAGATTAACCTTATACAAAACGGCCCTTTAAAAGTCTCTGGTGTCCTTGCAGAATTGCTGATTGACCTCCATTATCCATACCCCGAAAGATCTCTTTCTTTTAAAGAAGGTTTAGAGCAGCTGTAGTTAGTTTTTATGGAATCAATGATTCTTCCTGTTTAATCACTTGTGTTCTAAAATAAAAGAATTTGCCTTCAATTGTTCACACACAAAGATATGGACACGATGCTCCCCTAACTTAATCACTTGTTTTTATGACTCATGACTTGTTAGAACGCTGATATTGTAATGTTTCCTGTTAGATGGGCCTCCACGTTCCACCGGCTGATTTTTGAAGAAACCAGCTGGATTCTGATCAGTAAAACTGTACACATTAAAGATACATATTTCTGAATCATAACATTTTTGTTTTCCTGTTAAAACAGCTCACCTTAAATTTCAGGGCTGGGGACATCTACCTGATCCCCATCTCCTTCTGCATTTGATCACCAGCTCACAGAACTAGAAAATAATTTAAGTAAAGTCACTGAGTCTGCCCCTGCCCCCAGGCCAGTGGGTACCCCCAGCCCAATGCATGCCTTCATAGGGACTTTTCCTGGGCCAGAGTTTTATAGGTTTCCCTTGGAAACCCCTTTAGGAATTTAAATATTCTTCCAGGCATGATCCAGTTCCTTATGACTAAACAAGATTTGCTTCAATCAAAATCTATTCACTTCCTTTTGTTTTATTTTCTTTGGATGGAAGAAACAAGTCACAATTTTACATGAACACATCTCCATCTTGAGGTTGGCTGTTACTAAACTTTTTCCCATCCCTCTTCCCTATAGTAACTTAATTTTTATCCCATTTCAATAGGGCCAATTTATTTATTTTATTTATTTTTTTTTTTTTGAGAGATAGAGAGAGGACATGGGTGAGTGGGGAGGAGCAGAGAGAGAGAGAGGGAAAGAGAGAATCCCAAGGAGGCCCCACACTGATGCCTTATGCAGGACTGGATCTCACAGACTAAAACATGAGATCATGACCTGAGCCAAAATCCAGAGTCAGACACTTAACTGACTAAGCCACCCAGGTGCCCCTCAACTGGGCCAATTTAGATAGTACCACAGTAAGAAGTACCTTTGTAAGATTTCTAAACCACTGAAGATGTGTTTTGTTTTCATCTCCAGAGAACCTCAGATGTAAGTCGCAAGCCAGGTATATTTTGAAGAGTAAATTCAGTGTAGTGGCTTGAATTAGAAACTATAACCCCAGACTAGGTAGCAATCTACTGGCCAGGTAACTGTGGGCAGGTCCTTAGAGTCTAAATCCTCTGTTTCATGATTAACCAAGCAAAGATACTCTATCTAATTCATTACTTTATTTTATATTTTATTAACACTTTCAAACATATTGGCTAACATTTTTTAAAGACTTTATATTTCAAGATAGTTTTAAGTTCATAACAGAATTGAGGGAGAGGTACAGACACTTCCCATATACTCTCTACCCACCCTCCCACCCCCCACATCCATAGCCTCCTTCTTTATCAACATATCCACCAAGAGTGGTACATTTGTTATAGCTGATGAATCTACACTGGCACATCATAATCACCCAAAGTCCATAATTTACCTTAGGATTCACTCTTCATATGGTACATTCTATTGGGTTGGACAAATGTATAATGACAAGTATCCATCATTATGGTATCATAATCATAATCACTGCCCCCAAAATCCTCTGTGCTCTGCCTATTCATCCCACCTCTCTCTCCCCCAACCCTGGCTATCACGGATCTTTTTACTGTCACCATAATTTTGCTCTTTCCAGAATTCCCTATAGTGTGAATTGTACATTATGTAGCCCTTTCAGATTGGTGTTTTTCACTTAGTAATATGCACGTAAGGTTATTCTATGTCTTTTCATGGCTTGATAGCTCATTTCTTTTTAGTACTGAATAAGATTCCTTAGTCTTGATGTACCACAGTTCATATATCAATTTACTTACTGAAGGACACCTTGATTACTTCCAAGTTTTGGCAATTATGAGTAAGTCTGCCATAAACATTCCCGCGCAGGAATTTTTTGTGTGATTTACTACTTTTTTGAAGGAGATTGTTTGTATTTGAAAGCACTTTGAAAATTGTAAAACCCCATTCAAAGGTAAGGGATGTTTTTTCTTGAAGGAGAGGAAGGGGATGAGTACTGGATTGAACAATTCATGTAACCCAGGGCATGACCCAGGGCATGACCTATGACCCTAGGGCCTAAGACTCAGCCAGGGCATGATCAAGGACCAGTCGCTCTAAGGTCGAGAAACATATCAGGCAGGGCCAGACTAGGGTGAGACCAAGTACACAAAATTTGAGGACTTCCCAGCACCATAGTCCTACAACTGATTCAGTACATTGTAAAGAAAAAGCTCTGTTTTATTATGCTTAATTCCGTCCTTTTCCCAAATTTGTGTTCTATTGGACTCTGTTCCTCAAGGTGTTAACTTGTATACTTCAAAAACAGTGTTGTGCTCAAAATATGATTGGAATGCATATTAAGTTTCCTCTCAGATAATTGAGTTACATTAGCATATTACAAGCTCTGAAAAGGCCTACAATAATAAAATCTGTTTAATCTTACTTAACATAACAGCTTCCATTTTGTTTCTCAGCATTTTCAATCTTTCCTAAAACTATAAATACTGACAGGGAAAACCTGGCCAGAATTAAGGAAAGAAAAGGTAGCTTGCCAGACAGTGTGGCTCTGAATTCTGTATTATTTTAGTGTCAAGCAATAGCTCTGTTATTTAGTCAGTTGTATTATGGAAGACTCATTTTTAAGATTTATTTTATTAACCTTTATGAATGACTGTTAAAATTACAATATTCCTTTCATTGTGTTGGATACAATTCTAAAAAGCCATCACATTTGGTAGTTCCTTAAATTGTAATAAACATTTTATCAATGGTAAAACCCACATTATTGATATAATCACTAAATGTTGGGATTATTTCATATCTTGTATCCTTCAAAACAAAAACAAAAGTGAAATCCTTCTAAGAAAGAGTAGCACTATAGTACTACTCAGATTATATTTTAGAGTGACTCAGTCAATCAACAATATTTATCTGAGTTATTTACTGTGTTTGGGGCTTGGTGCTTTTATCATATTCTAGAGCTGAAAGTAAAATGTTACTGTAGAATCTTGAAATGTTTAAAGATGTGTTAAAGAAGGTTCTTCCAGAACTTTCCAGAAATAACTATAGAGGTCTGTAATGCTCACCATTACTCTTACTCTTGTGCTTAGAAAGCAGCCTGGGTTTGCTATCTCTGACAAAGAAAAAACCCTTGGGGCCATGACCAATTTGGGGAGCAGTGGGGGGGCAATGCTGACACAATGACAGTATTCAGTTAAGTCTTAAGTTTGTGCTGGGGGAGGGTGGGTAGTAAGAGGATGAGTAACCTAAAAATAGATTACAGACAAGAATAGGAGCCTACCAGATCTGGATACTCCTTGAAAAATCTGTCTCATTTTTTTAAATGAGGCAGACAGAATTGATGAAATATGAGAGTTCATATATAAAGTACCAAAATCATTCTCTAGTCCCAAATTTACTCTCAGTATTGTAATGATTGGGTAAATTTTGAACACCATATGTCTTTGAAAGTGAAGGTGAGAATAGAACGTACTATAAAGCACCTAGCATACAAAGAGGACATTGAGAGATGATGAAGCTCTCTCTGCCCCTTCTATCTACAGTAGGGACAGAGAAAAGTTCATCAGCAATTCATTATGATAGATCTTCTTTCGGCTGAATCATGTGTTCAAGAGATATGTGTTATTCATCCAATTATTCGTTCTTTTGGTTTTTCATGATTTTAATAAAAAATGAGTGAGTGGGGTGCCTGGGTGGCTCAGTTGGTTAAGCGTCTGACTTCAGCTCAGGTCATGATCTCACAGTTTGTGAGTTTGAGCCCCGCATCGAGCTTTGTGCTGACAGCTCAGAGCCTGGAGCCTGCTTCGGATTCTGTGTCTCCCTCTCTCTCTGCTCCTCCTCCACTTGCACTCTGTGTCTCTCAAAAATAAAATAAACATTAAAAAATTTTTTTAACAATGAGTGAGCACCTGCAATGTATCAGGCACATCCTTGAGGATGTGGAGATTTTTAAAAATGACTTTCTGGTAATCATTTATTGATATTGACTCATCAATGGTAACAAAGGTAACCTATAAATACGTGATGTTAGTAATTAGGAAAACTTGTGGAGGAGTGATGAGGACCCATTTGGGCACTCTACTTTCTGCTCAATTGTTCTCTAAACCTAACAAAACTGGTCGTAGTCAGCCCAGGTTGACATAGTAAAATACCATAGACTAGGTGACTTAAAAACAAGAAATTTATCTCTCACAGTTCTGGAGGCTGAGAAGTCCAAGACCAAGGTGCTTACGATGAATCACGGGAATCTACCCCCAAAACCAAGAGCATACTGTACACACTGTATGTTAGAAAATTTAACAATAAGTTATATTTTAAAAAAATGATCAAGGTGCTTACAAGGTGAGTTTCAGTTTCATTCTGAGGTCTCGTCTCTTGGCTTGTAGGTGGCTGTCATCTCTCTGTGTGCTCACCTGACCTCTTCTTTGTGTGTGTGTAGAGAGAAAGCAAGCTCCATTCTCATGACCTCATCTAGCCATAATTACAGTTGACCCTTCAACAATGCTGAGGTTAGGGGTGTCGATGTGCATGTAACTTTTGATTCCTCCAAAACTTAGGTACTTAATAGCCTACTGTTGACTCAAAGCCTTACCAATAACATAAACAGTTGGTTAACATGTATTTTGCATGCTTTATGTATAATATACTGTATTGTTACAATAAAGTAAGCTACAGAAAAGAAAATATTAGGAAAACCATAAGGAAGAGAAAATATATTTACAGAACCATACTATATTTGTTAAAAAAAAAAATCCATGTATAAGTGAACCTGCACATTTCAAGCCTATTTTGTTAAGGGTCAGTTGTACCTCCCAAAAATATCATCTCCAAATAAAAGAGAATGGGAAACGGGGTGCCTGGGTGGCGCAGTCGGTTAAGCGTCCGACTTCAGCCAGGTCACGATCTCGCGGTCTGTGAGTTCGAGCCCCGCGTCAGGCTCTGGGCTGATGGCTGATGGCTCAGAGCCTGGAGCCTGTTTCTGATTCTGTGTCTCCCTCTCTCTCTGCCCCTCCCCCGTTCATGCTCTGTCTCTCTCTGTCCCAAAAATAAATAAACGTTGAAAGAAAAAATCTTTAAAAAAAGAGAATGGGAAGTTAGGGCTTCAACATAAAAATTTGAGGGGAAGGAAAAATTTAGACCATAGCATGCTAAAAAATAATAAACCCTATTTTTAAAATTGAAAATATAACTAGCAGAAGAGCTAAATACCTAGCCAATAATAATGGTGAGTGCTTTAATGGATTTATACATAAGGGGTTATAGGACCACAGAGAAGGGGTATCTAGTTCTGGAAAAAGTCATGCCCTATGAAGTCTTGAAGGACAAATTATAATTAGCTGGACAAGGAATGTGCAGACTGTAGTGGTGGCAGTAGAAATTGAGGGAAAAGACAAGAGGATGGGAAAGGAAGACACTCCAGACAGAACACCTAGGCCAATGGTATAGAGCCTTTGTGTATATGCTGGTATGTTCAGGCTTGACCCAAGCTCTGATTCAATCATGCCTGTACATATGCGTTATACCACTAGTTAATTAGCATGAGGATTTTTAACTGGACGAGAGCCAAAACTTATGCATCGATGCCAGAAATAATGACTTGGCTGAAGAGACAGAGTGGTGTGTGCCACTACCTCAGCCCCATGCCCTCAAGTCTGAGCCCAGTAAAGAGAAGGAGGTTCAGTAAGAAGCAAAACAGACTGCCTTCAAGAGGGTCTTTGGGACGCAGGAGAATAAGGAACTCGCCATGTACCTTGGGGGAGAATTGTCACAGGAGGAAGAGAATTGTCACAGGAGGACCTTTCCCCACTTGACAGAGCTGGAATGACCTGAGTAGAAATAAATGTATAAGGAAGTTTGGGCTTCTTTGGAAGTTGAGGACAGGGTTCAAGATTTAGGAGCCCTTTTTGTGACTTAGCAAGTGGCTGGAGCCTGAGTGAGGCACCAAAGAAATATTTGAGGAATGATTTTGTAAGAGATAAGGCCTGGTATTATATAGACAAGAATGAGAGCCTGCGAAGTTGAGAGTCAAGGGTATTAATTTTATTCTATTAATATTCCCTAAGTGGTGTTAATCAGGCTACTTAGGGTCAACAAAGTAAAAGATTTGTATTAGATGTTCTGTTTTGTTAATCTCAGTGGGGCATTTCTCCTCACCTACCTACCTACCTTTGGTTTACCTACCCATCACTTATTCACCTGATCAATATGTGATATTGAGATGGTATTTTCAGCTCACTGAAAAGTTAACTGACAGAATCCTGCTACTTATTTGCATTTGGATGAATTACATATGGTGTTCTTTATGTACATTGCATTACTTCCTTAATGAAGCAAATTAAAGTGATCTGGCATAATATGAATTTCCTCATGTTGTGCTTAGTGCCTTAAAAATCTTAATGATTTGTTTTAATGCCATTCCCAATACTGAAATTAAGGTTAGTATTTTAAATGATTGCCATCACTATGCCTGTTTTTTTTTTCTTTTTTTCTTTTTATGCATTTCCAAAGATGCCTTTTTTCCTTTTCTAATCTCTCTGGAAATGCCTCCCTGCCTTCCTTGGTTCTCAAAATAATACCTAGCTCCTCAGTGATAAGCATCATATATTCTGTAAGGATTCGGAAGATGTGTGTTTGATTGTGAAAGTATCTCAGATATTTTCTTTGCTCTTTATTTAGTTTTGTCCTTGCTTTCCAAGTAATCCAGATCTACTTATGGAAGCACAGTGGACTTTTCTATAATGATTGGCATAAATAATATCACTGACAACCTTTTCTTCTCTTGATACTTTATTACTTTCTTAACATCCATTCTCTTCCTATGAAAAGGCAAGTGACAGCTTTCTTCAAATGTTCCCCATAACGCTCAGCTGAGAAGTATTATCTTCTTCCTGTTAGACATCCTATAAATGACAAAGGTTTTTTTTTTTTTTCCCAACAATTTCCCCTAGATCCCCTATGTGATTTTTCTCTTTCCTCAAGTTCCTCCATTGTGATTCTTCTTGCTTCACATTTGTTGTTATTATCCTGGTTAGAGCTTTTAGATGCCTACGTTCACAGAGTCAGAAGGTTTGAAAGGAGTATCCGGGATGCTGGCTGCTGAGACTGCAGGTTGTGCAGGCACATAACTAACTCTTCCTGTTTACAAGTGACTTCTGTGTTGCCATCGGGCTTTAGTAGATCCTGGCTTTAGTAGAACAGCTGCCAGCAGATTTTATCACATGAAACTAAAATTAATGAATTATTTTATTGCAGTACAAAGCCCATACCTGTGTAATATCAGGGCAGACTTGTCACAAAGATGACAGAAGCGAGAGTGCCTATTTCTATTTTTGAAACACAAACATAAAATTCTGGGAGGAAATTTGCCAGGTTGACTGTAATAGGAATTATGCTCTGTAGTTATTAAACTCTGGGACGAGGACCCTCCATACTCAGGGCCTTCCACAGAGGGAGAGGTGGGGCTGGGCTATGCCTGGAAGAAAACAAAAATGAGAGGGAGGTTTTCCACCTAATTCACAAAATGAGATTGAGGAAGAATTTTGAATCAGGCTGGTACCTTCCCCTCACTTGAAGAACTACATTGCCAGCGGTTCTGAATGTCTTTCTTCCTGCCTACCTAACACTCATTCAGCAGTGGGTGGGGATGAAGGCAGCAGGCTAATGGGTGTGAAAACTTGAATGATGTCCTTAGCTTTCCCCTAACACCTCTATCAATGATGGCACCTATGTGCCCAGGACTGACCACACAGCAAACAGGCCACAGTTACCACATATGTTATGTAATATACTGATTCCCTCGTGAATGTGATCTCCAGAGAATATTGAGCCTTCTTAATGTCTGTGGATCACAGAGGCTGTAATTTAGGATTAGAAAAATACTGTTGATGTGTTTTACTCAATGACTTATTTTTAAAATATTTATTATATATTGTGTGTCAGGGCACTGTGCTAGATTCTGAGGGAAAAAAAAAGCAGAAACAAAACAAAACAAAACAACAGTGAACAATTCAAATTATAGTTGCTGATCTATACAGACTTATATAGTCCAATGCAGAAACCAGACAATAAAAAAATAAACAACAAATAATTACTAATTGTGGAGAACGTTATACAAGAAATAAACAAGGGTAGTGATATAGAAATACAAGTTTTTATAGGTAGGAATGTCAAAGAAAGTCAGATTTAAGCGAACACTCAAAGGAAATGAAGAATCAGGGAGAATAGAAAAAACAAGGTTAAAGTCTCTGAGGAAGGACAGACAATGGGATGCACTAAATGCTTTATCTGCAACAATATAGAAATAGGTTGTATGTACACATTGTCAAAGAAAATGACACTGGATAGAACCAGCCAGGCAAGGATGAATTTATTCTGAACTATTGCAATAGGAGAGAGAGACTGAGCTTAACTCATTGAAACAAGATAAATGAGTTTGTAAGCCCTGGGCTGAGCTGGTGGGAAAGTGCTGGCGACATGAAACAGAAAGGTGGGCAATATGACTCGGCCATCTGTGTTTGCCAGTGGGGCTTGTTAGGCTCCTACCCTCCGTGGACACTGAGAAATAGGAGCCCAATCTTTCTTGATGATTACGTTTCAAAGGAATGGCTCCCAGGCCCATTCCTGTGTTATGGCACTGCCCAAGATTTTCCTGAGTTATAAAACTGAGAAGAGCTGGAAGAAGATTTATATCTCAAAGGGGAAGAGAAGGAATTTACAACTGCAAGTTTTGTAAAGTAAAGGAGCTAAAAATAAACAAAGGAGAAAGGTCATGGGTTTACAGTCAGGAAGAACTCTACAGTTCAGCCTTACTGTCTGAAGTTTAGTTAAGCTGAGTGGAATGATAAATCTGTCTTGGCAAGTATGAGAAAAAGAGAGAGAGATTGATAGGCAGAGACACAGAAACAGAAATAGAGAGTTGGAAAGAGAGGAGAAAAATTGAAAGAGATAAGAAAGAGGCAGAAGAGGAGAGAGAGATTAAGGGAGTATGTGTACGAGAGAAAATGAGAAAGAGAGGGGAGGGAGGGCGGGAAGAGAAAAGGGGGAGGGGCGATATGACAGGAGTGAGAGAACAGAAGAGAGAATGAGGGGGCCGTGAGGTGGGGCAGAGACTTGTGATAGCCAACATGGTGCCCTACTCACACTAACATGAATGCCTGTACCTGGTTCTCTCGCTATTAAAATCCAGTACTGAAACCAGTAGCAGATTCATGTTTTTTGGGGTGTGAAGCTTATAAAATTGGGGGTAGGGGTGGTTCATTAAGAAAAGGGATGAAAAATCACTATTACAAAACTAGGAATTGAGCCTTGACTGGGCTCCATGCCAGCAAGACGTTCTGACTCCTAAGCTTCCTTAGCTTTATTGTTAATCCCTTCTGACTCCACTTATTAACCTCACTTGTCCAACATTGTGCTTTTAGACAAATATTTTCCCCAGTGTATCACACCAATGCTTTTGACTGTATCAGTTCTTGTGACTTTCTATAGAATCTGCAAAGAAAGGAAGGTACTTAGAAAAGTGATTCTATCATTCAGCTTTCCAGTTTGTTTCATGGTAACATGTCTGCTTTGATCACCTGTCTGTGTTTGAAGGGTAGGCTTTATAGGTGTGTTGTTTTTTTTTTATAATGCCATGGATTAATTCTATCAGCTTTTTTACAAACTAGGTATCCGACTATTCCTTCTCACTCTCTTATTCTGATACATAGTGCTGCTATTAGCCTTCGTTTTTTTAAAGCAGATGTGACTAATCGCAACTGGTTACTGCCCTGTGTCCATTATTCTGCCATAGTTCCCTGAAAACATATTTGTTTTGATGCTGTTTTTGAGTATTTGCAGCTTATTTTAAGACTGCTTAGGGTCTTTGTGACTTATGTCTTAAGTTCTTTTATCAGAATTATCATAGTTGTATCAGAAGACATGGAGCATGCCTACAGAGTATATGTAGTCCTGAATAACATTAGCACACCAATTCTAAATTTGTATTTCCTGGAGGATGTTTCAGGAATTCCACAAATTTTCCTTGCAGAGGTAACATATAAACACTGTATTTTAGAGGGTATAATAATAAACAGCCCGTTCTCTGAATAGCGTTATGCATCAAATATTAATGCATTAGGGACCAACAGTACATGAACACATGCTTCCAAGTTAACTCCCTTTGGTGCACTGTTGGAATAAAGATTTCCCTGTCCTATCTCCAATCATTGAGTATGAGATTTGAAGGAGATTTTTTTAAGCTCACTGTATGCATAAACCAGGATTTTCTCATCCTATACAACCAAAATAAATTGTTAAAATGTGTGTTTGTCAAGGCAACCTTGTTACTTCCATTGGTTGATTTCACAATAAGTAAATATTTTATCTCTGGAAATACAAATGAACAGTTTATTGAGGTTATACATATTATTTTATTCAGAGAGAAGAAAAGATTCTGCTGCTAGAAAATTGGAAATCATTATTCTGTTTAGTGACTCACCTCAAGTCACACAGCTAATGGTAGAGAATCAATATATGTCAGCATTTAAGATCCTGGCCTTGGATCCAGATAAACATATCTGAGTTTGAATTATGCCATACATAAATTTCTGACATGCAAATTTCTTATCTTTTATTAAATTCAGTATCCTCTTCTATAAAATAGAAATAGTAATACCTGTTACATATGGTTATTGTGAGAATTATTTATCTAATAAATATATTCTGAGTGGCTGCTGTGTCTGGGAACTGTCCAGTATACAAAGAGATTTCCTACTCCCATGGAATCTTGTGATTTAGTTAGGGGAAAGAGACAATAAATATATTTTTAAAGCAGTGATGAAAAATAGTGTTGTATGATAGAAAGTCACTGGTTCATTTTAAGTTGGATGACCAGGGAAAACCTCTTCGAGAAGAGGACATTTGAGCCAACATCCACTAGAAGGATTCATCCCTGAAAAGTAAGGGAGGATAAACATTTCACACAAATGAGATAGTTAATATCAGGCCCAAGACTAGAATGAGCCTGATATGTCTAAAAAAGAGAAAAAAATCCCAGTATGTCTCAGCATTAGTGTGTGACGGGGGGAGTGCTGAGAGACAGAATCGGAGAGGAGGTTTAGTCACCAAGATAAGTAATTTGGATCATTCCAAATAGACTGGAAAGCTGTTACAATGATGTTATTTAGTTTTATTTACAGTAAATCTCCTTGGTGAATGTGTGAAGGCTCACGCATTGGATGTAAAGAATTGTTTTTGTTTTCCTCATCTAGTATACCATTCTTCATCCTAACTTCAACTGAAATTCCTTTTGGGAAATTATCTCTTCTTTGGGGAATGTAGTTGTGTGGGCCCTGAAAATGCCCCAACTCAAGACATGTCCTGAGACAAATCGAGCATATGTTTCCATTCTGCAATCTGAATGTGAAGCAAGATTAACAGTGAAATTGAAAATGTGTGGTGTCTGTTCACACTGAATGGACACGGTAGTTTCTACTTTCTTGTCCTATGCATAGCTCTTACCTGGTTCCAGATCTGCTTCTCTGTCCTTTCCACTGAGTTTGATAATCTAATATATTTCCAACACAATCTCTTTAGCCAGTGACAGTTTCAGTTGCTTGTAACCAAAGCCCTAACTAATGTGGTACATCAATTCCCTGGAGGATGGTAGGCCCTCAATAACTATTAGGATTTATGATAGAACTGAACTTGAACTCAGGCTTCCTAACTTTCAGTCTTCATCAAACTGGCTTCTGTATGCCTTTCAGGTAGTTTCTGCTTGACTACCAGCGGTTAATTTTCTCTACTTACAATAACATATTAGAACTTTTGGGATGAGTATATCTTTGTAGCTTACTGTGGTAACATGTTTGCTAAATGTTTCACTTCTTGAGCAAATCTCAGACTTCTTCATTCTTAAATTTCAGGAGGCAAAATTTGGGGGGCATTTTCTCAGGACAGATATACACAGACACATGGAATAGCTAGTGTTCAACTCTTTGTTAAGCATTTCTTTAATCAAAGGGAGTGTTTTAATTTGAGTGGGAGAAAGGTGTGAATGAGTGCAGATGCATGAATTTTTTTATTATTAAAATTGTTTTAAAGCAACAAAAATTAAAGAAACCTAAACTCATTCATCCTAAGAAATGTGATTAAAGGAGCTGTATTTTATGCCACCAATTGCCAGCTGCAAGACAAAGTGCATTTCATTACTGATGCTGTCAATCAGATCATACTGTAATTCTGTACCATAAGAATCTGTTTGTTACTTGAAGCTAGGAGAAGTGCTCCCTGAGTTTCAGTGTCCTGCCATGATGAAACAGGGCTTTTTAACAGCAAGAAAGAAACAGAAGGGGAACAGATGTGTGAAGGACTTGGCAGGTAAACAAAGCCCATTCTCAGTGTGGATTGAGAATCCTCTGTTGAATTGCATCTTTGAGAAGAGATCTTTTGAAGGGAATGAAGCTGCCATTCACAGAGAGAGAGTGATCTGGCCTTCCTCATTAAAGTATGCAGCATAGTACTGCCTCTCTGCCTTTTCCATGTCTGTGTCCTGTGCCAAAGTTACTTCCCCCAACCCGTTTCTAGAACACATTGGTTAAAGCCAATACACCGAAAGGTATCTGGTTGTTTAATCAATTTCTAAATCTAATGCTATATGACTTCATTCCTCAAGGGTCCAAGAGTAGTATACACATCTGGAAAGTAAATGTAATTGCTAAAATTGTTTCCAATTATGTGTGCTAACTCCAGCTCCGTTCACAATGTGTGTGGTTGCACAGGTGTCTCATTAATGCTTAAATATAGGGATTGACAGAAACAATTATAGTTTCCCTTAGACTTGTAGGAATCCTTCAGTTCACTGATAGAGTTTTGGGCTGAAGCTGGGAGACCTGAGTTCTACTTCTGATTCTCATACTAATGAGGTATGTGACCTCAAGCAAATTACTCTGTCTCACTGGCTTCTTCTTTAAAATGATGGGAATAGGCTCTGTGACCTTTGAGAATGATAGTAATTATGTTTCCAGTCCAAAACTGGAACAACTGAGATGTGATGGGATTTTTCCTGGGTGTAAGAAATATATTTGGCCTTCTAAAATATTGACATATTTGGAGTTCCACAGAAGGAATGCATGAAATCTAAAGCATTCAGGAAAGTCTCAAAAAATTAGGGACATAGTATCACCATATTAATAAGCCCTCCTTCCAGTTCTAGCATGAGATTCAAAGTGACTTAGTGAGCCATTAGTACTTTTTTTCTTCTCTTTTTTAAAAAAATCAGGTTTATTGCCGTATTATAATTTACACACAGTAAAATTCATTATTTCTGGAGTTCAGTTATATGAATTTTGACTAATGCATATAATAATATAACCATCATCACACACACAAAAAAAGGTAAAGTGTTTCTCTTATTTCAAAAAGTTGCCTCAAGCTTCTTTGTAGTCTGTCCCTTTCTCTCATCCTCAATGGCTGAAAATCACTGATCTGTTCCTACCTCTATAATTTTGCCTTTTCCAAATGTCAGTCCTATAGGTGGAATCATGCAGTATATAGCATTTTCATTTAGCGTGGTAAATTTGAGATTCATCTATGTTGCGCATGTCAGTAGTTTACTTCTTTATATTGCTGAATAGGGATTGCGGTAGGCAGTGTAATGACCCTACTCTCATCCCCCATGGATGACTACCCCCTAATCCCTGGAACCTGTGAATAATTTACCTTATGTGGAAATTTACAGGTATGCAAATTTACAGGTATGATTAACATTACAAGGGATGGAGATTTTCCTGGATTAAATGGGAAGAAACCAATCTAACCATATAAATTCTTCAAAGGGATAGAACCTTTCTTGGCTCTAGTAAAGAGAGAGGTGAGATAGAAGAAGGGGAGAGGGAATTTGAAGCATAAGAGGGACTCACCCTACCATTGGTGGCTTTGAAAATGAAGAAGAGGAGAGAACCACAAGCCATGAATATGGTTGACCCTCCTATTACTTTGAAATTTATATGGAAGCCATAATTTTCCTACTACACATTGTGTTATGTTAAATTTGAGCTCACCTGGATCTCTTGACTCTTGCTTTAAAAGTTTCTTCCCTTTCTGTGTGTTTGGGCAGTTATTACTTCCCAATGGTTAGGTTATCTGGTGATTAGATTATATGACAATCTAATGATTATTTATTAGGGTAAATATAACAGGTAAGTTGTCACTCACTGTAAGAAGTTTTACATTGTTAACTGAAGAAATAAGCTTTTAAGTCAGCCCTTGATTCTAAGGCTGTGCTTGTCACTCACTGACCATGTGAACATAGCAAGTATCTGAGCTTCTCTAAGCCTCAGTTTGTGATTTGTAAGAGGGGGAAAATAATAAGGTTTTCATGAGGATTCAATAAGATAGTTTCTTAAGCATTTGCTTGGAACAGTGCCTGGCCTAGAGAAAGCATTCAAGAAGTGAGGGTTTTATGATTATTACAATTTTTAATAACATGAACATTTCCAAGTATAGCTTTTTATGGCCACATATTTTCAGATGTTGGGATATTTTTTGTGGATCACACCTGCTAATTAAACACCACAAGGCTAGGGGCACCTGGGTGGCTCAGTCGGTTAAGCGGCCGACTTCGGCTCAGGTCATGATCTCACGGTCCGTGAGTTCGAGCCCCGCGTCGGGCTTTGTGCTGACAGCTCAGAGCCTGGAGCCTGTTTCAGATTCTGTGTCTCCCTCTCACTGGCCCTCCCCCGTTCATGCACTGTCTCTCTCTGTCTCAAAAATAAATAAACGTTTAAAAAAAAATTGAAAAAAAAAAAAACACCACAGGGCTAATAATGCCAGGCCGAATCTCATCACTAGGACAGTCAATTTTGGTTTTTGCCCTTTGAAGCTTGATAACTGAACAAACCATTTTGGCCATGGTTTTGGAGAAACACGAGCTTCAGTTCCAGCCAATTCAACGTCTCCTTCTACTGCTGATAGCTGCAAATCCAGTGACTTTGGGGATGCCATTTAACCTCTTCAGACTTGGTGAACGAATCTCTTGGTGAGACTTCTACCAAGACCAACCCAGTACATGCTTTGCAAACATGAATTTTCTCTTCCACAAAAGAAATGTGGGGATTAACCGACAGTATGATACACATTCACAAATAAATCAATAGTGTTCAGAGAAATAAATTAAACCTCCTTCCTTTGCCTCTCTTAAGTGTTTTTGAGGGTAGAAGTGCTTTGAATCTTTTTATTCCAATTGTGAAGCACATCAGTATAATAGCAGCCTGGTATGCACTCAATGAACCTTGAAAGGATGTGGGAATCATGGCAGGATGAAGGGCCAGTACCTGTTTTTTTTTTTTAATGTTTATTTATTTCTGAGACAGAGAGAGACAGCATGAGTGGGGAGGGGCAGAGAGAGAGGGAGACAAAGAATGTGAAGCAAGCTCCAGGCTCTGAGCTGTCAGCACAGAGCCTGATGCGGGGCTTGAATCCACAAACCATGAGATCATGACCTGAGCCAAAGTCAGTTGCTCAACTGACTGAGCCACCCAGGCACTTCCCCCACCCGTACCTGTTTTAACTCTATTGCTTCTTGTATGGCTGCAGCATATGTGAATTACTTGCTGATGATCTTTTGATTTGACTTACTGCACAGATGTCTGAGAGAATGACCATTCAAGCTACCTCTTTATCTCTTCTTGTTTTGATATGCTTAATTCCAACAAAATCTGGAGCTGGACTTGACGGGATTGCATCATTGAGCCTCTAAAAGTTAGACCATAGCCTTTGTGGCAGACAAAAGTGTGACTTAAATGAGCAGACTGGGAGCTTTTGCAAGTTAGTAACTGCTAACACTGCTCGCTGTTCTTGTACTGTGTACGAATTAATACAATATTCCATCCCTACCATCAACCCACTTTCATGGGAACAAGGACAACAGAATGGGGAGGAGGCAAATAAAATAAGTTCCTGTTGAAAAGATATCTTTTACAAAAATACTGTTTTTCAGATTAATGAAGTGGCTGTTCAATCCATTAAATTTCAACCGTACAATATTCAAATTTCAAATTATGTTCATTAGAACTCTCCTGGCCTACCTCAACCGTATTTCACCTAGAACAACTTTACTTTTAGCTATTTGACACATTCTACTTATAATGACAATCTGAAAAGTTTTCACTGGTAAAGCTACCAAACATGTTTAAACTAAGCTAGAAACATTTCTTAGCCACTTTTATAAGATTTTTAGTTAAGTCTACTTGGGATGCTATTGTGTGACACATATTGGAAAGAAATAAGTATCATCAGATAAAATTTTGCTTCTAGGTCTCCAAACTGAGAGAAATAATGTAAGCTCAATATACAATGTGTATTCTATATTGCGTTCAAGATAATTATATGTCTCTCTCTGACAAATACACATGTTGGAACTCATACTAACAAAATGCCCAGTGTGCTAACTGAATGCCTCAAGAATAGCTGAGCTGAATCTTCATGGTTCAAAATTTCACTTTGGCCTGTGTAACTTTTCTTTTTTTAACTGGCATACATAAATGTAATGAAAAAGGTATGCTTCTCTGAGCTTTATTTTTCTAAAGAAGAGAGTATCTTCAACGTAAGGTTATCATGAGGCATGGATGCTGTCGCACATGTGAAATAGCTAAAAGAATGCCTCATACATAGTATATGCTCAGTTGCAGTGAAAGAGTTTTACCAACGAATGGAAGCAAAATAAATAGGGGCCTTCTGTATTCTTTGGGTGGCTGGCAGCTAAGCGTTAGCTAAGAGTCCCCATCCTAATTCTTACTTACCAGTCAAGTGTCAGATTAAAATGTTTATCTGGAAGGTCTTCTTTGACTTCTCAGTATAAATTATACACCCTCCTTTACACTGTTATGTACTTAGTTTGTGTGTGTGTGTGTGTGTTTTTTTTACATCTCCTTGATGTCTTCTGTTTGCATCATTGTACTAAGCAGGTAGGTAAGTGGTAAATGATAGAGCTATTTTAAACTTTAAATTCAGCCTGGCCCTGGAGTCTGTGCCCTTAACATCTTTATGAATCCTCCATCTTCATTGTACCCTATGCAAGGAATTGTGTACTTTGAAGCAGATATGCATAGCTTTTACTCTAATAAAGACACTTAAAATAGAAATTAGGGAAGAATAAGGCAAAACATTTAAATGAAGTTCTGGAATTTTCTTGCTGGTCTCCATTAGGCATTCTTGTGCATTCTGGGGAGTGACACACTCCTCTTGGATAATATTGGTGAGATGATCTAAACCACTAAATAATCCAACCAATACTTACTGAGTCTCTCTCAGTTAATTGACCATCTCATCTTTTTATTAAATCTAGCAATATGAATATGGTGTTTTTAAGTGATAAAAATAGTTTATATTAAAAAAAAGAGAACTGCTGGTCACCTAGAAAGGTTCCAGAAATAAAAAACATTCAGGGAACAAGTTTAAGATGTAAATGTTTTCCTTATTAAAAATCACATTACATCAGATATGCCAACGGTATGTCTCTATTGATCTATGACTGACAATGGTTGTTTGGAGATTATTAGAATATCATAAAGATTTCTCTACCCCTATAATTTTCCCATATTTATTATTTGCCACTGTTTTCTACTGAAGTTCATAAATTCACATTTTTAATGTGATATAACATGACATAGCCAAAGGGCAATGGACTAGAGAATTTGATTTTGTGATGGTAATTACAAAACAGGCCAAATCACACAAATTGCTTTGGAGAAACCATCTAATCTTTTTGTATGCCAACTTCTTTAACTGTAAAATAAACTCATTGCCTTGAATATAGAAGGTGCTCAGTTATTTCTTGAAAATGGAACAGGAGAGAGTTAGAAGGGGAGGAGTTAGAGGACAGGGTTAGGTTTCTCAAGTACCTTAAAATTCAATGACTCTCTCATTTCCAAATTTTGTTTTGAGCTTAAAATTGGAAGATTTGGGGTTTTAGTGATCAACTCTTTGATCACCATAACCATGGATCCAGCTGCATTCAAGCATAGGATTCCATGCTACAATCTTATTACAGGACTTAACAAGATTAAGTCAGTTCTCATTGGTCACAATGTTTGAAGTCCTCATGGTGTCCAGCACCTGAGTCTGTCTATCCACATTTTGAGGTCTTCTTCAAACAAGAACCATTAACATACACACACAAAGTACCATCAAGCTGAATGATAATATGGATAGGACTTCTAGTTAATATTCATTGGTTCTCCTTACATTTCTTCTAGTTCTCAGTTTACATTAGGGAAAGCATTTATTACTTGACACTGATTTCATTTAAAACTTGAACTTGAGAAGCAACTTTCTTCAAAAGAGAATTTAAGATAAAAAATGAAAGGTGTTTCTAAGAGTTTGCAGCCTCTCTGCCCAACAATCTAACAGTGGGCTGCCTTAAAGATGATGATGACAATGTTTGACAGATTTCAATTTCTTCTCATCTTTACATGTGAAGCTGCAGGTATCTGAATCATCCCTTAAAAATGTCTATTGTCAACTGTTTCCAAAATGTAATGAACACTTTAGAGTTGAAGCTTAGCAAAAGCTTCCTTTACAAAATATCATATACTATTTTTTTTTTTTTTACTGAATTTTTCTTCCACAAAGTATCAGAATCCTTTTGCTGAGCTTTTTGGGTCTTTCCAAAATTGTACCTAAGATTTTATATCTGTAAACAGAAACCCAGAGTCCCCCTTGTTAAATATATCCCTGACTATTTTGTGTGTGAAAAACATCCTCTTGAAATGATTCAATTTCCTAGTTTAGTAGTTATGCTTCCAGATATAATTATGTATTAGCCAAGGATTTGAATCTTCTCACTTGTAATTATGTGGTCTCGTTAGGAAACTGGATGTGCAAAGGAAATCAGTGATTAAACTTTCATTCAGCATAGTTTCTTCATCAGTCCTTGGAACAGGTGTCAGGATTATTCTCTGTTGGTATTTTGCTTAGTACCTGGACTATTAATCAGTTTGTATGAGAAGTTGGGATGATATATTGTCTCTGCCTTAAATCCTTTATATTTTGTGGGTTGTCATGGCATTTAATGTAATAGATAGCTCCCTTTGGGTCATTAAAAGCAAGAAGGTCAGGCTTTCCTTTTTTCCTGACACAGCAGAGCTCTGATTAAGTGTAAAGGCACAAGGTGATTTCTTCCATCGTGAAATCTCCTATAGGATGAATGTAATATAAGCAATTATTTCAAATGGAAACAGCAACCTCAATAAGCCACTTGTGAGTTTATTTCACATTAGCACATGCTAATAAAACTATTAAAGTTTTCTCAGGCCAATAGTAATTGTACTCTATCTTATGTAAAGGCAGAAATATATTTTTGGTAGAGGGAGAGGGAGTTATTTGAACCCAAACTAATGATTTTGTAGATACTATAAAGTCACTTAATCAGAATAAAACATTACAATACTGCACAGTACTGTGCATGCCCCTGTGATCCTCTTACTCAGCTACTCTGCAAATTTACCATTAATTTCAAAATCTAATTCATAGTCATCCACTTTCATTAAAAAATGTTAAAGTCTTTTGTTTCCTCCTCAAAATTTCACTTATATTCCACTAGTCATTTCTCTGTTCCTTTGGACTATCCTCTCTTCCCCTCTCCCCCTACCTCCTTCCATCCTTCTCATCTTTGTTTAAATGATTCCTGTTAAAAATCAAAAATATAGTAATTTGTTAAGAGCCTATGTCACAATATTCTTTAAAAGTCTGCAAGAGCATAGGGCTAAGCCGACCAAAAAATATTCTTTCTCAGTAGAGATACTTTTAAAGTAAAAAGATTGATTATGTAATCATTGCTATCTGGATGCAAGAAAAAAGAATATGTAGCTAAAGAGCATTAGAATGCCTGATTAACAGCTATTGAGTGGCTTCTTAATTTTAAAAGAGGCCATACTATTGTGAAAGTTCATTAGAAATTTCTTCAACATTTTATCAGGGTTGTAAATTTCTTCCTAGTAGAAGGGCAAGAGTTTCTCTGCTCAAGGAAATTCTGTTCCCAGCAAGATTTGGGACAGTTTTTCTTTGTCAGCTACTACAGATAGAAAAGATTTTTTCAAAGAGATAATTAGATGAAACTTTATATTTATATCTCATATGTTTTTTTAAACCAGTTTTATTGAAGTCTTATTTAAATATAAAAATTGCACATATTTAAAGTGTACTTTTTTTTGTATGTTTTGACACATGCATACACTCATGAAACGATCATCACAGTCGAGTTATAAACGTTATCAATCACCCTCAAAAGTTTTCTTGCATGTCCTTTTAATTTCTCCTTTCTGTTCCTTCTCCCCATCACCAGGCAAACACTTAACAGCTATCTGTAACCATAATTAATTTGAATTTTTTCCCTAGAATTTTATATAAATGGAATAATAGAGTTTATACTCTTTTTTAGGGTGGGAGAATCTGGCATATTTCATGTAGCATAATTATTTTGTGAATCATTACTATGTTACATAAAACAATAATTCATTCCTTTCTAATACAGAGTAGAATTCTCCTATATGGATATAACACTATTTATTCATTTACTTATTGAGGGACATCTAAGTAATTTCCAACCATTGACTAAAACCGAAAAGCTGCTCTGAATAGATGTATATAAATCTTTGTATGGACATATGTTTTCTTTCTTATGAATAAAGACCTAGAAGTCAAATGACTAGATTTTGTAATTGGTATATGTTAAAATTCTTAAGAAACTTCATGGGGCACCTGGGTGGCTCTGTCAGTTGAGTGTTCAACTTCAGCTCAGGTCATAGTCTCACCATTCAGTTTGTGACTTTGAGCCCTGCATTGGGCTCACTGCTGTCAGTGCAGAGCCATCTCTGGAGCTTCTGTCTCCCTCTCTCTCTGCTCCTCCCCTGCTCATGCTCTCTCCCCCTATCTCTCAAAAATAAATAAACATTAAAAAAAAGAAAACATATGTTAAAAAATTCTTGAGAAACTTCAAACTATTTTCCACTGGTTGCCAAGTGCTGGAGGGTGAGGGAAATAGGAGAGATTGGTAAAAGAGTATAAACTTCCAGTTATAAGATGAATAAGATCCGCAGATGTAATCTATTCATGGTGATTATACCTGATAACACTGTATTGTGTAAATGAAATTTGATAAGAAAGTAGAACTTAAATGTTCTCACTGACCCCTCCCCCCACCAAATAAATATGTGAGGTGGCAGTTGGTGTTACCCAACGAAATCCTTTCACAATGTATATGCATATCAAATCAACACACTGTACACCTTAAAATTACACAATGCTTATGTCAGTTATATTTAAAAACATCTGGGAGGGAAAATTTTGGCTTAACACTTAGAAAATAATCAATGCAACCATATTAACTATACTAACAAACTAAAGAAAAATCATTATCATTTTAGTAGATACAGAATAAGCATTTGACAAAATCCAACATCTATTCTTTTTTTTAATTTTTTAAATGTTCTTTAAATTTATTTTTGAGATAGAGAGAGACAGAGCATGAGCAGGGGAGGGGCAGAGAAGAGAGGGAGGCACAGAATCTGAAGCAGGCTCCAGGCTCTGAGCTGTCAGCACAGAGCCCGATGCGGGGCTGGAACTCTTGGACTGTGAGATCATGACCTGAGCTGAAGTCAGACGCTTAACTGACTGAGCCACCCAGGTGCCCCCAACATCAATTCTTGATTTTAAAAAATACCTTGAACAAACTATGAATAAATCATAATTTCATCAACTGATAATAGGACACTACAAACAGCTATAGCTAATATCATTCTTAATGGTGAAAGATACTTTCCTCCTAAGGTCAGAAAAAAATAAGGATGTTAGCTCCCATAATTGCTATTCAGCATTGTAACGTAAGTCCTAGCCAGCTCAATAAGGCAAGAAATGAAAGGCATCCAAATTGAAAAAGAAGAGGTAAACTGCTTTTAAGTACAGATAATATGATTTTCTATGTGGAAAATCCATTGGAATCCACACAAAAAGTACTAGGACTGATTGATGTTTGTGTTTAGCATGGTTGCAGAATACAAGAACTACAGACAAACAGTAACTGTAATTCCATATTTTGGCAACAAAGCATTAGGCACTTGAAATCTACAAAAAGCTTCAATACCATTTATAATAGCATAAAATTATATTAAATACATGGAGATAAATCTTGCACAAAATATGTGCAAGGCCTATATACTGAATACTGCTAAACATTGCTGACAGAAATTGAAGAAAACTTAAATAAATGTAGAAATATACTGTGTTTGTGAGTTGGGAAACTCATTATTGTTAAGGTATAAATTTCCTCCAAAAGTAGTTTATACATTTAATACCACCACAACTTCAGTAGGATTTTTTTTACAGAGATTACAAACTGATTCCAAAATTCATGTGGAAATGAAAAGAACCTAGAATGGCCTCTGTCCCCCCAAAACTTTTATTTATTTATTTATTTATTATTAAGTTTATTTATGTATTGAGAGAGAGAGAGAGAACAAGCAGAGAAAGGGCAGAGAGAGGGAGAGACAGAATCCCAAGCAGGCTCCCCACCATCAGCACAGAGCCCGATGCAGGCTCATATTGCAAAATGATTACCACCATACTGTTAGCTAATACTTCCATCACATCACATACTTAACATTTTGTTTTTGTAGTAAGACATTAAATATCTGCTCTCTTAGCAACTTTCAAGTGTATGATACCATATTATAAACATATACCATTACTAATCATAATCACAATGCTATGCATTAGATCTTCAGAGCTTATTCATCTTCTAACTGAAAGTTTATACTTTTTAACCAACATCCCATTATGTTCCTAACCTCCAGTCTCTGGTAACTATCATGCTATTCTCTGGTTTGATGATTTTGGCTTTTTAGAGTCTAAATATAAATTATGTCATACAGTGTTTATCTTTGTCTAGCTTACTTATTTCACTTAGCATAATGCCCTCAAGGTCAGGTCCATTCATGATGTAGCAAATGACAAGACTTCTTCTTTCTCATGACTGAAATGTGTGTGTGTGTGTGTGTGTATTTATAAAACATCTTTTTGCAATCATCCTTTGATAGACATTTAGGTTGTTTTTACTACTTGGTTACTGTGAATAATGCTACAATGAACATGCGAGTGCAGATATTTCTCTTTTTTATAGTTTTATTTTATTTTATTTTATTTTATTTGAGAGAGAAAAAGAAAGAGAGAGAGCATGTGCAGGAGAGGAGCAGTGAGAGAGGGAGAGAGAGAATCTCCAGCAGGTTCTGCACTGTCAGCATGGAGCCTGATGCAGGGCTCCATCACACAAACCGTGAGATCTTGACCTGAGCGGAAATCAAGCCTCATAACTTGAGACACCGTTTTTCTATTTAAATTTTCTTTTTCCTGCTTTCCTCTCTCTTTTGCTATTCTCTTTGATATACTCCATGTTACTTTGGGTCAGTCTCCCAGGTGGGTCCTAGTAGATTTCCTATCAACCTGAAAAGCAGATCTATGTATCAGAGGTTTTAGTTGAAAGTATTGGAAAATGACTCTGGCTCTCTTAAGCAGAAAAAGAATTTAGCAGGAGATGCAAACCTCACAAAAATAGCTTCTGGAAAAGAACAAGAAAGCTTAGGAGGCTAGGTGCTGGGTAAATAAACAAGGTCACACTGCAGGAAAGCCTAGTGTTTTAGCCACCACTGGCACGAGTCTGACCTTAAAATGCACACACACACACACATACACACACACACACACACACACACACACACACACACTTTTTTTTTTTTTTAATCTTTGTGTCATTGTCTCAAACATCCAAGCTTAGGTCATATTGGTTGAGTGAGAGCACATCTAAGCCCCTCTCATTCCCCCAGGTAGTAGGGGAAATGTTTCTTTTCTCCAAGATTATCTTTATGTTAATAATACAACATGCAATAATAATGCAATAATTCAAGCTCCAGCCTGTTTTCCTAGTAAAAGTCAGAGAGCTCATGGGAAGAGGAGTGTGTTGGTTTTTGGACAGCCAAAAAGAAAAAACATTACCCTGTCTCTCTTGTATTTTACCCCTCAGTTCCTGATTTTGGGATAATGTGGAATGTAGTGGTTAGAGGAAAGCAAGCATTAGAAATAGAAAAGAGAAATGGTTGACATGAACTTATACCTGGAAAAAAGCAAATTGATAGGCAAACAACATGCAGACCATTTATTTATATCAGAAAAAACACGGCCTATTCAATCAAGAAGTCAGTCTCCCTTTTAGCTTTTGGGCCACCTGCCAGCCACTCACTGCCTCTGACTCCAGTTCTTCTCAGTCGCCAGGTGGGAATGAAAACGTCTGTCTCCCAGGTTTGTCATGAAGATGAATGAGAAAATATGTGGAAAGCGCTCAGCATGGCACACTGATTTACAGTGGCTACTTGCCAAATACTTGTTAGTTTCCTATCCTTCTCTCTAGAAAACTATCTAACTCCTAAAAAACTCCACCATCACCACCTCTGTAACTGGGGCTACAAATCTCAAATATACTGACTGCATCCATCAGGAAGTGTAATTGCTGTGAAACTCATGCTATGCGTGGCCCTGTTATTGATGGTGGTCATGTACAGAGACATCAAGTTTGAAATGAAACTCGTAATGAGATTACGAAGCCCCTGCATTTCTTGTTTCACATTCCTTGTACAGTGCTTCCTTACACCAAAGAGAACTTGATTCTTCCTTTTTTTAATGTTTATTTATTTGAGGGGGGGAGGAGGGGCAGAGAGAGAGGAGGACAGAGGACCCAAAGTGGGATCTGGCCAACAGCAGTGAGCCTGGTGCAGGGCTCAAACTCACAAACTGGGATATCATGACTTGAGCCGAAGTCGGAGGCTTAACCACTGAACCATCCAGGTGCTCTCCAACTCTTTTATTAATGTTTATCTTGATTCCTCCTTTCTTACGATTGTTACATAATAGTCTTTCATCATGGTTTCTCTTTATTCTTAGGGAGTCTCCTTAGTAATGAAAACAATAAAGCTGTATTAGATAAAAGTGATGAAGATCATGTGTATATTGAATATTAAGTTCTTAAATATTTGAAGGAAAAATATTGATCATTGAAGGGGATCTCTCAATTTATGCAACCCGTGGAAGAATATTTCTTCCAAAATAGACTAATTGGTTTGAAATTAAAAGAGAAATAAGTGTAATAAATTAAAAGTTGTGGAGAAATAATGAGACATGTCAAAACTATGTTTTGTTCTAGGAGAGTAGTTCTTAAAGAGTAGTATGTCTAAGTGTAATCTAGGGAACTGTCATCTGCAGAATTCCCAATATCACTCCAAAAATGGGGAATTATTAATTCTGGGAAAGAGCCCAAGGATCCACATTATTAAACACACTCTTTGGTGATTTTGATGAGCTAGTTGCTAGGCTAGAGGGATTTTTTCTACCCCTTTTGAGAGACTTTTTTTTTTTAATTTTTTTTTCAACGTTTATTTATTTTTGGGACAGAGAGAGACAGAGCATGAACGGGGGAGGGGCAGAGAGAGAGGGAGACACAGAATCGGAAACAGGCTCCAGGCTCTGAGCCATCATCAGCTCAGAGCCCGACGCGGGGCTCGAACTCCCAGACCGCGAGATCGTGACCTGGCTGAAGTCAGACGCTTAACCGACTGCGCCACCCAGGCGCCCCTTGAGAGACTTTTTGAAGAGAAAATTTTAACTACCGGGGATTTTGCAAAACTAGCAGTGAGTGATGACCCCTCAGTGGTTGTAAAGCAGGATCTCAAACCGTTGGCCGAGGACCAAAACCAGTTCACAGATGTGTTCTGTCTGACAAAAATCACGTTTAGAATGTTGCTTGGAATGTCCTTAAGCTCAGTTTGCTTTCTTCAGCTCACTTTTGTCTGGCTCATGGGCTTCTGGTTGTAGCTCACATTTAAGCGATACAACTGACCCTTAGACATTTGTTGATGAGCTCTGAGAATTTAAAGCATTGTTCTACAAAGCGTAAACTCAGAGTGAGGTATTTGGGAACTTCCAGCACATGATTAAATTTGGTTTGTAAATTCTAATTTGACAAGGCTTGCCAAGCTAGGGTCAAATTTTTAAGAACTACTTTTGTATTCAAGTATAATATATTCTGAAGTGAAGGCATATTGGGTCCCTGCCCCTCTTCCATGAGGCACCAGTTCACTTCTCTGTCCACTTGGCCAGATGATGAGCAATACATGGGCAGGAACTGAATCTTTGGACTTGCCTTGTGATCGGAGCCAGCACATTATACAGAATGCAATAGATGCTTAAATGTTTGTTGAAACGCAAAGGCGGAAAAGAAGGGAGAGTGGAAGGAAGGATGGGAGGAAGGAAGGTAAAGAAAAAGACAATGGAGAAAAGAAGAAAAGGAGGAAAGAAGGAGAAAAAACAGGAAAGAAAGGAAAAAGTACTGAGACAAGTGTCATTTGTAGAAAATTTAGAAATGTGACTAATTGGATCCCTCATTTTAGGAAAATACCAACAGGAATATGGACTACTTTAATTCTCAAAGTTTATAGAACATAGTCAAATTCAGAATTAGACATCTTTGAGCCAAGATGGAAACGAAGAGAATTGTTTGTGTTTTAGTATCAGGCACTGTATTCTCAGATATTGACAGAATACCCTAAATTTTGCTTTTGTCACCCATGGGGCTTCCTGCCAGGTTTCTGAAGTAAAAATATTAAATGAGTATCTTGGAAGATTATTTTAAGTTTTTAATTACTTACAATGTAGCTAAACACCAAATGAGCATCAAAAAAATGCCAATGTGCTATTTATATTTTAATCTAATCATCGTCTTTGTCACAATCTATCATCACAGTCTTCTCCTTGTGTCTATGTTTTTTCCATTGGAAAAACATGGCTTTAAAGAGAGAGAGAAAAATGTCATCTGTTGCTTTCAGAAAATTAAACTCATTTAAAATTGAGTACTCAGAAATCCTGTTATTTTGTTTGTTGACTTTTGGTATCTTCTTTCCAAAATAAAACCTACTCAGAGCTTGGTTATTTAAAATCAAGTGAGTTGGAAATCTATAAAGTTGTTTAGACACCATGCCAAGTAAGCTGGGTGAGAGAGTGTGTATTAGAAATATAGGTGTATCATGGGGTTATGTACTCATCCAGATCCTACTGTGATCCTAATGACCTCTGGTATGTCACTTCATTTCCCTGAGACTCAGATTTCCATATATATATTGAGCACATCTCTCAAACTCAATTTATAAGAATTTGGAATTGACAGTACAGCACTATCAATTAACTGCATTTAAGCTCCATTTTTCAAAGCCTCTATGTCTTTGGACAATAACTTCCACTCTCTGATTCTTATTTCAATCACCTTGAAGTGGGCGTTATTACATTACTTTGCATGTTTTTTTGACAAAATTAAATGTGAAACCATATATGAAACAGCAATAGGCACATAGATTTTTTTGATGACCCCTGCCTGCTGGGAAATAATCTGTGACTTTTACATCTGACTAAATGAAGAAGAAGGAAAAAAGGAATTTGGAAGCAATCATTTTGTAAATAAAAATGGTAGCACCTTCTCTTTTCCAATATCACCGATAAAAGGAACATATTTGAAACTTCTAAGGCAGAAAGCCTCATTACTTTGATTGTTGGTAACCTACTTATTCCTATAGTCTTGATGTTTGTGCGGGAAAATGAGTAACCTGGATACACAGCTTGCAAAATGCACCAAGCAGTCATTTAACAAATGCACTGAGCTCAGAGTGCTGAATGCTCTTCCAGTTCTGCCGGCTACCCAGAGGGCTGTGCAGCATTCCTCTATGGGGAAGATGAAGCACATCCCTGAGATAAAGTTTAAAGAGCAACATATCAACAAGTACAAATCAATAGTTTATAAAATGAATGCCTAAGTGCTGAGGGGATCCTTTGGAAAGCTTTCTTCAAAGCAATAAGATAAACTAAAAGGGTAGTGGTAGTGTGCCTAAAGAAAAAGAAGACCAAAATTCAATTTCAGAGCACTTAAGGCCAGACCAAGAAACAAGAAAATACTGTTTGTGAGTGTTTGAATTTCTTCTACTTTTTTCAAATTTTATTTTGGTCTTGTTTTGTTTTAAATTCATGCACAACAGGATTTTATCAATAGGTTCTGTAGACCATGCCCCTATCTAGAACCTCTTTGAACATTGTCAACAATTCATGAATACAGTATTGAGGTATAATTTATGTGCAGTAAAAAGCCCTCATTCAAAATTCAGTTTCAAAGAATACAAGTTTCAGGGCACCTGGGTGGCTCAGTCAGTTGAGCGACTCTTGGTGTCTGCCCAGGTCATGATCCCAGAGTCCTGAGATTGAGCTCGAGTCAGGCTCCATGCTAAACATGGAGACTGCTTGTGATTCTCTCTCTCTCCCTTTGTTCTTCTCCCCTACTTTTCTCTCTCTCTCTGTCTCTCAAGAAAAAAAAATATATGTTTCTTAAAAATAAGGATAACATTTATTTTTTATTTTTTTATTTAAAAAATGTAATGTTTTTATTTATTTTTGAGAGAGGGAGAAGACAGAGTGAGTGAGGGAGGGGCAGAGAGAAAGAGAGAGAGAGAGAGAGAGAGAGACAAAATCCAAAGCAAGCTCCAGGCTCTGAGCTGTCAGCACAGAGCCAGACTGAGGGCTCGAACTCACAAGCCATGAGATCATGACCTGAGCTGAAGTCAGATGCCCAACCAACTGAGCCACCCAGGTGTCCCGCATTTATTTTTTAAAAAGGCTTGGTCTCAGACGAGTCATCTCAGTAATAAGCAGAGGCTCAAAAAATGTAAGATGAGAAAATAGAAGAAAATTATAATGTTTGGAAACCATACTGATTTTAGTAAAAATCACTTAATTTCCAAGAGTATTATTTAAAGCATTATTTATACCTTTTGTTTTCATTTTCCTATTTAATAGCATATTTGAAAGAGAGAAAAGTGAAAAATTTAAGTCTTTTTTTTTCTTCATTCTGAGCATTGGTATTAGAATAAGGTTTTAAACCAATGTCATGGAATTAGTATTTCTTACGAATACCCATGGACTTCTCTTTGAGAAAAATATATGCATTTAATTTTGTGTATCTTATCTGAGAAAACACATGGAATAGATAATACAAAAAGTGTGTGAAGCAACTTGTTGTACAACACCCCCACCTGTTAAATATATATATATATATATATATATATATATGTATGTATATACATACATGAACTATGATGTAGACAGAACAGGATTGATTGTATGTGAAGCCCAGCACACACATCTGGGAGGCACTGACTCTATGTTGGATGCTAGAAACATCAATGTACAAGTTGGTTGGATTTTTCTGAACCATTTTGACAGTTAATTGGCTTATGGAGAAAAACTTAACAGTGATACAAAACCATCACATCCAGTAAACACTTTATGTGCGTGAACTGTGTGAATCAGTCATTTGATATTGTAGCTTTGTCTTTGACCTATAATGCTGTGCTCAGTGACAAACTTCAGAAAATCCCATGGTCTGTCATATATGAGTAGGATAAAAAATAAAGCCAATTCGTTTTATTTGGTCTAATGTTGCTTCCTTTCGTTGTTACAAATATATGCTAACAAATCAGAATAGAATAGATGACAGTCTTTTTTATGGGAAGAGAATGTGTCTTTCCATTTTGTATCCAGGCACCTAATCCCATACCTGGAACAACTGAGGTACTCAATTAAAATTTGCGGAATAAATAAGTGGGGTCATGGATAAGTCAGTTATCAACAGTCAGTGGAAAACCATCAGTACTGAAGGAAATACACAAAACCTGTCCCTTCAAAGAAGGGGTCAATAGCATCCTCTTTGAATAATGAAATAAAGCTCATTTTAGAAAGCAAGTAGCTACATTGATTTACTTATATTTACTTTTTTGTTGTAAGTAGCAGAACTGAAGTGTAAGAAGTCACACCAGGGCACAGATAGCTGCTTCTAAAGCAAGAGGCTTTCAAAATGTTTTCATTTAAAGTTAATTTGGGAGCTTGGAGATTATGTTTATAAACACTTCCCTGTCATTAGGTCCACCAGCATATGACATCTTTCAGTATCCTACATGGCTTCCAAGAGACCAAAAAGGATTACCACTCATGAGAACATATTTGTTTTATAAGGGAATTGATTTGAATTTTTAGAGCATACATAATGCAGAAAAGAAGTAATAATGATTTTTGGCATGCATAGAAACATTTTGCATCCATAAGTTGACTAAGATTTTAACTTAACAAATACCAGGGCTTAAATCAACAGATTAGAACATTTTAGCCTTGTGTGTGCATGTGTGTGTCTGGATGTCTTTGTTGTGGAGGTGGGGATCTGGGTGTGTCAGTAATAGTGTCCGCATTCCTGTTCTGAATTGCAGAATGATCGCTTAGTGTCCAGGTATACATTTCTCCTTTTAAGGATTTACTTTGAAATATTGCATTTTAGTCTGAAGTATGTACTTGACTTCAACCCGTTGCCTTCTTACCATTTCTGCTGAAATGGCACAATAGGATATCTCACTACTGTGCCTTTTAACGAAGTCTCCCCATTGACTTCTGGGAATACTTGAAGCTCTAATCACAGGTGCATGAGGATATATCATTTTGTGGCTTGTTAAAATCAGCTTTTGCACCTGTGTCCATGAATCTGCAGCACATAATCATCCACATGAGTCCCCCTACAGACTTAGAATAGCTTCTCAACCATTTCTGTTGCACTATTTAGAAAATAATAGTAATTCTAGTTTTGTATTTGCATAACTAAATATGGTTGCTGTAGCTAAAAAAAAAAAAAACTAACTAATAGTTATTAAAGTCTATCCTGGAAAGCCCAATAAGCTAATCTGTTCACTGGTTTCCTAAATTTCTGTTGAACAGAGTTATTTGTGTGGCAGGTACGAGTATAATAAGAGTTGTTGATTATGCATGTTTATTTTTTCCTCCTTGAATGGAAATCAAACATGCTTAAAGGTTTAAACACCATATTTAGTCATACGGACATTGATAGTTGAAACATTAGGTATGTAGTACACTGTCCCCAAATTCAGTCATGTAATTACTTCCCTGGGCTGTGGGCATTTCCTTTGTGTACAGATTCTGACTACAATACGTTCATGTTGGTTACTGTTTTATAGTCTGTGTCTCAACATGGATAAGGTAGCTGTGGAATATGCAGTACCTCATATATGCCCCTTAAAGGTGTTTCTCACATGCTCTCCTACAGACGTGATGCACGTTTTTTTACAGTGAATGTTGACACTGACCAGAGTGTCAGAACTCACAGAGGAAACTATCCTTGATCTAAACCAACATGTGGAATTTTCTTTAGCTGGTGATGAGTTTGGCCTTTTTGAATCTCTTTGCTCAGTTACCCTAAAAGTTCTATAGGTAGAGTCAGAAAATTATTCTGATTACCCCAAGTGGTCACCTACATGAAAGAGAAGGGGTACACACCAAAAATATGTGGGTTTTAATATCAATAATGTTTATTTATACCGACAGCTTAAATAGATCAATAAGAGGACCGTGCACTCTGCAAAAACACCTTCTGTAGCTCATAAACTTCAGTCTTCTGGCTTTAATGTTTATCAGCATCTTGAGAGGCATTTATGGCCCTTCACATACTCTTTCATGATTCCATTATTGATTAACTAGTGATGCCTGCTAGACCTAGGTCATGGTTCACTATTTTTCCATTAAAATGAAGAAATACCTTGTTTGTTGCAGGTTCACTTCAAGCAGTTGGCTTGTGGGACTCTGAGAGATGCTGCCGCCCATGACATGTTGGAATTATCATGATCAACTACCCAGTTTGGATTTCAGCCAGTGGCCAGGAGCTTTGCATGGTAGACAGCAAGGGTTGGATTTTTAAAAAGAGTAAACCAGGTAAGATTTGAAGAAGACATTGGATCATTTATCATTTGCTCTAAGGGTTTTAGTGTGTTGCCAAGATGCATTGAATAATGTACAGCTTTTCTATTTATTTTCTAAGTCCACTGAACAGGTTGTTGAAGAATGGTACTCCCTTGGATTTAGGAGAATATATAGAGTAATAATTGAGTCAATTTTTTCTCAAGAGGAGAAAGGAGTTATTTTAAGATACATATAAAGCAGACCCAAGATACTATGGATGCAATAGCCCAAAATTGCAAGCTAAGGAGATTTCCTCTTTAAGTAACTACTCTGAACTATAATGGAATAAGCAGGTGTACTTTTGAAGGTGTTGTAGGAAAAGTGTTGCTGTTAAGTTGTTGTACTATACACGATATCGAAATGTGAGTGTCGGTTTATAGCATATGATCTTATAAATATGCCTCAAGGTTACTCTAATTTAGAAGATTATACCATTATTCTGCCATTTATTTTTTTGTAAGTATTTATCATTCCAATTTCGGTTCATGTAAGTATTATTTAAAATGGCGATACAATGACATCCTTCATTATTATTGTGGCTCTTAGATTTTAAAATGTTACGCTTTTATTCAAGTATTCTTTTTGCTACTTTTATCTATTGCATTCTGGAAACTCTTCTCAACCATTACCTATAGTTTGTCAGACCTTCTTATCTCTCTCCTTAACTGTCTGCCTCCTCCATAATATAATTTAAATCTGCTATCAACAATTACCTGGGAGAAGCAGGAGTCATTCTTGTGCTCTGACTTTAAGACCATCAAAGCTTTTTCAGATTCTTTGAATTTTAGGCATCCCAAAGCATGATTTTCTTTAAGTTCAATTATAGAAACAGAAAATATAAGTAAAATGCATTAATTGAGAAAAAAGGAGGGAGATTATTCTAAGTCACTTGAACTATTTAAACCAATACAGCTTTCTTACTTTCTGAAAATAAAGTAGGTAGAACTCAGTCATCAATAAATAAATTATAGCCTAAGATAATTATTTGGATATAAAAGAGAACTTCTGAAGTGACTGAAAATAATTGATTCTTTAAAGTATAATAAATAAGCCTTCCCAATCCCATAATAACTTATTTGTCTGTGATGATATCAAGAGAGAAAAACTCAACATACTCACAGATTTCAAATTTATTAGAAGTAGTATAGATGACCAGACTCATGGCAGAAATCCTTACTGATAAACTGAGTTGTGGACAATTGTTGTGCTTAGTGGCAAGGGGGAGTTATGCACACTTACAAGAGTTCTGCTAGTCTGTAAATAAAAGGGACTATACCTCAACCTGCTTCCGTGCTTTGTAGCATTAGAGTGAAGCAAACGATTATAACAAGAATGCTTCATGATAGATTTACCTGTTTTATTTACTTATTTATTTATTTATTTATTTATTTATTTTTGAGAGAGAGAGAGAGAGAGAGAGAGAGCAAAAGCAGGGGAGGGGCAGAGAGAGAGGGAAACACAGAATCTGAAGCAGGTTCCAGGTTCTGAGCTGTTAGCACAGAGCCCGATGCAGGACTGAAACCCACAAACCGTGAGTGGTCAGAGAGAAGTCAGATGCTTAGTGGACTGAGCCACCCACGTGCCCCAGATTTACATATTCTTAAATGTTTAAGTCTTAATATCTGAGTCCAAAATAAATTCCATCCTGATTGTGCTTATTTCTCTATTTTCAACAAAATTGGGTTCCATGTTAAAACATCAGACTTAGAAGAAAAAGACAAAAAGAAGGATAAAATGAAACCAGTTTTGAAGGGCCTCATGTGATAATGCAATTACTAGCACTTCTTTAATCTTGTCACAAGGAAGAGTTCTCCTGTACTGTGAGATCAGCATTTTTGTTCTTTAGAATACCTTTCTGAACTTTGTAAGTTAGCAATATAGAAAAAGTGTACAAGCGCTTTTGATCCAAGAAACATAACTTCTTTTCTCTTCAGTCAACCTTTTGAAAGTGAATCCTATTGATTAGGAGGTACAGAGATAGTACACTCTACTGTTCTGTATTAAAACATATATTGTAGAAGGGCCCCAAGCACATAAAAGATTTGACAGTGAATTCATGTATTTTCCCAGTGAAAGGTTAACTCTTTAAAAAGGAACAGAAAATTTATACATTATAGTTTTATAGCTTATATTAGTTTTAAATTCATTTTTGTTCTCTGTTGTAACGATGGTAGTTGTGTTTTTTATGGGGATGCATGTTAGCTCCTCCATAAAGTTAAGAGTGTCAAGACTTCCCAATTCTGCTTCTCACAAGTTTATAACAAGGCCATAACAATTTGTACTGTTCCTTAGCTTAAAAGCAATTTTTCTTTCTTAATGCATTTTAAAAGTAAAGGTTTGCCTAGCTCAGGATTACATTGTTGTATGTTTGTATGGAGAAGCAATATTAAGCAAGAAAGACAAAATATAAAAGGTGAGGTTTTCAAAAGCACTTCTGATAACAGCATGCCCCATGTCATGGGATATGCAGTCTCCAGCATGATTCACGAAAACATTTACACAGCACCCATGTATGCCATGTGTCCCTTACTTTCTGCAGAGAGCAATGGACATTCTTACCTGTGCAACTATTCTTATTTTGAGGTCTTCTAAGAACCTGGAGAACTTAGCGAGGCAACTGATTTCATCATAAAAAGTCTTGTAGGAATCTTAAATACTTTTAGCTACCTATTTATTTACAATTCAGTTTTTGAATGCCAACAGGATGTAAAGCACTGTGTGGCCAGTAACAAATTAACAACCTTCCTTGCCCTGAATTCATCTAGCAGGGTGAAACTGCCATGTAAACAGCTCAACTTTGGGTGAAATGAACTAAAAAGTTTGATGATGTATTTCAAACAGAATTCTCCAGAAACTAAGATGAAGGACTGTTGTAACTGATAGGAGTATTCAAAGGTCTTGAGGCTTAAGAGGCATTTCAGCTGCATCGCTAAAAAGTAGGGAGAAGGGCACTCAGGTGGTTCAGTCGGTTAAGCTTCTGACTCTTGATTTCAGCTCAGGTAATGATCTCAGGGTTCATGGAATCGAGCCCCTCATGGGAACCTGTGCTAACAACGGGGAGCCTACTTGGGATTCTCTCTCCCCCTCTCCTGCCCATGTGCTCTCTCTGTCTCTCTGTCTGTCTGTCTGTCTCTCTCATAAAAATAAATAAACAAAAAAAGTAGGGAGAATTTTAATTGATGGGAAATAGGTGTAACAGCATTCTAAGTTCAGGGAACAGTATGGCAAAGCCACCATGATGTAAAAATATATGTTGCCTTTGGAGAATGGGAGACTTGCCCCTGGAAAGTAGGGAGACATACAGGAAGAGATGGAGGATATAGGTAGGGGATGGACTGGAGTGTTTGGCGTGCACAGCTACAGTGTTATCATATGGACCTGATGTAATTGAATCTGTGCTTAAAGACACAGCATGGGATGCCTAGGGGCAAGGAAGGTATGTGCAGAGACAAATGGTAAACTCAGAGTATACAGTTCTATGAGTGCATAAATGTGTCATTTCTAGTGCTGTGTCACCAGTTCCTGGAACAGGTCCTACTCATCACTGATTCAGACTAAATGAGTATCTCTCAGTGATAATCCAGAAACTTCTACATTTGCAACTTTCTCCTTTTTTATAAGTGGTTTGAAAACTCTTAATACAAAGGATGAAAAGTTAACGTACATGTTTTCCATTATGTACACGGGTAACACACACACACACACACACACACACACACACACACTCACAACTCTCTCCCAGTATGTGCTTGAAATTAAACCTCAGATCCTGTTCCTGAAATTTATGCCTCAATTAAGATGGTGGCAGCTGCTACCCTACTTTATTTCCCTTTTGAGACTTTTATCTCTCAGGCTTTATCCTTCCCTTCATTGTTTTATCATCCCATCAATCACTGTTTCACTCCTTGGGAACGCAGCGTGCATCGCAGGCACATTTTTATGGCCAGAAAGCAAAGCTACCCTACTTGGCATGTAGTGCTTACTTAAACCTAATTAAATAATTCTGCTGAAAGTATGTCCTTTCCAGCACTGTGCACATTTGGCCAAAATGATAGGGAACACTTTAAAGCTGCGGAAAATAACGGGGGTAGGGAGCCTGAAGAAGACACAAATTGAATGATGGTGAACTTCAGCCCAACCTTCCTTGACATAGTCCTCTAATGAGCTGGGGTGCATTCACACTTCTGCTATAGGAAACTCCTAACTCACAGCCCAGCTTTCACCCCAATTATTTTGTTGAAAATTACCATTGTTGAAGGCTCCCCAGTAGTACACCAAATTCAGTACATTTTGTATGACTGAATCATCTATTTTCAGTGAACTTCTCTTGTAGTCTGGGAAAAATCCAAGAATTTCTTTCAAAATATGCATACCTAAGGAAATGTAGATATGATTCAGTATAATGTAATATTTGTGAGACCAAGATCTTTGTCTTTCTTAAGACCTTAATTTCAGGGACACATTCATTTTCAATAAATATATCTGATGAGTGAATGAATGAATATCAAAAATTGTGCTTGAGATCAAATTCATAACTTCTGTGTTAACAGCAGCAAATACAATTGCTCTCTTCTTAGTGAGGCCAGCTAGCATTTGGTTCATCTTGCCCAGTGTTAGATCAAAGGCATCTTATAGCTTGCAGTACTGCCATTATTTAGTGAAAGATTTTTTTTAGGTTTAGTTTTGAGAGAGAGTGCACATGTGCAAGCGGGGAAGGGGAGAGAGAAGGAGACAGGATCTGAAGAGGACTCTGCACAGAGAGCCTGACATGGGGCTTGAACTCACGAACTATGAGATCATGACCTGAGCCAAAGATTTTTTTTTTTAAATCATATGATGACAAAATTTTTTTATGCATATGAATGATTTAATATAAAATAAAGGATCAAGAAAAAAATTATTAAATGCCTTGTTGCTTTTATAAGTAAAGTATGGTTCTATTTTACAGTCACAAATTTTGAATTTTTATTTTTATAGATCCCAAACGCTTAGAAGAAAGAAGTAAGGCTTTCCCTGTTTCCATGCTATTGGGTGTGAATTTCTCTGGGTAGAAGTCACCAGACTACTGCTATCCTAGCAAGCTACCCTTTCATATTTCAAGAAGACAGGTTATAGCAAATTGTGGTTGTGAATATACTATCTCAATTAAAGGCCCTGTCTTTAAGTAAAGCCTGGATTTGAATCCAAACTCTGACACTTACAAATTATATGACCTTGGGTAAGTCATTTATCATCTGAGAACTTTGATTCCCAACTGGTAACACGCACGTAGTAGTAGCTGTCCCATGTATAATTGTGAGGATTAAGTGAGATCACACATATAAAACACTCAGCAGAATATCTGACACATTATAAATAAGTGATATATATAAAAATATATCTATTTATAAATTACTGATATATTGATTTATAAATTACTGATATATAAAAGTTACTGATATTTATTATTATTATTATTACCACTAATAGTCTATTGTTATTATTACTACTAATAGTCTATAGATGTAGCAGTTCTACCTAGAAGTTCATTTGTTTCAGCGAAATGTCAGAATATTTTATCCTTAGTCCCTAGAAGTAAATGATATGTAAAATGCTTAGCATTTACACACCTCATAAGCACTCAATTACTGTTAGTTGTTGTGGTGCTAGTTTTAATTGTCATTTTCCTATATAAGCACTTCCCTTCTTCAGGCTCTTTGAGGAGATCTTGGGTCTAATCTCTTTATAGCAACAACTTCCTTCTTAGGATGATGGCAAGTCTGTGTATTGTGGTTAGTGTTATGACTTTAAGATAAGGCCCAATCTGTTATTGGTTATATTATAATCACATTGCTGAGTGCCTTGATATTGAGGTGAATAGCATTTTCTTTAAAACCAAATATGACCAGAATGGTTTTTCATACCAAATTATAGTCTTTAGAATCAATAAAACACATTGAAAGCCACTAAAGGAAACATTAACATATATCTGACAGTAGCAAACAAATCATCCTGATCTGTTGACATAATTCTCTAATATGGAAATACTACTTTAACATATACTCATAGATACTGTCTTTAGAGGTCCCTGACATTAATCAAGCAGTATATATGTAATTATGCCTTTAACCTTTCCTTTTGTTACATGTATTTTACACAAAAATACTGTTATTAATTTTAAAATGAAAATTTAGGATTAAAACTACTTTTAACGTGGTAAAACAATACTTTAAAAATTAACTGTCATGATTAGTTTCACAACATGCCACCTAAAACCATATAGGAGAAGAACGGGGATAAATTAGAGACAATTCCATGAATTTCTGGCCTGTGCTTTATAGACTGTTGGTTTTGGGTGGCCCTATTCTTGTCAACAAATGGCAGAATCTAGATAAATCAGCTGAGATGTGAGGGAAGACAAGTAGACTAGAAAACCAAGGGAGGGTCTGTTGAAAATGAATCACTCTGAGGTAAATAAAGGATTCCAGGCTTTGGCGAAGGACTTTCTAGGATTGGACTGTGAGTTTCTGCAAAGAGCCAGGTCCACAAAGATGCTCATCTTGCCCTGGCAGCTCACCGCTGCCCTTGGTGAGGGGCAGAGGAAGCCATTGGTGGAGAGGAGAGAGATTCAGGGATGCACCGTGGTTTGGAAGTAGCTGAAGTGATGGGCTGTGCAGTTAATTGGGCAGTCAAGAAGCAGAATCATGCCAGGGGTTACCAGCTCGATAGCATGTGTGTGATGAGTTTGAACTGAGTGGCAAGAAATCCCTGAGTGAGCACGGGGAACATTTCATTAGAAGGGAGTTATTTATTCTAAGGATAAGATTTAGCATGAAATTAAGATGCTGCTGAAGTCAATCTTTACAAAGTCTCTTCTGCAGAAATATGATAACCAACACCTGATTATATCATGTCTCTTTCTACTGCATCCAACAGGACAGTAGGAATGAAATAATAATGGTACCCACCCTCAATTGAATATTGGGATCAATGTAAGTCTTTTATATCAATAACCCTGAAATATAGACACAGTTATACACATATTCAAGATGAAGAAACCGGGACTTGGAAAGGTTAGTTACTTTTCCAAGCTCACACAGCTCGTATGTGTGAGGGCAAGATCTCCCAAGATCTCCTTTGTCTAAAACCTGTGTGTATTCCATTATATTATTATCCTATTTTTCAGTTCCTGAGACTACTGTTCCAATCTTTATGCCATTATATATGCGAGTTCATTTGCTGTACTATGTATTTTTATATTTTGTAATTTTTTCTTGCATATGTGTGCATATTGCTTTTCCATGAATTTGAAAGTTGCTTAAGAGGTAGAGTATCTCTTTTTTATGGAGGGCCCATTAGTGCTAGTCCTGGGCCATTATGCAGGGCAGGGCCATTATGATGGGCCCTGATTCTGAGCACGTGTTTGCTGCTAATGATACCAGTTAACAAACTGGTTTCCTCTTTTCAACAGAGAATTTACATAGACTTCATAAATAACTCTTGGCATAAATGCCACAATTTATGTACCTGTAATTTTTTGAATACCTACATAAATGGCCACAATTAAAATAATTTGAGAAGGGCGACTGGGTGGCTCTGTCGGTTAAGCATCTGACTCTTAATCAGCTTGGATCATGATCTCACAGTTTGTGAGTTCAAGTCCCATGTCAGGCTCCATGCTAACAGCACAGAGTCTGCTTGGGGTTCTCTCTCCCTCTCTCTGCCTCTCTCTCTTTCTCTCTCTGTCTCTCTGTCTCTCTCTCAAAATAAGTAAACTTTAAAAATAATTTGAGTAATGTATTGTCTTTCATCTATGTAGCATTTCTTTCCCCTAACAGAGAGCACCAGAGTGATTTAGCATCATTTTCCAGCGTGCTTTTGTGGAACACTGATCTGGAGGTGTATGTTCCATATACAAAGGGTTTTGCAGCCAGTTGCATTTTGCTGGTGTAGTAATTTATGATAAGGACTGGCTCAAAAAGAAAAGGTTTAGGTTTGCCTGCAATAATTGCCACTCCCTTCCTGAATAAATGGAGGATTGTTGATCAGAGGAATATGAATGATCTTGAACCATCTTTTCCCACAAGATTACAACTCTGATGTTAAGTACAGAGGTTTTGGCCAGTCACATTCTTATTCTTTTTTTTTTTCCCTCCCATTTCTTTTCCTCTCTTTTTTCCTCTCCTTCCTCCTTCCCTCTTCTTCCTTTTTCCTTCTCCCTCCTTTTCCCCCTCCTCTTCCTCTTTCTTCTTCTTCCTCTTCTTCTACCTCTCCCACCTGTCTGCCCCATAC
Source organism: Prionailurus bengalensis (assembly GCF_016509475.1). Classification (NCBI taxonomy): domain Eukaryota; kingdom Metazoa; phylum Chordata; class Mammalia; order Carnivora; family Felidae; genus Prionailurus; species Prionailurus bengalensis. Next base: position 51,403,269 of record NC_057359.1, on the reverse strand, counting down.
ACACATACTCTTCCCTCTTTTTTTCTCTCCTCCCAACCTATGAGCATGCTAACATTTTCCCCTCTTTGGGATTTCCCGTGTTTTGATCCAAACATACCATCACCTCTAGTATATCCCTTCTCTAGATATGTTACTCTAGATATGAGGTTATAACTTTCTTTTTCATATCAGCCAAGTCTTGACACTGTTCTCCATCTCCTTGTTTTTAACCAGAGAGACATTGTAATTTTAAGGCAACCCTTATAGATAGAGTTCCTTTTAGCAGGGAATTACTCTTCAGAGGGTAACCTCACTTTCATATTCTTGGTAGGAGAATCCTATATACACAGCTACATTTTACACATTCAAAATGCAGCCCTAATTATGAAGCCAAAGCCAGTTAGTGTTAGGCTACATCATTAGCACCATCATTAGGAAACATTTGCTGAGAGCCTTTTTTGTGGGGGCACAAGGCCATAGGAAACAGTCTCCATTTCTGTCTGCTTTCACTTCCACATAGATTAAAGACCGTTGCTACTCTTAAATATTAACTTTACCCTGAAGGAGTTTATGATGCCTGTGCCAAGCAACACAGATATGTAACACTAGCAAAAAAGAAAAAAGACAGTACTGTAAGTTTCAGGCAGGAACTTGGATAGATGACAGAAACCACAGATTCAGAGGAAGAAAAAGTCCTGGGAGGCTAGAGGTCTCAGGGAAGCTTTATGAAGGAGGTGGATCCAGAACTGAGTCTCAAAGATTAAGAATTGTCTTTGGTTTTAAAAAATGCTTGGCTACAGAAGTCTTTTCACCTTTCCTTATCTTTGGTTTTGTCTTCCATCCATTCAAACCTACAGCTGAGAGCAAATAGCAACATGTCATTTCCATACCTTGAGGATAAAGCGCTATTTCTCAATGTGTCTCTTTTTGCCTCTTGAGACATTCATATGCATGCACTTTATTTGGTTCTTAGTGTTACTACACAGTGCTTGTTACCATCTGTCATGCATATCTGGCTATTATTTGTCCTTCTCAACCCCTTACCATACTTCTCCATACTTCTCCTTCTCCATACTTCCATTACATCTGCTTCTGTAACCACAATGTGAGTCCTCTAAGGCAGAGATCAATTCTAACTTATTCCTGTTTTCCCAGAATGATTGTATCCCACAGAGCTGGCATGTATAAATGAACATACCCCTTTTCTTCTCAATCACATTAGGACTAGCTCACTTAATTTTTTGTCAGTTTTGATGACTGGTAATCCAACCTTACTCTCTTCTATGCCTTTGCTTAGCCAAAATGCCTTTATGGGATGGTTGAAAAGAACAGTGTGTTCTAGAATGTTTAGTAAAAGTGTTGTGGGCTGCCAAATATGATGTAAATTATCAGGATTAAAAACAAAAATTCTATCTGCAGCACTGGAAATATTTCAGATGGTATTTAAATGTAACTCGAAAATGTGATTTCATGAAAATGTTAGTATTTATATGAACAATTCAAAGTACACGGAAAACTAATACTGATAGAAAAATTTTAAGAGCTTAAATACCTTTTTATGAGTCTATGTTACTGGAATTTAGTTAGGCTCTAAAGCTTTGTAAATATCCTCTAGTAGAAAGTCTCCTACCCTACTTCTGAATATCTCCTGTATGTAGTTGATATAAATTCATTTATCAAATCTGATATGATGTAAGCCAAAAGAGTACAGTTATTACAGTATAATGTTTAAGCTAATTTATGATAATTTTTATTAAAAAAGTAACATTTTGTTTCCTGGATGAGCCTGCAGCAGAATGAAAACATGCTTCATCAGCGGAATGGGTAGTATTTTCTCCTACTGATCTTTCATCCAAGGGAATTCTTAAACCAGAACCTTCTAAAAGATATAATTTGGAGAACTTCCAAAAAAGAGAAAAAAATACCTGTCCTGAAAAGAATGGTAAACTATAGTGTGATCTCATTTGTCCTAAATTCTGCATATCATTCACCCACGAGCTGTAGTTGTCTCACCCTTAGGTGATATGTCCCATAACTCATTCTAGTCAATCGGATGCATTTACTACTAAAGGGACTCATATCTTGGGAATAACCTTCCTGTTTCAAACTGTGTTCTCTAATGAATGAGAAGGCAACTGCATTAAGTAACTTTCTAGTTGCCAAGTGTAATCATCTTCTACCTAGGCGAGTGTGTGGCTGGCCTCTGTATCTGGCATCCTTTGTGAAATGTAATCACGGGTGTAATTTAAGTGGAACTCAGGGACCGGACATAGAAGTTTCCTCAAATGCTTGGATTATAAATATCAATAGCAAATTCAGCTTGCCTTTTCCACAAGGCATTTTCTTTCCTATTTGGACACAGTCATGGGTTCAAACAGGAATCTTTCAAATGCAGAAACCCAGTAGCTGAGGTTTGAATATATCAGGGAGGTATTTGCAATTTAGACTTGGAAACAAATCTGTTACAAATGAGAATCAAGTAATTCCAAATGCATAAAGATGAATGTAAATATATGCCAGATCTGCCTTAGGGTAGTATAATTCAGTTAGTAACAAACACACTGCTATTTGTGATTTCACTTCCCACTGTATTAGCTGATTAGGACTCTGTATTAGTGTCCACATCTCTATTTCCCTTTCCCACCAGATTAAAAAAATTTTAAGGCCCAGAACTGGTTCTTACCTATTGTAGGAATATTTACCCCTAAAATAAGTCCTGACAAAAAGAAGTGATGATAAGTGAATGAATAAAAAAAAAAAAAAAGCCTGACTCCTAACAGTCCCTTAATAGGTATTTATGAATAAGTGAATTAATGAATGGATGAAAGAATGAATAGGCACATGACATTTTATCACAGTGGATATATTTTAATAGCCAGTTGAGGCTTTGGTCAAAACAAAAGGACGTGCACTCTCTTATTTAGTTTAGTAATCAATTAGACTGACATTCAAATTTGAATATTACATTTAAAAAATTAGAAGTAAAATTCCTAGGGGCGCCTGGGTGGCTCAGTTGGTTAAGTGTCAGATTTAGGCTCAGGTCATGATCTCATGGTTCATGGGTTCGAGCCCCTCGTCAGGCTCTGTGCTGACAGCTCAGAGCCTGGAGCCTGCTTCAGGTTCTGTGTTTCCCTCTCTCTCTGCCCCTCCCCGGCTCATGTTCTGTCTGTCTCTGTCAACAATAATTAAGTGTGTTAAAAAAAAAAAAAAAAAGTAAAATTCCTTGCCAGCATTTCCAAATTGCACACTCTATTCTAATGTTTTAAAATAAAATTATCTTCCTACTGGCAAAGAGTGACATTTATAGTGTGTGCTAGGTATTTGTAAATTTCACCCTGTTCTGCCCAGGCATTCATATCCCACCTACCTTCATTTTCAGTAACTCTTCCTGTTTAAAACAAAATTAAAACAGCTACTTTTCAGAGTTTGCAGGTCAGCATATATTTTGTATTTGAATGAAATTCTTTAAAAGGACCATTTTAAATAATTTTGTATGATATATGTTATATTGTTTATCTTAGGTGGTTAGGAAAAAGGGATATAAGGGTTATTTGTTATAGACAAAACAATCACTGGGTTTTAATATTTAAATGTGAGTCAATTCAAGGTCTGACTATTCTAGGGAAAGTTTAGGCACTTGCCATGTGACTGTTAGGAAAAAACACACATTTTGCACTTATCCAATAGAAAAGTCACTCCAGAAAACTGGGCACTGGCCTGGCACACACATTGCCTTTACCCACTTAGAATTGCCTGCAGGGAGAACGACCCAGTTCTTTAATTGGAGAGCACCAAATGTATTTACTACTGGATATATAAAGACCAACCATTCAGATCACCATGACATCTAAACAACTTGAAGGTGCTTTACTTCTGCCCTGAACCCTGTACTTCTGCAAAGGGATGTTGTCTTCATTGAAACAAACTTCCAAGTAGTAGCTATACATAAAGGAAATCACACAAAGATGATCCTTAGGTGATCTAATAACTTCATCAGTAGTACACTGTGTTTATTGGTAAGAAATGAAATTCATAACCTTTTAACATTCTTGGGTTTCTTTGCATGCCTTCATTCCCATACTACCCTAAGTTTATATTTGTTACAGTCATGAAAGAAAAAAAGAAGATATACCTTTGAACATACTGAATACCTTTGTTAGATTGAGATCTCCTTTTGTCCCTGGTGTAACTACCCAAGTGATGAATATTTAGTACCTCCCCAATAAATGTTTGCTGAATTAATGAGCACTGCCTGCACACTTTTCATATCATCTTCAGATGTCCATTCTTTGCCATTCTGTCTATTGCTTCATTTAACATTTCCCCCAAAATCACTCAGAAAATGTTTATTAATATGTACAATGTTGTAACATAGTGTTTTCCTTCTCAGATCTTGTGATACTCCCCTCATTGTCCCAAGGGAACTTACAATCCAGATGGAGAGATAAGACAAAAAACACATAAAAGACTAAATTATGACTTGAAGGAGTAAATGATTAAGGGTAAAATGAACAGCATAAATGATATGAAGATAGTGTGTTCTGTGATTATGCCTAAGCTACATCCATTTAGAAGATTCGTATTTGGGAAAACCTGAGATTCCTTGGGGGCAGCTTCCAGAGCTGGGGACTGAGGGGCTTCCAAGAAGAAAAAATCTAAATGAAGAGAATCAGTAGACAAACCTGACCTAATAAGCAAGTCTTAGTCATCAGAGGGGCAGAGTGATGTGATGAGCTGGTTGAATTTGTCCCCAACATAGCATTTCCGTTCACAAATGAGTCATATGAGAATTTTAAAGAGAAATAAAGAACTGTGACATAGAGCTGAAATTCCTCTGTAATATGTTAATATTCATGAGATATTACTCTTACATCTATAAGGTCATGGATACCAAGTTTTTATCATTTAATAGATGATAGAAAATGGAACGGAGGCATTGTCTCCCACTTCGCCTAAGGAATAGTGTCCATTTGAGGAACTGGAGGGTTCCACTGGCTGCTCAAACACTAATCACTGGCTAATCACTGACTACCCAAACAAGGAGCTGGCTACTCAGCTAATTAATAGTACTCAAACAGGTAGGGTCTGGAAGTATCACCGGTGTCACGCAGAGACATCAGTGCTCAGTGAAGGTAGCAGCACCTAACTGAAATATCAGTGTTACTGACGAAGAAGGAAAGGGTAGTAGTGACTATTCATATTTTTGAGTCCATGTTGATTCCCTTCAGTGATATCTCAAAATACCTAGGGCAAGACCCAAGAGAGGATATGGGCAAATGGCATGTTACATACCAAATAGATATTTTGAGAAAGGTGAGTTGACTGAGCCACGGTGCAATCTGGGAAAGCTTCATGAGGCAGGATCTAGGTGTATAAGGAGAGAGGAAGATAGTGGGGAGAGGTGGTACTGAAAATGAAGATGAGGGAAGACAAAGAAGTATTTGTGGTCTGTATGGGAAACCGTGAACATAGCACTGTGACTATAGCTGTGGGTGCATTAAAAGGATGGTAAACAACTACATTAGAAATGGATATCACAGGGTTCACCTGGGTGGCTCAGTCGGTTAAGCATCCCAACTCTCGGTTTCAGCTCAGGTCATGATCTCACAGTTTGTGAGATTGAGCCCCGTGTCAGGCTCCATGCTGACAGCATAGAGCCTGTTTGGGATTCTCTCTCCCTCTCTATCTGCCCCTCCCCTGCTTGCTCTCTCTCTGTCTCACTCTCAAAATAAATAAATAAACTTAAAAAAATGGAAATAAGTGCCAAAATTAAAGAAGCCTAGAGCTGCATCACATTAAAAATCCAAAAATAGTAGGTTCCTGATACGAAGATTTCAGAATTTTTGATAGTAAAATCCCTCTGACTCGAGCCATGCAGTGAGCACTTCACTTATCTTTCATTTTCAAAAGTTCTATGAGGAAGTATTATTATGTTTGTTTTATGTAAATCAAAATTAAAGCTTATAAAGTTTAAATAATTTGCCTAACGTGACACATTAACATTTGAGCCAGGAGCCAGGAATCAAGAGCAGATATGTATAGTTCATACACCATTGCCACCCTCTTCTAACTGTACTCTGCTCCACACCCTGATCTCCATAGCATCAAGTCTTTCCCACTCTGTTCTATGTCTTTGGATAATAGTGATTCCATACTATACACAGATAGAAAAAACATGAATGGTGGGTCTCTCACTTCTTAAAATCCCTTCTTTTCACTTCACCTGAAATTTTTTGATATTCACTTTACCTGACATTTTTTAAAGTCACAGGCCTTGATTTTTTTTTTTTTTTTTAATTTTAGTGCCTTGTGATGAATCTGACTTGAGTGGTTTGCCTTGGCATGTTAATGCTAGAAGAGATCATGTGTGTGGTATTTCTTGTGCCCTCAATAACTTAGGGGCAGAGTTTAAGAATTAAAGGAGATTATATGGGAGAAAGGAATAGGAATAGGAATAGGAATAGGAGGATGAGGCAAGCATAAGAAGTGTTGAAGACAGAAGAGACTGAAGTCACAGAGGACTGACATGGGTGGGGAATGAGTAGTCTTGACTTGCTCTATCTAGAAAATGGACTTCAGAGGAGACAAGACCAGCATTCTGAACTGAAAATAGACATGACTTGGGTCCAGAAATGAAGATGCCCACAATGACAGGAAATCGGTAAACCTTTCTCTACAGCTGAAGGAGGATAAACCTTCTATCTACTCTAAATGCCTATGAGCAACAAACTTAATTCTTCCCAAGACCCTGTTAAAACTGCTGTGAATATACTTGAGCACCACTAAGGGCATGAGCTACTGTTGAGGAAAGATGACAGTGGTAAATGCAACATCTTAAAGTTGGTTGGAAGATAGAAATAACATACCATGTTGGGTGTTGCAAGAGGGTGCCATCTTTGAGGGAGCAAGCTACTCTGCTACCATTCCTACTGCTTCATGTAAAACTGGTTTAATCGCACTTCATCTTAACTGAGTGAATGTGTTTGACCTAGCAAAAGTAGCCCACAAAGAAACTGCATTTTAATAAAATTGTATGTGAATTTGTCTTGGAAATTTGAAATAATTGGGAGATAAATCCAATTTTAAGAGACAAATGAAGAAAAATCTGCAATATGTGCAGTTCAGTTAGCATTATGCATGTGGTTTTCTTCTAATTTTTAATGGAGGAAGTTTTCCAAGTTATTTATGGACTCAGTGAAAAATTAAAATGTGCTATCAAATATATCTGGATGTCACTGTAACCCAAACATTAGTCATGCATTTTCAAATTTCCGGAAAAAAAGAAAATCCTCATAAAAAGACCTTAGTTACTCTTGTAACTGTACTCTTACAAATGGAACTTAGAATAATACAATAGAGGTTTGCATAAGGGGCAGCAGTGGAACAGAGGAGAGAATGGCTGAAAATAAATTAGTGTCTTAGAAACATAATTTTGACAAATATCGTTAGAACTAATGTTTTTATGCTTTGGTCACTGATGTAATGCAATAACATGAATTCTAAAGAATATGTTCATATATACCATCATCTACAGTAAATATTAATTCTAAATCCACTTTAGCTCTCAAATATGTCCAATTTTCCCCATCCTCTCTGCTCCTGGATTGATACAATTGTCTCTTAACTATTCTCTATAGCTCAAGTCTGGCCCCTGCTCAGTCTGTTTGCCATCAAATGGGACTTAGCATTTGGAGGAAGATCGAGTTCCTTTTGTCCATTGCTCTCCAGGTAGGGAGATAATAACTGTGCCTGGAGCATTTGCTAAAGAAATTAGTTCTGTCCTCCTGTTGGTCCATAAAAGTGTAAACGTTGTCATGTCAGAAGATCACAGAGATTCTGTCAGGCTGACTTTCTAAATATCAATGCCAGGAACCATTCATTTAGCTGTAGCTCCTACTAAGGGATTAAAGCATTTCCTCCCTTTTTGTACCAATGGGACCCTTGCTTACCCAAAGTCATAGTAACAATTCTTCCACAATCCTAACCTCCTTTTATGCAGAAGGAGTTAATTAAATGAAATAGTAAGGAACAAAGCAAAATGGACATAATATGACAGAATTCAATCTGATGGCCTCCTTCCTCTGATTGGTAGCTTGGAATTTTTTGTGCAGTCCTTTCCTGACTTTCCTGGGCTCCAGGGTATTTGAGAGCTTTTCAAATAGTGCTCACTGTTAAGGGCTTGGTTAGCAAAAAATATTAAGTGACCATTTTCCCTGAATGGAAGATTCTGTATAGTTTTTGTGGCTTCCTTTTTCAAGTGTGGTTAATTTTAGCCCTGTTTCATTTGTCTATACAAAAGGACCACTATGCTTTTTCCTCTGACAGGATTAACTGATAGTTAAGGCCATAAAATCAGTATAAATAGAATTATAAGAAGCTTCATTTACTGGGGCTGCATTCAAGAGCAAGATAACTAGGGCGTTTGGAATAAACATTCTTTTCCAAGGAGCCAGAGTACAAGTGGTAGCTCACATGATCTGCAAGAACCAATTGTATAGGTTGTTAGGAAGGAGTTATTTCCCTTTTAAAATAAAAGTCAGCCCACAAATATTTGTTGAGTGCCTACCATGAGAGAGGCATTATTCTAAGTTCTAGTGATGGTGGAGAACCAGAAAGATGGATCCTAGTGATAAGGACTAATAAGAAGCTTACATTCTAATGCAGAGAGGCATATAATTAATGATGTCAAAAGAAACTAATTCAAGTGACCCCCCAAAGAGGTTAAAGTCTTTAATAAGCTGATGTGCATCAGAAGCACCTAAAGACCAGGTAACTCTCCAAGTTGAAGCCAGGTTGGGATTTTATAGGGGGAGGACAGTTGAAGAGCTCCCTGAGTAAAAAGCCTTCAGGGGCTTCGTTGGAGACCCCTCTCTTCTCTTCAACTGCCCCAGATACTGAAGGCATCAGAATGGATACAGCCATGTTTTGCTTTCTTCTTCAGCATTCAGAGTTCCATGGGAGGGCTTTTTCTAGGTCTGTTTCTTTTTTTTTTTTTTTTTTTTTTTTTTTTTTTTTTTTTTTTCTGAAATTTATTGACAAATTGGTTTCCATACAACACCCAGTGCTCATCCCAAAAGGTGCCCTCCTCAATACCCATCACCCACCCTCTCCTCCCTCCCACCCCCCATCAACCCTCAGTCTGTTCTCAGTTTTTAACAGTCTCTTATGCTTTGGCTCTCTCCCATTCTAACCTCTTTTTTTTTTTTTTTTCCTTCCCCTCCCCCATGGGTTCCTGTTAAGTTTCTCAGGATCCACATAAGAGTGAGACCATATGGTATCTGTCTTTCTCTGTATGGCTTATTTCACTTAGCATCACACTCTCCAGTTCCATCCACGTTGCTACAAAAGGCCATATTTCATTTTTTCTCATTGCCATGCAATATTCCATTGTGTATATAAACCACAATTTCTTTATCCATTCATCAGTTGATGGACATTTAGGCTCTTTCCATAATTTGGCTATTGTTGAGAGTGCCGCTATGAACATTGGGGTACAAGTGGCCCTATGCATCAGTGCTCCTGTATCCCTTGGATAAATTCCTAGCAGTGCTATTGCTGGGTCATAGGGTAGGTCTATTTTTAATTTTCTGAGGAACCTCCACACTGCTTTCCAGAGCGGCTGCACCAATTTGCATTCCCACCAACAGTGCAAGAGGGTTCCCGTTTCTCCACATCCTCTCCAGCATCTATAGTCTCCTGATTTGTTCATTTTGGCCACTCTGACTGGCGTGAGGTGATACCTGAGTGTGGTTTTGATTTGTATTTCCCTGATAAGGAGCGACGCTGAACATCTTTTCATGTGTCTGTTGGCCATCCGGATGTCTTCTTTAGAGAAGTGTCTATTCATGTTTTCTGCCCATTTCTTCACTGGGTTATTTGTTTTTCGGGTGTGGAGTTTGGTGAGCTCTTTATAGATTTTGGATACTAGCCCTTTGTCCGATATGTCATTTGCAAATATCTTTTCCCATTCCGTTGGTTGCCTTTTAGTTTTGTTGGTTGTTTCCTTTGCTGTGCAGAAGCTTTTTATCTTCATAAGGTCCCAGTAATTCACTTTTGCTTTTAATTCCCTTGCCTTTGGGGATGTGTCGAGTAAGAGATTGCTACGGCTGAGGTCAGAGAGGTCTTTTCCTGCTTTCTCCTCTAAGGTTTTGATGGTTTCCTGTCTCACATTTAGGTCCTTTATCCATTTTGAGTTTATTTTTGTGAATGGTGTGAGAAAGTGGTCTAGTTTCAACCTTCTGCATGTTGCTGTCCAGTTCTCCCAGCACCATTTGTTAAAGAGGCTGTCTTTTTTCCATTGGATGTTTTTTCCTGCTTTGTCAAAGATGAGTTGGCCATACGTTTGTGGGTCTAGTTCTGGGGTTTCTATTCTATTCCATTGGTCTATGTGTCTGTTTTGGTGCCAATACCATGCTGTCTTGATGATGACAGCTTTGTAGTAGAGGCTAAAGTCTGGGATTGTGATGCCTCCTGCTTTGGTCTTCTTCTTCAAAATTCCTTTGGCTATTCGGGGCCTTTTGTGGTTCCATATGAATTTTAGGATTGCTTGTTCTAGTTTCGAGAAGAATGCTGGTGCAATTTTGATTGGGATTGCATTGAATGTGTAGATAGCTTTGGGTAGTATTGACATTTTGACAATATTTATTTTTCCAATCCATGAGCAGGGAATGTCTTTCCATTTCTTTAAATCTTCTTCAATTTCCTTCATAAGCTTTCTATAGTTTTCAGCATACAGATCCTTTACATCTTTGGTTAGATTTATTCCTAGGTATTTTATGCTTCTTGGTGCAATTGTGAATGGGATCAGTTTCTTTATTTGTCTTTCTGTTGCTTCATTGTTAGTGTATAAGAATGCAACTGATTTCTGTACATTGATTTTGTAGCCTGCAACTTTGCTGAATTCCTGTATCAGTTCTAGCAGACTTTTGGTGGAGTCTATCGGATTTTCCATGTATAATATCATGTCATCTGCAAAAAGCGAAAGCTTGACTTCATCTTTGCCAATTTTGATGCCTTTGATTTCCTTTTGTTGTCTGATTGCTGATGCTAGAACTTCCAGCACTATGTTAAACAGCAGCGGTGAGAGTGGGCATCCTTGTCGTGTTCCTGATCTCAGGGAAAAAGCTTTCAGTTTTTCCCCGTTGAGGATGATGTTAGCTGTGGGCTTTTCATAAATGGCTTTTATGATCTTTAAGTATGTTCCTTCTATCCCGACTTTCTCAAGGGTTTTTATTAAGAAAGGGTGCTGGATTTTGTCGAAGGCCTTTTCTGCATCGATTGACAGGATCATATGGTTCTTCTCTCTTTTTTTGTTAATGTGATGTATCACGTTGATTGATTTGCGAATGTTGAACCAGCCCTGCATCCCAGGAATGAATCCCACTTGATCATGGTGAATAATTCTTTTTATATGCCGTTGAATTCGATTTGCTAGTATCTTATTGAGAATTTTTGCATCCATATTCATCAGGGATATTGGCCTGTAGTTCTCTTTTTTTACTGGGTCTCTGTCTGGTTTAGGAATCAAAGTAATACTGGCTTCATAGAATGAGTCTGGAAGTTTTCCTTCCCTTTCTATTTCTTGGAATAGCTTGAGAAGGATAGGTATTATCTCTGCTTTAAACGTCTGGTAGAACTCCCCTGGGAAGCCATCTGGTCCTGGACTCTTATTTGTTGGGAGATTTTTGATAACCGATTCAATTTCTTCGCTGGTTATGGGTCTGTTCAAGCTTTCTATTTCCTCCTGATTGAGTTTTGGAAGCGTGTGGGTGTTCAGGAATTCGTCCATTTCTTCCAGGTTGTCCAATTTGTTGGCATATAAGTTTTCATAGTATTCCCTGATAATTGTTTGTATCTCTGAGGGATTGGTTGTAATAATTCCATTTTCATTCATGATTTTATCTATTTGGGTCATCTCCCTTTTCTTTTTGAGAAGCCTGGCTAGAGGTTTGTCAATTTTGTTTATTTTTTCAAAAAACCAACTCTTGGTTTCGTTGATCTGCTCTACAGTTTTTTTAGTTTCTATATTGTTTATTTCTGCTCTGATCTTTATTATTTCTCTTCTTCTGCTGGGCTTAGGCTGCCTTTGCTGTTCTGCTTCTAGTTCCTTTAGGTGCGCTGTTAGATTTTGTATTTGGGATTTTTCTTGTTTCTTGAGATAGGCCTGGATTGCAATGTATTTTCCTCTCAGGACTGCCTTTGCTGCGTCCCAAAGCGTTTGGATTGTTGTATTTTCATTTTCGTTTGTTTCCATATATTTTTTAATTTCTTCTCTAATTGCCTGGTTGACCCACTCATTCGTTAGTAGGGTGTTCTTTAACCTCCATGCTTTTGGAGGTTTTCCAGACTTTTTCCTGTGGTTGATTTCAAGCTTCATGGCATTGTGGTCTGAAAGTAAGCATGGTATAATTTCAATTCTTGTAAACTTATGAAGGGCTGTTTTGTGACCCAGTATATGATCTATCTTGGAGAATGTTCCATGTGCACTCGAGAAGAAAGTATATTCTGTTGCTTTGGGATGCAGAGTTCTAAATATATCTGTCAAGTCCATCTCATCCAATGTCTCATTCAGGGCCCTTGTTTCTTTATTGACCGTGTGTCTAGTTGATCTATCCATTTCTGTAAGTGGTGTATTAAAGTCCCCTGCAATTACCACATTCTTATCAATAAGGTTGCTTATGTTTATGAGTAATTGTTTTATATATTTGGGGGCTCCGGTATTCGGTGCATAGACATTTATAATTGTTAGCTCTTCCTGATGGATAGACCCTGTAACTATTATATAATGTCCTTCTTCATCTCTTGTTACAGCCTTTAATTTAAAGTCTAGTTTGTCTGATATAAGTATGGCTACTCCAGCTTTCTTTTGGCTTCCAGTCGCATGATAAATAGTTCTCCATCCCCTCACTCTCAATCTAAAGGTGTCCTCAGGTCTAAAATGAGTCTCTTGTAGACAGCAAATAGATGGGTCTTGTTTTTTTATCCATTCTGATACCCTATGTCTTTTGGTTGGCGCATTTAATCCATTTACATTCAGTGTTATTATAGAAAGATACGGGTTTAGAGTCATTGTGATGTCTGTATGTTTTATGCTTATAGTGATGTCTCTGGGACTTTGTCTCACAGGGTCCCCCTTAGGATCTCTTGTAGGGCTGGTTTAGTGGTGACAAATTCCTTCAGTTTTTGTTTGTTTGGGAAGACCTTTATCTCTCCTTCTATTCTAAATGACAGACTTGCTGGATAAAGGATTCTTGGCTGCATATTTTTTCTGTCTAGCACCCTGAAAATCTCTTGCCAATTCTTTCTGGCCTGCCAAGTTTCAAAAGAGAGATCAGTCACGAGTCTTATAGGTCTCCCTTTATATGTGAGGGCACGTTTACCCCTTGCTGCTTTCAGAATTTTCTCTTTATCCTTGTATTTTGCCAGTTTCACTATGATATGTCGTGCAGAAGATCGATTCAAGTTACGTCTGAAGGGAGTTCTCTGTGCCTCTTGGATTTCAATGCCTTTTTCCTTCCCCAGTTCAGGGAAGTTCTCAGCTATGATTTCTTCAAGTACCCCTTCAGCACCTTTCCCTCTCTCTTCCTCCTCTGGGATACCAATTATGCGTATATTATTTCTTTTTAGTGTATCACTTAATTCTCTAATTTTCCCCTCATACTCCTGGATTTTTTTATCTCTCTTTTTCTCAGCTTCCTCTTTTTCCATAACTTTATCTTCTAGTTCACCTATTCTCTCCTCTGCCTCTTCAAGCCGAGCTGTGGTGGTTTCCATTTTGTTATGCATTTCGTTTAAAGCGTTTTTCAGCTCCTCGTGACTGTTCCTTAGTCCCTTGATCTCTGTAGCAAGAGATTCTCTGCTGTCCTGTATACTGTTTTCAAGCCCAGCGATTAATTTTATGACTATTATTCTAAATTCACTTTCTGTTATATTATTTAAATCCTTTTTGATCAGCTCATTAGCTGTTGTTATTTCCTGGAGATTCTTCTGAGGGGAGTTCTTCCGCTTGGTCATTTTGGATAGTCCCTGGCGTGGTGAGGACCTGCAGGGCACTTCCCCTGTGCTGTGGTGTATACCTGGAGTTGGTGGGCGGGGCCGCAGTCAGACCTGATGTCTGCCCCCAGCCCACCGCTGGGGCCACAGTCAGACTGGTGTGTGCCTTCTCTTCCCCTCTCCTAGGGGCGGGATTCACTGTGGGGTGGTGTGGCTCGTCTGGGCTACTTGCACCCTGCCAGGCTTGTGATGCTGGGGATCTGGCGTATTAGCTGGGGTGGGTAGGCAAGGTGCTCGGGGGCAGGACGGGCAGGCTTAGATCGCTTCTCCTTAGGTGATCCACTTCAGGAGGGGCCCTGTGGCAGCGGGAGGGAGTCAGATCCGCTGCCGGAGGTTTGGCTCCGCAGAAGCGCAGAGTTGGGTGTTTGCGCAGAGCGAGCAAGTTCCCTGGCAGGAACTGGTTCCCTTTGGGATTTCGGCTGGGGGATGGGCGGGGGAAATGGCGCTGGCGAGCGCCTTTGTTCCCCACCAAACTGAGCTCTGTTGTCAGGGGGCTCAGCAGCTCTCCCTCCCTTTGTCCTCCAGCCTTCCCGCTTTCCGAGCAGAGCTGTTAATTTCTGACCTCCCAGACGCTAAGTCGCGCTTGCTGTCGGAACACAGTCCGCCAGGCCCCTCCGCTTTTGCAAGCCCGACTCGGGGGCTCTGCTTGGCCGGCGAGCCGCCCCTCCGCCCCGGCTCCCTCCCGCCAGTCCGTGGAGCGCGCACCGCCTCGCCGCCCTTCCTACCCTCTTCCGTGGGCCTCTCGTCTGCGTTTGGCTCCGGCGACTCTGTTCTGCTAATCCTCTGGCGGTTTTCTGGGTTATTTAGGCAGGTGTAGATGGAATCTAAGTGATCAGCAGGACGTGCGGTGAGCCCAGCGTCCTCCTAAGCCGCCATCTTGCCGCAACCCTTCTCTAGGTCTGTTTCTTACCCCACCTGAAAACTCTGTGATCTTTTTAGAGGGCTGGTTTCTGGGAGGTTTCCAGTTTAAATTAAAAAATGGTTAAAGCTATTTAAATCTCCTTCTATCCAGGCATCTTCAATATTCTACAGATACTCTATTTACAAGTTCTGTGTGATCTCTGAGGAAGAGTAATAACTTGTTTTTAATGTTTATTTATTTCTTTTGAGAGTGAGAGCTGGAGAGGGGCAGAGAGAGGCTCCTTACTGTCAGTGCAGAGCCCACAGGTTGATTTCACAACCTGGAAGATCACAGCCTGAGCCGAAATCAAGAGTCAGATGCTCAAATGACTGAGCCACCCAGGTGCCCTAACTAATAACTGTTAAATGAAAATACCAGATTTCTCACTTCTTATTTAAAGAGCTATGTCTTACTGAGAACAAACTGAGGGTTGATGGGGGGTGGGAGGGAGGGAAGGGTGGGTAATGGGTATTGAGGAGGGCACCTTTTGGGATGAGCACTGGGTGTTGTATGGAAACCAATTTGGCAATAAATTTCATATATTGAAAAAAAAAGAGCTATGTCTTTAAAAAAAAAATAACGTTTAATTTTGAGAGATGAGCACAAGTGAGGGAGGGGCAGAGAGAGACAAAGACACAAAATCCAAAGCAAGATCTAGGCTCTGAGCTGTCAGCACAGAGCCCAATGCAGGACTCGAACCCATGAACCATGAGATCATGACCTGAGCTGAAGTGAGTGCCTAACCAAGTGAGCCACCCAGGCGCCCCAGGATCTATGTTTTTCTTTATTGGGAACCTTCTAGACTGCAGGTGACAGACACTAAAAATATTTGTTCCTTTCTAAATATGAAAATTCCTTCTAAATTATGCTAAATAATAATATAAAGCCAATGCCTTACTAGATAAAAGGCATTTGTAAATATGTGTCTATAAAGGTAGTAATTTGGCTGAAACATTCCCTAAAGAAACTAGGAACAATGGAGAAAAATTATTTTTCCCCCTGTGATCAACTCAAGTCCTAAGTATTTTCTTTTTACTGTTTCTTACCAATACAGAGCAAGGGGGCAAGATGACTTTGCTGCTGAAATGTAAATCACATGAATTTATAGGTTGCTTAATAATTGATGATAGGGAAAAATGCCAATGCTTTAATGATCTTACTTGAATATTTTCCTTCCTGTTTAAGAAAGTATATTGTGTAATAGCATCAGGTTTCAGACATTAATGGGCATGGGATCCACTCGGGGACCTGCTACCTGTGTGAACCATGGCAAATGGGTTAGGACCTTCTGAGCCTTAAATTCCTCATCTGTAAAGTCTGGATTACAGTCATAGCTCATGAAGTTTCTAACAGTTAAATAGAATATGCATGTAAATTGTAAGCTTGGTGTCTGGTACACAGTAAGCTTTCAATAGATGTTAGGCCTTAATATTAGTAGTACGATCACTAGTTATTATCTTCCCAACAGAACAAATCCAATTCAGGAAGAGCCCTTTGGCAGAGCCTTCAAAACATATGCATGATCTGGAGCTCACCTACCAGCTGCTAATTTGCTTGTTTATTTCATTTGATTTTCCTTAGCTGCACATAAGGGAGGTGGGTGGGAGAAGCTTAATTTATTTGTCCCTTTTTTTGAAAATGTGGGTTTTGGCTCTCACACTATTTTGAGGCATGGTCTGGTGGTGGCAGTGGGGATATGCACACTTTAGGGAGGTGGGAGGGTTATGTAGCTCTCCTGGTGGCTCTAGCATCTTTCTCTCCCCTGCCCCCCACCCAGTGATGATCATAGGTGCTAAATTGCCAGTGCTGCCAGCCAAAGGCCTCTCCTCCCACAGATCTGGAAACACATGAAAAGAGCCATGACTCATGGGCTACAACTTTTTCAGCTGCTTGATATGAGCACTGATAGGCTCGGCTCCCATGTTTTCATCACCCCACAGGCTAGCTGAGGGGGAAAGGGCTCTGTGAGTTTCAAATAAAGTGCTTCCTGACTGTAGTTGAGAGCCACTGAGAGATTCCGTGGAGAGGTTAGGATGTGGTTCCTGTTACTTAGCTAAAGTCAGTGGAGAGGATGAACTGGGGGGACATCAGGGTATCCTCGGATCCTTACAGGTATGGCATTTGAGGTATTTCAAATCTGTCTTTACGAAGTATCAGAGAATCCGTGCTTTCCTGCATTCCATCCTTTGTATTTTGCACTGTTGTCTAGAAGTGAACGCGTGTTATCTCTTGTGGTGGTGGTGGTTGTTATTTGGCTTGCTCTGTGGACTGGGTGCTCTGTGAGGGCAAGTCTTTTTAATCACTGAATCTCCAGGCCTGAGCTCAGTGCCTGATAGGCAATAAGTGCTTAACAGGAATCGTTGGCTGTATGGATGGATGGATTGGTGAATGGATCAGTGAATGGCTATACTAATGAAACTGGGGAAAAGACAATACGCCAGCACAGTGGACTGTGTACATATGCAAATACTCTGTGATTAAAGGATGGGCACGGGGGAGGGGAGGAATTATTGATAAAAATCCTGGTTTTGAAATTCAGAATACTTATTTTGCTGTCAAATGTGAGATCCTATATTAGGCATGAGAGCAGTCACTTTGTCCTTAAAACCCCTAAGTAATTTTGGGGAGAATTTGGAATGAATGAAGAAAGTGTTCTGAAAAGTATAAATGGATGTCGGTGACAAACATGACATTTTAAATGAAAATTAAAACAGATTTGGTTTATATAAAAGTAAGATATGTTGAATCTGTAGGAGATTTACATGGACAGAAAGCTGAATGCTCCATTAAGAAAGAGATAGAAATTCATCCATGCACTCGTTGAAATAGTATTTTTTGAGGACCTACTTCATACTGGATACAATAGACCAACAGATGAATTGATCCACATCACAGTCCTCTGGGCCTTCACGGTTCAATCATGTAGTAGATACATGAATAAGTGATTGTAATAGCAAAACAATGGAGGTGTGATTATGGCACTACAGAAACACAAGAGATGGAGATGTTTAACCATGCTCAGACAAATCTAGAAAGGAGCAAATGGTGACATAGGGACTATAATTTAAAGGATGTATGGAATTTTGCCATGCCAGGAGGGGAAAAGAGGTGCTACATGTGCAGACATAGAGGGGCTGGGAAGAACAGGGTGCATTCTGGGAAATGCCAGTACTTGTGTGTGCTCATGACTTGGGGCTGTGGATGAGGAAGGGATGAGATGAGAAAGATAAATGGAGAAAATCACTCAGGACTTGTACACTAAACCTTGGGTTCAAAATGATCCCTCCATGCAGATGATGCATAACTAGAGAATGTAGTAATCAGGGATAAGTGATTTTCCAGGTATTGACATGTCTTGCCTAAAGAGTGTATTGTAATTCCACTTTGACAGGTGGAAAACCATGTTCAGTGGTTATGTAGTCCTGATCTGATGTGCTTTTAATTCTTTTGGGAAAGACAGTTGATTTAAAATGTAATAATGTGATTTAACTTTACAGCCTTTTGTCAATTAGATATACATTATTTTACAAATCAGAAAAAATTCCTTGGAAAAAATATCACCACGGTTTTACTTTAGGCCATGTGGAGAATCTTCTTATACTCAAAATGGACTCTCTGACAAGTCAGAAATAAAATCTAGGACCCCTGGTTTCCCACACATTGACTTTCTTATGAAATCACTCAGCTCAACAAATGTGAGAACCTGAAAACCTGGAAGGTGATATTTTATCTTCTTAGCTGTGTCATGCCAACTCTGTTCTAGAGTTATGTCACCAAGCTTTCCTGCAGGACTTTGAGTATCTAACTTATAAGATTGTTCATTCTTTATCTCCAATAACTTCACAGATTTTGTTTTATAATTTAGTTTAAAATTTTATTTAGTTTTAGCCAAAGAAGTGTTTAACCAAACATCTTCCTCTTAAAAATCAGTTCCCCCAATTTTGTCAGTGCATGAGATGAGTGACTATAGAAAATCAAGAGCACATATCCATAAGCTGCCTGGATTAGTCCGATACTTGTTGACCTATATTTTTAGAATCCTTATATGCAAAGCACTATTGCATTTGTATGTGTGTAGGGATGTGCAGAAATAACACCAATATTGGCAGATACTCACATAGTAGATACTGTGTTGTAAGGCATTAGTCTAAGTGTTTTTTATATATTAACACATTTAATCCTTGTGTAAAAGGAGAACCTCTTTAAATCCCCATTTTATAAATGAGAAAAGTGAGGCTAGGGAAGATTAGTAAGTAATTTGCTTAGATCATAAGCCAGGAAATGGAGGAGGCAAGAATTGAGCTTGTGTTATCTGGGTTTAGAGCCTCTGCTCTTAGACACTGCACTAGACTCCATATCCTGGAAGGAAACTAAGACCTCCTGGAGTTCACAGTGGAAGTACGGGTTATTTAGCCATATGAGAACTACTTCAGAAATACAGAATAGGAAGAGTTTGTGTCTGAGGTAATCATTAAGGACTCATAAAAGAGGAGACATTGAAACCAGACCTAAAGGATTGGTGGAATCTTGTCAGATCAGGGTTAAGATGGCACTGTAGGCTGGAGATTGCCCACAGGAGCCCACAGGTGGAGGAGAACAAGGTGTATTTAGAGGACAATACATGACCCAGTTTGTCTGGAGTGATGTGGAGAGCCAGCGTGAAAGAAAGTTATTGGAGGAAAATTATTGAAAAGGGGGGTCGTAGCAAATTCCAAAGAACTTTAAAGTCTGGATAAGAGAGTCTGAAATTCATTCTTGATGTAAAGATTTGGGTGTTTTATTAGTTTTTACGCTAAAGAATAAAATGAGGGAAGATCAATTAGGCAGTCATGTATAGGATTGATTAAGTGAAACAAGAAGATTTGAAAGGAGAAAATGGCTGTTACACTAATGGAATTAAATGCTTCATCAAGAACAACAAAAACAAAAAGAACAGAGATTTATGAAGCATCTTAACTCTGAAATACAAACTGAGACAATCTGTAACTTTGCTATAGCAGAAAAGGTGCAGTTATCAAGTCTCGCCCACTCTACATCAACAGGACTTTTCCTACCATCTTGAAATCTGGAAGAACCCATTCTTCAGTTCCTCTCTGTACTCTGAAGACATGAGCAACACAATTCTTTAACATTTTTTTCTGTACTCTGGTGATAGATTTGCCCAAGATAGATGTGCAAAGGAGCACAGTTAGTACATTATTTTAAGATGTTTATGGCTGTCCTGTGGTGCAGGATGATGATATATGTGCTACTTTGAGGTGGGCATTAATAATGGTCAGGGCTTACTAGGGCACAAGGGACAGGAATGACTGAGTCAGGGGAAGGTTCACAGGCAGTTACAGACAATCTTACCTAAGTCCTTGTGATCTCTGAAGAGGCAGAGAGCAAGGAGCTGAACCTGGTTTGAGTTTTGATTTTCTGGTTTGATTGCCTGTGGATCAAGAGGCCACAGACATCCAGATGTCAAGAAAATGGAAGAGAGAACCCATGAGATGTACACACAACAAGAGCTCTGAGGTGGAGAAGAGAAAAGAGAAACACTTTTATGTTCTTTGGACTTGAAATGATAGGGTATCTAACCAAATGTACATTTTCTAGGAAGCTGAGTTCTGAGAGCAATCTGGGAATTTTGAGGCTCATTCGCTCTGAAAACAGCAGGATCTGCATGGCTTTTTATTTCCATTAGGTGGGTCACAATTAGTTGCATCAGAGAAAATGGTGAGAAGTTTCATCCGGAAGTTGTAACTTTTTGGTAGTAATCATCTGAGTAAAGTTCATTCTCTGTGAATCATTTTACTATTCAAGTAATGTGCTGACAACTTCCTTACAATGCCCCAAAGTAAATGGTGCTCGTGGGGTGTTTTGTCAAATGGGGCCTGTTGGACTGTCTTGGTGCCTCATTTTACCCAAGAAGCAGCTTTAGCAAGCTTTAACTTAGGAGGGATTTTGAAATGACACATAAATCCTGAGCAAGATGAAGAAAAAACAGACTGTGTTTAAATGTTATTAAACTACATTAAGTTTTAAAACTACGACTAAGTCAGCCAAACATGGAAATATAAGCCAGTGATGGAAGAATGACTGTGTTTTTCCATCTTCAAGCTTCAGTCAGATTATGTCATATGCCAAACCCCTTTCCCACTTTGAATGTGACTATGGGATCAGTCAGTTTGTAAGGCACAAGATTATCAATAAGTCTGATGGTCTAATGCCTTAAAGCTTAAGCAAAGAGTACTGCCAGAGAACACAAACTAGGTCAGGTGCTCTGAGAAAGGTGCTAACAAGACCAAGGCTTTGTTTTGGGTCCATTTGTACCATTTTACTTCCCTTTTCCACTTGCCTCTTTTTTATACTTTTTATTTTAAAATAATCTTAAACACACAGAAAACTTGAAAGAATAGTGCAGGGCGTTTACATGTTTTCTTTACTGAGAATCAACAATTGTTATAGTTTTGCCACATTTGCTTTATAATTCTCCATACATTCATCTTTTCCTAGAACCATTTGAGAGTAGGTTGTATATGTCATGCTTCTGTACCCTTTAATTACTTGAGTGCATATTTCCTAAAAACAAGAATATTCTCTTTTATAAATACACTGTATTTATTAAGGGCAATACTTCAAGCTATAGCCCATATTGAATTTGTCAATTGTCCTAGTGATATTATTTATAGTACCAATACCATATCCAGTCTAGGGTTATTCACTACACTTACTCTGGTAGAACTTTGACTAGCAGAAAAGGCTACAGGAAAACCATTTTCAGAGAATGTTTGGAAAGGGGCCATGAGGAGTCAGATTTATTGAGTGCCTTTTTATTTCCAGAAGATGGATTCCTATGAGGTAGTCTGTCAGTCAGTGTTCTCCAGAGAAACAAAGCCAATAGGATATTATTATATATCCTATTTATACATTGTATAAGTTTGTATATCTCTAATTTTATATTAAATGCATTAAATAATATATTCATATATAATACATGGTAATGATAGTAACAATTCAAATATTGCTGTGAACACAA
Organism: Prionailurus bengalensis; assembly: GCF_016509475.1. Classification (NCBI taxonomy): domain Eukaryota; kingdom Metazoa; phylum Chordata; class Mammalia; order Carnivora; family Felidae; genus Prionailurus; species Prionailurus bengalensis. The sequence continues at coordinate 51,381,316 of NC_057359.1, read as the reverse complement.
TGAAATGCTGTGAGCTTTCTTAGAAACTTGTGGTGTCATTATTCCTGATGGGAAAAAAATGAGATGGGATTTATCATTGCATAGAAAAATTTTAAACATCTATCTATCCATCCTTCCATCCATCCATCCATCCATCCATCCTTTGAAAGTACACAAAAGAGAGACATAAGTAATGGTGTCAGACCAGTTCAAAACCTGCAGGGCAGGGTAGACCAGAAACTCAGCAGGAGTTGACTACAGTCTTGAGGCACAGCTTCTTTTTTGAAGTGTTTTTATTTATTTTTGAGAAGCAGAACATGCATGTGCAGGGAAGGGGCAGAGAGAGGGGGACAGATTTTCCCAAGTGGGCTCTGTGCTGAGAGCAGAGAGCCCAATGTGGGGCTCAAACTCCCAAATTGTGAGTTCATGCCCTAAGCCAAAGTCAGAGTTTTAACCAACTGAGCAACATAGGCACTCCTGAGACAGAGCTTCTTCTTCCCCAAGAAATCTTCATGGCTGTTAGCCACATCTACAAGATACCTTCACAGCAACACCTGGCTTAGTGTTTAATTCAATAACTGGCCTAGACAAGTTAACTCAGAAAGCTACCAGAGGTAGAGACCATCCCCTACATGTTACGTATGAGGAGTCTTGAGACTTAGTACCACTGTTTTTATTGAGGACACTCATCATACATGGCTGAACCAGAATATAAACCCAGTGTATCCCACTCCAAAAACCTGTGCTTCTTCTATGGCCATGGCTCCTCTTTTGCCCAACTTTAGCTTGAGATGATTTGGAAAGTGATGTTTCCAGTCACTGATGGTATATAAACATGGCCTGAGTGACTAGCTATCAATAATATTACAGAAATGTTTCAAGCCTGAAATAAAAGCTCGTGCTATGTGTCTTTTCAAATCCCATTTGCCTTTATGACTCTATAGTATGTTTTTAAAAATGTGTTTTAGGGAGCACCTGGATGGCTCAATCGGTTAAGCATCAACTATTAATTTCAGCTCAGGCCATAATCTCATGGTTCATGAGTTTGACCCCCACCTCGGGCTCTGTGCTAACAGTGAAGAGCCTCCTTGGGATTCTCTCTCTCCTCTGTCTCTTCCCCTCCCCACCTTCTCTCTCTCTCCCTCCACCCCTCAAAATAAATAAGTAAACTTTAAAATAATGTGTTTTAAGGTTGTTTTCTTATTGAAATATAATATTTTTTATGTGTAGATGCCTTTGTATTCAGTTAGTACCTCTCATCAGAATAGACAGGTAATTGCACCCTTTTAATTTTTTCCATGAGCCTACATTATTTATAGTTTTCAGGGAATTTCAAACTAGTGCTACTATTTGGAAGATCTGTTAAGAGACCACAGAGAACAAATGAGACTTTAGGGAAAAGCCTTGCTTCTCACAATCAATTGTAAAATACTCTTAGGTAAATACAAACTTCATATATTCTAATGAGTCATTTGTATCCTTATACCTTTATTTTGAGGACAATTTCATGGCCTATTTTTTCTTGTTTTCCCTTTACTTTTTTATTTATTTAAATCCTAGTTAGTTAACATATAGTGCAGTATTGTTTTCAGGAATAGAATTTAGTGTTTCATCACTTACACCTAATACCCAGTGCTCCTCCCAACAAGTGCTCTCAGAACCCATGGTTTACCTTGACAGTTATCCTAAACATTAGAAAAAGTTTCGTCCATTGTAGGGCATTTTAAATAGTAAATACCAGTCACAGAAGTAATATTCACCAAGCATTTTTAGATAACAAGTACATTCCTCAGTGATTTATAAGCATTATCTTATGTGAGTTATTCTTCATAACATCTCGAGGAGGTGAAGTACTATTGTTGCTTCCATTTTAAGGAAAAGAAAAAAAAAAAGCCCAGAAAGACTGAATAACCCTAAAAGTAAGGTCCTACCAAAGTGATATGCAGATGGATATTTTGTTTTCTAATTTTTGCTTGGTATCTTAGCATAAATGGGTTTATTGCACATATAATTTAAACTGTCCTTCGGGGCGCCTGGGTGGCGCAGTCGGTTAAGCGTCTGACTTCAGCCAGGTCACGATCTCGTGGTCCGTGAGCTCGAGCCCCGTGTCAGGCTCTGGGCTGATGGCTCGGAGCCTGGAGCCTGTCTCCGATTCTGTCTCCCTCTCTCTCTGCCCCTCCCCCGTTCATGCTCTGTCTCTCTCTGTCCCCCCAAAAAATAAATAAACATTGAAAAAAAAATTTTTTTTTAAATAAAAAAAATTAAAAAAATAAACTGTCCTTTAAAAATATGAGTATTTGTATTTCAACAGATGATGGAGCAAAGTAATTAGATACCTTGTCTGTAATCACAAGCAAGATGGTTGTCAATTACAAAATTAATTTATGACCTTTTAACACCAGTCCAAAGTTTGCCCATTAAACTACAGCATCTCCTAATAATAAAACCTACTGTTATGACAGCTTAACATGACATTTCCCATTGCTTAGCAAATACTAATTGTCTGTATTGCAGTCTATAATTACCATCTCTGGGCAATTGCATGGTTCTTTGCTTGAGTAACATGCTGTCATCTAATCTTAAGGAAGGTTATTATTTTTTTCTAGATGTGTTTTTCACCTGGTAGGGAATAAAAGACAACTCTTTAGTCTGATTTAAAGCATTTGAAACCTAAATGAGTATTATTAAGAACACAGAAAGGACTATGTGCCCAGATTTTCCTTTCAGATACTACTATAGTGAGATTTTGTGGATAGAAGTTTCCTATGTTGCAGAGACAAGTCCTGTTACATTTACATCCAAGAAGTAATGATTGAAATATTACTGTAGGTATGTTGGAAATGCCATGACCTTTGTTAGTAACTGGTGATGTCAATATTCCTGGTAGGATTTAAGCATGGCTGGGGACAAAACAAAACAAAACAAAAGAGTGAAATGGAATTTATCTTTGCCTAGAAGATTTTAAAATCCCTTCAGATAGTTTTTAATTCCATTAGTCTTTCTTTTTACCTAATAGAGAGGACTCTCCTTATTATGCTTGCTATTGTGACCAAGTATAATTCCCATTTTAGAAATTACTATGTTCCCAAATGAAAAAAAATTAAAAATTACCATTTGAGGGGTGCCTGGTGGTTCAGTTGGTTAAGCGTCAACCTTGACTTAAGTCATGATCTCATGGTTTTTGAGTTCAAGCCCCACATCAGGCTCTGTGCTGACCGTGCAGAACCTGCTTGGGATTCTCTCTCTCCCTGCCCCCCTCTCTCCCTCTCCCCCACTTCTTCTTCTCTCTCTCTCAAAATAAATAAGTAAACTTTTAAAAAAAGTTACCATTTGATACATTCTGAATAGTGGATGTGGTCATTGTATATATGATTGTACACACGTTCACTCTTTTTTAAATTGATTTATTTATTTTGAGAGAGAGAGAGAGAGAGAGAGAGAAGAAAAAAAAAGCAGTGGAGGGGCAGAGAAAAGGAGAGACAGAATCTCAAGCAGGCTCCATGCCATCAGCACAGAGCCCAATGTGGGGCTCAGACTCACGAACTGTGAGATCATGACCTGAGCACAGATCAAGAGTCAGATGCTTAACCTACTGTGCCACATAGGCACCCCTACATACATTCACTCTTCAAGACAAATAACAATCATTTGTTAGTGTTATCACCATCTGAGGTAATGGAGTCTGAAGTTTCTTCAGGTCAAGTCCATCCCTTCTATGGTGTAAGTGTGGAAGTCTACTGCTCATTTTTGCTCTTACAGCTTCTTAAAAATTGGGTGCCCACAGGAGACAATAATTGCTGACTTCCTGCTAAAATTTGTAGAAAAGGCAGTCACTGTTCTTGCTGGGTGTTCATTTTCTGAGATATTAGTTACTGGTGCAGATGGAAGAGTTAACTGGCCAAGGCTTTGAATTAGGAAAGGGAGAATCTTGTTCTAATCAGGGCTGGTCATTGCTACATATTCACTGAGCTACCATTTGGCTTCTGGACCTTTAGGTAATATCCCTTTCAGCATTCTTTTTTAGTTTCACTTGTTAGTCTTTCTCTTCTTGAACCATTCCTCTTGGACTTTCAGGACCAATTTATATCCCCAGCTACATCTACTAATCTCCTTGTAATCTGAGGAAAGGCTTTTTTTCTGTTTCGTTCAGTAAGCTTCTCTCTCATTCTGTCTTTCCCTGTGTCTGTTTCTCTCCCTCCCCCCTCTCCCCTGTCCATCTCTCTCCCTCCCTCTATCTCTTCCTCCTCTGTCAAAATTCTTTTCTTGTTTCCTCAGTAGACTTCATATGGCTCATAAATCCAAATTCCAAAGTATTGCCAAGCAAAATTATTACTCCTTCTCTTGTAGGGGCGGGAGAAATTAATCTCCAAACCTTTCTAGGATGTAAAGGAAAAGATCCTTACACCCTTCTTTAAGTACCATGTAGAGAAACAAAAATAATTAGGCTTCCAATTGAAAGAGGCTGAATGTATATATCCTACCACAATCATATATTTTGGTTTAAGTTAATCTCAGCTAATTCTTATTTTATCCTGATTAAATCTCAAGTTTAGGAACCTCTGTTGATATTACAAAAGATAAATTGTGTATATTCTAACTAGCAAATTCAGTCAGGATTCTGGTACCAACACAAGGAGGATCAGGTAAGCAGCACCCTTTACACCCTTTACAGCACCTGAACAAAGCGTTTTATCATTAGGGCATGTTCTACATTGCATGCATACAGATTAATTCCAGAAAAGTTAAAAAAATTTTAGATAGTAAAATAAAAACAAAACCCATACACATCTACCCAGAAGACAAATAAAGGTGATATGGGACCAAATCTCCTGTGAATTTTGGCCTTAAAACTTAAATTTCTTAACTTATGAAATATTCAATACATTTTTTGAAAAGTCAAAAACATGCATGCTTAAGCTTCCAGGCTTCAGAAGAAAAAAAGTAATTCCTCTTGGCTATGACTTAGACACATCGTAGAAGCTTTGCTATGGTTGGCAAGTCAGTGAACATACAGATGAGAAGGGGAAAAGTAATACCCCAATGACTGTCAAAGATGTTCCATGTTGTAGTTCACAGCTTCTGTTAGGCTGTGGAATTCAGATTTATTTCTAAACCTCTCTGAAAAAGCTCTCTGGTGAAACAACTATTAATCTCAACAGACTGGGAAAAAAATCCTAGAAGATATTTTTAATGAAGCATACATAAGAAGCTTAAGTTGAGCAGAATATTAAAGAAAGAGTTGCAAATTCTAATGGTATTAGGTGTGTGTGTGTGTCTTCAATAATGTTTAGGCCAACAGTTTTCTGTAATGGTATTTTAATATATTTATGTACAAATAGGTAGTATCTAATTTAATTTTAGATATCTTACATTTATGTTAGTAGAGACCTTTGTTCTCGATTTTCACTTTTGGGAAAAACAAGGTAAGAGTCATAAGAGTGGTTCCTCTGTTACAATGGAAGACAAATATTTTTCTCTTTTCTTATAACACTTAATTAGAAATATATTTTTTCAGGAAGCATTTTTACTTCAGTGAACATAGAAGCTTTATTCAATATTTTTCTAGCCTTTGTATTTGTGAAGTACTTTAAAATGAGCTTGATTAGACACACACTCTATCATTGAAGAAAAGAATCAATACAGGATATCATTTGCACTTGACAGATAGCACAGATGCATCATCAAAAGGGTGTATTTATTAGGAAAGAGGTTAAGTTGCCTGTTCAAGTTGGTCTTCCAAGTCAATGGAAGACAAGGGTACACAACTTGTTACCCTGTAGCTTTTAGTGTATTGCCTTGGTTGCTTAGCTCTATGTCTCTTTTTCATGTATTAGTCAACAACACTATAATTATCACGAATGGTAATTGCACACCAATAATTCATCTTCAAATGCAAGTACATAAAAGGATTAATGTTACACAGGCTCTACAATATTAAGAAGGAAAGGTCACTAAATGATGTATTAAAAGAATCATGATAACACACCAACAAATTAAGCCCAACAGGAGAGATCAACATTTGTTGAATAAACCTAATAAAGTCTTGTAGTTTATTGATGTTGCTCTTCCACTGGGCAAAAATAGCTCTAGGATAAGGTAGAGAGACAATAAATAATCAAGTGGATTAGAGAGTTGCCAAAACACAGTGGAGATCAAGGTAGCTCAAAGTAAAGTTGTAAGTACAAATTTTAATATATCCATCATTGCCAAAATGTTATCTCAGTTTTGGAATTATTTTCTGAATTTTGAAGAAACAAAGATTATTTTTTTCTAAATTCTGAATCACAGGCTTCTGGTAGTTATAATTTTAATGAGTCCCTGGGAGGTCATTTCACTAAACACTTCTTTTAAATCATGAAGTGTTCTTTCTCTGTTAAAGACCACTCTCCTGCAGGCTAGAATGGTGTTCTATCTTGAGGAATACTTTTAAATGACCGGGGGATATATAAATGTAATACCGTATGCCTGATATAGAAAAAATGGCAGGTTGAAAAGGTGCTCTAAAGGTTTTGTTTTATATTAAGTGTGCATTAAGTCAAATAAGTCTAAGACAGGTTCTATGCTATTTTGACATGTAAGATCAAAATGAATTCTACTTCCAGACTTCTAATCCAAGAAACTATATAAAGATAATGACAAAAATATTTCCACCAGTGTGTTGATTGCAGAATTTATTCCAGAAAAAAAACAAAAATTAAAAAGCAACCTAAAAGTCCAACATAAGGATTGATTACATAAAAGATACTTTTTGTATGATGCAATAATATGCAGTCATTCACAATTATGCTTATGAATAATTTTAGTGACCTAGAAAGATGTTCCTCACAATAAATTAACTAAAAAACATAAATTAAAAAGGCAGAACAAAAATTGTACACAGCTGGATATTTTATATCTTTCCATTTTCTATATGTGTATCTAAAAATTCTGGGAGGAAATATACCAAAATATCAAGACTTTTTAAATTTTTTAATATAGTACTTATTTATTTATTTATTTTGAGAGAGAGAGAAAGAGAGAGAGAGAGAGCATGAGCAGGGGAGGGGCAGAGAGAAAGGGAGAGAGATAATCTGAAGCAGGCCTCATGCTCAGCACAGAGCCAGATGCCATGCTAGATCTCATGACCATAAAATCATGACCTGAGCTGAAATCAAGAGTCAGATGCTTAACCAAATGAGCCATCCAGGTGCCCTACCAAACTTTTAAAAGGCTTTTTGTGAACTGTTTATTTTTATTCCTTTATATATCTTCTAAATTTTCTACAATGAAAATAAAATGTAACCTTAATCAGCCTAAAACAATTAATATTTTTACTTTGTTATTATCATTTTAATGAATTGTTTCAGTTTCTCAAGTATGTCAACTTTGTTCTTTGGTGCTCTCTGTTTTCTCTGTCTGCACTGTTCTTTTCCTATTCTCATGGCTGGTTACTTTATATCATTTTATGACCGTGCCCAAACATCACTTTCTCAGTGAAACTTTACAAAGCTGCTCTATGGAATGTACCCTGCCACCATCATTCTTATTCCATTATCTTCATTTTCTTCATGGAACTATCTAAAATTATATCATTAACCTATTATTTAATCTAATTCTTTGTTTAGTGTCTGTCTTTTGCATTAGTAAACAAATATATGAGGGCAGCAGGAAACTTCTGTCTTGTTAATTTTAAGTCCCCACGTCCTAGAACCCTATCTGGAATAAAGGAGGCACCAAATTCATATTTGTTAAATAAAAGGAGGTAATGTTAAAAATTAAAACTTTACAATGTGTATATAATAACAATCAGGTATATTGAGAAGAAAGGGACTAATGTAAACCTATTCTGTTTTGGCCATTGGTAAGGCAAAACCCATCTTACTTTTGAAGGAGAATATGAACGTTAAGAAATTTTAAAAATGAAGCAAAGAATGAGGATAGTTCATAAAATGAATGTCAGGAAGTCCTATTCAGATACTGAAGTCAGGTCACAAATCTGTCTCTAAATCAGTGCTCCATATCTTTCCGTGTTGGTTGATGGACCCCTTTGCAGATCCAACAAAAAATCGGAAACATTTTCTCAGAAAAATGCTCATGCATATTTGTAATATACATGATGTTTTGCTCACAGTTTCTGCAGATTCACAGAGCATTCTAATGGTGCATGAATTATACAATAAAAGCTACTTCTCTGTCCTATCTGGGAAACATAATAAGTTATAAAGTTTGGGATCCATTGAGTTAAAAATCTCCAAGAAGTTGAGGGGCACCTGGGTAGCTCAGTTGGTTGAGTGTCCAACTCTTGATTTTGGCTCAGGCTGTGATCTCAGGGTCGGGAGACTGAGCCTCACCTTAGGCTCTGTGATTAGTGCAGAGCCTGCTTGGGATCCATTCTCTCTCTCTCTCTCTCTCTCTCTCTCTCTCTCTCTCTCCCCCCCTTCTCTCTCTCTGTTCACCTCTCCCCCCACTCTCTCTCACTTTCTCACTCTCCTTCTTCTTTCTATCAAAAAATAAAATTAAAAACAATTCTTCAAAAAGTTGAAATTACATCTAAGAAAAGGGCAAATGTTCTACTTTAGCCTCTCAGAGAGAGCACACATCGCACATATGAGCACAGTTAGCTGTTACTATCTCTAGGCTAAGAAATGGAGTTGCAATGCTAAGGAACTTGCCAAATTGGAGAACCAGCAGAGTTGTGTTAGAAGCAAAGTCAGAGAAGAATGTTTGTCCCACTACAGCAGGTCAATAAAAGTTTCATGGAAAAGATGGCATCTGAACTGTATCTTGAAGAGTGATCATAATAATAAAATAATAGCTTGTGTTTATCGAGTACATTGCAAGTACTAGGCACTTCAGTAAGTGTTTTACATATATCATATTTCCAAATCCTCACAATAATCCTAATTTCAAGGAAAAGTGAAACAGAGAGATTCAGTAATTTTCCCCAGAATATTCAGCTAATAAATGGTAGAGCAGTTTCAAGCCAGTCTGAAGCTGGCTCGTCTTTCTTTGTCATTGTAGAGTACTGCTATACAGAAGAGTAAGATCTGAATCACTAGAGAAGAAGGCCAAGAGACATTCCCAGTGAGAGGATGCTTTAACACCTGCCCAGATGTTACTATAAGTCCAGAAACAGCTAAGTAATTTTGAGTGCTAAAAACACAACAAAACAGAATTAATTAATTCCCTTGCGCTATATGGAAATCTATTTTTACAACTATTTTGACATAAAATTGAGAAAAAGAAGTACCATTTTTCAAGATAAGTAACGGAGGGACTCTAGTAAATGAGGAACTCTAGTACATTTTGATTTTACATTAATTTATGTATTAGATATGGTATTCCATAATGTAAAATGTTTGAGTGACAGCCTTCAGGGAACTGTATCTTCTAGACAAAAGTAAGTTTTGTCTTTCAGTAAAAGGACAAATTCCCTGGCACCTTTATAAATAGGTTAAAAGATTGGTATGATGGAAGTGAACACTCTCATGGAATTTAAAGTACCTTTAAAAGCTATCAATTGCCACAAACTATAAGGTTTTTCTTCATTGAGTGTCATGATGATGTAGTCTTCTACTAGATGTGAAATAAATACATATATGTCTATCTTTTATCTAGGCAGGTAAATCAAGTGCCCTAAAAGGTTGTCTATTTATTCTCAAAAACTGGTTGTAGTGTATTAAGAAATAGTTGAGAGAAAATAGGGGCAACCTTTGTGCACATTTTAGTTATTTTTAAATGCCATTTTATTGCCATATTCTAATAATACAGTGGAAACAGCACCCAAATATAAGTGTTCTTTCATATAATCTAACACATTTTAGAATTAATTATAGTACTATTAATATTAATGTTAATAATAGCTAGAATTTATTAAGTAACTATTATGTATTAGGAATTATGCCAAGCACTTGAGTGTATTATAATTTAGTTTCTAAAATTATGCTCTGAGGTTAGCTTTTTAGTATCCTTTTATTAGCAAATGAGGACTCTGAGAATTGAGATCCAGGAAGTCATGCTAGGGCCCTGAGGCCACATGGTTAGAGTGGTGGAAATGGCATTTGGCCCCAGGTGAGACCCCAAACCCTGGGATTTTAACTCCTACCATCTTAAGCAACCATGTCATTTGAATTTAAGAGTTTCTTCATTTAACATTTATTTACCTTCCAAGAGAGACTACTAAACCATGGTTACACAAATATAATGTGAGTAAGAGGAAACATTTAACTTACTGCTGAGAATATTTAGGAATATATTTACTTCTTGATTGGGTGAAGGAAATAATCATGTTTCCTTGCTCACCTATGATGACAGATTATCATACATTTAAAAATTATTGGCATACACCAGTCTTTGTTTTTAATTTCTACAAGGTCAGGGGTCATGCCTTCTATTTCTTTTGTGACATATCATTGTGTTTGGTACAGTACCTTGCAGAGTTAAAGCATTCAAAAAAAAATGTTTGTCGACAGCTTTCTTATTGGGCACCTGTCAGTAGCCTACAGTGTACTTTTTCAGATTTAATGAAACCATACTCTTGTAAAAAAAAAAAAAGTGCATCTATTCTAATACCCCTTGAAAATCTATATACGTACTATAGTGACTTGAAAACATTCATTAATTTTTCTCTGCTTTGTTTTCTCACATGTTTATTGACGAAAATAATAACTGGTTTTTTTTTAGCAAGTTGAAACATGAGGCAGTTTCTTAGATAATTGCTCTGAAAATGCTTACTAGTTGCTTACCTTTCACTTCAACAGGTAGCTTATTAAAGTTTTAGTCTTTAAACACTAGCTTCTTTTGTTTACTTTGCATATGTGAAATTGAGACCATCTATTAATGTTTTTTCTGTAAATTAATGTCCAATCTACATTATGATTTTGTTGTAGTTGTAACAGCCTCCATATTGACATAAGTAAATACCAAGTGACCTGGAGTCCCTCATCCAGTGCTTCTACTACTCGGTATATACCTCAAATTCTCCATTATTAATTTCCTAACTGGTATAAAGAAAGAGGGGGTGCCTGGGTGGGTCAGTCAGTTAAGCCCCCAACCTCAGCTCAGGTCACAATCTTGCAGTTTGTGGGTCTGAGTCCCACATTGAGGTCCTAGCCCCACATTGAGCTCCGTGCTGGCAGTGCAGGATCTGCTTGGGATTCTCTCTCTCCTCTCTCCCCCTCCCCTACTTGTGTTCTCTCTCTCTCTCTCTCAGATGAATAAACTTAAAAAAAAAGGAGTTGAAGGAGATCATTTCCAAGGTTTTTAAAGGGTAATATTTTCTAATACTATTATATTATATACTCTGCATATTTGTGTTACTGTATATAGTAAATATAGTATTATTTTCACTGACTATTGTGATTTGGTTGGATTTCTTAAGATACAACTCATGATTCAAGGTCAGAATAATGTTGACTTAGAGTGGAAATATGTTCTGCTGAATTCTCTCAATTATGGTTTCTATTTTTTAAATAATTTATACTTTGATTTGTGAATTTGGGCATTAGGCTTAGGGGTGCAATTTAGTTGTTCTAAGGATGTTTGAAAAGTGGTATGCTATCTTCAAGTAAGACATTTACATGATTTGTTTTAAAATTTGTTGACTACAGTTTCTTAACCTCCATTTCGTCTATATAATAATCTCTGTACAAAACCATTTCAAATGTTCTTTAGAAACATAAAAATATCTATTTAAAAATTACCATTATAAATGTTTGTGCTTGTTCTGAAAATTCCAGAACATATGGAATTACCTAATCACTGAGAGATCTAAAATTTTAGAGTGGATTTAACTCCACATTTTATGGAAAATAGAGAAACAGGTGTGAGGAGATTAAGTGAATTGTTCAAGGTCACATAGCTATTGAGTGAATAAATTTGAATCTCCTAATTCTAGGAGTGCCTGGGTAGCTAAATTGGGACTTCAGCTCAGGTTATGTTCTCACAGTTTGTGAGTTTGAGCCCAGGATGAGGCTCTGTGCTGACAGCTTTGAGCCTGCTTTGGATCCTCTGTCCCCCTCTTTCTCTGCCCTTCCCCTGCTCGTGCTCTCTCTCCTTCTCTCTCTTTCTCTCTAAAAAATAATTTAAAAAAAACATTAAAAAAAAAGATCTCCTAACTCTGTCCAGCATTTCTTCCCTCTACAATCTTGCCCATAATCTCTAGCGTATTTTGCATCTCTGTTGTTTGGGATATACATATTTAGGATACACTGGGATATATTGCTATGTCTTCTTGAGGGATTCACCCTTTTCCCTTATATAATGTCCCTCTTGGTTTTGATTTTTTTTTATTCTTAACTTAAATGTATCTGTCATTAATATACATTAGTGTCATATATTATTATATATTGTATGTAAATGTATAATATATTAATATACATAAAAATGGAATTAATATACACATCTAAATGAAAATTAAACTCCTTATCTCTTTAGGACAAGAAGTAGTTTTACAACTACCTTGAGAAATTTAAGCTCCTTCTTATTTTTTTCTTTTTTCAAAATTTGTATTGACCCTTACAGAAAGAGAGAAGGCACCTTATTACAGGATACTTTGGATTTGTTTCCACACCACCACAATAAAGTGAGTCAAGTGAATTTTTTTGTTACCCAGTGCACATATAAGTTATTTTGACCCTATACTATAGTCTCTTAAGTGTGCAATGGCTTTATGTTGAAAAAACAACATATATACCTTAATTAAAAATATTGCTAAAAAATGCTAACCATGCCTCAATGTTGATGGCTACTGAATGATGATGGTGGTGGTTGCTGAAGTTGGGGCAAATTCTTAAAACAAGACAACAATGAAGTTTGCTGCATTGACTTTTTCTTTTCATAAGTAATTTTTGCAGCACGAAATCCTGATTAATAGCATTTTACCCATGGTAGAACTTTAACAATTGGAGTGAATCTTCTCAAAGTTTGTTGCTGCCTTAGCAATTAAGCTTTTGTGTTATTCTAAATTTTTGTTGTCATTTCAACTATCTTTAAGCATCTTCACTAGGAGTATATTCCATCTCAAACAAATCACTGTTTCTGGTCATCCATTCAGAGAAATTGTCATTCATTAAAGTTGTATCATGGGATTGCAGCAATTCAGTCTCATCTTCAAGCTCCACTTCTAATTCTACTTATCTTGCTATTTCCACCACAACTTCACTTACTTCTCCACTGACGTTTTGAACCCCTGTAAGTCATCCATGGGTTTTAGAACAAACGTCTTCCAAACTCCTGTTCATGTTGATAATTTGACTTCTTCCCATGAATCACAAATGTTCTTAATGGCATCAGGAATCCTTTCCAGAAGGTTTTCAATGTACTTTGCCCAGATCTATCAGAAATCACTGTCCATGACAACTATAGCTTTACAAAATGTATTTCTTCAACAATAAGACTTAAAAATTGAAGACTCCCTGATCACTGGGCTGCAGAATAAGAGTTGTGTTAGCAGGAATGAAAATAACATGAACCTCATAGTACATCTCCATCAGAGCTCTTGGGTGACAGGGTGACAGGAGAGGAAGAGAGATGGGGGAACAGCTCAATGGTGGAGCAGTCAGAACACACACAGCATTCATTGATTAAATTTGCCTTCTTATACGGGCATGATTTTTGATGCCTCAAAACAATTACAGTAGTAACATCAAAGATCATGGATTATAGATCACCATAACAAAAATAATAATAATGAAAAAAGTTGGAAATATTGTGAGAAATACTAAAATGTGACACAACTACATAAAATGAACAAATGCTATTAGAAAATGGCACTGATAGATTTCCTCAATGCAGGGTTTCCACAAACCTTAAATTTGTAGAAAACAATATCTGTGAAGCACAATGAAATGAAGCACAATCAAATAAGATAAGCCTGTACTGCCAGGTGGAAGTGAAATCCAAGTTCCTCATGTGGCCTATATTGACCCTGATGGGGAGAGCTCCTCAATACTGCTGAACAGGGTGGGACTTCCAGCTGACCATTTGGTCTCCACTGACACCATGGTGGGGGTGGGGGTGGCCTCATCACCACTGGATAATGACAAAAGTCCTGACACTCCACTAGTCCTCTTATGATACCCCCTCAAGGGGAAGGGGACTGATACCTCATTACTTCCACATGGGAGTGAAAGTGCAGACTCCCCACGTGACCTCCACTGGCATCACGATTTACTGGCAAGGATGAGAATCTCAGCCTCCTACTTGATCCTTTTCTGACACACCTCTGGCAAGGGCGTTTGGTGTCTTTTTATAACCTCTCAAGATGGAAGCCTTGTTTCCTCATTCAGCCTTCACTGGCATGAGTGGAGATAGGACTATAGACGTTTCCGTGGTGTTGGCTGGAATAGAGCAGTTATTTTTTGTAAGTTTCTTGCCTTGTGAAGCTGCCCCTTTCCTGGCCTTTTCACTAGAAAGAAGACCTTTTTTTTTTTTTTAATTTTTTTTTTCAACGTTTTTATTTATTTTTGGGACAGAGAGAGACAGAGCATGAACGGGGGAGGGGCAGAGAGAGAGGGAGACACAGAATCGGAAACAGGCTCCAGGCTCCCAGCCATCAGCCCAGAGCCTGACGCGGGGCTCGAACTCCCGGACCGCGAGATCGTGAAGAAAGAAGACCTTTGATGGAGCTTTTTTGTTTGTTTGTTTGTACCTGTTGGTATTTCTGCGTTGCCATTTTCTTCAGTTCCAAGTGTGGGATATCTAAGGTGAAAAGAAAACCCAGGGAACTCACCATGATGTTAAATTCTGTGGCCAATCTGACTGTTCTCCACCATTCGCAGTGTTATGTTTGTTTTGTGTGTATGCCATGGACAAATAGGGAAAAGTACATATACTCCTTTTTCCCAGAAGCAGAAGTCTATCTGCGTATTTTGAAAATAGTGACATGAAGGTCATTTGTGTTATAAAGACTCAAAAGGATGTTACTAATATCCAGAAATTCCCAAAACACTGCTTTCCTAACCACTAAATTTTAAGGCCCATGAGGTCAGGAGCTATGAGTTTTACTCACTCTTGGGCAACTTTCAGTCCTTTATTGTTGGTGTAAAGACAAAACATTTTCTTATCTTTCTAATCAAGTTTTTCATATCTGAGAGTGAATGTTGAAATAGAAGACAATCGGCATGGCACCCAAATGTTGCCCTTCCATTAGACTATTTGTAGCACTCTTCTTGAAAACTTAAGATAATTGTTTGATCCAGGGAAAGGTGGCCCCTTTTGTTTGTAAAATTACTTATTCCTTCTATTACTTCAAGGAAGAATTTAAAAGTAACACTTTTTAAAAATATAAAACAAGTCAAGTTAATGATAATGATAGGGGAAGAATTTTTACTTCTGACTAAAAGAATGATACTCGTCTTTTTCTTTAATGAGAACAGTAAGTAGAAATAATTATTCATGCATGCTTGCCATCTCATTTAGCATTGATATAAAATTCTCTCCAATAAAACTCAAGTGGGATTTTTTTTGCAAGGTTGGACTTTAGGAGGTTTATTATTTCCATTAGGCTGTGGAATTTGATTATTTAATCAACCTACTTCAATCCAGAAAAAAATCTCTTATGGCCCATTAATTTAAAGAACCTTCTTTGTAAAGCACATGATTATGAAATGAAAAAAAAAAGCAGAAAAAAATTAAAGATTGTCCTTATCTCTTCCCTTCCTTTGACTCTTATTCTTTGTTTTAAAGAATTCTTCTTGCAATTCACTTGCCATAAGCTCATTAAATACACTCCTAGCCATGGTGATTCTAGCATCTTGAATAATAAAGATTAATATGCTGATCCAAATTCAGTTACTGGCCTGAGCATATCAAATATATTAAACTTCCTTTACAGCATAAGAAGTGTATTTCCACCAGAAGAAATATACATTTCTGAGTTTAATTCATCTAGAGGATTTTGAGTAAAAGTTTAAGATTTTCCTATGGTTAAAATAGCCACATGAGCCAAAGTGAATTTACATATAAACATTATATATACACATATATCTTATATATGATATCCTATAATACATATGTATGTATATATGATGTATACATATATATGTACATGTATATATGTATAATATGTTGAAAAGCATTTTCCAAAGTATACTGTGCTTCCTTTTTTTTTCCTAAAAAAATATCTTCCTAAGAATCATGTTAGTAAATATATAACTGTGTACATTAGTGACTATACATGTTTGCGGTGGGGTAAGAGGTATTCTAAATGACAACGTAGTTACTTATGTTTACTTACTGTTTAGCTATGCCATTAATAGATGACTTAGATTAATAATACCATCTCCAAGCTTGGGATTCCCAAAGTTAACTGAAGCCAGACATTTAATTCTAGTTTATTTATAGAAATTGCTGTTTCTCGGGGCACCTGTGTGGCTCGGTTTGTTAAGCGTCCGACTCTGGGTTTTGGCTCAGGTCATGATCTCATTGTTTCGTGAGTTTGAGGCCTGTGTCAGGCTCTGTGATGGCAGTGCACAACCTGCTTGGGATTATCTCTCTCCTTCTCTCTCTGTCCCTCCCTCCCCCCCCCCATGCTGTTTCTCTCTCTCTCTCTCAAAACTAAATAAACAAACTTTAAAAAGAAAAAGAAAAAAAATTGCTGTTTCTCAACACTAGCATGGTTAAATGAGAGACCTATGTTAAGAGACTTTACTTGCTGAATCAACACAGGAACTTTTAATAAACACTAAAAGGAAGTAACTGTGTATACCAACATATCAACTCATACCCAGTTCTATTCTATAATGACAAATATCATTTTATTTTCCCTTCTTCATCAAATCAGGCATAATTTACATGTGTAAATTATGAGATTTCCCAAAGGATTTCACGTGAGGTGTTTGGGATTGCCCTTCCTTTGTTTCCCATATATCACCTTAAAGGCAATGTCATCATGCCAAATATATGTAAGCATCTGATAATTTGACTTAAGATTTGTCATGGAGTTCGTGTTGTCAAAAAATGTCAAAAAGGAAGAGGGTGATATGTTTAGATGTCCAAACTCACTATATCTCAAGTTTGTTCAATTAATTAGGTCATCTGTCTTGTTTTGCAAAAGATAGAGCAGAGGACAAAGGTATTAGGAAAATATATGTTGTTTATATCAGTGGAGATATGACACACATATATTTTACATGTCATAGTGTCTCTCTTATGAGAAATGTAAGCCCCTAATTTGTTCTCTTGATTATGGAATCATAAAAGACTAGAGCTAGGTTTGGATGGCCCTTAGAAGTATTTCACATTGAAAAAGGGTGACTGGCTATCAACAGTCACAGCAGTGGAACTAACACAGACTTCTTTCCAACTAACATTACCTTTCAGCTGTTTGTTCATGCTGAGTTTCTTGCAAAAGATGCCATACAGGAAAGAAACAATTTTCTAGAATCATCTGTTATGATGGGCTTTGAATATGAGAATGTATACACATATTACATGTATTTATACATATAATGAGGAAGAGGATGTGTGTATTGATTTTATTCTGTTTACTTTTATTTAAAATATAGACATTAAATATTAACATTGAAAATATTACGGAAACAAATAAGTGTAAAGGATCGGGCTAGACATAAGTAAAGCATGAGATGTATCCTCTTGCCTAACACCTAGCAATCAGAATATTTTGGGTCTTTTCATGATAAGATACTTAGCATCTTATACTGATCATTGAAACTGAGTGTCTTGATGGTTTCGTCTGTAAAATGGAGGCAACAGCCCCTTTTCTTTATTTACCTTACAGAGACATGGTGAGGGATAATAGGACTTTTCAAGGAGTTTCTCAAAAACCATTATAGAGTTTTACTGTATCTGGGAATATGTCCTTTGAAACCCATTGGAGAAGAGAGTGTTAGGTGTCTTAGAACTTAATATATCTTACCCTGGTTTCCAAATGTAAGAGATGGCTGGAGACCATAATCTTGTTTTCTCTTTAATTTTAGAAATTAGGATAATTGCTAGCGGCACCTGTTGAATCAGTCGGTTGAGCATCCGACTTTTGGTTTCCACTCAGGTCATGGTCTCGCAGTTCCTAAGTTCGAGCCCCACATCCCACTCTCTGCTGTCAGCCTGTCAGAGCAGAGCCTGCTTCGAATTCTCTGTCCCCTTCCCTCTGCCCCCACACTGCTTGCATTCTCCCAAAAATAAACAAGTGTTTTTTTTAATTTAGGATCATTCCTAAATCCCAGATTTCTACACTTCTTTTTAATAAAAAATATCAAAAATTTCTTTAACATTTTAGAATTCTTCAGTGTTTATACTTTTTAAATACCAATAGAAAACTAGTTTTCCCACATCACTATTCTAAAAGTTCAGATTTTCTTGGAAGTGGCATATCAGTGAATGGCTTCTGCATAGGGGAAAATCCTTTCTCCTTTATGCTCTGCTTTAAGCATATATCCTGAACTCCTTTCTCTTGCTGACCTCCTTCGCCCTGTAATTCAATGATATCCTTGCATATCTTTACTGTTTTTATTTGGTCATAGGGGTGGTATCATTCCTTTTCCCCAAGGCTAACCACTTTGTCTCATTTTTCTCTACCCTCAAATTTTCTGCTGCTCAACACTGATCTGTTTTCCTAACTACATATCAAGATCTCCATGTTATGTGTCCTTACCTCCTTATATGATAGGTAAGGAAGAAATGTGTGCTAAATAAATAATGATCACAGTTGAAATTCTGATTACTTATCAGAAATACATTATTTGTTTCAGTAAAGTTTTTTATCTTCCTGATTTGTTAGTCTAACTGGTTAAAAGCAAGCAAAAAAATATGATGGGTACCATTTTGATTTCAAAAATACATACTTAACATACTTAAGATTAACTGTGGAAGATTTATGTGGAGTAGTATCTAGAAAAAGCATAACGGACAGGCATACAAGAAATAAATGGGTATACAAAGGCATTTCCTGTATGGGATGAAGATGTTTTATAAATGTAAATTATTTCCAAATTAACTTGTAGATGTATCACAATTCAATTAAAATCTCAATAAATATTGTGTTTTTCAACCATGTAAAAATTATTAATATAAAAACTGGGTGGTGATATACAACATATTTTAAATTAGTAAGATGAGGATTTGTCCTATCAAACCACATGGTAAAGCTACAGTAGTTAAAATATAAGATATTAGGTTAAAAAAGATACTTGGCCCAGAAATAGACTTGATAGAATGATTTTATGTATGATAAAAACGACATCTATTCTCTTTTACATTCTAGTTTAGGAATCTGTGTATGCTTTTAATTTTTGAGTAGCTTTCCTAGTGGAGTTTACCTGTTTTATTTTTAAAGAATCAGTTCTTGAATTCATTTATCAATTCAACACTTTCACATTTTAATTAATTAGCTTCTGTATGTATGTAAATATTTAGTTATTAACTTTTATTGCCTTAAGGTCAGATCACTGGCTTCTACAAGGTGTTCTTTTCTGGAACTCAATTAATTTATTTTTATTTTGCAGTAGATTATTTACAGTTTTTATTAATGGTCTATAGACACATGAAAAGGTGAATTATCTATTAGGATTGTACATAATTCAACATTTATGTCATCAATCTTATTAAAATTTTATGACCTCATTTCTCATTTTTTATTTGGTCTATGCAAAAACTGAAAGAGAATGTATTAAATTTTCTAATGTATTTCTGTTTAATTATCATTGTGTTTTTTACAGTTTTGCTGCATACACTTTGATGTTAAGTTATTGAGCTCAGAAGTTTTGTGACTGTTACATCATTAGGGTATTTTCTTTTTATTTATATACCTCTTTTGTGTTGACTGTGTATTTGCATTATTTTTTTTATCTAAAATTATATGCCCACTCCTAGTGTTTTTGCTGTTTTTCTTTACTTCTCTGATATTTGTCCCCACTTTTTTTTTTGAAGTTTGTTTTTGAGAGAGAGACAGAGAGAGAAAGAGGGAGAGGCAGAACCCGAGTGGGGGAGGATTAGAGACAGAGGGAAAGAGAATCCCAAGCAGACGCCCTGCTGCAGGGCTCTTTCTCATGAACTGAGAGACCATGACCTGAGCTGAAATTAAGAGTTGGTGCTTAACTGACTGAGCCACTCAGGCACCCCATGTCCCTACATTTATTTTAAGTAATTTCCTTGTAAACCACATATATTAAGTTTACTTTCCTTTTTCCTTCTAAAGGTATCAGTGACTTTTACTAGGAAATTTAACACATATTGATTGTCATAACCCAAAATTGTTTGCTTTGTTTTCAATATTTTAGAAAGTATGTATGAACTTCTCTCCTTAACTTTTTATTTTAAAAATCACATTTTTTAGTGAAATAAGAACAAAAATGATATTTTCTAACCTGTGCTAGAGGTAAGAGGAGGTGTTTTGTATACTTTTACTTTCCTCATCCTATTCTTTGTGAGTATGTATGTTTAGAGTTCCAAAATATTTTTAAATTACTGTTTTCAAATATTATTCTAAGAATTTTGACATATATTTACTCTCATACACATCTTCAGCTACTTTAAGATTTACCTAAGTAGTTTTTATATTTATCACAAATCAGTGTATAACATATCTCCCCATTTTTAGTTCAGATTACATTCTCAATCTCCTTGAATAGGTTCAGGTAGTATTTTAAAGAATGATACACAGATGTAATACTTCCTAAACTTTTGCTTTATCTGTGAATATCACTATACTGCATATAAATAATAACTTTCTAGATATAAAGTTTTAAATCCCAACATTTTCCCCTGAGGAATTAGAGGTACTTAAACCAAAAGAAGGAATATATGTGTGGGATAAAGTCATGATATTGTTGTGTGCAAAAGGGACTAGAGTTAGTCTGTATAATTCCACAGGGCAAAACTAAGATCAAAGGGTAGAAACTATATAGGAAGTTGGCTGAGTAAAAAGTTGATCTCTTTAACACACAGAGCTTTCTAAAGACAGAAGCAGATCTATCTTAGAAATTCATATAATATAGTACAAGTATTACTGCAGTGACTTGTTGCCTTTCTCTCAAGATACTGTGCAGGGGAGTTTACGCTAGATGATTTTAAGAGGAGGGAAACTTTTCCTTGGATAATTACCTGACTCCAAAAATAATGCTCAGTAAATTATATTTGGATGGAATCTAGATGAGTCTTGCTATACATTGAGTATTTATTTATTTATGAGGCATCATAAAGCCCTCATTTCTTTGGATAATTAATAAATAGCCTATTATTTGTCAGAGTGTCACAGGCTTTTGCTACATGGTGAATGGGGAAAGCTTGCATTTCAGGTATTCTGTAGATGCTATGGCACCTTTACCTGCCATTTGTCCTGAGCTCTCCTTTGAATGCCACATGATGGTAAACTATGCATCCATAGTGCTCACACTGGAATCCCCAGAAGGATTATAACCAAAACAAAAGCCCTCTGGTGGAAGATCTGTTTGTAACTCCATTGCATAGTATGTGGCTGTTAACTAGAGGGATTCTAAACAGTTCTTTTAGGAGCCATTTTATGCTTTTTTGTTTTTAATTGCTGAGTTTCGAATGTTACTTGAGTGTGTAGTCTAAATATTTAATGTTTAACATAGACAAAAAAAATAGAGAGAGCTGCTTTTATTGTTAAGGAATTTATACCAGCCACATAGAAGGGAAGAATAGAACAAGAATATAGAATCTGAATTTCCATTTTAGAGAAGGGTAGCTAAATATGCAGTGCACCATTCTCACTTTTAAATATGACATAAATTATAGCTGGACCAGATGGCTTGAAAGAACCTAGAGGAAAATGGTAAAGAGATGTTGAACTTATATTTTTTTTTTTCCTTTCTGGGCTCCTACTCTATCTGCCCTATACAGGAGGGTGGCCATGATAAAGGAGGACCAAACGTTTATTAGTGTTTAAAAATAGCTTGATGACTTCAGGGGTCTCTGGACTTTAGTTCCTCTTCTGCCAACTCCTGTTGGATTTGTGTGCATTATCAGAGCTTCACATCCCTCATCTAAAAATTGGAGGGGTTTACCATTAGCTACAATACCATCCACTGACATATTGAGTGCTTGGCACATAGCCAAGCACTTTACATGTATTATTATTTCTTGTCTTCACCACAAACCAGTGGGTTAGAGATGTTCCCCAAATGATACTGATTAGAACTTTGACCTGCCTCAGAGCTAACCTGTATACCTGAAAACAATTTAAATCTTAAGAACCCTATTTATTCTAAAATTTTAGGAGAAATTGACCTAGTACTTACGAATGCTGATAATGCTTTAAATTGCCTATTTCTGAGGAAAACCACCGATGAGCTAACCATATTGTGCCTGAGTCATCCAGCGTTCTTTGACCACTAAGGGTCCTTGGTCTAATCTCCTCTGACATTCCATTTCTGTGGCTGTTTGTTTAGTTTGGTTTGGTTTTTAAGAAATTTACATTTTTACTGCATTTAAAACTGTCATTGTTTTCCTTTGGATTGTCATGGTGTTGTGTGTAGAAAGTTATATTTTAGCTATTGGCATAAATGTTGCAACATTTTATCAAATTGCTAGAAAAACACTGTTGGGTTTTTGATCGGCATTATGTCTAACATACAGTAGTTTGAGGAAATTTGACATCTATAAATATTCTTTAAATATTCAGTCTTACCACCCAGGAACATGACATAGTCCTGTCATTAAGGTGTTTTGAATATTCCCCAATAATATGTTATATCCTTCAGTAATGATATTTTAGATCTAACATATTTCTTATTAATTTATAGGTATTTCATTTTTTTTTCTTGCTATTCTCTTTCTCACCTGCTGGCCCCTTTGTCTGCTCCTCTCCCTGCCCCATCAAATGTGGACATTAAAAAACTTTTGTCTTCTAGTTTCTTAAACTGTGTGATTATGCTCTTTCATCCAGACCGATGATTATAGTCATCACCTATACAAAGGTGATTTCCAGTTTACCCACTGACCCAGGGTATAATTACCTGTGGCCTTCTCTACTAGGTGTCATTAGTATCCCAAACTCGGAGTATTCAGAACCTAAACTCATTATTTTATTTCTGAGGATACATTCATACATTTTACTTCCATATTTTGGTTAATGGTTTTGTGATTATCATCTAAATTCAAAATCTTAAGAGTTAGCTTTTCCTTTCCTCTCACTCTCTTTTTCTATGTGCAATCTACAGTCAGGCCTTGAAGCTTTAAGTTAAGTTCTATGCTGTTTCCAGCATCCATCCCTTTGTCTCCATTTCCATATAACTACCATCGACTGTCCTGTCCCCAGCTCTTATCTGGATTATTGCATTGGTCTTCAAATTGGCCTTCGTGCTTCCACCTTCTTTCCTTCCATCCCAACCAGATTGCCATCTTATTATTCTTTCTATGATACAACATCGGTTCAATCTCTCTTTGACTCGGGGCCATTCAATGGTCTGTAGTAGCTACTTACCTAACTTAGTATTAATTTTCTAATTTAGAAAGCAAGACCTCTTACTCCAATTTCCTTTCCATTCTCCTTTTCAGGTCAGTCTCCTCTTCAAGTCATGATACTATCCTGCAATTGGACTATTGCTTTTCTCTAGAAATGTCTGATAATTTTTATTTCTGTGGCCAATATGGTCATACTCCAGCTGCTCCCTAGAGTACCTTCTTGCTCATTTCTGCCTAGTAAATCCTAGCTTATTTAAAACTGTGTGTTATCTCCCTCTCCTCATATCTTCGTTTTGGAAACTTATCATGGCATGACTCGAATATAACACTGTTTATATAGTTGACTTTTCTCCATTTCTGGATTTTTCAGCTCCTTAACTGCAAAAATTTATCTGACTTACCTCCCATTTTACTCAGTGCTTTGTGTACATTTAGAATCTTCTAAATATTTATTAAACCAAATTAAATAGGCCTAATTATCACAGGAATTGTCTGTGATTCAGACTAAGAAGCAAATGCCTAATTTTGATTGGATTCAAAAGGTGGCTTGGTTAAAATAAAGCCCGCAATAACGCTGATTTTTTTTTTTCATTTTGTCCCTTCCTAATTCAGGTTTTAATTTAAGGTGAGCAGCTGAAAACCTCTGATTACAAAATCCTGCATGTCAATGTGCTTTTTATAGTTAAAATGAGTTATTTGTTAGAAATGCATCATTGCACCTAGGTATTTGATTCAGAAGCCGTGATTTATGACTTAGACTGGAATTTTATAGGAACAATGTCATATAATACCTGAAAACGCCATTTATTTTCATTCACTATTTAAATTACACTTATACTAAGTTGCAGCAATATTTAAAAAGTAATATTCAGTGCTTCCCTACATTTGCCACACTTTTTATCAGAGTAGAATTGAATTCAAAATTATTGAATGGGAAACATTTCTGCCACAAAAATGTTACTGTTGAATAATTAATCAAATGAGAAACATGTTCAGGTATATATTTTTGTCTTTGTTCTTTGAATTTCATTTTTATTTTTAAAATAAATATATTCATGCCCCTGGATTTTTCCTTTTGAAGTGGGATTTATAACATATCCCAAATCTAAACCCATAGCACATTTTACAAAAGGTAATATAGATACAATTTTCTGATAAATGTTGTGAGGGCCTTTTTTCCAAAATAGATTTAGACTAGAATATTCAGAGATGGACGTGTCTTAGCTAAAGATATTTATTTACTCTGATGGAAATCCAAACAAGGCCTTAGTATATTCTGGAGGAAAGAAACAACCACACTTCATATATAATTATATATATATATATATATATATACATATATATATGAGTGAAAACTTATGGTATCTGTCTTTCTCTGCCTGACTTATTTCACTTAGCATAACACTCTCCAGTTCCATCCACACTGCTGCAAACGGCATGATTTCATTCTTTCTCATTGCCACGTAGTACTCCATTGTGTATATAAACCACAATTTCTTTATTCATTCATCAGTTGATGGACATTTAGGCTCTTTCCATAAGAGAAAGGCTATTGTTGAGAGTGCTGCTATAAACATTGGGGTACAAGTGCCCCTATGCATCAGTACTCCTGTATCCCCTGGGTAAATTCCTAGCAGTGCTACTGCTGGGTCATAGGGTAGGTCTATTTTTAACTTTTTGAGGACCCTCCACACTGTTTTCCAGAGTGGCTGCACCAGTTTGCATTCCCACCAACAGTGCAAGAGGGTTCCCGTTTCACCACATCCTCTCCAGCATCTGTAGTCTCCTGATTTGTTCATTTTAACCACTCTGACCAGCATGAGGTAGTATCTGATTGTGGTTTTGATTTGCATTTCCCTGATGAGGAGTGACATTGAGCATCTTTTCATGTGCCTGTTGGCTATCTGGAGGTCTTCTTTGGAAAAGTGTGGAGTTTACAGCCACACTACTTAATGTAGTGACAACTAAGTACATTAGTGAATGTGAAATAAAGTTGAGATACCCAAAGAACCCCCTGACTCTGTAAAAAATAGTCAGGAATCTATAAGAATTATCAACATTTCTTCATCTGTTATGTTGTAAGAGGAAGTATTGAATATCTTAGTTTCATCTGTTGTCCAGAAATAGCTACAATTCACATAGTCTGTATTTTTAATTCAGACCAATAATTGAAAAGTTTAATATCTCCCCTTACTACCAATAATTTAAAAATTGTTTTAATGTTTATTTAATTTTGAGAGAGAGTGCAAGCAGGGGAGGGGCAGAGAGAGAGGGAGACACAGAATCTGGAGCAGGTTCCAGGCTCTGAGCTGTCAGCACAGAGCCCGACTTGGGGCTTGAACCCATGAACTATGAGATCATGACCTGAGCCGAAGTCAGACATTTAACTGACTGAGCTACCCAGGTGCCCCTACCAGTAATTTTAAAAAATTGCCTGATTATTTCTTACATGATGATGAACCACAGAATAATATGCTTTCTGTGTAAAGAGAGTTTTGACCCCCACACCTCCACCTATCCCCAATGAAGAGTAGGAAAGTTCTTTTGATTCAGATTTTGGGTCTTATGGTTGTCTTTTCCTTTTTCATGTTTTTTTCCCTTTCTGGTAGCAATGTGCCTGTTTATTTTGCTTTCCTGTTTGGCACTAGAGGTACAAATTTGGCATGCAATCAGTGGCATCTCCTCCTCCATTTCCCTGGAGCCTAATTGTTGGCATTTATGAGGTGTCCGATGCCAATTTTGGTGGTCAGAACTCTGGGATTTAAGTACCTTGTAAAATGGAACTATCTAAACCAACACACATGGGAAGAGAACTTATTACCGACAAATCAAATGGATGAGTTCACAGTAAAGGGATCCTTATCCTAGTTGACTTGAAAAATCTGAAAAATTCTACCCGTTTTTAAGCTATATTAAAAGCCTTTAGTCAAAAACGTTTCTGAATATAATTTCAAATAACATTACTTTAATAAATACACACAGAAGTATTTTATTCTCTCATTTGGACCCATTTATGTGAATACTTACTATGTGTTACTGGTGCCCAAGTGTTTCCTTTCCCGTGGAATTTATTTTTGCCTGATAGGAGACAAAAAATAAAAGATGTGATTTCAAATGGTTAACCCATTGTGAAAAGCAGTACTACATTTTTAAAAAAAGGGTTCCATAGTGAAATAAGTTTGGAAAGTTTAGTATTAAAATTCACCCAGTTTTTTTCTACAGTAGGATTGGAATTCTTAATATTTTAATCTTCATTATGAATCTCTAAGAAGGAAATATAATATGTAGCATTTCACAATTTTATTGCCCTATGAAAACTTCTTTCCACACACTGTATAGCAGCTCCAGTGTCCTGTAGAACAAACACACTTTGTAGAGCACTTGTCTACAACATGCATAAGTAACTATGAAGGGTATAAATTAAAAATTCACAAGAAAAGCCACATATCTAGACTATGTTTCATGATAACTTTTTGAACGAAGTTAAAATCATTTGCCAAAACAGAACCTTAATATAATCTTGATACAAGATCTATGTGACAGGCATTCTGTAGGAAAATTGTAATTTGAAGAATATGTATTCATATTGCCTCCAATAAGAGAAATAAATATATTGACAATTTGACAGCAATAATATGAAGTTTTGCTTGACATTATTTTTCCTGTTTATGTGACGTTAAAAAAAGAATTTCTAAAGTAAGGAATGAGGCAAGCATATCTATCATTTTGAAATATAAAGGAGTGTAACTGAACAGGAAGCCCCAAGTTAAATATCCATTCTTCAAACAGTCTAAAGAAAGAGCAAATGTGGCTAAAGCAGCTGATACATCTGAGTGTTAAGCTTCTTGAAACAGAGATTCTTTCCTTCTAGCTCCCTTTTATATGCCCAGGATCTACAAGGATGCCTGTGCATAAAGGCATTCATAAATATTTCCTGTCTACTCCAGTTGGAATACAGAGGAGTAGCAAGGGAGAGTTAATAGGATGTGGTTGCTAAGATACCAGTAGTGACTGACTGGGCCAAGTCACCTAGACTCTGAAAAAAAACAATCTAGATGATGCCTGATAAACCTAATGTTTATCTGGCTGAGATGATATCCAAAAGAGTAAGTGATTAGAACTTCTGGCCAATGATCACCAGTGCAGAAGAATTTTAGGTTGTCCAAGCTCATGGGCAAAGTGTGGTCAAGGGCAAGGTCAAGGTCCTTGTGTCTGTGATGACAAGTCAGTCATCTGTCTGTCAGCGTCCAGGAAGAGAATAGTCAAACATTGGCATATCAGGATCTTGTGTTCCTCATCCAGTGTTCAGGGAAGAAATCCGTTTATAGGAAATAGGGTTGTGGCAAGGGATATTGGGCTGTGAAATGACACAAAATTCATGGAGGCCATGCTTATTCACCCCTGTTCTTCATGGTGGAGAGCATGTGACTCCCCTACTTCAGGATAGGTTTGGTTTTGGTGACACAGGTAGATCTGATTTTCAAGCTGGGAAGGGGACTGGCCCTGATGATTAAGTGGAGTGTGAGATGGAGTTCCTGAAGATGTAGTCTGCTTTTAAGTGCACACTTACCCAGCTTTCACACTTTGCTTTTCTTTGAACAGACTCTGTCTGCATTTATGTAACTAAAAAAACTGAATTTGAAATTCAAGATTAAATTCTTAACTTTACATGGGGTTAATATCACATCGCAGAGCCAAAATCCAGACTCCAGTCTATAGATCTAGGTCTGCATATCTGTCACTCTATCTTCACTCTGTCCCTTTCCAAAGTAGGTTTTGTATTTAGTATATATTTTGGGCCATTTAAAAATAAGCCTTTTTCTAATTTATTTCATTAGAATGTGCGATTTACTTATCACCTCAATTCTCATCATAGATAATTTTCCTATTTTTATTTCACTTGGATATGTTATTTCTAGTAACAGAGTATCACAAAACTACATACCCTGTCTTTTGTGAACACTATGTTTTTCCTTGTTAATCTTACACATTAAAAGAAGTTCCTGTTTTGGGGCGCCTGGGTGGCGCAGTCGGTTAAGCGTCCGACCTCAGCCAGGTCACGATCTCGCGGTCCGTGAGTTCGAGCCCCGCGTCAGGCTCTGGGCTGATGGCTCAGAGCCTGGAGCCTGTTTCCGATTCTGTGTCTCCCTCTCTCTCTGCCCCTCCCCCGTTCATGCTCTGTCTCTCTCTGTCCCCCCAAAAATAAATAAACGTTGAAAAAAAAATTAAAAAAAAAAAAGTTCCTGTTTCATGTGGTCATAAATGTTCTCAGTATTTGAGAGACAAAAGTTAGTTTGGGGCGTGTATTTTGGACCAGTATGCATTATTAATCACCACGTATCTTTTATAGAACTCAAAATGTGGAGGCTATTTTGGAAATCAGGGCAATAAAAGAGACAACCTCAGTTTGGGGAAAATAAGGAAATTAGAAGAAAAATATAAAGAAAGCATTTCAAGAAAAATTGTTTCCAAGATTCCATTTTAAAATAGTGACTTTTCTATGATGATATTTGCTTATACAGAATAAAAATGTGAGTATTCTGTGCAAAAGGGTATGAATTGATCTGCTATATTACAGAACGTCCTCATATTTATAAAATCTTTTTTTTCTTTTTTTTTCTTTTTTGATTCCACTTGTCTTTATTTTTTCAACTTAAAAACTTGAAAAAAAATTAAGTATATTACCCTAGAGAGACATAGGAATTATTTCATTTATGTTTGGTATTTGTTAACTTAAAGGCTAAATCACGTAATCAGTTTTACTGGGATTTATTTCAGAAGTTCACCCTGAAGAGGGTACTGTGGTTTAAAAAATATATATAAAAGGGGCGCCTGGGTGACTTAGTCAGCTAAGCATCCGACTTTGGCTCAGGTCATGATCTTGCAGTCTGTGAGTTCGAGCCCTGCGTCAGGCCCTGTGCCAACAGTTCAGAGCCTGGAGCCTGCTTCAGAGTCTGTCTCCCTCTCTCTCTCTCTGCACCTGGCGCTCTCTCTCTCTCTCTCTCTTTCTCAAAAATAAATAAACATTAAACAGTTTTTAAATTAAAAATTTTTTAAATATATAAAACTACACCACTTAATCCATATGTATACTACACGCATATATACTTATCAGCACTGATGATTGTATAATTAAATTAATATATGTCTCTTTATCTCTTCCCATTGATCTAAAACAAGTGTATTACAGTTTTTGTACCATTTTCTATCTGCAGAATGCAAAGAATGTTGGCATAACAATTGGACTTCTTATTTTTGTAAGAGAATGAAGTTTAAAATATCATATGAATACCTCCAAATATCTGTTTCTTTCATATTATGGAAATTTTCTCATTTATTAATCCACTTCTTAGAATAGTCTTTTTTAAAGATGGCAACTATGAAATTCACTGACTTCAATAATGATCATAAATGAGCCATCTAAATTCTAAAAAATATTGCTGCCATTAGAAGCTCTTATTGCATTTTATTGTAAAAATTCCAGTAGATAATCCACTGTATTCCATAAATGCTAAAAAATGAATATTAAATCATGTATGCAGGTATAATTTTTTGTTTTGCACTCTAAACCCACATAGTTATTCTTACTCTGCGATTTCTGGTCAGTAGAATTCATCTGTAAAGTTCTTTGTGTTGTCAACACAGCAATCAGATTGAAGACACTTTCACAAAGCAGTCATCTTTACAATTGCCATTTCTGTAGTAGTGCACATCAAAATAAATTATATCACATATTCTGTTTTCTTGCCTTCTTTCATTTACATACTTGATAGCACTCTTCTGCTAACCACACTTCCTTCCAAAATAATTGAAATACTATGCTGAGAACTTTAGAAATGCCCAGCAAAAGTCTCAATTTTGTTTTTAAAGGTCTGAAATGTCATCCTGATAGAAAATGTCATCTGCAAAATCCTGAATTAGAATAGCCATCAATGGGTTGTGTACTATGGGGCCACATTTATTTATTTTGACTGTTATGGATATAATAAATCATTCTAAAATAATGTTGACATTTATGCATTCCACTAACATGGCAGTTTAACAGCCTGTTCCATATACTGCAGCTTGAGTTAGGGATTTGCTATCACATTTTCCAGCTTAGTTCTCCCAATCTTAACACAGCAGACAGTGGTAATGTCAACTGCAGAAGTGCCAAGAGAGAAAAAGATAGATAATGCATTCATTTTTATGGGCGATTTTAAAACTCATGCCATTGAGCACATTTCTCTGAATGGCTCTCATAGCTCACAGTGTTTGCTTCTTTCCTTTTTTTTTCGGGCTACATGAAGCCTTTTTTGTTATAGGCACGGCTTTCTATTTGATTTAATCCTGCTTTCTCTGCATACCAACAGGTGTACAGAATGCATTAGCAAGAGAGACATCATAATTGAAATCAATACCATGACTTTGAAGACTGTTTACATGATGAGTTGTGGTCCTGTGTATTTTATATGCTGCCATAATCATGTCAATGTAATGCATTAGACACTTCGATCAATTCAGTTCACACACACACACACACACACACACACATGCATGAAAAATGCTTAACTCACATTTCTTTTATACCAAATTTATTGTTTAGTTCTTTGGCTTCCCAGTTGTTTATAGACACTGAATCATCAAACACCTAAAAAGAAGAGATTCATTTGTTTTTTCATGTCAAAAATGTGATTTAAGCATCACACTGAAAAAAATCTTTGCTTTAATTATAAAGGTTCTAATTTACGTGTACAAATGAGCATGCATTTCAACTTATGACTGATATTTGCATAATATTATTCCATGTGGACTTCTAATCATTTTTGACTCTTGAAACCTTCATGGTAATCAGTGACTGCCCATATTTTCCTATACTAATTCATTAGGTCGGCTTTTGCCCTTCTACCACGTGCTGATTCCTCAGGCACAAACCTTGAAGTCTTACAGATGGGGAGTGAAGGGGAATGATGACTTCTCTGTGTCTTATTTTCCTGTAAGAAATGTGTACATGAATTCTAAAGGAGGACCTTAATACTGGATACCAGAACCAGACTACCCACGTTCAAACTTGTCTTTCACCATTTGGTAATGTCTTCATTGGCTGACATCCTGGCCCTGGTAGTGGAAAAGCAGCAATGGCAGTTACATTTAGGGTATCCCTGCCTTGCTGATAAGCCAAGCAACCATGAAGAGAATTTTGGCACTTCCTGTAGAAGCAAGAGTATCTCTGCTTTAAAAATTCTCCATATTATTAAAAGCACAGTAGGGATGTGTAGAACATGCCATTTGATCTGCCTGGTGCTCACATTTAAACTCAGGTTTTAAGAGCCTTGGAATGTACCCTTACTGTGTGATTATAATTAAATTATATTTTGGGGGCGCCTGGGTGGCGCAGTCGGTTAAGCGTCTGACTTCAGCCAGGTCACGATCTCGCGGTCCGTGAGTTCGAGCCCCGCGTCGGGCTCTGGGCTGATGGCTCGGAGCCTGGAGCCTGTTTCCGATTCTGTGTCTCCCTCTCTCTCTGTCCCAAAAATAAATAAAAACGGAGAAAAAAAATTATATTTTGCAGACAAGATGGAAAAAGAAGCTTATTTGTCTCCATTTTGAGATTAGTATTGTTTCCCATATAGCACCAGGTTACTCCAAAGACCATGGAATGTATGTACAACCATTGGCCCTACTCTGATTGAATTTTCACTCAATGTACATAATTATGACCTATAGCTTTTCTGATTATTTTACATATTCAATAGTTATTTTCATACTTGTCATCATTTTCTTAGTGTTCTGAGCTAGGTTCTATTTCAGTGCTGCATTTCTGTGGGCTCCCAGTATGGACTGATGGTAAAGAATATGAAAAAAATCACCCAGACAGAACTATAGTACCACCTTCATACTGTCATTCAGACAGAATTGGAAAAGTCCCCATGGGGACCCTTCTAAAATGCACTCTAACATTTTCTCTGGAGAAAATGAAACTCAGTAGTTGGAATGAAACAAATTTTCTTTGAGGAGGTGACAGAATCCTTAAGTGTACTTTCAAGTGTAAACGAAACTTTCTACAGATTGATGCAACACTATTGGATAAAAAATGTTCACAAATGATTGAATATTGTATCTTCAAGACTTCAGTAACTGTCAGCTATTGGGAGAGTAGATATTCAGACCACTGACTCTGCAGATGTCACAGTCCATCAGCAATTTTTATTTCACTAGCTTTATATATGCAAATATAAAGGAATCCTTAATCAAGAAGAGTTTATTTTATTTACTACTAAAGATGCCAGCGTACTTTTAAAAAACTCCATCTTTAGCTCTTGCTGTCTCTATCATAATGTTAAAATTATATCTGCCTATCTAATATCTGAGAGAGCTGTTGAAATAGGAAAAATATTTTTTCATTTTGTTGAATTTCCTTATGTCTTCTGAGTGTAAATGTCAAAAATAATATATCTCTCATAAACACCTTTTAAGTATCTACCTAATGGTAAAGTTATGTCCATTCTTTTTAAATATGTACACTGAAGGATGAACCAAAGACTATTACATACTTAGAATGTAGTTGATAATTGCAAAATGCAAGCTGGAGGGTAGCTGTTCTTTACATTAAAAACATTCACCCTACTTTGTTGATAGTAATTTTGAAAAGCCATTTTCCAGAGGTAAATTAATCCAATGTTATGCATTTAATGAATAACAATATACAGCATTTAAGACACATGTACAGGGGCGCCTGGGTGGCTCAGTTGGTTAAGCAACTGACTCTTGATCTCAGCTCACATCATGATCTCAGGGTCATGAGTTTATGCCCTGCATTGGGCTCCATGCTAGGCATGAAGCCTTCTTAAGTTAAAAAAAAAAATAACAATAATTAAAAAAATTAACGTTTGTTTGTTTTTGAGAGAAAGAGACAGAGCGTGAATGGGAGAGGGGCAGAGAGAGAAGGAGACACAGAACTGGAAACAGGCTCCAGGCTCTGAGCTGTCAGCACAGAGCCTAATGCGGGGCTCGAATTCATGAGTGGTGAGATCATGGCCTGAACTGAAGTCGATGCTTAGCTGACTGAGCCACCCAGGCGCCCCCCCCAAAAAATAATAATTAATTTAATTTAATACGTATATAATTCTAGATAATATAATGTCCAGTGATTCCTAGAGATACTTATTTTTATTAAGTATTTGATAAGTGGCTGCTTATAAACTGAGCTAGGTAATTTTACCTTTATTGACCAACAGAAAAAGAACAGGAAGATAAATGAATGTTCCACAAGTGGCTTCTTCTTCCTTTAAAAAGACAAAAAACAAACACAGAAAAACCAGGATCCAGGAACTAAAAGAATGTATGTGTTTCTTAATAAGCCTCTGTTCTACCACCAGTTGCTATAGATCCTCAGGAAACCAGGCAAAACAAAGGCATGCTGATTCATTTCATTTTATGTCTGTGTGCTTATCTGTTTATTTTCCTGAAATTCTTTGATCACTCTGGCTTTTCATTTTCCATATTTTTGTGGCTGTATGGACTATTTCTGAAGATTGGCTCAGCACATCAGAATCCCATCCCTCCTGCCTTGTTAAATTTCCTCTAGAAAAACACAAGGATTCTTAAATAACTATACTCCCTTCCTCTCTTATTGAAGCTTCTCCAACGAAATGAACTCTCTGGAAACTTTCAAATAATGAGGATGAATAATGTTTATGCAGTTTTATAGGCCTGCATATATATTGGACTATCCAAGATTAGAATCTGTTGAAGTGGATAAGTATCAACACTGCAGTATATCTGCTATGTTTTGCTTAAGAATGTTATTACACAGAACAAAGTTTTGTGTACAATGACAGATTCAGGGTGACCATAAATGAAAAATATTATAGAACGAGTGTTAGCTCTCTGTATATTTGGTTTGCCTATTTGGGCATATGTGTATGTGTATGTGTATGTGTGTGTTAAGATCTAACGCAATAATTTTCTTACTAAATGCTTTCTCTTCTGTGGCAAAGGATTAGTTACAAACAAATCCCTTGATGAACAAATTTCTTCATGTCCCCATTGAAAGTAATTTAGTTCAGGGCTGTCTAATAGAAATGTATGCATTAATAGAAACATTCTATACCTGTGCTGCTCAATATGGTAAAGCTACATGTGGCTTCTGAGTGCTTGAAATGTGGTTAGTGTGACTAAGGATTTGAATTTTCAAATTTTACTTAGATTTTTTTAAATTTAAATTTTAGTTAGCTATCATACAGTGCAATATTACTTAGCCACCAAAAAGAATGAAATCTTAACATTTGCAATGACATCGATGGACCTAGAATATATTATGCTAAGCAAAATAAGTCAATCAAATTTTCTTTAGTTTTAATTAACTTAAATTTAAGTAGCTATTTTTAGAGGCATCTGGATGGCTCACTGAGTTGAGCGTCTGACTTCAGCTCAGGTCATGATCTCACGGTTCATGAGTTCCAGCCCCGCATCAAACTCTGTGCGGACTGAGCCTGGAGCCTGCTTCAGATTCTATGTCTCCCTCTCTCTGCTCCTCCCCTACTCATGCTCTGTCTCTCTCTGTCTCTCAAAAATAAATAAACATTTAATTTTTTTTAAAATAGCTATTTGTAACTGGTGGCTTCTGTATTGAACAACATAGATCCAGTCGATATATAAATGAGCTTGATGTGATTAAAATCATTATTTTGTATAATGTAGCTGAGTATCTTCAGAGATCCAGACCTAAAGGGGCCCATAATTCTTTCTCTGAGAGAAACCAGTAATATTAATAAAAGGAACATGTGGGAAGTCATACTAGGTCAGAGTTTAGGCTTTAGAATGTAACAGATAAGCTCGAATTCTGTCTCTGAACCTCACATGCCATGTTACCTTAGAGAAAATGGTCAAATTTCCTTGAGTCCTTGTTTTCCAAGTTGTAGTTGGGGCTATTAATAATGAAATTGTGTCTGTAACAGGCTTATCATTCAACACAGAGAAGTAATGATGGTAATTATGACCCCGGTTATGATGGTGTTATCTTCATACAACTGAACTCATTTAATCCTTATGTCTGTTAAAAATACTATTTTCCATTTCCCCAGTTGGGAAAACTGAAGTTCAGAGTTATTATTTTCAAGATTACTTAACCAGTCCAAAATTTGAATTATAAGTCTAGTTAAAAGCCTATTCTTTTCATTCTGCCACAATTGTCTCTATTGGTAGAACCAATTAAACCTCCAGTTAAAAGTCTAAACTAGTCATTCTCAACTACAAGTATATCACTCTGAAGGTGATATTTAAATCATATTTATTCATAAGAATACTAAACTGAACTTTTATACTGGAGGAATGAAGAAAGGGAAGGGAAGGGAAGGGAAGGGAAGGGAAAGGAAAGGAAAGGAAAGGAAAGGAAATGAAAGGAAAGGAAAGGAAAAAGAAAGGAAGAGAAAGGAAAGGAAAGGAAAAAGAAAGGAAGAGAAAGGAAAGAATAAAGCAAGCAAGAAAAAAGAGAAGTTACTCTTCCAGAATCCATATTTGAGGAATATACATTTGCTCATTTCTGAGAGAAGGCATGGAGGAGGTGACTGAGAGGGAGAGAAGGGGAATTTCAGAACACATGAATATGAATGAACTATCTTGAGGGTTAAAGCCCTTTCTGGTTCTGCTTACATCTTTCAAGCAGGAAATGCAAGATAAGGGTTGCAGAATATAGATTTCTGTCTTTTAAAAAACAACTCTGTCCATGTCTTTCCATTACCACCATCATGTCCAGCATCAATTAATCAAACTAGCAACTCCTTCCTCCTTGAAGTGGAAATAGAGAGACAAAACTCCAGCCATAAGAGGAGTCAAATCACTTCTACATTTGACAATGCCAGAAAGACCTTGAAAATATACCTTCAAAATTAGTGTATATATTCTGATACCTGAGTGCTTAAACCTTTTGACAAGTGCTCTCTAGAGATGAGAGTGATTTATGTTATAATTCAGTGCCAGGAAATAAAGTTGCCTTCAAACTCCAGAGATGGAATTGACATTTTTCTTGGTAAATCCAAGAAATCTAGGTCATGATTCCTAACTGATAAATAACTGACCCTTGATGGGCTATAGTAATTAATTACAAGAGCTTGAAAAATCTGTGTGTTAGTCCATGATTGGCAGACTGAATAAATAAACATTATGTATCCTGCACATATTTGTCACAATTTGTAAAATTTATGTATTTAAATTCATATCAGTTAATATACAGTGTAGTATTGGTTTCAGGAGTATAACCCAGTGATTCATCACTTACATATAACACCCAGTGCTCATCCCAACAAGTGCCCTCCTTAATGCCCATCACCCATTTATGCCACCCGCATCAATTCTGTTTGTTCCCTGTATTTAAGAGTCTCTTATGGTTTGCCTCCCTCTCTGTTTTTATCTTATTTTTCCTTCAATTCCCCTATGTTCATCTGTTGTGTTTCTTAAATTCCACCTATGAATAAATCATATGATGTTTGTCTTTCTCTGACTATTTCACTAAGCATAATACACTCTAGTTTCATGCACATTGTTGCAAATGGCAAGATTTGGTTCTTTTTGATCACCAGATAGTATTCTAGTGTGTGTGTGTGTGTGTGTGTGTGTGCGCGTATGGTATATGTATATATGTATATATGGTATATGTATATGTATATATATACATACATACATACATACACACAGTATTCTATTGTGTGTATATATATATATATATATATATAAAACTGCTAGAAATGATATGTGAATTCAGCAAAGTCACAGGATATAAAATCAACATACAGAAATCATTTACATTTTATACACCAATAATGAAACAATAGAAAAAGAAATCAAGGAATTGATCCCATTTATACTTGCACCAATAAAAACAAGTAAGATACCTGGGAATAAACCTAACCAAAGATGTAAAAGATCTGTATGCTGAAAACCATAGAAAACTTATGAAAGAAATTGAAGAAGACACAATGAAATGGAAAAACATTCCATGCTCACAGATTGGAGGAACAAATATTGTTAAAATATTGATACTACCCAAAACAATCTACATATTCAATGCAATCTCTATCAAAATAACACCAGCATTCTTCACAGAGCTAGAACAAACAGTCCTAAAATTTGTATGGAACCAGAAAAGACCCCAAACAGCTAAAGCAATTTTGAAAAGGAAAACCAAAGCTGGAGGCATCACAATTTTAGACTTCAAGCTGCATTACAAAACTGTAATTATCAAGACAGTATGGTAATTACACAAAAACAGACACATAGATCAATGGAAAAGAATAGAGAACCCAGAAATGGACCCACAAATGGCCAACTACTCTTCAACAAAACAGGAAAGTGTATCCAATGGGGAAAAAAAAGAGTCTCTTCAGCAAGTGGTGGTGGGAAAACTGAACAGTGACATGAAGATTGAAACTGGACCACTTTCTTACACCATACACAAAAATAAATTCAAAATGCATGAAAGACCTAAATGTGAGAGAGGAAACCATCAAAACCCTAGAGGAGAAAAGAAGAAAGAACCTCTTTGGCTTTAGCCACAGCAGCTTCTTACTCAACATGTCTCCAGTGGTAAGGGAAACAAAAGTAAAAATGAACTATTGGGACCTCATCAAAATAAAAAACTTCTGCACAGCAAAGGAAGGAATCAACAAAACTAAAAGGCAACCGATGGAATAGGAAAAGATATTTGTAAATGACATATCAGATAAAGGTTAGTATCCAAAATCTATAAAGAATTTGCCAAAGCCAACACCCCTCCACCACCCCCCCCAAAAAATCATCCAGCAAAGAAATGAAATGGGCAGAAGATATGAACAGACACTTTTCCCAAGAAGACATCCAGATGACTGACATGCACATGAAAAGATGCTCACCATCACTCATCATCAGAGAAATACAAATCAAAGCAAAACAAAACAAATCAGAGAAATACAAAACAAATGAGATATCACCTCACACCTGTCAAAATGACTAAAATTAACAACTCAGAAAACAGCAGATGTTAGTAAGGATGTGGAGAAAAAGGACCCCTTTTGCACTGTTGGTGGGAATGCAAATTTGTGCAGCCACTCTGGGAAACAATATAGAGGTTCCTGAAAAAATTAAAAATAGAATTACCCTGTGACCCAGCAATTGCATTACTAGGTATTTATCCAAAGGATATAAGAATGTTGATACAAAGGGGCACATGCACCTCAATGTTTATAGCAGCACTATTTGTTACAACTTAGTATTTTTATTTTTAATAAACTTTTTATTTATTTTGAGAGAGAGAGAGAGATAGAGAGAGAGAGAGAAAGTGGAGGGGGAGGGAGAGGCAGAGAGAGGGAGAAAGAATTCCAAGCAGGTTTTGCACGGTCAGCACAGAGCCCTATGTGGAGCTCAAACTCACGAATCATGAGATGATGACCTAAGCTGAAGTCAGACACTTAACTGACTGAACCACCCAGGTGCCCCATGTTACAACTTGTTAAAAGCTTAGAGATGTGGTTTGATTAGGAAAATATATATTGATTTAAAACAAGAATTCAGAATTCTTATAAAATTATACATCTTCTCACTTAACTTATATAAGAAATACTAATAATGGCATCATGAGGGAATCCTCATCATTAAGAATTTGGTTTGAATAGTAGACTTTTAGGCTAAAGCTCAGTTCTTGGCTCTATTAGACATTCCTGATAGCTTCCTGAGGATGATGCTCCTTTCTTGGTTATATGATCTTTACACTTACATTTGGAATTCCTGTCTTACTGGATAGAAGTTGCATGAAGAAATTAATTTTAAAAACATAGTATTTCCCCAAAAACCACAAAGTATCCATAGACTCCATCAGAGGGTAGATGTGAGAACAACGTTCATAGAACTGTAGCAGTTTTGCAGCTGGTTATTCTGTTCTCTACACAAATTCTACATAAGTGTGGAAGCTTTTGATTCAGCCATATTAAGCATACACAGCAGATTTTCCATTTAAAGTAATATAGTTACATTTTTAGAAGAGTTACAAAACTTGCTATTAATTGTAATATTATAAAAATATCACTTGTGCCATCTCCTGGCTTGTTAGCTCAAATGAATAGCATCTAGTATAAAGAAAACAAGTTGTTTACTTGTTTTATTCTTCAGGCTAAAAAGTTTCTGTATGTTAACATTACCACATTAACCTGACTTTAATGATAGAAAATGACAAAATTCCCAATTACTCTATCAGGTTCTGTTTTACAAATCTTTGGTCTAGGGACTACTGAAGCATGAAGAAATTGTTCAATATATTTGTCTTGAACACTATTAATTTAAAATCCACTGATTCACAGTAATTAAAAAACTACCAAAAAACAAAAGTCCAGGACCCAGATGGATTCACAAGTGAATTCTATCAAACATGTAAAGAGGAATTAATACCTATTCTCCTCAAACTATTCCCAAAAGATAGAAGAGGAAGGAAAGTTCCAAATACATTCCAGAAGGCCAGCATTACCCTGATCCCAAAACCAGACAAAGACACCACAAAAGCAGAAGACTACAGGTCAATATCCCTGATGAACGTAGATGCAAAAATTCTCTACAAAATACTGACAAACTACATTCAACAATACATTAAAAGAATCATTGAAAGAGAAAATAAGAAAATAATTCCATTTACAATTGCACCAAAAAGAGTAAAACACCTAGGAATAAACTTAACCAAGAAGATGAAATACCTGTACTCTGAACTATAAAACACTGATGAAAGAAATTGAAGATGACACAAACAAATGGAAAGATGCCTCATGCTCATGGATGGGAAAAATTAATATTGTTAAAATATCCATACTGCTCAAAGCAATCTGCAGTTTCAAAGCAATGTGTGTCAAAACACCAACAGCTTTTTTCACATACTAGAACAAGTAATACTAAAATTTGTATGGAACCACAAAAGACCTCAAATACCCAAAGCAATCCTGAGAAAGAAGAACAAAGCAGGAGGTATCACAATTCCAGATTTCAAGTTATATTTCAAAGCTGCGGTGATTAAAACAGTAAGGTACTGGCACAGAAATATACTCTACACATAGATCAGTGGAACAGAATAAAGAGTCCAGAGATAAATGGATCACATTTATATGATCAATTAACTTATGATAAAGGAGGCAAGAATATATAATGGGGGGAAATCATCTCAATAAATGGTGCTGGGAAAACTGGACTGCTACATGCAAAAGAATGGAGCTGGACCACATTCTAACACCACACATTAAAAAAAATGGATTAAAGACCTAAATGTGAGACCTGAGGCCATAAATATCCTAACATAGAGTATAGGCACCAATTTCTCTGACATCAGCAGTAACATTTTTCTAGATATGTCTTTTCAGACAAGGGAAGCAAAAGTAAAAATAAACTCTTGGGACTACATCAGAATAAAAAGCTTTTGCATAGTGAGGGAAACCATCAATGAATCCATAAAGCACCTACTGAATGGGAGAAAGTATTTGCAAATGATGTTTTGCAAATGATATAGTTGATAAGGAATTAATATCCAAAATACATAAAGAACTTCTACTACTCAACACCAAAAAAAAAAAACAACCAAAAACCAAAAAACAAAACAAAACAAAAAAAAACAGTCTGATTTAAAAAAGGGCAGAGAAACTGAATAGACATATTTCCAAAGAGGATATACAGATAGCCAGCAGACACATGAAACGATGTTCAACATAACTAATCATCAGGGAAATGCAAATCAAAACCATGATGAGATATCACCTCACACCTGTTTGAATGACTATGATCAAAAAGACAAGAGGTCACAAGTGTTGGTGAGGATGTGTAGATAAAGGAACCCTCATGAACTATTGATGGGAATGTAAATTGGTGCAACCATTGTAGGAAACAGTATGGACATTCTTCAAAAAATTAAAAATAGAAATATCATAGAATCCAATAATTCCAATACTGGGTACTTACCCAAAGAAAACAACAATATTAATTTAAAAAGGCATATGCACCCTATGTTTATTGCAGCATTATTTACAAGAGCCAAGTTATGACAGCAACCTAAGTGTACATTGATAGATGAGTGGGAAGAGAAGATGTCACACACACACACACACACACACACACACACACAGAGGCTGTTTATGCAGCCATAAACAAGGTTGCAACAAATGGATAGACATAGAGGATATTATGCTAAGTGAAATAGGTCAGACAGAGAAAGACAAATACAATTAGATGTCACTCATATGTGGAACTAAAGTAACAAAACAAATAAATAAGAAAAAAAAAGGCAGAATCCAACCTATACATACAAAGAACAAAATGGATGCCAGAGGGACAGGGGGGTGGGAAGATGGGCAAAAGGGATGAAGGGGAGTGGTAGATTCAGACTTGCAGTTATGGAATGAATAAGTCATGGGAATAAAAGGCACAGCATAGGGAATATAGTCAATGATACTGTCATAGAGTTGTATGGTGACACATGGTATCTACACTTGTGCTGAGCACAGCATAATAGAGAGAGAAATTGTTTCACTGTGTTATACACCTGAAACTAATGTAACATTGTGTTCCAACTATACTCAAAAAAAAAATAAATAAAATAGAATAAAATCTGATTCAGTGCCTTAAGTCACTGAGAAGTATGGTTGGAGCTGTAGCCACTACCAAGAACCCATTAGGAATTGGGGAAACATTGAAATAACTAGGCTCTGAGTTTAACACAACCAAGTCAATGTGATTTACTCATGCCACAAAGAACACAGATTGTTTTTGCCTTGAAAGAGTGAAAGAAATTCATTCAGGATTTTGCTTGTTTGCATTGAAATGGCTTTAGAGCAAGCAAATTGGAGGTTCTTTTAAATTATTTATGCCTATAGCCCTAAAGCTAAGAAGATAAGTTGTTAGAATTTTTTATTTTTGTGTGAGTAGTTTCACAGCTTGTCTTCCCATGTTTATAAGCCTGGAAGGGTGAATCTGTTTTCTTATCTGTTTAAATAAAATATAAAATACACTGAGAAAGGTGTTCATTTCCTAAAATATTACCAGTCGTTGGTTAACAACACCATACTATTCATTCCACCACACTCCTAAGATCCTCTAGAATAATTCTGATTTCCTGCAGATGCATTCTTTCAAAATGGGGAATTTATTAACTATATACTTATCCTTTAAGTTCCTTTAAGAGATATTTTTATCTCCTCAAACTAGCTCAGTGCTCACTCATACTTCAAAATATTTTTGTTAAACTGAACTATTACTAAAGGTGATTTGATGTTTATACTTCCATTAAGATAAATCCACAAGTCAGGAAAAAGAATTCTTTTTAAGACCAACAGACAGTAGATCCTGATTTTTGTTTTAGAAAATATGGCCACTGTAACCAGAGAGTACCAACAGGGTTGTGAGACTAATTGCAGTATGAACACAATTCCCAAAGGAAACTAAAGCTAGGTTCTGTTAGAAAGTGTTCATAAAATTTATGTGTTCAATACAGATAAATCCAACTAACAGAGTAAGACAGAAAGAATGATATGTACAATGAATCTAACAGAATGTTACCACCACCAAACCCAGATATCACATATATCAGATGTTCAATATATGTTTGATGTATGAAAATCTCTAATGTTAAAACTAAAGCCAATATCATCATAAAATGTTTAGAGGGTGGATCAACAAAATCCATGAGAGGGTGCTTTAAAAAAATCTAGAAAGAACATGGGAGATTGGATGCACAATTTCATAACTGCTTTCAAGATTACATATGCTTATTCTAGAGATTTTTCTCTGTGTGATAAATGGATGAAAAAGAAATATGGCATATGGAATGCATGCATTATCTCTACTTCTCTCCTGAAACTTCATTAATTTAGCTATACAGGAATACACCCAGAAATGACAATGAGGAGGGAAGAGGTCACAGCAGAGAAGTGGTATCAATGAAATGATGGGAAATAGAAATTAAATAGCCACATGCTAAGGACTTGGCAAAGCAAAGGAGCTGGAAGTCTAAATGTCAGCAAAGAGTGAAGCAGGTGTGAAGTGAGGTGATTCAGGTTGTAGATCCCCCAGATGCTTGGAAGTTATAGACGTCATGTGCTACGAAGACATGGAGAAAGCTGAGATTGAAAATGAAGTCTCGTTTCAAAGACTATATGAAAATTAGAAGCCCAGATCTGTTCACCCATCCAAAATTGTTTGGGAGCTTTATTTTTTATAGAAATTAAATTAAGAAGGCTCTGTAGTCCAGGAAACCATATACAATAAAGATAAGGGACCATTCTGAATGCAGGGAATTAGAAATAGCTGTGACTCTCCCTCCAAAACCCACTGTGCCCCTCGCCAAACTTTTCCCTTAGCCCACCCCCACCAGAACTTTGCAATAAGGCTTATAATTCCAATCTCCTCTTATCTCCTTAAATATGAGATTGGAAAATTATTCTCTAGAGATACAGGCAATGAATAAAGAAGATCCACCACAAGATGCATTGCTGTAAAATACTTTAAATGAGTTTCAAAATATTATGATTTGTATCAAAATATTAAGGATTACATATGATTCC
Organism: Prionailurus bengalensis; assembly: GCF_016509475.1. Taxonomy (NCBI): domain Eukaryota; kingdom Metazoa; phylum Chordata; class Mammalia; order Carnivora; family Felidae; genus Prionailurus; species Prionailurus bengalensis. Next base: position 51,337,436 of record NC_057359.1, on the reverse strand, counting down.
TCCTGGGGTGCTGATAGAGTAAGGGGCAATAGTTTTGGCCCTGAGGCTTATAGTCATTTTTAAAGCCAAAACTAAAAATTGTAAACATAAAGTCTGTTTTGAATGCATTTGGAATATGAATTGACAATTGTATATTTATAACCTTGAAACATTCTTAAGCACAACTGTAAGCATTCCAACATTAGTTTTAACAAAAAATAAATCAGCCACAGAATAATGGACACTGGCGGACAAAATAATGGTCTAGTACTTGTGTAGAAAGAGCTATGTTTGCAGATCAAATTGGAAAGTATATCTACCTGGTAGCATTCATGTAAGCCAAAAAGCAGGCCTTGAATTTCCAATCTACTTATTCACAAATGCATAGAAATATTATCTGGGCCCCATGAGGACATAAGCAAAAGCCAAGTTTAATTAAAAGGAAAGGAAAGGAAAGGAAAGGAAAGAGAAAAAAAGAAAGAAAGAAGAAGGAAGGAAGGAAGGAAGGAAGGAAGGAAGGAAGGAAGAAAAAACAACTCAAGTTTCTCCTTCAGCTCTTAAAATACTGGCAGACCCTGAAAGCCTATTTTCGGAATTAAGCATAGATAATTATTTTTAGGCATGGAATCAACAGCTCATGTCTTCAGATTCAGAGGTTTCCAAAATTGGTTTATGGACTTTTCTCTTGGGCTCCTATAACTCATATTCCAGAGCTGAGATATAAACATAAACTTAAAATATGGGAATCTCTATTAGCTTTTTAATGAATCAGAATGGGGATTGAGAAAAATAAAGATAATTTAGAATGGAGATCTTTTTTTTGTTCTTAGATTGAATATGAGAGTAGAGAGTTTTTTCTCCTAATGAGAAATTTATTGGTCAGTTTTACATTTTATTTTCATGACAAATGCCTGTTTATTGTAAGAAATCATGCAAGTCTTTAAGAAAAGGATAAAACATTAAGAAAGACTTTTAAAGGCATTAATTAGCTTACCTGAAATCTTTATAAATTCTTTATAATTTATGTAAAGTAACAAAAAGATATGAAATTGGCATTTAAGAATCCTAAATGATGTTAACTGGTCTAAATCTTCTTACCAAGCTGTGATTATTCCAGTTGACTAGTTTCCAGTTGGAAATTGGGAAATAATTACATTTGACATGAATTTCAATGGTAACCTTTCTTTGAATGCCAGTTATTTATAGGTAAGCATATTAAAAATAACTGTATTTAGATATAGTGAAAAATTATCATAGATATGTTACCAATAGTGGCAAATACATAATATATGGGACTTAAATCAGACCATGTGATTAAACTTTTAATTTTTGATGGTGTAACTTTTAAGAATTTTTCATATACTTATCAGTGAAAATAAGAAATATTTTTTTATCTGTATCCCAAAGGGTACACCTAATGTGTCTGAAGTTGATTAATATTTCTGGTCTAAAGTGAAAATACATAGTTGGATCTTACATGAACAAAAATTATCAAAATGTGCAAAATTAGTTGGATTTGCATGACTACCATGCTGGCAGAAAGGAGTAAATTAACCATTGAATCAGTCAGTAGTAATCTATAAGGTATTTCAATAATTCATTTAAACTAGTGCATAGAAGATTCCTTGTAAGAAAGCTGTAGAAGGAAGTGCATTTCATCCTTCTGATCTTAATGTATTAATGCTTCAGATTGTCAATACTGGTTTGTTCTTGACTTCTCAAGTTTCTCAAAATATAAAATTTTTGTGACTTATGTATTTTGAAGAGATAATATTTTACTAATATATGGAAATATACTTATTGGTTAAATATGCAAATTCCAGAGATATTCTAATTGGATATTACAGAAAACCAAAGAGGCAAAAAAAAAAAAATTAAATAGTTGCTATTAGGTGGTGATCTTTATCCCCAGAGAGATTGCCTTTAGCAATGATTTCTTTTGAAAACTTGGATGGTAGAGACTGAAATTTTCTTAAAATGACTGGCATTTACATCAAACAAATAACACTGTTTATTTTTTTTTCAATATATGAAATTTATTGTCAAATTGGTTTCCATACAACACCCAGTGCTCATCCCAAAAGGTGCCCTCCTCAATACTCATCACCCACCCTCTCCTCCCTCCCACCCCCCATCAACCCTCAGTTTGTTCTCAGTTTTTAAGAGTCTCTTATGCTTTGGCTCTCTCCCACTCTAACCTCTCTTTTTTTTTTCCTTCCCCTCCTCCATGGGTTTCTGTTAAGTTTCTCAGGATCCACATAAGAGTGAAAACATATGGTATCTGTCTTTCTCTGTATGGCTTATTTCACTTAGCATCACTCTCCAGTTCCATCCACGTTGCTACAAAGGGCCATATTTCGATCTTTCTCATTGCCATGTAGTACTCCATTGTGTATATAAACCACAATTTCTTTATCCATTCATCAGTTGATGGGCATTTAGGCTCCTTCCACAGTTTGGCTATTGTTGAGAGTGCTGCTATAAACATTGGGGTACAAGTGCCCCTATGCATCAGTACTCCTGTATCCCTTGGGTTAATTCCTAGGAGTGCTATTGCTGGGTCATAGGGTAGGTCTATTTTTAATTTTCTGAGGAACCTCCACACTGCTTTCCAGAGTGGCTGCACCAATTTGCATTCCCACCAACAGTGCAAGAGGGTTCCTGTTTCTCCACATCCCCACCAGCATCTATAGTCTCCTGATTTGTTCATTTTGGCCACTCTGACTGGCGTGAGGTGATATCTGAGTGTTGTTTTGATTTGTATTTCCCTGATGAGGAGCGACGTTGAGCATCTTTTCATGTGCCTGTTGGCCATACGGATGTCTTCTTTAGAGAAGTGTCTATTCATGTTTTCTGCCCATTTCTTCACTGGGTTATTTGTTTTTCGGGTGTGGAGTTTGGTGAGCTCTTTATAGATTTTGAATACTAGCCCTTTGTCCGATATGTCATTTGCAAATATATTTTCCCATTCCGTTGGTTGCCTTTTAGTTTTGTTGGTTGTTTCCTTGCTGTGCAGAAGCTTTTTATCTTCATAAGGTCCCAGTAATTCATTTCTGCTTTTAATTCCCTTGCCTTTGGGGATGTGTCGAGTAAGAGATTACAAATAACACTGTTTAAAAGCCTTATACTTAGGGGTGCTGAGGTGGCTTAGTTAGTTAAGCGTTGGACTTCAGCTCAGGTCGTAATCTCACAGTCAGTGAGTTCAAGCCCTGCATTGGGCTCTGTGCTGAAGGCTCAGAGCCTGGAGCCTGCTTCAAATTCTATGTCTCCCTCTCTCTCTGCCCCTCCCCCACTCACACTCTGTCTGTCCGTCTCTCTGTCTCTCAAAAATAAATAATTTTTTAAAAAATTTTTAAGCTTTATACTTAGTACCAAACTGGGCATTTTCATATTTTTATATTTGATTTCAATATTATTAAGTTTATAGAACTCACATCACTCTTGGAGATGTCTTCTAAAAATTCTGCTGGTTACTCAGAGAAGGCTTTCTAGAGTAACTTCTTTTTATGTGATCACTATACTCAAATACCTTACTTTCAGCTTTATAGATAAAGCAGTCAATTACAATTATAGTTAGAGATTATCCAGCACAAGAAATCTGGCTTGACATACTGAAATTCATAAGATATAGATACTTAAACCAAATTCCAGTGTACTTATTTATAAAGACTGTCTGGTGACCTGAGCTATAGTATCAATTTCAATGGAAGTCAGGGTATCTGAGAAGTTAACATTTTAGACTGCACTTCTTTGCTGAGCTTGGACTCAAAAAAAAATTTATATATATATATATATATATATAAAACAATATATATATAACATAACATATATATATATATATATATATATATATATATATGGTTTATTTCTTCTGGACAATGAGGAGGACTAATGAATCATCTACACTTCATCATAGAGTACAACTCTCTAGTGACTAGAATATTCCTGCCACCAAAATAAATGATTCCCTACCTGGTTGAAAGTGGTAAATATTGCCATTTTTTTCTCTTCATTTTTCTTTTAATTGAGTAGTATTCATTCAATAACTAGTTAAGTATGTTAATTTAATGGGTTAAATTAAAATGAGTTCAGTTTAATAACTAGTTAAGTAACTTAAAATATGATGTTCAAGGTAGACAAGACTTCTGTCTTCAGTTAACATACTAGTTAGAGATCACAGAAAAACCAAAGGTGTAGTAGATTAAATAGATTACTATCAGGTGGTGTTAGGTGTTATGGAGGAATAAATATGAAGATGATCATACGACCAAGAATAAAGGATTGCTATAGGTCAGGGAAGGCATCTCTGCCAATGTGCCATTAGGGCTAAAATCCGCAGGACAGGTAGGATCCAGATGTGAGTATCTGGAGAAAGGAATTCCAGGGAAAAGGACCAACGAAACAAACATGCATGTCGGAAAAGGAAACATTTGGGTAAGAGATATTCATTCCTGACTCTACACATGGGATCATCAAGTTATGTCAACATGCTATTAAAACACAAATATTTCTGACTGCCTGCTTGTGAGTTAAATTTAAATCAGATATAAACCCCAAAAGATGGGGTCTTTGTCATTTCTGTGTCCCCCATTACTTAGAACAGAGTCAGCTATGGCTTTGGGATTGCAAACTTAACACATATTGTTGAAGTGCATTAATGGTCACATATCAAGGTCATTCCTTGTAATTCAGTAGCAATATCCTTTCACAAAATTACACAAAGGACCAGTCTACTGAGCCCATTCTCTGCACAACTGGCACCTGATTTTGACACTGACATATGCCCTTTAAACTCAGGGGGGAAAGTCCCCATAATTCACATGAACCCCAAGCATTTAGATAGCTAAGGAAGCTAGTACCCATTTTTCCCTTGAAACAGTTCTCAAAAATTTCCGAAGACCCACTTCTTAACAATTCCAATAGTTTCTTCTCTGTTTCCAGGTGAAAGAAGCAGTTCTTTGAGATCATTTACAGAGGTGCCAGTTAAGACCACTTATTGAACAATGAAAAAAAAAGTTAACACTAAATACAAAAGTTCTCCTGGAGAGAGTTCCATTTTAAATAAGCAATCAATCTCTTTAATACTTTTTGGATTGAAACCTAGGGGGCTCCCCAGGGTGAGAATGGTTGATCTGTCCCTACCCATAGCTTGTAAAGAGAAATTTGAATGTGACCCAAACATGGGGAGCAAGGAGAGACAAAAGCAAGAAGCCACTCTACATTGGTAGGTGGCAGTTTTAATAAGCAAGGAAATTTACTTGCAAGGCTTGTCTTAGGTAGCTGTAAGATGAATAGCTCTCCGCCCCCAGCCACCTGATTCTTAAATGTTTATACAGAAGCTTTAATGGGTTCATGAGTTCAGTTATGTGTACCATCCAGATGGTCTCAAAAACACATTACTATTCAAGGTTATGTCCTTGAAGTGGCTCCGGCTAGGGAAACAGTGGGCAGAATATACATTCCAAGGACAGGGGAGGGGGTGGGGAGCTTTCAATTGCCTGAGTCTGGCTCTTAGGTCAACCAGTAGGCCTGTCCTCTCAATGATCTCTTCCAACAATACTTTGGTGAAGACAACCTCAATGCAGGTTCTGAAACTCAGGGATGGTCATTCAATGTTATGCCCATACACCAGCTACACGCAATATGTGCCTAGGAGGCAGTTTTGCCATATGGCTATGTAAAGATAAATGTAGCTAGCAACTAATTGAGAGCATGACCAGAATAAGTAACTATGGAAATATAGTGAGAAAGATGACACAGAAACAAAGGAAAAGTATAATAATACAGTTGGAGAAGGAGCATCACTGTTTTACAATTTGTCTGGGTCCTCTTGTTACAGAACAAATGTGAAAACAATACTCATGATTTAATGAGATAACTAGTAATTAATCCTCTGCACAAACAGTTCCACAAAAGATTCACAAGGAATACATACAATAGAAAAATGATGGTGTGTGTGTGCATGCGTGTGTGTGTGTGTGTGTGTGTGTCTAGGGGAGATATATAAAGATGGAGATATAATTATAGATACATATATATGGATATGAATGAGGGCTAGGAAAAATAGAACTAAGAAAAAAAAATAGTTGCTGCAGTGACATTGCAAACCTGGCTTTGAATATCCTGAAAACCAATATTAAAGGGCACTCCATGGAACACTAGCCCCTGGTGACATTCAGTAAATAAAAGTACTCACTGTCAAATAAGTTTTTAAAAGGCCAAATACACTCTGTGATCCTTTTTGAGGACTCAAAGTGCACACTGGAATATTTAATATCTGATGAACCACAGGAAAAAAATTTCATGTTTTTTAGCCTATTGTTTCCCAAACATAATGACCACGTAATCTATTTGTATTTGTTTGTTTCTTTTTACACCCATTATATTCCCATGAAATTGTGTTCCACTAAACACTCTGATCCAGAGCTCAGTGCTAGTAGCTTTCAGGAAGTCAATAAAAAGTGTTGTATTCTAATTATAACCTTTGGTGATGCAGATATGTCTATTTTATTTATTCCATTGGCAATAATACTTTGTATGATATGGCATTTTTCTTGATTCTATTTATTGAGCATTTTATTATTGTCTTATTTTATAGTATATATTTCTTTTGGGTCCATTTATATTCTTTATGGAAATCTCTGATGAGAGATTAACTAATTAAGCAATGCTTATCCCAATTCAACCATGACTTTGATTTTCAGAATCCTTCCATATGTCATTATGGGTTCCTTACACTTCACCTGCCTCAGAAAAAAAAATAAAAGTCTCTCCAATGAATTAAATGAATTATGCTGTATGAACACATTAAAATACTATGCTGTCATTTGAAATCATCTTTCAGTTCCTCTACCTGTTACATGTTCATGAACCTGGAGTGTCCAGGAGGTCAGTCAGATTTCTAGTACTTTTGTTTAATTTGACTTAATCTATCCTACCTGAAAAAGCATGGCTTGTGTATAGATGGAATATTTTGGCAGATAGGGCAACTTGCTGCCACTAATCCTTGTTCATCATGTCATAAAATATTGTTCAACAAAGTATCATCTAAATTTATTAAAAGAGGAGAGGAGTTAAGATGAGGGAGCAGAGTGGAGATCCTGAGCTTGTCTCTTCCCTGAATTGCAGCTAGATCAGCACCAAGCCATTTTCAACATCTAGGAAATTGATCTCAGGATTCACACAACAATCTGCATAACTTGAGAAACAGAATTCGGCAGGTGTGAGGTGCAGAGAGGTGAACTGTAGATGAGAAAAGCTGCAGAGGGTAGGGAGCTGTTTTTGCAGAGAGAAGACAGAGAAAGAGAAAGAGGGAGAGTGCATCTCATCAGGATCATGCAAGAAAAGTACTTCTCTGAAAGTAGCTGGAGACAAAGAGAGAAAAAGAGTGAAAACACTTACAGGGTACTGGACAAGAAATCTGTTCCCAAAAGCCATTGATAGGAAGAAAGGGAGAGGTTTTCAGTACCACCAGGATTCTATAAACAGTAGAACACAGAGTCTGAATTTTCAGAACTCAGTGCCTGGTGGTGCTCTGGTGAGGAAGTAGGGCAAATCCCCAGGAGCAGGCAGCATGGTCTAAGGAGTCCATGTGCCACAAGGAGAAAAGAGGTTCCCCTGCCTATAGTGTATTTAGTAGATGCCATACCGTCTCCCCACAGACAGAGGTCCAGCAGACCCCAGAGAGCAGCCATGTTTGCTGGTTTTGTGACAAAGACGCCAGAGTGCAGTGAAATCTGGCGCCAGCTGTATGTTGTGCTTCACCATAATCTCTGAACCTCTGGCACTGCGTGATCACATGAATGTTTTCTGGGGCAAGCCAGCACCCAGCCATTGCTCAGTGAGACCTTCCCACAGAGAGTTGGCAGGGGCCCAAGCCACAGGGTACTCTGAAGTGTGAGGTTTTGAAACACAACCCCACCTGAGATAAAACTCTGGAGGGACAGCTTGGAAACAGAAAGGGTAGAGGTGGGGTGGTGGATGAGGCCTGAGTCAAAAGAGCGGTCTTTGGTCCCAGTTTGGTGAGAGCACAAAAATCCTGTACCAAACACTAAGGAGTAGGGTGAAGCCATTTCCACCTCTCCTGCACATGAGCGCCACACTGATCCACCCCAGTAAGCTAAGTAGTGCCACCTAGTGGAGAACAGAGCTGTTACACCAACCCCCACCTAATTGTACCCTACAAGCACATTCCCTAGAAGACCAGCACAAGTCATTCCACCTGCTTAGTGTATGGATTATAGAGTGCTTCACAGTTTCAGTTCTTGGGGAAACTGGATGTAACTTTATTCACGTTTCATTCTGTTTGCTGGTTCCTTTATTTGTTCATTTTCTTTGCTTCTGTTTTTGCTTAAATTGTCTTTTCTTTCTTTTTTTCTTCTTTCTTGGATACAGAGAGAGAAAATTTTGTTTTATTTTTTTACCTTTTTTATTTTTTAAAATTCTTATTGTATTTCGTTTTGTTTTATTCTATTTTATTATATATATATATTTTTTAATTTTTAAATTTTTTCTTACTTTTCTTTCCCTTTCTCTCTATTCTATTAAGCTTCCTTCAACAAGAAAACCAAAACACACCAAGGATCTAGCTTCCTTTATTTAAATTTTTTTGTTTTTTTATTTTTTAAAATTTATTTTTTATTTTATTAATTTTATTTTTCCTCCAAAATGACAAAACTAAGGAATTCACCCCAAAAGAAAGAACAGGAAGAAATGACAGCAATGGGCTTAATCAACATAGGTATAAGCCAGATACCTGAACTCGAATTTAGAACCACGATAATAAGAACACTAGCTGGGGTTGAAAAAAGACATAGAATCCCTTTCAACAGAGATGTAAGAAAGAAAATCTAGTCAGGATGAAATTAAAAATGTAACCAAGATACAATCTTGAATGGATGCCATGACAGCAAGGATAGATGAAGCACAGCAGCGAATCAGCGATATAGATGATAAAATTATGGAGACTAATTAAGCAGTAAAAATGAGGGAAACAAAGGTAATGTATCATGATACAAGACTTAGAGAAGTCAGAGAATATTATGAGCAATTATATGGCAACAAATTGGGCAATCTGGAAGAAATGGACAAATTCCTAGAAACATACAAACTACCAAAACTGAAACAGGAAGAAATACAAAATTTGAACAGACCAATAACGAGTAAAGAAATTGAATCAGTAATCAAACTCTCCCAACAAACAAGAGTCCAGGGCTAGATGGCATTCCAGGGGAATTCTGCTAAACACTTAAAGAAGAGTTAACAGCCATTCTTTTGAAGCTGTTCCAAAATATAGAAATGTAAGGAAAACGTGCAAACTCATTCTACAAGTCCAGCATTACCTTGATTCCATAACCAGACAAACACCCCACTAAAAAGGAGAAGAAATACCGACCAAATTTTCTGATGAACATTGTTGCAAAAATTCTCAACAAGATATTAGCCAACCAGATCCAACAATGCATTAAAGGAATTATTCACCATAATCAAGTGGGATTTATTCCTGAGATGCAGGGCTGGTTCAATATCTGCAAATCAATCAATGTGATACATCTCATGAATAAAAGAAATAAGAACCACATGATCCTCTCAATAGATGTGGAAAAAGCATTTGACAAAATACATCATCTTTTCTTTGATGAAAACCCTCAAGAAAGTAGGGATAGAAGGATCATACCTCAAGATCATAAAGGCCAAATATGAAAGACCCACTGCTATATCCTCAGTAGGGAAAAACTGAGATATTTCCCCCTAAGGTCAGAAACATGACAAAGATGTCCACTCTCACCACTGTTATTCAACATAGAGTTGGAAGTCCTAACGTCAGCAATCAGACAACACAAAGAAATAAAAGGCATCTAAATCAGCAAGAAGACTGTCAAACTTTCACTACTCTCAGAGGTGGGTCTATTTGGAAGACCCAAAAGACTCCACCAAAAAAACTGCTAGAACTGATGCATGAATTCAGCAAAATCGCAGGATATAAAAATCGATGTACAGAAATCAGTTGCATTTCTATACACCAATAATGGAGCAGCAGAAAGAGAAATCAAGGAATAGATCCCATTTACATTTGCATGAAAACCATAAAATAACTAGGAATAAACCTAACCAAAGAGGTGAAAAATCTATACACTGAAAACTATAGAAAGCTTATGAAAGAAATTGAAGAAGACACACAAAAAAATGGAAAAACATTGCATGCTCATGGATTGGAAGAACATATATTGTTAAAATGTTGATACTACCCAAAGAAATCTACATATTCAATGCAATCTCTATCAAAATAACACCAGCATTCTTCACAGAGCTAGAACAAACAATCCTAAAATTTGTAAGAAACCAGAAAAGATCCCAAATAGCCAAAGAAATCCTGAAAAAGAAAACCAAAGCTGGAGTCATCACATTTCCAGACTTCAAGCTGCATTACAAAGCTGTAATCAACAGAACAGTATGGTACTGGCACAAAGACAAACACATAGATCAGTGGAACAGAATAGAGAACCCAGAAATAGACTGACAAGTGTGGCCAACTAATCTTTGACAAAGCAGGTAAGAATATCCAATGGGGAAAAAAAGTCTCTTCAGCAAATGGTGCTGGGAAAACTGACAGCAACATGCAGAAGAATGAACCTGGACCACTTTCTTATACCATACACAAAAATAAGCTCAAAATGGATGAAAGACCTAAATGTGAGACAGGAAGTCATCAGAACACAAGAGGAGAAAACAGGCAACAACTTCTTTGACTTGGCCACAGCAGCTTCTTATTTGACATGTCTCTGGTTGCAAGGGAAACAAAAACAAAAATGAACTATTGGGACCTCATCAAGATAAAAAGCACAGCAAAGGAAACAATCAACAAAACTAAAAGGCAACCGACAGAATGGGAGAAGATATTTGCAAATGACATATCAGATAAAGGGGTAGTATCCGAAATCTGTAAAGAACTTATGTGTTTATGTAGTGGAACATTACTCAGAAATTAAAAGGAATGAAGTCTTGCCATTTACAATAATGTGGATGGAACTAGAGTATATTATGCTAAGTGAAATAAGTCAGTCACAGGAAGACAAATATCATATGATTTCACTTATATGTGGAATTTCAGAAACAAAACAGAGGAACATAGGGGAATTGAAGGAAAAATAAGATAAAAACAGAGAAGGAGGCAAACCATAAGAGACTCTTAAATACAGAGAACAAACGGAGGGTTGCTGGTGGGGTGTGGGGTGGAAGGATAGGCTAAATGGGCAAGGAGCATTAAGGAAGACACTTGTTGGAATGAGCATTGGTTATTATACGTAAGTGGTGAATCACTAGATTCTATTTCTGAAATCATTATTACACTATATGTTAACTAACTTGGATTTAAATTTAATAAATAAATAAATTTATTGAATGACAGAAAAATAAATAAACTCATCTTTTATAGGAATACTTAATGTCACATAATTTTTTCACTGTATATTATCGTGTAAAATATGGCCTTAGTCGTTATATGTCGAAGGCTATAGATTTTGTTGTAGTTTTAAAAATGGAATAATTCCTGGGGTGCCTGGGTGGCTCAGTTGGTTGAGCATCTGACTTCGGCTCAGGTCATGATCCTGTGTTCATGGGTTCAAGCCCCTCATTAGGCTCTGTGCTGACAGCCTAGAGCCTGGAGCCGGCTTCAGATTCTGTCTCCCTCTCTCTCTTCTCCTACCCCACTCATGCTCTGTCTCTCTCTGTCTCTCAAAAATAAAATAAAACATTAAAAAAATTTTTTAAATGGAATAATTCACTGCCTTTTGTTTATCTAATTATCTGGAAATTTGCTTAATGCTTAATTATTTATTGAGCACCTACTAGCCCTACGTACTGCAATACATACTAAGATTACAGCAGTGAACAAAACAAAACTCCTTAAAGAGTTTCCATTATAGTGCACACTAAACATGCACTGTTTTGCACATTAAAAAATAGCTTAGAGGGGCGCCTGGGTGGCTCAGTTGGTTAAGCGTCCGACTTCGGCTCAGGTCTTGATCTTGCGGTCCGTGAGTTCAAGCCCTGCATCGGGCTCTGTGCTGACAGCTCAGAGCCTGGAGCCTGTTTCAGATTCTGTGTCTCCCTCTCTCTCTGCCCCTCCCCATTCATGCTTTGTCTCTCTCTGTCTCAAAAATAAATAAACGTTTAAAAAAATAGAATTATTTTAATGAGTTTTCCCACTCCCTGTTTGTTTACATAAATTTAGATAGAAAATATATGTCTGAGAAATGTCCATTACCGCAGATATTCCTAGAATATTATTTTGTGTCATGACCCAAGCTTAGGAATAGGGGGTTATAACTATTATTTATTTACCATTTAGTTTGTTCTAGGCATATTTCCTATATTTCTCCCAGCTCATATTATTCCTATTTTACATTTGTGAAAATAAAGGGTCACAAAAGTTAGTTTACTCGTCCAAGATTATATACTAACGAAAGATGAAATCACAGGAACAGGATTTGAGCTACGTTTTTCTGCATTGAAAGTCTCTCTTTTGTTTTGTTTTGTTTTGTTTTGTTTTGTTTTCCAGGCAATATATGGGACTCTGAAGGAAATGTTAGTGTAACGTCTTTCTGGTGGAAAAGCCAGAAAAAGCTTTGCAACCACCTCTAAAAACTCATAAGTGAGCTTGCACTTCCAAGTATTTTAGTGGCTTTCAAAGAGTTGTTAGCTGATAAGCTCTGCATCAAAATTCCCAATTGTATCTGTTAAAAATACAATTCACCAGCTGCCATCTTGGCCCTGTTGAGTCAAACTTTCAAAAAGGGTATTATATATTCAGCTGTGTACCCTTAAAATATCCCATGTTATAATTCTTAGCCCCTAGTAACTCAGAATGCAATCTTTCTTAGAAATAGTGTCATTGCAGATGTAATTATCAAGCTAAGATGAAGTCATACTGGAATAAGGTTGGTCTCTAATCCAATTGAATGGTGTCCTTACAAAAAGGCGAAACATGTACACAAACACACAGGAAAAATGCCATCTGAAAATGAAGGCAGATATCTACAAGCCAAGAAATGCTAGATTACCAGCAAAGCAGCAGAAGTAGAAAGAGAAAGAATAGATTCTCTCCCACAGCCCTTAGAAGGGATCAACTCTGGCAACACCTTGATTTTGGACTTCTAGCCTCTGAAATTGTAAAACAGTAAATTTCTGTTTGTTTAAGCTATTCACTTTGTGTTACTTTGTTACAGCAGCCCTAGCAAACTGATGTATGGGAGAACCAGAATTTTAGAGCAAGTATGCCAGGTGATTCTGATGAACTCTAAAGTCTGTGGACCAATGAACTAGAATCAGCTCATCTGAGAGAGAGGAGGACAGCAGGTGCCAGAGCAATGGAAAATTTATTTTAAGAATTTAAAGGTACCAAGGGAATTTAAAAGGTAGAGAGAGAAGGAGGAAGAGGAGCAGGAGGAGAGGAGGAGAGAAAAGGAGTGTGGGAGGAGGAGACATCATCAGAGGGCAACCTGGCTCAAGTGACACAATTTCTTCCTCAGGAAAGGGAAAAAAGAAGAAGGAGAAGGAGAGGAGGAGGTGGAGGAGGAAGGAAGGAAGAGGGAAGGAGGAGGAGAAGGCGAAGGAGAAGGAGAGGAGGAGGAGGAAGGAGAAGAGGAAGGAGAAGAAGATGGAGGAGAAGGAGAAAAAAGAAAGAAAGATGAAAGAAAGAAAGGAAGGAAGGAAGGAAGGAAGGAAGGAAGGGAGGAAGGAAGGAAGGAAGGAAGGAAGGAAGAAAGACAAACCAGAAACACCCGGGTCTTAAAGATAGCTGTATGATTTTGAATCAAGAGGCAACAGGAAAAAACAAACAAACAAAATTCTGAAATCTTCCAGCCCAGTAGCTAAAGCTAGTAACCTGGTCACAGTTCTTGCACAGTGATTTATTTATTAAAAAATCATTTCTTTGTAGAATCACCTTAGTATTCAAATGGATAGAAATTGATCCATTGTTTTTAACCAACATTACTTCGAATAACTCCTTTTTATTTTCTAACATTTTATAAAAGGAATTGTAAAATGCTGATATTATTCTGCACAGAAAAATTTTTTGTAATCAAAATAGATGCTTGATGAGTACTTAGTTACTTATGTTATTCTTTCTATATTAAACAGATCTATTACAATTAAAATATTCCACTTCACAGAACAACTAAACTTACATGCAGATTTTTATCAAGAATACTTTGCACAAAAAGAGTCATGCCTTTGGAGAAAGTATATTCTGATTAAATACTTATTTTTTAGGAGGAATTGTATTTTTGAAGGCATATGTAAATGTTTGATTTTTCCTTAAAAAACTGTCTCTGCTTTGGGAAAATCATTACTCTAACCTACATGGCCTAGTTCTCTTTTATACAATGAGAATGCTACCTCAGATAAAGCCTATGTGATTCATCTTAGAAACGTCTTATTTCATCTCCCAAATTTGTAGGCCTTTTATTTTTTTTCTAAAAGGAATAAAATGATAAAACTGGAGGGGCGCCTGGGTGGCGCAGTCGGTTGGGCGTCCGACTTCAGCCAGGTCACGATCTCGCGGTCCGTGAGTTCGAGCCCCGCGTCAGGCTCTGGGCTGATGGCTCGGAGCCTGGATCCCGTTTCTGATTCTGTGTCTCCCTCTCTCTCTGCCCCTCCCCCGTTCATGCTCTGTCTCTCTCTGTCCCAAAAATAAATAAACGTTGAAAAAAAAAATTTAAAAAAATGATAAAACTGGAAGGAAATTTGAGAAGTCATTAAATGCAACTCAAACCTAGGTAACACACTTTTTGTTTAAAATAAACCCAGAAGGAAAGTTACCTATCTTAGTCATGACTTTTCAGTGTAAAACTCTATTCTATTAGCAGGAACTACATTAGCTTAAATGCTTATTCAATAAGGGAGCCCCTAATAGCTCTGGATTATTTGTGAAGGTAGAACTCCTTTTTGCTTTTAAAAATTCCCTGTTATGGAGAGTGTTTTGTTGTCATTGTGTTTGCTTGTTTGTTTTCTAATCAGACTTCATTTTACACAGGGAGTTTCCCTTTCTTCCTAAATTAAGTTTAACTGACATTTGAAATTGAATTTCAGTTTATACAAAGTAACCATGAAGGTCTTTATTTGGTTATCTTTATGATTTGTGGTTTTGGAGTCTTGTAGTAATACTTTAAATTATTATGGTTACAATTCTGATTATCATATGTTAATTGTTTTGGGGAACTTGTATTTTCACGTATTTTCTGGAATTAGATTCAGTAGGATGATATATCATATTTCTCTTGATTATTGGTATGTAAGTTTGAAAATAGGAAATTTATTAGGCATTTGTCAATTCAGATTATCAAAAACAGTTATTGATGGAGACAGACACATTCATTTGCAACGTAAGAATCAAAGCTGAATTACCTCAAAATGAAGAAAGTTGCCCATAATCTTCCAAACTACTGAGCATAATGGAAAAAATAACTCTGGGATTTAATGGAATGCATGCCTTCATTACAAAGCATCTACTGATTACTTGTAATGTGTCAGTGATGTGCTAAGCAGGCAGTGAGAATAAAGATAAGTAACAATCTACAGGGAAGTTAGATAAATACATAAGAGATTGCAATGCTGTGGAATAAGAGACATGATACATGTATGCACACGGGGTTAGTGTTCTGGCAAAATTGGGTTTCACAGAAAAACAGGATTGTAGGTGATGACTTTTTTTCAAGCCATACATGGAAAAGAAATCATCTAAGAAATCTTCATAATATTCTGAGCAAATCGTTCAATAAAATTTTTAATTTCATTACAGCAAAGAGAATTGTCAAACTTTTATCTTTCAGCAGAGACTGAGCCAGAGCACTGTCAAGAAATCATTCAAAAGATCCTAAAAATGTAGATGGGACATTTAACTGACTCTGAGATCCTATGATTCCATGAGATTATATATGGACATAATGGCACATCTGTCCTAAACTTTACCAAACTAGATGTTGGAAATGCACTAAATAGGTCATCTTTTTCTTAGCAACTGCTACCAGGTCTCCTTGAGAGTTGTCCTTAAAAAAAAAAAAGAAAGGTAAAGAAAAGAAACTAAAAAGTATCAGGGGAAAAATGATCATGATTTTTTTTTTTAATAATGATGATTTTTGATGGTAGTTGAGACCTTTCAGTAGCTGGAATTTCCTCAAGACAGTTCCATTTTATTTTATTTCATTTTAAGATTGTATTTTTTTAAAAATTTTTAATCAACTTTATTGAAATTAATTTGCCTACAATAGAAGTCACCAATTTTAAGGGTATAATTCAGTATTTTGACAAATGTATACAGCTGTGGAATAGCCACCAAAATCAAGATACAGAACATTTCCATAACCTCAAAACTATTCCCTCATGCCTTTTTGCAGTCACCCCCTTGCCACAGTCTAGCAACCCAACATCTTCTTTATGTCATTGTAGTTTTTTAAAGACTTTATTTGTAAGTAATCTCTACACCCAACATGGGGCTTGAACTCACAACCCTGAGGTCAACAGTCTCATGCTTTACTGGCTGAGCCAGCCAGATGGCCCAAGACAGTTCCATTTTAAAAATGAGTTCCATGTTTAGCATAGTTAAAAAAAGGAAGAATGGCAAAATGTCAAAATGAGTTGAAAATGGAAACATTTTTTTTCCATTTTAAGCAAACATATGTGGTTGGTGAAAAGTAAATTCACCTCTGTCTTTACTCCCACTCCTCCTAGAAGCGACCTCTGTGACCAGTTTCTTACATGTATCCATGCAAAGAAAATGTATGCATACTTGAGCATGTGATGTAAGTAAATGAGGCGCACCTTTATAAGTAATACGAATGCTAACTCTGTACATATCATTCTGTAACAGGCTTTCAGCAATCTTTTCATATTTGTGCATATAGGACTCACATGACTTTTAATAAAACATTCTAATTTACCTTGAGAGACCACTATTGATGGAACTTTAGATATTTTTACTCTGTTTTTCTGTGTCATTCCTTAAATACATTTCTATGGAATAAACTCCCTAGACAAAATGCTTGAGTCACAGTGTTACGTGCATATGTAATTTTGATAGTTATGCCAAATTATCATCCTAAAGTTTTAACCAGATATCTCTCCCATTTACAGAGTGTGTCTACCAATACCTTTATTAGCATGGTGCATTATCAAACTTGTTCTATTTTTCCCAATCTGTTATACACACACACAAAAAAAATCCCACTAATTTTACTTTGAATTCTTTTATAATAAGTGGGGATGATCAATAGCCTTTTGTGGTTTTTTTCTATCCAAATAGTCTATTTCTTGTTGGTTTGGGAAAGCTTTGTAAAATAATTGACAGCTCTTTGTAGTATGAATTCTAAACATTTTTTTTCCTGGTTTGCTATTTATCTTTTGACTTAATAAATTTTATGCCATGCAAATTCTCCTGAGTATTTATAAATTGAATTTATACACTTTCCTTTTAATAGTTTTAAAGTGTTATATAATATTTAGAGAAACCTTCACAGATCTGAGATTCCAAAAGAATATGAGGAATAATCCAACTTTATTAGTTTTCCAGGTTACTGTAGACTAATAGCATTTTATTGAACAATCCATGCTATTCCTACTGATTTGCCGTGTTATCTTTATTATTTTTATTATATACTGTACTACATTTCATTTCTTATCCTTTTAAACAATTTTACTAATTTATACTATACTGTTTTAGTTATTTTAGCCTTATAACATGTTTAAATATTATCTAGACTAACTTCTTTTAATTATTCTGTTCATTTTCCTCATAAATTTCCCAGATAGTCTTGTTTATATTTTCCCATATAAGTTTTAGATTTAACTTGTCTAGATTTTTTTAAATCAATTTTTAAGTTTATTTTTTAATTTATTTAGTAATCTCTACACCCAATGTGGGGCTTGAAGTCAAGACCTTGAGATCATGAGTCACATGCTCTGCCAACTGGACCAGCCAGGCACACCAAGAAATCTAGAGGTATTTTTATGAAGATTCCATCAGTTTTTATAGATTAGCTTAGGAGCACAGACATCCCTATAATGCTGAATCTTCCTATCAAGAAAATGGAACAATTTTACATATGTTTAAATCTTTTTGTTTCCTTGTCAAATAGAAGTACTTAAATGAATTAAGTTTAAAATTTATTTAAATTCTTCTTACTTTTTGTCAAGCTTATTCCTAGATATACATTTTTGTTTCCATTGTAAATTAGTCTTTTCCTATAATTTTCTTTGTAAATGGCTAGTTTGTGTGTGTGTGTGTGTGTGTGTGTATGTATAATATATATGTATATATGTATATATATATTCCAACATGCTAATTTTGAGCAACTACCTAACACAATGCTCTTAACTTTTTCTAGTCATTTTCATTGACAGATATGTTTTACAAAACCCTTCATTTCTTTCTATAATTCCAGTGTCACTTTGTTTTACATACATTTCTCAGGTAGCATTTACTTGGAGTTTTTTTTAATTGAATTTATTGGCTTTTCCTTCTAACTAACGCATTTGGCCACTTTTTGTTAGGATACATAAGTTAGGTTTTCATTCTATTCTTATGAGAGAAATATGACTAAGGGATTGGGAGAATGTACCCTGGAGTCAGATTACTGGCTTCAGATACAAGCTCAACAATCAGCTGCAGCACCTTTGGCAATTTATTTTACTTTTCTTGTCTTGGTTTCCTCATCTATAAAATAAAGATTTGGGGCACCTGGATGGCTCAGTTGATTAAGCATCTGACTTGAGCTCAGGTCATGATCTCACAATTCGTGTGTTCAAGCCCTGGACATTCTGCTCTGTGCTGACATCTCAGAGCCTGGAGCCTGCTTTGAGTTCTGTGTCTCCCTCTCTCTGTCCCTCCCCTGCTGGTGCTCTGTCTCGACTCTCTCTCTCTCTCTCTGTCTCTCTCTCAAAAATAAATAAGCATTAAAATTTTTATAAACAAAAAAATAAGGATTCTACTGGTATCTTTCACAGAACTGTAAGGATTAATTGGGCTAGTATTTGTAAAGAATTTAGAAAAGTACTTGGCACATGCTGTTCGTTACTATTATATTTTATGCCGTAATTCATTGTCTATATTCAGTTTCTTCTCTTATATATTTCTTCTGAAAATATGGAAGGTTTGGCAGATTGTATTTTCCAGAAATGACACCAACAATATCTCCCATTTCATTCATTCTTGCAATTTTACTTTGACAGTCCCCTTTTGGAAAGATGGGGTCTGTATCTCCTCCCTTTGAACTTGGACTGGACTTTGTCTGCCTTGCCCAACAAATTAAGGTACAAGAGATGCCGTATGATTTCCAAAGAAAAGTCACAAAAATTCCAAGCACTTCCACTTTACTTTCTAGGGTTGGTCATTCTGGAAAAAAAGCAGCTTCTACACAAGCAGTCTGATTGCACTGAGACTACCAGACTGTCATGAAGAATTAACCAGCTTATAGAGACCACACAAAGTGTAGGGGACGCCTAGACTGGTTCTAGTTGCCCTAGATTTTGGTAGTGCCAGTTCCAGCCACCACATGACTGGGATAACATAAGGGACTCTGCATCAGAACTGCCGAAAGTCATTTCCAAATGCCTTACCCACAGAACAGATGAGAGATAAAATGATTGTTGCTGTCATAAATTAATGAGTTATGAGATTTGTTGTATAATAGCTAAAGAGAATGAGCAGTTTGTATTCTGGTTCTAGTGGTTACATTTAGATATCATGCTTTTCTATGTATTTTCTATTTTCTGAGAAATTATCTGTTGGCTCCTTAGGATTCTTGATGTAATTAATAGATTTCCACCTCTTGCCTTATTTTACTGTCCAATTATTATAAAGAGTTTTACTTGGCACTCACTTTTATACCTTTCAAACTCCTTAAATTTTTGCTTGCTATTTACTTAAATATCTCTTAGCCCTAATTATACCACTTACAAGAGTATGAAGCTAGCTTTTCTTGCTAAGTCATGTTTTTTAGCAACCTGCTTACTGCATATATATCTTAATACACTATCTTACTGCTGAAAATAGTTACAAGTAGAGATCTCTTCAGTAAAGTGGTTTTCAAAAGAACATTTCTGCTGACAGCAGTAAGCATTAATGACACAGCAGTATCCATTGAAAATGCATTTTGAGTATCTGTCATTCAAGTAATCTCTTATTTTATTTCCACATATATTTAATATTTAAGAAATCATAGGAGACATTCATTTAATTTTTCACACATTGCAAATAGTTTAAAAAATGAAAGAGCAACAACACATATATGAGTTTGAAACACATATTCCTAATTAATCATATTTTGCATTAAAATAGCACAGTAAATGGAAAGCAGTTTTGGTAAATGTGAATCTAGCTGTTATAGCTAAGGATAAATGGGACTACCCTGAGAAAAAGCATTGGGGTTGAAACCATATTTATAATAATAACATTAGTCATAACATGAAAAATATTTCACAAAACATTTGAAATCCCAGCATAAATTTTGAGAGCATCAGGGTAACCTATCTTTGCATCCTGATTCCTCTAGGAATAAATTAAATTTGTACTATGCCAGTAACCATCAATTGTGAGCCATTCAGCAGTATATATTATGACATACTAGTTAAATTCTTCTCCATCTCCACAATTATCTCTTGCCCTTAATGTCTTTAGTATGTGACTCACTGGATACTGTTGGAATTGTTTTTTCTCATGCCCCCTGGGAAGGAAACAGCAGCTTCAAAGACAAAAATTTTAACATACAAAAAAAAATGTATTTTCAAAATTATGCAGCCTACACCACATATCAAATATTGTGGGTTTGTGTATATACTGTTTCAAAAGAGATCCCAGTTTGGCCACTCTGATAAACTGATTAATCAAAAATAAAGCCAGCACTGAGCATAAATATTTAGTGTTTTTTAAAAAAATTATGACACATAGATTTTTGCAGTGATAATGTTTACAAGTACATAGAGACAGATTGGCTTTGGTTAAATAATCTGCACTAAGAGACATGTCACCACCACAGTCAGGCCAGGGGGGTATAACCAAAGATGAGAGAGAGAGAGCGTCTTATTTAGATATCAAGTAAGAAGTTGGATATACAAATCTAGTGCTCCGTACAGAGGCTCAGGATGAACATGAAAATTTGGGAGTCATCAGCATATAGATAGCATGTACAGCCCAAGGAGTAGAGGAGATAACTAGACAGAAAATAGAAGGTGATCTAAGACATACACCTGTGCAACATTTAATGGTCACATAGAGGATGAGGACCCAGAGAAATAAATTGGCAAGTAGACCAATGAATCAGAGGAAAATCAGATCATTGTAATTTTATGAAAGTCAGGGGAAGATAATGTTGCAAGAAAGAAGGAGTGGTTAGATCTATAGATGCTGCTGAGAGGTCAAGAAAGATGAGGATAGAAATGTCATCACTGGATTTATCATTGAGGTTATTGGTAACATTTATTCATACCATATGTTTTTCCTAAGCCTATGTAATGTTCCTGACATTGAGCATGGACATAGTAAATGCTCATTAAATATTTGTGAAGAGAAAGAAAAAAGGAAGGGGAGGCAGGCAAGAAAGGAAGGAAAGAAGGAGGCGGGAAGGAGTAAAAGGAGGAAGGGGTGCCTGGATAAACGAGGTGATAATAATAAATTGCATTCTTCTTGCCTGGACAAAAACTGATACTTGATTTTGTGAGATGTTGATTAGGGAGTGAAATCAAAGTCCAGGAAAAAGTGGAAGGCTGCAGACTTGATTGTAAAATACCTTCTCCATTTACCACTATGACCAGGAGTTATTTCAGTCATTTATCTTTTTTTACACAGAGTTGTCTCCTTGGCAATAAGCCCAGCCTTGCATGCCTAGAGCAAGCTTAGCCATGGACCTTTTTCATGCTTTCTCTTAAACTCTGTTCAGGGGGCTATGATTTCAGATTGGCCATTTATGTTAAAGAAATTAAGAAACAGAGACTGAGCACCTTCTTTGATGCTTAAGACAGGCTGCCTTCAAAATCCTAATTGGCACCTGGCTGATAAAGAGCAAGATAATTTTCTCCACTTATGCAATTACAGATCATTTGGTCATCACAGTACAAAACCACAAGAGAGTAGAAATCTGTTTGGTTCTTAAATTCTCATAATTCTTTAATATAATTATATTTTTATTTAGATGTTTCTTCAGCATAATTATGTGTCATCAGTTAATTTGACCCAGTTGTGGTATGCCCTGCCCCAGCTTCTACTGATGAATAGCTACTTTGTACCTGTAGGTTGAATAAATAGAAAAACTTCAAATACCAGAAATTTTGATTTCCATTGACACAGTCCTTTTTTGTTTTTGTTTTTAGGATATTGGTGAGGTTATAGAACCCCATGAGACGATGCATAAGCTATGGATTTCCTCCCGAGAAAAAGACAATCACATCCCAAAATTTAAAACTTGGGGGAGTTTATCAACTCCATTTACAGACAGATCAGCCTAGAAATTCTGAAAGTGTGGGGGAGATAATCTGGCATCTGAATCAGTGCAGACCTGAGGAGACTATTGAAAACATGGCTTTCTTGGCCATAATGAGTCAGAATTTCTACATTTATTAAAGATTTGAAACTTTTATAATAGTACAATGTTAGTAACCCAGGGGTTCATGGATTCTGGACTAAGAGATCTTAGTTAACTGCACCCCCTCCAAGTAGATCTGTTCTAAACAGTAGAAAACACTGTGTCACTTAATTATTTTCAATACTTCTTCACTCTTCCTCCATCACTACCTACTACCCCTCAAACACACACCACATAAGCGTGCATGAGTTAACACACACACCCCACGAACACACTTGCTCATACACACGCCTAGTGCTGTCTTGATCAGAACAGCTTCAAGTTTCCTGTTCTTCATGGAATATTAGGCACTGGTTGAAGCACTGAAAATTTAATCATCTCTTAAATCTTGCTTCTTTCCATTCTGATTAATATAAGAAAAATGATCACTGCTTTAACTATCTTTCATTTCTGAGTGGCTTCAGAAGGTGTATAAAGATAACCTCAGGAACTCTGTTCTGAATCTTCAGGACAGTCTGTACCTAATGCAAAAATTGGCCTCAGAATGTGAACTTTCTACTACACAGTCTCTAATCTTTGCCACGATTCTCTTCGTAACTGATACAAATCTTTAGACCCATTTATTATTTTTTTCTTTCCTTATTCCCCCTTCCAAATCTTAAGCAGTTGCTTAACATAGGCTTTTTCTTTATACACCATTAAGGATGGATTGTGTTCCAAAAATTAATTTGAAAATCCTTTGTTTTAAAATTTGAACACATCGTGTTGTGGTAATCATACATAAATGATGGTGCTGCCATCCCAGCCTAGATGGCCTCTTTGACCTAATTATTTCTTGATTCTGGTAAGAGGGAACCATAGCTCTAGATATGGTCACCATATCTGCATTTTCTTTGGCTTGTCTCCATATTCTAAACATTGTCCTTAGAAACCATCAGAATGTCTAGGAAAATCTTGTCATCTTTCTGTCTCTTATATCCAAAAGCAGTGGGAAGAAATTCACTCATCCCAACTTTTGGTGATAGAGGAAAAGATAAGAGTCAATTTTAATTCCTTAAGGCTGAGCCTCTCCCAGGCAAAGTTAGAGGAGAGATAGTAGTCTCAGACCTCTCCCCTCTGGTCCCATCAACTCTGCCCTTGTAGTGCCCTTGAGGTGGTGGTAAGAGCCTGGCCATTCCTAAGTAGGGGCTGTTTATTAATATGATGTTGACAAGTCAGGGTATGCTGCACCTGAGAGAAGGAAACAATTTAGCTTAAATACATATATATATATATATATATATATATATATATATATGCTGTATTTTATTTATCAAAAGGAATTATCTGAACTATTAAAAAAACAGGTAGTGCAGTGTAATGTTCACCCACATGGAAAGAGAAGCCCTGAGTGAATAGGTAAAAAGGAATTAGGAGTTAGTGTGGGGCAGCTCATTTGAAAAGCCCTCCAGCCATCTAGTTCCGTACAAAGGCTCTAAGCTTTGGACAGCAGAAGAAATGATTTGGCCTAAAGAAGGGCCAAGTAGAAACATTTAGAGTCCAAAGCAAGTAGCAGAGAAAAATTTAAAGGGATTAATGAACCTATTCTAAAGAGCAACTAATTACAAGCTTGGATAGCTGAGACCAGAAGCTATGAAAATGTCTGAGGTGACTAGTATAAGGGAGAATGATAAAGGAGTGAATCATCATTTGGAATTATAAGGCAATTATCCCGTACTAAGGAGTTTCAGTGCCTTAAATTATTTTTCTAGTTTTAGCATGAAATTAAACCAGAAGTTTAGACCATGGAAAAGCCTTAAAGATCATGCTATCATATATGTATTAAGAAGTAATCGATTGTGCACCATTGTTTAGTCAGCTTGCATGTGTTTGCCTAACACAAAAGACTTGTAACTCCTTCCTTCTCTTTAATTTTAAAGCATTTGTGCCCACCCCAGATCTTTACTATGAACTCTAGATTTGAAATATGTGCTGCAAACTTAGAATGTCAGAAACCAATCTGATCTTCACCCTCAAATTGTTCCTCCTTCAGTCTTCCCCTTTTTGTTTAATAGCAGTTCTCGTCATCTAGTAGTACAAGCCCAGAACCTGGGAGTGGTCTCTGAACCCTCTCTTTATTTTCTGTCAGGAAATCCTGATGACTCTTTCTTTAAAATGTACCCACATCTGCCTTCACTGTGTCTATCCCCATCTCAGCCACCATTATCTGTTTCCTGGATGACTGCTATAGTTCCCAGTCTACTGTGTCTACTACTGACCCGTTGCATCTGTTCTGAACACAGCAGCCAGAGAGATCCTGTTAAGCATATGCAAGATCATGACATTTCTCTGCTCTAAACCTCCAATAAAAGGTAGAGAAAAAAACCACAATAGCCTATAAAGTCCTGGGGATTTTGTCTCAGTTGTTTCTCTGGTCTCATCTACTGCTAGGCCTGTTCTTATTCATCCTATCCAGCATTCTGGCTATTTGTCATACATGCCAGGGTCGTTTCCACCTCAGGGCCTTTGCACCTGTGTTTCCTCTATCTGGGACACTGTTTTTCCCCAGATATCTGTTTGGTTTCCTTCTCTTACCTTTTACTATTCTTTCCTCACTTAAATCTTCCTGGACCACCTTAAATAAAATTACAGTTATATACCCCCCCCCCCACACACACATCAATACTTCCTAGTCATTTTAATTATTATTTTCTCCATAAAACCTATCTCTGTATAGTGTAATATATATTTTTCTTGTTTATTTTGTTCATAATCTGTCTCATATGTCTGGAACATAAGCATTATGGGAATAGGGATTTTTTTTCTGTCTCTTTTTCATTGTTGAATCCCTGGGACTTAGAGCAGTACCTGGCCTACAGCAAGTCTTCAAAAGTATTTGTTTAATGAAGTATGTCTCCCATTTATGATTGCATTAACCTAAACAGACACTGGAGCAATACAACTTCACTTGCTGTACCTCATAGTGTCAGAGAGTAAGACAAGAGCCTCCATGGGACTTACCCTGTGTACTGTAGGATCCCCTTTTTATTTAAGAAATATTAGCTTGCGTAGGAGTCTCCATCTCTCCAGAATATTCTAGTTCTTCTATTAGATGAGGTCAAGGCAAGCACTGAGACCAGGAGGGATGTGAATGACTGGGTGAAAGACAGATAAAATGAAGGATTATGACTCTCTCCTGGTAGTTCTTCTCTGATCCAGCACCTCAGATGCTGTAATGCCATTTTTATCCCTTCTATCCCTCTAGAAGAAGTACAAAAGAAACCTGAACTTGTTCATGTTTGTGTGGACCCCATGGATCCTAGCTGAGAAAGAATATGGTACCCAGAGACTCCTTGGAGAGAAGGAGATGTGTTTGTGAACCTCAGAGGGATGGATGAGTATCAGATGTGCTTCTGTCAAAGGTCTAGTCATGCAATAAGGTCAAGAAGGCAAGGGCATGAAGCTGGATCCAGAATGGGATGAGGGGTTCTAGAGTTACAGGGTGAATAAAGGCTTTAGCCAGATAAATGGAAGATGAAAGAAGATAGTTGGGTACAGACAAGTCCTCCAAAATCTAACATCTGTGATGGTAAGACTTTGCTCTCTGATTTTATCAAATCCACCTAGATAAGATCATTTAATGATTAAAATTTAGGCTTCCTAAGGTGGAGAGTCTTTTATCTCTTTTATGTCTCAAAATATACTCTTATAAATTATTCTTATGTAAGCTGCCAGACTGTAGGATACAAAAGTGCAAATTTCCTGACCACTACTTAGAATAACTGATTTCGAGCATGTCTAAAAACTGTTTCGAAAAGTCCTCCAGGTAACTCTTATGGACTATAAAGTTGTAGGAGTGTCTTTAGCCATCAAAGCTTCCAATATGACTAAGGGATAAAAAGTCTGTGAGTGGAAAGAAGTGCTAGAAATTGTATTTTAGCAGCTCAGTTTCCAAAACTGCATTCCAGTCTTTTGATGAATGTGACCGCCGAGGAGTAGAAGGGGAAGACTCTTTTGAACAAATACATTTGGGCAAAAATTGGTTCAATACCATTACTATAGGGCTTCTCAGAGCCACTGATGACTTCTACTAATTATTATATACCATAAAGGGAATAAAATAGGCAACATTTTCCACACTTACTTTTTTTTTTTTTACCATTATACTGTTTAATCAAGGGGAATTATGTAGAATGAGTATTCTAGGAAACACATCTGATGAACACTGGCATAGTGTTATGGTATTTACAAGACAGATTTTATTACAGTTTTAAAGGCCTGAAAGAATGCTTCAAACATTCTGCATTGTGTATAGTATTGAAAAAAGACATTATTGCTCACTCTTTGTTTTTTGCACACTGGTGAACTCTGATTGAATGTGTTATCACTACCAAATTTAGTTACCCTTAAAAGGAGATCCAGAAGAGGGCAATGCTTAGGTCAAAGGAATAATTTTCAAAAGGTGCTGTTCTGGGAAAACTGGTACCTAGGATGGGTACTACTTCAGAGTAGCTGGGCCTTCCTAACAGTTCTCAAAGCAATCGCCTACTTCACCTACCCATAAATCCAGCTCTGATCTTGTCTCTTCAAAGTTTTGGAAAGGGCTTATTTTTTTTTTTAATTCCTCCTGTCCTTCTTTAGCCATAACACCTTTAGTAGGCTCTCCAGAGAAGGAAGAATTTGTACATGAATATTTGCCTCCTGGGTCAGATAAAGCAGCAGATGTTTTCTTGTACTATGTGTAGAGGTAGTTATTTTAGGCCTTTTTCATTTAGCTTTCTTCTTGAAAGTTTGATGTTGAAGTTTTCTATTGTCATTGCTTTCTCCTTTTAGAAGAAATTTCTATATACTTTCTGAATTATATCCCTAGCCTATCTCTCTCTACCTTTCTCTGTGTCTCTATCCGCCTGAGTCTCTCTCTCTTTCTCTCTCCCTCCCTCCCTCCCTCTCCATCTTCCTCTTTTCTCTTTTCCCTCTCCTTTCCTCAATCCAACTTTGTCATTCATTTAAATAAACCATACTTTCAAGTTCAATTTCAATTTTTTTTTCAACGTTTATTTATTTTTGGGGGGACAGAGAGAGACAGAGCATGAATGGGGGAGGGGCAGAGAGCGAGGGAGACACAGAATCGGAAACAGGCTCCAGGCCAGAGCCATCAGCCCAGAGCCTGACGCGGGGCTCAAACTCATGGACCGCAAGATCGTGACCTGGCTGAAGTCGGACGCTTAACCGACTGCGCCACCCAGGTGCCCCTCAAGTTCAATTTCAAAAGTAAGATTTGTGAAGAATGCAGCCTTTGACAAAACAGTGTAGTGGTAGAAGTGGTAGCAGAAAAATAGCGACTTTAGTGTTGACCAGATGAGCCTCATCATGTCATTTGTTAGGTATGTTACCTCTAACAAGTTATTAAGAGCTACAGTTACCATAAAAGATGGTGGAATCTAATTTTTGGGAGTATAGAGAAGATTAAAACAGCATATATGAAAGTACCTGGAATATTGTTTGTTTCCATTCCTTCTCTGGAAAAGAGGAGGCTACCTCCTCCTTTCTAATTCATACTTCCTATAGGGGACCTCTCATTCCTGATTACGCTCCTGAGTCCCCCAGAACGCTCCCACATATGTTGTAGAGAGCGACTTCATGGAAACCTTTCCTGGACTTGTTCTTTAATCCAGGAACATTATGACCAATAAGTTTACTCTAAAGACCAACTTCAAAAGATTAGTAATGTCTGCCTAGAGGGTTGTATTGAGAAGGGTTGTGAACCCAGTTAAGGCTCTGAGAATAGGAGCATCATGACTGGTTGGTAATGTCTGTCTTTTGCATGAGAAGGAAACTGCAACATATGAATTTTCCAATCCTACTCCAACTGTTTTTCTTCTTTTTCCTTCCCCAAATTTTACTATGATGAGCCCCATTTTCTTGCGCTCTTCAAGCAGCCTTCCAAAATAGTATATTTTTACATAAGCTCATTCCCAAGAAGATACCAGTGTGGGCTGATGGTACCCTGTATACTTCCCTGCATGGATACTTATATATTTACAGGCTTGATCTCAATCTGATGGTGGAATGCCATGCAGTGTCCTTGCCACAGTTTTCTGTAGCCACATTATGGAACTCTCATCTATAAGGTCTCTGCTGCAATGACTCAGCTCTGCCATTGCTGCATGAAAGCAATCATAGATACAAAGCAAATCAATGAGTGTGGCTGTGTTCCAATAAAACTTTATCTACAAAAATATGCAGTGAACTAGATTTCAACCATGCATCATAGTTGCTGTTCCCTGCATGAAAGGTACATTCTGTGCACACTAACTCAGCAGTGATTCTCTGTTGTAGACTCTGGGTATGGAGTTCGCTCTTGTCCAGCAAGAAAGCAGGACACAGGATTAAGAATGTGAGAGAGGCTAATGTCAGGAGGAGACAAGAGGCCAGAGTAAGGACCCTTGCTCCGTTTTTATTAGGATCAGAAGGCTTACAAACATGGTGATGGGTGTGCACAAAAAGACAATGAAATCATGAACATTAACTCATGGGCGTGAGGGAAAGGGCATTTTGAAGATATGTGGTGTTAGGGGGTTGGGTTAATACAAAACAAAATCCTGGCACCGGTTGGAAGGTTGTTTATAGCAGACATGAGGCATCACCTGTGTTTACTTAAACTGGTCTAGGGGACAAGAAAGACAGAGCAAGCTACCTCAGGGTCAACAAGACACCTTTCTTTTGCTAATTAGCTCTGCTCTGGGCAACTTAGCCCTGCTGAGGTCTATAGCCCTATTTACCTGTTTACCTAATTTGTTTGGCCAAACCAGCTTTCTGCTATTATAAATTTGGAGGGGGGGGGGGGCGTTTCCACCCTGAATACCTAATCTTGTTTACCTCATCTTGGACGTTTCATCCTGAGATTCCCTATTCCTATACCTTTGTCCTATTCTGGGACCTTTGCCCTGCTTGTCCTATAATGGGGGCCTTTGCCCCGTTTACCTAATCTTGTTTACCCAAACTTGGGTGTGTACATCCTATGGCTTTCTAATTCTTTATGCCTTGTTAGCCCATCGGTGCAAGCTAAGGGAATTCCTAAACTTATTCCCTACAATTCTGGATGCTGGGACACAAGAATTGGCCCTGCTGCTGACATTGTCAGAGAAATCTGAATAGGCCTTAATGTTTTGTGACTTTCAATGAACTGTAAGCAGGGTTTGGTCCTTGCTGTCAGTTTGAAAACTTTTCACTGGGCTTCACAAAATTCCCTATGCCCATGGTTCTCAAACTTGAATGTACATCAGGATCATCTGAAGGGCTTACTAACACATAGATTTCTGGCCCCACCATTGGCATTTCTAACTCAATAGGTCTGGAACAGGGCCTAGGAATTTACATTTCCAACAACTTTTCAGTGGATATGGATGCTGCTGATCTGGGGATTACACTTAGGGAGCCACTGGCCTAAGCTATCCCCTTTGCCTAGAAAATCTGAGGTGTTTAATAATGAGGCATTATTCAAACAACAATGAATGGAATTGATTAATCCTCCAAACCCTGCTCATAGAAAACTTCTTGTTTAATGTTTCTGCTTGACAAACTATTGGCAATTTTGATGCCTATTGCAGGCAGCTCAGAAAGTATAATCTGAAATCAGTGGATGTGCTGGTTGGTAGTAAGAGCAACAGCCCCAAAGAGGCCCAGTCCTAGACTTCCTGTGCTTGCTGTTTTCCTCCCCATCCATCCATCTCTGCTGGACAGTGGTAGAAACTTACCTTAGTCTCTACAGCAGAGGGTTAGGAAAATGAGTCTCCATCTGAATGGAGACTTAACAAAAATCAAAACAGTAGATTTCCAAACATATTAACACAATCTACATTTCTCATGTGATTTTTGCTTCTATGAAAGTGCATAGGAGACTACGTTGGCATATAGCTTCCAATTTGAATAACCATATTGGCTAGACTAGTGAACAGTCTATTGTTTATTCATCCCTTCCGCAAATAGTGTGCATCCTTCAATGTGTGTGTGTGTGTGTGTGTGTGTGTGTGTGTGGTGATACTCCTGGAGTTCTCTTTCTTGGGAGAGGATAGGAAAAAAAATGATATTTATTGAATAAGTGGAACTGGCAACCATCCTGTTGCCCACAAAAATCTTCTACTCTCCAGCTATTGCTTGAATTCTATCTTTTGAACCATGTTGTTTAGCTGACCTTTATGCTGTTAACAATCCTTTATACCTGAGTGAAACTAAAAAGAAGATGAAATGGGAAGGAGAACACAGTGAAGGGAGATGAAAAAACAGAATAGGGAGGCAACGTCAAGGAACTGGCCTTTCTGCCTTTTGCTAAGAAAGATTCTAGCAGCAAGCATGCAAATACTAAACAGAGGGGAGAATTTGTAAATGCTTTTCACACATGTGTATCTTTATTCTCACATGCATAATTGATATGTGGAAATTTCATTTACAATCCAAAAATACAAAGCTTCACACTCATTAATAGGACAGATGCTCCAGCAAAGTATTGCTGAGTTCACCAGGAACCTTCCTGATCTCTGACAATATGCCTGACCGCATAGCAACTGAAAGAAAGTTCACCTGAGTGAGTCAGCACCTGCAATGGAGGCAGCCCAATGGTGGCTGATAAAACAGACTCTGCCCTGTTTTCCCAGTGCTTTTCCAACCTTGAAGAGCTGTCTTTGGCTTATAGAAAAGTTATCTGCTTTTACTTCCCTAATCCACAGTGAAGCACCAGAAGACTGCTGCTCACCCAAGGTCACATCGTGAGTGGCAGATCAATGATCAGGATAGAAAATACAGATATGAGGGCTAATACTGTTACAGACTTCTGAACCTGTGATTACCTAAATTGTCCTTATATTAATACACTTAAAGAAGAGAATAGATGATTCACTTCAAGCATTTAATTTAGGAGTTGGTTCTTTTTTTTTTTCTCCCTCATTTAATATACCAAAGAGTTCTAGCCACAAATTCCTGTCTAATTGGCACTCTTAGAAACCATGTTTTTCCCAGTGAGGAAAAAAGTAAGAAAGAAAGCAAAGTGAATAAGTAATCATAAGCCTGGGATTCTGTATATTTCTGTAAGTAATTATTTAAGGGGAAATCCTATATATCCATTTTATGATATAAAAAAATGAGTTAAAACAGAATGCTTCCACACATACACACAGTGGTCCAGCTCTAGGAGAATCTATTGGCCATGCTATAAATCTTTTCAAGTATCGGTTTCTAATAAAATATGAGAAGACCTTTAAATAAGTGGTTCTAATAGACACCAATTCCATTTATTTAAAAAAAATTAACACTTACTCCAAGCTGCTACTCAATTCATTTTATTTTTTATATGAAATTTATTGTCAAATTGGTTTACATACAACACCCAGTGCTCATCCCAGCAGATGCCCTCCTCAATGCCTATCACCCACTTTCCCCTCCCTCCCATTCCCCATCAACCCTCAGTTTATTCTCAGTTTTTAAGAGTCTCTTATGGTTTGGCTCCCTCCCTCTCTAACTACAATTCATTTTAGTTGGCTCTATTATACCTTCAAAAACTATATAATCCTTTGAATCTCAATTCATCTCCTTTCAAATCTATTTGGCTGATGTTAAAGGTGAAAACCGATATAGCTCAATGGAGCATGGATTCAGAAAAATTGAAAGTGGAGTATGTATCATTTCCAACTTAGAAAGAAACTAATAGAAGTAATTTTGCTGCACTAGATTATTCACTTGACTCCTCTTTCCCACTGGAAAGTTTCTTGGATTGGAAACCCTCCAGCTATCAATAATAGCATCCATAATATGCATTTGACTAGAATCAATTATATTGTCATCACTAGAATAAAAACACAAGAATCCAGCTATGAAAAGAGCACATTTATAGAAGAAAACCCACAGTCTAGAGGGAACATAACTTTCAGTGTCAACTCTAACTTGTGAGGATGGAGAGCAAAGTGTTCTCTAAACATTGAGAAGATAATTTCCTGTTATCACCAACGCTTTGTGCATGTTCCTTCTTTGCTTATCAAATCTTATTTCTGTAATGAATATTAATGCTTGTAGTACTTTAAAATCAAAACACCTCTGGTGTGTAAATTAACTGAGAGCCTTTATCCATATTAATATTTAGCAAGTTTTTGCAGAAGTATCTATTGCCATTTTGCTATATATTTTGAATGTGTATTCCATTCATATGCAACATTTAATCCTACAAGTTCAATGAGACTGTAAGCTGTGGTTTCAAGTTTCCTCTTGCTATTTAAGAGCAAGACTAAGAGCCCAGACATTTTAATATAACGTATACACTGTCTTCTCTGAGTTGTAATTTAAGTTTTATCATAACACTGCGGGATCTGCTAGTGTCTGCAGCTTGATTTCACCCTATGGTTTATGCCCTGAAGTGTCAGGCAGATAGACAGCACTGTGCCAATCAGTTTCAGCCTGTTAAAGCTCAGGGAGCAAGGCAGAGATAAAGTGATGGAAGGCTGATTGTTGGCAATGATTTACAAGTGGGCTTCATGGCCCCAAGGCTTCAGGATCTGTCCAGAGGGCAGTAAAAGGAAGAAAAATCTTAATTTGCATAGTTTTTTGTATGACTTCAGAACACTTGGTGGAGATTGGGAGGTCTAAAACAGATGCCCCCTTTTAAAAAAGAAGAACGAAAAAGCAAAGAATAAGTGGTTGGCTGTAGAATAAATGAATTACAGATCTTCCTTGACTTATGATAGGGTTATGTCCCAGTAAGCTCATCATAAGGTGAAAATATCATAAGTCAAACATGCATTTAATACAGCTAACCTACTGAACATCATAGTTTAGATTTGCCTACCTTAAATGTACTCAGAACACTTACAATACCATTATTTGAGCAGAATCATCTAACACAAAGCCTACTTTAAAGTGTTGAATATCTCATGGAATTTATTGAATACTGTACTGAAAGTGAAAAATAGAATAGTTGTATGGGTACAGAATGGCTGTAAGCATATCAGTTGTTGACCCTCGCGATCGTGTGGCTGCCTGGGAGCCGAGGCCTGCTGTCACTGTCCAGCATCATGAGAGAAGATCTTACACCATATCACTAGTCTGGGAAAAGATCAAAATTCAACGTGTGTTTTCTACTCAATGGTATTGTTTTTGCACCATCATAAAGTGAAAATATGAAGCCGAACCATCAAAAGTCACAGGCCATTTATATTGGCAGTGTCAATAGTGCATAGTGAGACCTCCAAATCACCCACGATTTGGGCTGGAGTTTCCTGGCCTGTAAAATGGTGATGCTGCTGAAAATTACCTCAGAAAGTTCTTTTAAGAATGTGCTGAAATGCCCAAAAGGACATCTGGTCCCTTAGAATTCTGAAGCCATTCTTTTTATTGCTTCTCTTATTTTGTTGCCACCACTGTAAATCATAATATTTTTTGACATTTAATATGTTTCAAGCATTAAGCCAAGGTTTACGTTCATCATTATGTGTAATCTACAAAAGAATCCTATGAGACAGGTACCTACTTCTTTTATTTCCACTTACCAGAGAAAGATGCTGGGGCTCAGAAAGGTGCATAGAAGTTAGCAATGGATTGGGGATTTGAACATATACATGTTAACCCAGAAGTTCCCGAAGCATCTGACGTTAGATAACTAGAAGGAATAAATTAATTCCCTAGAAGCCCTGGGAGTGACTGGGATACAGAGTGAAAAATCTTTTAGAAATTTGGCCAGTTCTGATTCAGAACTTTTTGTAAGCCCTATTGCAACAAGCTAGTTATACCCCAAGTTTTCTGTCCTGTTTCTGTTCATATGTGTACTCAAATCCCCATCCTTTATGAAGTTGTCTCTAATTGTATCTAAATATGCAGCACAGTGGTAAAATATTATCAGAAGATAACAGAAGGAATCCTTCATGTTGAAATAAGAAATGTTCATTTGGTAGTGCCATCTCCGCCTTTCCATAATAACATTTGCATTTATACAACTCCTAAATTTTAAGGGATACTTAGGACTTTGCAAATGCTACCTAATCATATTAGATTCAGAAGGCTTGGCAAGTGAGTATTATGGTGCTACTTTTACAAGAAAGGTAAGAAAGATGAGGCCAGAACCATATCTTGACTCATATTTGTGTGCGGAGTTGTAAGGAAAGATTGAAAATGTGATTATTGTGTTTTTAATGATGGAATAGCATATGTGAAGCACAGGCCAACACCAAGCTCAAGAATGAAGACTGCCTGTGTTTTTGTTTCCTATAAAAGCACAGACAGCAGTGAGCACTTGTCTACATTAAGCCATCAATCAGGAAGCATTTGTGGTGAGTCTTTGGTGTGCTGAACAGATCCTAAATATTCCTGAGCTTTAATTTCCTTATCTGCAATATAGAAATAATAAAAATATCTGCCTCATTGGGTTGTTGTAAGAATTAATTGGAAGAATGCATGCAAAAGCATTTTGTAAACTCTAAAGTATTATACAAATGTCAGCCATTTTATTAAATTCAGGCAATTAAACCTTTATTGAGCATAATCTACTTGGTGATAGAAATCCTAAGAGTAAAATGTAGGTTATTTCACCCTTAATGATATAGCTATCTAATAGAGAAGATATGCATCTTATCTAAACAATTTAAATTTGTTATGAAAACTGCTACTATAGATAAATAGACAAAGTTCTGTGGTGCTGTAGAAATAAGGGTCACAATTAATTTAGGGAAAAGAGGTTATTTTGGGGGGAAGTTTCAAGGAGGCTGGTATATTGAGATTTCTCTGAAAGCTGTGATGGAATTTTTTTGGAGGATAAAATCTTCCAGGTAAGAACATCCTAGGAGGGCATCCATACAGAAGCACAACAAAGCAGTCTCTTGTGACTGGACTGCAGAAGGCACGTGACGAGCTAGTAGGAGATGAGTTTAAAAGACAGGTTTGAAGGTTAGATGTGAAGATTTTTGAATGCAATACTGAAGAGTTAGAGTTTTATCTCTAATACTAGGAGATGCCATGGAAAAATATTTTCAACCAGAAAGTGACACATAGCTCACTCTCCCCCACGCCCCGCCTCTCTCTCTTACTTTAGAAGACAGGTAAGAGTGAAGGTTGTGTCATTCTTGCCCTTAAGATGTTTGTCTTCATACTGAGGATGTGATATCAATATATTCACAGGCATTTTGGCCCCTTAACCTTCACTATCAGAACTGGAACCTAGGCTGAGACCAGACCAGAAGCTTCATCCAGTATAGCTTAGAGTTATTGGAGATAATACAGGTCATCTACAGATCAAGTGTCTAAGATGGAGAGGATCTAGAAATAAACACCTTAATAAGAGTGAACTAGATCTGGAACCCTCCTTAGACTAACCATAACTAATTCAGTGTTTGCCCTAATGACTTACCACATATGGTCCAGAAGTGAGACTGTCCCTGAACTAGGATCTTATCTCATAGTCATTACATTATAAAGCAGATTTTTAAATATTTGATATATCATTTATATTACATGAGTGGTAATAAAATTTCTACAATAATGACATCCATTCATTAGGTTACCAGTGTTTCATTGAAGATGTTGTATTGGATTGTCTGAATCATGGAAAGGTTAAAACTAGATTTCTAAGAACCTCCCTCTCCTGTGGCTCCATGTCCCGGTCTGCCAATGAGAGGAACTTGGGAGAGCTTTGGAAGGAAGAAAAGAAACAGGGGACAATTTTCTCTGGAGGCAGTTACAGTTAGACACAAGGCAGGTGTAGACTTTGAAGTGGCCTCAGGGTTAGCCTCTTGAAGATCATCTGCATTAGGGGGCAGACTGAAATAGTTTGTGGGTGTCGTCAGAGGTTATTGAGGCTCAAAGAAGCTTCTAGGTGACCTACTGAGAACCACAGACGGTGTTGCTATAGGTTGAGATTTTGGATGACAGTCAAATTTGCTTTCTGGGACCTTCCAATGATATGTAAGCCTCAAGTTCCCTATGTTAAAACCTGCTATACATGGAATGCGTAGAGTGAATTGAATTCTTCTCAATACACTCACTGATGCAGGTGTGGCCAGATAGTCACCTTACACAATAGAAAGCCACCTGCCAATAGGTATTAGTGATTATATATATCCAGGAAATCCTACCTCTAGGAAGTGATCTCAACTTATAATGAAAATGTATGCAAAGATGTATGTGCAAAATTATTTGCCCCACATTAAGAAATACTCTTTGCATCTAGTTTTGTGCTGGTTTCTGAGCACAAAGAGATGAATAGGACTCATTTGCTGCCTTCATGGATCTCAAAGCACAGTCAGATGTAATTTACTCCTCTTCAGGGCTAATCAACCATCTCAGCTTCATAGCCCACCACTGTCAAACCTCAGCTACCTTATCTAATCTTACATCTCATTCTTTTCTAATCCTTACTTCCTGTCCAGTTTTAGTCCTTTCATCCACTGTCATCCTGTCTTCTTCCATACTCTCCCTCATCCTGTTCCCCTACCTGGAATATTTTCTCTGCCCCCTACCTATCTGAAGCGTGTATATATCAACAAAATGAGTTTCCACCTCAAGAGGCCCATCAAGTCTTATCTGATGACCATAGTTTATATACCCACATCCCTTTTTCTCTGGTATCTTACTGTACTTCTATTCAATATCACTTAGCTGTTCTCAGATTAGTTTGTGTCTCCTTTGTCTCAACTGGATTATAGATTGCTTTGTGAAAGAACCATGATTTGCACAGTATTTCTAGAATTGACATAAAACTCTGGGGACATTGGAAAATACCAAAGAGAATTTTTTTTTAATTTTTTCTTTACTTTTAAAAAAAAAACAAGTTTTAAGATATTGAGGTACATGTATCTTTGCCAAAACATTGCAAAGATATTATAGAGATTTCGCTATGCTCCTCAGTCTCCCCTAATGTTATTTTCATATGTTGCTATGGCACATTAGCCAAAACTAAGAGCAAACACTGGTTCATTACTATTGACTAAACTCTGGCCTGTCTTTCACCAGTTTTTTCATTAATGTGCTTTTCTGTTCCAAGGTCCAATCCAGAACTCTGGTTATAGTTTTGCCCTATGGTTTGAAAATAAGAATATATGTATAACTTGGATCTTGATGACCACATTATAATAGCCTTGTTGCTTGTTTGACCATGTTTGACCATGTTTGAATTTACAATAATACCAAATAATAATAATCTTATTGCTCCAGACTAATGAATAAAGGACCATGTTTGACCATGTTTGAATTTACAATAATACCAAATAATAATAATCTTATTGCTCCAGACTAATGAATAAAGGACAGAAAGTTACTGAATAGGAAAATGAAGCTTTACCACTAAGTAAATGCAAAACAATGCCACTGCATCAGCAATGGCTACACAGAATTTTAAATAATGAAAAGCAGTCAGAAAATTTATTTTTTATTAAATGTACAAGTTTTTATCAAGCACTTACTATGTGCAGGCATCTTACATCAAGGATAGAGTGATTAACAAAATAGACAAGGCATCTTTGTCTTCCCCCTGCCCCTATTCTCATTGTCTCTCTTTCTCCCTGAGCTAATATTACATAAACCAGACAGTATACACATGTGAAAAAGAAAAAAAAAAACTTCCCTTAGCAATGACTTCCATGTTTTAGTGTTTTTGTTACAAATAATGGTTTTACTTTCAAAATAGTAATACCATTAATTGTCCTTTATTTTGTTAATTTGAATTTAATTGAATTTTCAGTCTTATGTGCATTTACTTTTTAATAATTTATTTTATTTTATTTATTTATTTTTGAAAGAGATATAGGGAAAGTGGGGGAGAGGGGCAGAGGAAGAGGGAGAAAGAGAGAAAGAGAGAGAATATCCCAAGCAGAGCCCAAGGTGGGGTTCAATACCATGACCCTGGGATCATGACATGAGCTGAAGTCAAGAGTTGACGCTCAACTGAGCCATCCAAACACCCCTGCATTTAATTTTTAAATGTTCTTTTTTTATATAGTTGTGTAAGGACTTTAAGGATTAACAATTTCCATCTGACCAAATAATAGTGTAATTTGACATAAGTTTATTCAGATTGCATGACAATTTTTTCCATAAAATAAATCCTGACTTTGGGGCACCTGAGTTGCTCAGTTGGTTAAGCATCCAACTTCGGCTTAGGTCATGATCTCACAGTTTGTGAGTTTGAACCCTGTGTGGGGGTCTGTGCTGACAGCTCAGAGCCTGGAGCCTGCTTCAGATTCTGTGTCTCCCCCTCTCTCTGCCCCTCCCCTGCTCACGCTCTGTCTCTCTCTGTCTCTCAATAAGAAATAAACGTTAAAAAATTTTTAATAAATCCTGAATTTAAAAATTTTTTTTTCCAACGTTTTATTTATTTTTGGGACAGAGAGAGACAGAGCATGAACAGGGGAGGGGTAGAGAGAGAGAGGGAGACACAGAATCGGAAACAGGCTCCAGGCTCTGAGCCATCAGCCCAGAGCCCGACGCGGGGCTCAAACTCACGGACCGCGAGATCGTGACCTGGCTGAAGTAGGACGCTTAACCGACTGCGCCACCCAGGCACCCCAAATCCTGAATTTTAAAAACATTACTTAACACATCATCTATATTCCTTGTGGCATAATTAAGAATTAGGCATACTCTATGCTCAATAAAACCTTTTAAATTGCTAACAGTAACAGGATATATAGAGCAATTAGCAAATTAATGGGTTTCTATTTGTTTTTCTATTTCAAAGGCTACTGTTTGGAGGGCTTCTGCTTTGCTTAGCTTTTAATATAGAAGTTTGAATGACGTGACCAGACAGAATTGCTTTGTCAAAATTCCCAGTTGGTCAGACATATGGACTGGCCATTACAGGCATTACTTTCATGAATTTACCCTAGTCTAGGGTCTTGCTCTCTGTTCTGCAGGCCCAGGAATCTGATTCATAAGTGCCTAGAGCATAAGAGTAAGGTTCTCTCCCTCTGTCTCTCTCTCTCTCATAGAATAATCTCTCATCATAACACCTTATAGTTGATTTATAAGCATAAGTTTGCTTTGGAGCACCTGGAACCAGATCCACAAGAGTTTGTTATATGATTCAAATGTCCAGTGATATCAGGTTTAGGAAGTTTAACTCACTCATTTCAATGATGAACACACATCCACTGGCAGAACCAGAAGGATGAAGATTTGCTGAGGGTGCCCCTTCTCCTAGAGACAGTTTGGAAGGGCTCTTTGCCTCTGTGGACTGTTATTTTTCTCATTTTGTCATTGATAAACCTACCCTCCTCTCACCTCAACTGACTGACACATTGTGTCACTAAATATGTTCATCCATTCAATAAACTTCATTATAACTTACAAGTCATTCTTTAACATTTCTTCATTGAAGCACTAACTTCATAGCCAGTTTGTGAGTTTCTTTTATGAATCAGAAATGGACTAAGTATGTGTAGATATAGTTCCTACTTCATCAGAATGTATGGTATATTGGAAGATACAAACGTGTGTTCAGGCAGTCATCTACAGTATGGCATGTGTTGTGATGCAAGTGTAGGATGCAGTGAAAGAAACTAAGAGAAGCACATAATAATAGACTTAAATCAGAGTCATCTCCCTGTATGAGGTTACATTTAAACTGAAATGAGACAATTGTGTGATAAATAGTTTGAAGAAGTGCATATGTTTATGTAGAGTGTGTGTATGTGTGTGTGTGTGTGCGTGTGTGTGTGTGTGTGTGTGTGTGTGTGACGGAAAGAGAAACAGAGCAAGAGATGTGGGACAAAGAAGGAATGGCATGTATAAAGTCTCATGAACGAGTGGCATTTTGTAACCTGAAAGCTAGTCATTTCGCATAGTGCTATTCTGACCTATTATGTGTTGATTTCAGTCTACTTCTCCATCTTTAAGAATGGAACATTTCTTTTTTTGCACGTTTACAATTAATGCAGGGATGAAGGCTCATAATTCTGAGTGGGTTCTCATTTTAGAAATGTTGTAGCTCACACCAAGCAGCTGTCACCCTATTAATCCAAATCCTCTACCAAGAAAATGGCCCTTGGAATAACTTAACAGAAACATGGTATATGCATTTTTTTTTAATTTTTTTTCAACATTTTTATTTATTTTTGGGACAGAGAGAGACAGAGCATGAATGGGGGAGGGGCAGAGAAAGAGGGAGACACAGAATCGGAAACAGGCTCCAGGCTCCGAGCCATCAGCCCAGAGCCCGACGCGGGGCTCGAACTCACGGACCGCGAGATCGTGACCTGGCTGAAGTCGGACGCTTAACCGACTGCGCCACCCAGGCGCCCCTATGCATTTTTTAATTGTTCTGTTTGTCTATAAAAAGTTAGCCTTCGTAAGCCCTTGATTAGTGCACCCACACCAATACCTTAGCAAATATTTATTTTATTGTCTTTATTTTAAACAAAAAAATGTCAACTTTTTACATTATATATTTCTTTAATTTGGATATGATTTCCCTTAGCTTGGTAGACTATAAAGGATTAGTAAAATCTTTAAGCAGAGTTTGTAGAAACCAGCTAACTTTTATACTAGCCCTGGATTTTAGCCATTGAAAAAGTAGGTGGATAAAGAAGTTAAGATTTTCTGACTTTAAGTGAATAATTTATACTCCCTAAAGATAAAGGAAATTACTAGTGGCTAAACAAGATAAAACACACCAGGCACAGTATACAGGAGATTCTTAATGTATACATACTAGACTAAATAAATCAATGAAAACTATTTCCTCACTAGTTATACACAGAGTAAAACTGAAACATTATTTTTTTAAGTTTATGTATTATTTTGAAAGAGAGAAAGAGAGGGAGACAGACAGAGAGAGAGAGAGAGAGAGAGAGACTGAGAATCCCAAGCAGGCTCCAGTGTCAGTACCGATCCCATGACCCTGAGATCATGACCTGAGCTGAAATCAAGTGTCAGCCTCCTACTGACTGAGCCACCCAGACACCCCAAAACTGAAACACCCTAATAATCATTCTGTCGTTAAAAGGCCTGTATGTCAAAGTACTTGCATTGTATGGCATTTCTAGATTGGACTGGTGGTTCACAGATGGTCCTATCCCCTCTGCATCTCTTTTCAAAATGTACCTTCTTTTCCTGGCAGTGGATGGTTTGTTCATGTTATGGTCTCCTGGCTTCCATGTACAAGCCAGAAAGTTGGTGATATCTTTTTAAGCCTCAACAAGAAGACTATATATTTTTTAATTTTTTTCTCCTGTTATATCTCACTTTCCAATTTTCCACTCCCCTAGAGTTCAGCTGTCTGCCTCACAGTATGGTCCTGCCATATAAGAGAAAATAGCAGATATAAATGCATTTTAAGGAGAGTGATCTTCCACATCTTTCCAGAATGGAAAGGAAGAATGTGGGCAATGTGAAGCAGGTGAAGCAGTGATTTCGGTAGCATATTATTGGATGCTCCATGGTTTCCCACTTTCATTCACTGATAAACTCCAATGATCCTAACATGGCTCGTTTTTACATATATAAAATAAACATTTGAAATCTTTAAGCTGTCTTTAAAACTATAATCAAAGAGAATCTTTGAAGGGGAAACTGCCTCTGCTGAATTAGAGCCTTCACCTGGGGGTGCTCAGTTGGTTAAGTGCCCAAGTCTTGGTTTCAGGTCAGGTTATGATCTCACAGTTCATGAGTTCAAGCCCCATGTTGGGCCCTGCACTTCACAGCATGGAGCCTGCTTGGGATTTTCTCTCTCCCTCTCTTTCTGCCCCTACCCTGTTCACGCGCACTCTCTCTCTCTCTCTCTCTCTCTCTCTCTCTCTCTCTCAAAATAAATAAATAAATAAACTTAAAAAATAGTTTAAAACAGGTGAGCACCCAGAGGCTGAATCTAATAACCACAGTCAAAGAGAAGAGTTTCAAGCTTGGAATGACATATGCTGGACTCCAGGAGTTGGCATCTGCCCCAAGCCCCTGTTTCCGCAGTCCATGAATGCATGTGAGCTATAGGCCATAGGCAAAAGGCAGTATTTCAGCCAGTATTCTTTTCCTTAACATTCATTTGTAGAAGATGAAAACGCAAGACATTTCTGTCAGACTGAAAAAAAGGAGTTGGAGCTAGAAGAAAGCTTCAGGGGAAAAAAAAATTAGAGAAATTCATGCCTAAAGACAATGAATTGAAGCCAGACCATACATTTTCATCACTGCAAACCCTTGGAACTCCTTTCTCTATCCTTCCCTAAAATTTCTCTCCAAAGCTCCTTTTTCTGCCTGTAACTGTGTTAGTTTTATTATGGATTTATGTTAAAAGGATTAATGTATTTTCATCACAGAAACATTCAGCATGTAGGTTAAGATTACCTCAATGTTAAGATGTTTACAATGAAAATAATACTACTTTCTGCTTTGTAGTCTTCTTGTATGAACTCTGTGAGATAATGCAGGGAAAGTGTTTAGCACAGTACCTGGTGAATCCTCAGTAACATCAGATATAGCAGTGGCAGCTGATGCCATGGTGCAGATGCTGTTTTCACTGCAGTTCAGCCATCAGAGCTTCACAGGAACCAGAGCTGTGCTTTTGGGTTTGTTGCAATTGGGAGAGCAAAAACATGACAACAAATTATTGAGTAGGGAAACTCCAGTACATATGGGGATAGTATGAAAACCCTGCAGTCCTGGATTTTAGGACTTCTGTCCATGCGTGTAGTTTCTTTATCTTTTACCCTCCAAGCCTCCCATCCTCTGTGACGCCTGCAACAACCCCTTTCCATGCTTTCATGGGGTTTTAGGGTAGGTGGAGGATTTTTCAGGTACAGCCTCCACCCTGCTCAAGCATGCTTCTAATTAAAACTGTTCTGGTTGCGAGAAGCAGGAGTTTGAAAGGTATCTAATAAGGAATAAAGAGCTTGTTAATGAAGGACATCCTAAATCTCTGCCTCTTTTCTGCATGTTTGTTCCATTCACTTCCTTATAGACTTGGTGTTTGTTTCCTCATAGTCTCTGCCCCCACCCCTCTCTCCTATTTCAGGTTGTGCTTGGTTTTGGTTTACTGTGGTGACGATGGTCTTGCTTCTTGTTATACTAGAAATAGGAAACTAACAGACCACCCCTTTCAGAAGTAGGGGCAGTCATTAGAGGTTGTTAATGCCAGCCACCTTCCTCCATAATCTCAGGAATCTCAATGAAATCAAAAGTAGTTTCTTGGGACACCTAGGTGGCTCAGTTGCGCATCTGACTTGATTTCGGCTCAGGTCATAATCTCATGGTTTTGTGGGTTTCAGTCCCATGCCGGGCTCTGCACTGACAGTGTGGAGCCTGCTTGGGATTCTCTCTCTCTCTCTCTCTCTCTCTCTCTGTCTCTCTCTCTCTGTCTCTCTCTCTCTCTTCCCCTCCCCACTTGCATTCTCTCTGCCTCTCTCAAAATAAATAAAGAAACTTAAGAAAAATTTTAAGTAGTTTCTCAGAATTTAGGGACTTCTTGTCTTACATATTCTAGCTTTTTTTTCTGTCTCTGAATAGGCTGAACAATAGCCACTAGGTTCTTCTATTTCGGTAGAAGCTGAATTTGTTTCTTGAGAGTAATAATAACAGCTACTTCATGTTTGTGAAGATTAATTTAGATACTACATAAACTTAAAGTGACTTATAACACTGTCTGGCACACAGTAAATGCCAATTATCAGCACACTACCAATAAGAAATGAAATCTTGATAGTGGTTGCTGAGACAAGTGACTAGATTGAATGAAGTCTAAAGGCCGTGTACTTGTAGAACATCTTTCGTACCTCAAATGTTTCCATACATGTCACTCCTTCAGGCTTCACAACAACATGGCAGGATGTATTATCTCCATCTTATAGATGAGCACTGAGAATGTAAATAACTTTACTTGCCCAGAAGTGGGAGTGTCAAAACTAGACCTCAAATGTAGGTCATCTGGCTTAAACAGCAAGCATCTTTGTAGGTCATTGTGCAGACTCTTGCAGTGCAACAAACCACTAGTCCCTAGAGCACTGCCCACATGCCTAATGCATGACATTTTAAAAGCTGATAATGGATGTAAAAAAGCTGGGAAACACTTGAACATAAAAGCACTGAGTTTGTGAACATCTGTCAGAGATTCACTAAGTGGGCATATTGCTATGGAATGAATTGTGTTTCCCTAAAATTCATGTGTTGAAGCCCTATCCCCCATGTGACTGTATTTAGAAATAGGACCTATGAGGAGGAGATAAAGGTTAAATGAGGTCATAAGATTGAGCCCTAACTCGATAGGGCCTGTGTCCTTATAAGAAAAGGAAGAGACACCAGAATTCTCTCTTTTTCTTCACCATTGAGGTGAGAAGGCAGCTGACTATGAGCAAGGAAAAGAATCCTTATCAGGAACCAAATAAGCCTGCATCTTGATCTTGGACTTCTCAGTCTTCAGAATTATGAGAAAATAAACTTCTGTTAGTTAAGTCAATCAGTCTGT
The DNA here is from genome assembly GCF_016509475.1 of Prionailurus bengalensis. Lineage (NCBI taxonomy): Eukaryota > Metazoa > Chordata > Mammalia > Carnivora > Felidae > Prionailurus > Prionailurus bengalensis. The sequence continues at coordinate 51,292,490 of NC_057359.1, read as the reverse complement.
GGTATCTGGTTATGGCAGACTGACTGGACTAAGACACACTTATACTGGCATCTCCTCTCTTCCTCTTGGTACAGTTACTCTGTTTTTTTTTTTTCTTCTTTCGACTTCAGGTATTTCAGTCGGTGTTCCTATAAATATGAAACACTATTTCTCATTTCATATCTAGCACACCTGCATTCATTCCAACATTTTTTTGAGAGTAAAACCTGTGTTGCATGACAGAGATGCAAAATCAGGAAGAATAGATGCCAAGTATTATGGTAGAGCTTCCAGAGTAAAAATGTAGGATGTGTGTATGTGTCTGTGTGTGTGTGTGTGTCTGTGTGCACATGCATGTATGTGTGTGAGATATATGAGCAAGATGAAGAAGACGAAAGGGTGACTTAAGAGGCAGAATTAACATCAGAGGTTGAACAGAATACAATGTCTGTTTACTTCAGGCTAAGGGCAAAACACAATGCTCTTGGGTGAAGCCAAGGGAAAGAAAGGAACAAGGGCTTAGTGAAGGTAGTAGGAAAAAAGGTCCAGAAAGTTGTCTTCTGCCCTTCTAGACAATTTCTTTCCTAGACTTACACCTGATACCTTTTCTGGCTCCTACAAAAGATACTTCTACATCCTGATGCTTCAGATAGTTGACACAACAGAACCAGGGTCCCTCCCCAGTTCTGCTGTTTAGCCTGGAAGCTCCATGCATGCACAATGATACTTAGAGAAGCAATGCACACTTGTGGGCACTTAAAGGAGAACAGATAGAAAGGTTCAGCTATGGAACTTTTCTAGGAGCTAATCTTACTTTGCAAATAACCTATTGACCACTGGAAGGCATCAATGGATTTATTATTCTTTCTTGAACTACAAATTCTCTCTTTTGTTCTGGGGAAGGGCATGCACTATCATCAGATTTTCTATGCTTCTTCCCACCCTTAATGCCACTATGTAGGTTGAGTCCACTATCACCTAATGCCAAGTTAACTATTGCTAGTATCCACATTCCAATCATTCTCTCCAACATTACAGACATGATCTTGTGACTCCCTATGTAAAACCCTTCAGTGACTCTCGCTTGTCCTCTGCATCAAGTCCTTTATGTTCAGGGTGTCCTAAAATACCCTTTAAACTTCCACTACCCTCAAATATTTACAGTTCCCAGAAGGTAGCAAGCTCTCCCTTATCATCAGTTACTTTGCACATGCTGTTCTCTCTGCCTTTCGTCACCTGGGTAGCTCTAATATTCAAGTCTTCATTTAGCTATTACCCCATCTCAATTAGCTTGTCTTCATTTCACAGCAGAGGAGGAAATTCCTGTGTTTCCAGAACACCCAGAACCCTCATCACATTGGAGTAGGATTGTCTGTTTATTTCCAGTCACTAGAAGGTGGGTACTGATGGCAGAGACTATTATTGTCCATTGTTCATTGTAGTGTTCATTATATTCACCCCAACCGATGTCCTTTCGTGCCTCGCCTATATGTTAAAACACTCTGCTGGCTGCTTATTTGTTAATTCATTCAAACATTCATTCAGATGTATGTATTTAATACCAGGTATATGTCTGGAACTGTTGAAATCGCTGGGGATTCAGCAGTGAACATAACAGAAAGTAATTCTTGCCCTCATGGAGCTTGCATTGTTATGAGGCTAAGGCAGATAATAACCAAAAGCAGTAATGAAAATATAGAAGATATAGATCAGATAGGGAGTGCTGATAGGTGAAGAGGGGCACAATCTTAAATAAGATGACCAGTAAAGGCCTCACTGAAAAGATGACATTTGAGCAAAGCATATAAGAAAATTAGATTTGTGTTCGGGGGAAAAAAAGCAATCCAGACAGAAAGAATTCCAGAGCAAAGTTCATGCTATGATTTCTCTCATTTGGTAAATAAATAAACAAAACAAAGCAGATAACTCATTTTTTACCTCACTCTCCCTTCCAGCTGCCGTTTCATCTTTCAGTTCTGGCTTCCATATTGTATAGTCTATGTCCTTAACTATATATTACATATATTTATTTATTTGCCTCATGTCTGTCCCCCTAATAAATTGCAAGCCCCATAAAGACAGGGATTTTGTCTATTTTATTCATTGCTACATTATCATGATCTAGAATCAGAATCTAGAATGGTGCCTAGACACAATAGGCAGTTGATTAATAATTTTTGAATGGATAAAATAATGAATAATTTTGAAAGAATCAATAAGTTAGAACCCCTATACTTATTATATGTTATTATTAAATATATTTTCTTCTGTCCCCCCCCCCCCCCAGTAAGTCTTCATTTCTAAAAGCTTCATTTTGGCTTCTGGACTACTATATTTCAAATACAATGAAAATAAATCTTTTCTACAAAAAAAATTGCCCTTTACTGTCTCTCACCAACTCTACTTATTTTAAAGAATATTCCAATGTTAGCCAAAAAAAATTAGTGTATGGGTAATGGCTGATCTGGTATTTTTTTGTTGTGTGTGCTGCTGCCTCAACTCTATGGAAGAATGAGTTCAATTTTCAAAATATACAAATCAAAAGTGGGGGGCACTTGGGTGCCCCAGTCGGTTAAGCCTCCAACTCTTGATCTCAGCTCAGGTCTTGGTCTCAGGGTCGTGAGTTCAAGCCCTACATTGGGCTGCATGCTGGGCATGTAGACTACTTAAAAAAATAATAATAAGGAAAATGATAGAGCTCTTCATATCCTTTAAGACATGATTACAAAATGTTAGTGCATGTATGAGTCATAGAAGTTTGTATTTTTTTTTCATTTTGTTTGGACAGGGTATTTTGTTTGCCTGTTAAAAGCTTGAAAGAATTGAACTCATAGATGCAGATATATGGTTCTTATTTATTTATTTATTTATTTATACATTATTTTATATCTTGCATTATATATTAATTTTATTTATTTATTTCTTTATTTATTTAATATGAAATTTATTGTTAAATTGGGTTTCTATACAACATCCAGTGCTCATCCCAACAGGTTCCCTCCTCAATGCCCATCACCCACTTTCCCCTCCCTCTCACCCCCCATCAACCCTCAGTTTATTCTCAGTTTTTGAGAGTCTCTTATGGTTTGCCTCTCTCCCTCTCTAACTTTTTTTTTTCTTGTGGTTCATTTTTAAATGGGATAAGGTATGTCTCAAGGATAAGACGTCTGAAGGAATACTGGGTGGCAAAACCACACATGGTTATTCTAATGTCGTTTGTGAGAACATTTCCCACTGTGTGCAGATGGAACTGACAGTTTTGTTTATTTATTTATATTGTCCAAGTGTAGAGCATGTATATTCCTGTTGCTTTACTTTAGTGCAATTTAAGTCCCAGAAATCTTTAGGTCTTGGCTCCAACCATTCATATAATCACTTAAACTGGCTAGAAAAACCACCTCCTTACTCCTATGAAGAACTTTCCAAATGCATAGGGAAGGAGATGACTACTATGCCTAAACTAATTGTTTGCAAACTTGGCTTTCTATTAGAGTCACCTGGGACATTTTTAAATCCATCAGATGCCAATTTGAACAATTTCTGCTTTAGCCATAATGGCATGAGCTACAACAGACTTTTCTCTCACCATAATCAATTAGAAATCATTGACCATCTTTGGTGTTCAGTAGATACCCCAAAAGAATCACATCCAAGTAGGTAAATAAACTAGCACAGACTAGTAGCAGAAGAAGTAGTAGTAGTTATTCTTAATTTAGACAGGACTTGATAGAATCTAAAAGCCCATTTGTTTTTCCACCAGATAGAAGAACCCAAGTTTAGAATTTGGGAAAGAAAAGAAAGAAAGAAAGAAATTGCTAATACCATTGATTAGAGAAAACCCCATTAGATATTTGGGGTGTGTGTCAAATTCTACAGTTCTGGAAAGCAACACTTATTCCATTCTCAAAATAAAATTAAAAGCAAATCCATCTCCTGTGTCCTGCCTCATCTCAATAAATTATAATCACATTCTTTCTTTACTGTCTGCCACAAATGCCCTAAAGTCTTCCTGAGCATCCTTCTAACACCAAATAAAAATAAACCATCTCTCCTTTGAACCACTGTATTTGAATGCCCCATGGCTTCTAAACCTTTGTGAGTGCATGTGAGAGTGTTTTAGTATTGTGAAGTAGCAATTGTTCACAATAATAATTAATTCTTGATCCCTGTGAGATAGTTACTGCTCGAAGCATGTGCACCTTATTTCATTTAATCTTAACAACAAACACATGGGATGAGAACCCTTCTATATCTTTCTTTCCTCACGGAGGAAGCTGAGGTTGAGAGAGCTAGTAAGTAACAAAACCAAGAGTTATACACAAGCAGTCAGGCTCCAGAAAACAAGTTCGTTGGATCCACTATATTGTGAGTACTTGGTTTCTTTTTCTTGTTTAGAAGCTCCTTGTAGACAAAAGCTATGTCTTTTTCATCTCCATATGCTCTGTACTTAGCACAATGTTTGGTTTGTAGTTGGTTTGGGGGGGGGACGTTTGTTAAATGAATAAATGCATGAAAATTATAAGTATGTTTTGGAAGGTGATGCCTAAAGGGTAAGAGGCGTATTATTGATGTGTTTGGTGGTTTTGTGTTTGGTAAATAATAGTTCCATTGAATTGCTTTGATTTTTTTTTTTTGTTTTAGACTATTCTCTTCGTTTTGTTTTCCCATTAGGCTGGGATTGTGAAGAAAAATAAAGTTTTTGACATATAAAATAGATTGTTTTCAGAGCTAGCAAATTTAGTGATCAATTCTAATCATTAAGTATGAAATTCCTTTAGTATACTTAGATTTGGCAAATGGAGAGAGGAAAATAGCTAAAGTCATTGAAAAGAAGCCTTCCTCAGCTTTCTAGAGGAAAAAATGCCAGTTCAAAATGGATAAGGAAGAAATGGAAAACAATTATAGGTAAAACCACAAGCTTTACAGGCTCAATGATTTTTTTTTTAATTTCATCATTCATTTTATCGCATTTACTTTGCTTTCCCCTACACCTGAAAATGAATGGGGAACGGCATGGTAATAATGTATTTGGGAATGCAGATTTTTGGTTAGGCTACTGTATGACTTGAAAGAACAAAACTAAGCATCTTCTGTGTAAAACCAGGAATAGTGGAAAGTAGATCCAAGAATTATCTCCCATCCTTTTTGTATTTGACCTTCCTCCACAATCAGACTCCTTAGCCCCAAACTTTGTGCCCTTGATATCCCAATACATGTTATAGGGTCTCTGCAATGAAGTTCAACAAAGTAACAAGATTTAGTGTGCCATTAACAAAGAGTTAGTGTGAAAGAGACCAATAAAATACTATTGATTCACTTCTGTTTTGAGCAAATGTTGTACAGTGAACTATAAAAAAACATTGTTCTTTAGAGAGACGGTAAATTTTATGACTGCACTTGTTCTTATTTTAGAAATCTGGGTTTGCACTCAAAGTAGCTTTGTAAAAATTAGAAAAACTAACAATGAAAAATTAAGAGGACTCCATGTCTACTTTCTTGTCCAAGATTAACTGGGAAGAAGACTGTCCCAGCCTAAGAGTTGCACAGGGATGAGGTTGGTGCTTCACTGTAGCACAGTCCAAATGACTCTAGACAAAACTGTACCAAGGAACCTGTGGGTGTCAAACTCAAGCTGAAAGACAAAATTGTTAGTGGAGGAGAAATGGCCAGCAATATTCAATATGATGAGTGAAAGTCTTCTGTCAATATACTAACAAGAGACAGGGAGCAAAGGACATATGGAACTGGGTCAGGAGAGTTGAGAGAGTTGTTCAAGATTTGGTGCTCATACCTACAGACAGGATGTCAAGAACTTATCCTGATGGTATGGTGCCTGCTAACCATGTATGTGGGAGTGGACCAGCCACCTCAAAGGCATAAAGCTATCCAGACACTTTGCCTATGTTACCTCCCTGATGGCTTTCCCGATTGCTGGATGTCAAGATGATTTTTTTGTGTGCTCTCAAGACATTTATTTGTCATGCTCCAGTGTAATTCATCATTATTCATCTTTTACCATAGAATGACTTTAGAAACAATTATTCTGGTTCAAAATTACAGCTTCCATACTTTTAAAGCTATGTATCATTGAGCAAATTACTTTGCATTTGTATTTTCATCTGTAAAACAGAGGTAATAAAAGTTTCCAAATCTCATAACATTTTTAAGGAAAGTTAATGATAAATACATGAGAAATTCTTAGAATTTTCTGGCAAAGAGTAACATGAAAAATTATTTTTTATTAATATACTCATTATTATCATCTTATATTTTACCATAGTGCCTGACACATTGCCAGTGATCTGTAAATATCCAGTGAATACAAATTCACTAGAATTTCATTCATGTGAATGAAATATCATTAATCCTAAGTTTATAAAGCATTTGCAGAGGTCAAAATATATACCTGTAGTTCAAATGAAAATGAACAATTTAGATTGGCACCAGCTATTTCTTTAGAGTTGTCTCTTTTGATAACATTTACCTATGATACCACTAGTAGAATAGGGCTTCATTTTTTTTTATTGAATTTAAGCAAAGAATAATTCCAAACATTTATAAAGTTTCCTTCCTGATTAATTTGACATTTTTGGCTTAGATAAAAATAGAGGCAGAATCATTTCCTGAACAAATGAAAGCTGAACTCCTTGGTTGCAACTTGATCAACGTTACAAGTCAGGGCCAAAACACATCTTAATTCTGGGCTGTTGTGGACTTTGTTACTTATACCAAGAAGTCAAATCAGTTGAACAATTGTTAATAGAGTTTTAATAAAATCCAGTGAATTGTAAATAGGCAAGTTGGAGCTTGTTTAGGCAGAAAATTGGGCTGTAGGATTGTGGTATGTGTGGTAATGATTATTGAATTAGGCAGACTCTGTAGTCCACAAAGGAAAAGTAACTATCCACCATGATCTGTACTCTTGATATTGTTGATGGATCTTTGAACATGTATTTTTATTTTTATTTATTTTTGTCTTTAAGAACAAGTAAAAAAGTTATTGAGAGAAGCAACATATGGTACCATCACACATTACTTTTAGGCCTTGTGACTCACTTCTCCCGAATCTTACCATCTGAATTCAAAAGGTTATTTTGAGTGAATTTTAGAATCTTCTGTCCTTTGGAAAAATTTTAACCTTAGCATTATTTCAAATATCTACCCGGCTGGCTCAATTGGTGGAGCATGCAACTCTTGATCTCAGGGTTGTGGGTTCAAGCCTTCCACTGGGTGTATAGATGACTTAAAAAAAAAGATTATTTCAAATATCTTTATGGTCTATTTAAAAAGGACAGAAAGAGTTTCAATTTACAACTCATTAATTTCAGGTTACATTAAGTATCTACTAATTTTAACCTCTTAGCCTGATGTTCCCCCTGTAGCTCAAAGTCTGTCCTACCTTTGACTATTGCTCTTTTCTTAACTACCAGTTAGCTCCAGATTATGTGGATGCCTCCTTTTCAATGTCTCTCAAATGTGTGGAGTATTTATAATAAACTTATTAAAGTAATCTTTTGCCTCTGGTTTCTCGTCCCTCTAATTGGCCATACACATTGTTGCTAGAATTGTTTTCTGAAACATTAATATAAGTGTAACTTCCATCTCTAAAATTTCTGATTTATCTGTGTTGCCTAAAGAATAAAATCTAAACCTCTAAACCTGTTACTTAGAATGTTTCAGCACTTGGCCTTCCACAAGCACCTCCTGACACCTTATCCTCACCGGTGTTGAATCATGCACCAAAAGGTAGTCTCACTGTCATTCTTGACTGTGCCATCCTGTATTTTTTTCTTTAGTTAACATGCACCTCTCTAAGCCACATGTAAGCAATAGCTTCTATGGGCAGTTGCTGGGATCCCAGAACCCCACCCAGACTGCCACCATCCAGTCATCTCCAGAGTAGAGAGTAATACATAAGAAGATACAAATAATGCAGAAAAAAATATAAAATATCTTCCTGAAATGCAGAGTGCAATGTATAGTAAAGGAATGATTACATTTCATATTAAAATAAGCCATGTAGTAGACTTGTTACTGCTGTTGGATCTCCCTAGTATTCTGTCCTGCAGTGGGGAAAGGCTTACTCCTTGACTAAAGCCATGTGGTTCTGAGAGAATTTCTGTATTACACCATTTCTCTGCCTCAGTAGCTCCAGTTTGTTGATCTGCTGTGTAGCTGACCCAAGCCAGGTGAATCAGTCTTTTCCTGTAATTTTTCAACCAGTTTCTGGAATTTAAGATGACTTCCTTTATCCCAAAGGTAGAAGATGTGAGGTAAGGGAGCTAGCAGTTATTTGAGTAAGTGAGCTTTAGAGGTTGAAGCTTTATTAGATTCAAAGAGCAGAGGTGAGGATGAGGGGTTGGCTGTTTTGTTGTGGCATACTTAGAAAATTAAAAAAAAATGTATATATGTCAGGTATACAAGGTGATGTTTTGACAAACATATAGAGTGAAATTATTGCTCTCAAACTAATTACCATATCACTTCATATAATTATGGTTTCTTTTGCGTGTGTGTGTGTGTATACTGAGAACACTTAAGACCAACTCAATGAGCAAGTTTCAACTATTTAATACAGTTTTATTAACTATAATCACCACGTTGTACATTAGATCCCCAGAACTTATTCATGTTGTAGCTTGAAGTTTGTACCCTTTGACAAACATTTACTCCTTTCCCCTACCCTCCCAGCCCCTGGCAACCACCGTTTTACTCTTTGCTTTTATAAGTTCAACATTTTTAAATCCCCCATATAAATGAGGTCATGCAGTATTTCTCTTTCTAGATATGGTTTATTTCATTTAACATAATGTCTACCAAGTTCATCTATGTTGTTGCAAATGGCAAGGTTTCTTTTTTAAAGCTGAATAATATTCCACTGTGTATGTGTATATGTGTGTGTGTGTGTGAATATATATATTATGTTTTTTTATTCACCCACCCATAGACATTTAGGTTATTTCCATATCTTGGCTGTTATAAATAATGCTGTAATGGATATATGGGTGCAGATATCTCTGCAAGATACTGACTGCTTGTCCTTTAATTATTTGTCCAAAAGTGGTATTGATGAATCATATGGCAGCTCTATTTCTAATTTTTGAGGAGCCTCACCAACACTTGCTCTCTTTTGTCATTTTGATAATAGCCATTCTAACACATAATAGTGAAACATTTTGAGGAACACTGTTTTATGAAACTTTGGGAAAATTATGAATACTGTTTTTGGGTAAAGTTTAACTGGAAGGAATGGATTGTTAGTAGTGAATATAATAGAAAATGCAAGTTTTTACAGAGATGTAATGAAATGGTGAAAACTTCCAAAGGTGAAAAGTTCTAAAGTAGCATTTGGTAATAGTCTCCCAGAATCTGCCTATGAGAGGAGATAAATGGTGTCTGAATTCTGCATCCTAGAAAGTTACTCTCTGCTAGCTTGTTGCTATTATACATGAATCCTTCTCGCTTGATTTGCAATATAAGTGAAGGTGAGAAATTGTAATAATGGACTTCCTTTCTAGTTTTAGGAGGATTACCTGATTTTTGTCTCAGGTTTTTTCACCAGCAAATGAGGCTAATACTATCTTTTGGTTGCTACTGGTGCTGAATGATTTTTAATGAGTTTGTGTTTAAGTTCTTTCACTTGCTTTCAATGAAAAATCATTAGTTGCACTTAAATGTTGTGTATTTTAATTGGCAAAATAACCTGGATAACAATATTCAAGTTCCCGGCCAACATATTTTTGCTTTTAATGGTATTCATATCATCATGCATCCAAATGCCTTTTCCCTGTACTTTAAGTCTCTTTTACCCCCAAGTGGTGCTGGGGATTAGGGAACAATAGACTTTCCTTGAGAAATCTTATGGCCCAAAGATATATTTATACAACTGAAAGCCTATTAGAAATTGCTATATGTAAATATTATGCATTTATATTGTGATCTTAACCTTGCCTTCCATGTTCTTCAACCTTTGGCTGAACATTGGTCTAGCTATTGATGCAATGGATGAGATTCTGTGAGGCCAGATTTAAGTCCCCTTCTGCAAACACTGGAAAGATCACAATTGGAAGATGGAATAACATCAAATACTGGTCATGGGTATGAATGTCTAAAATGCTAGGAAGGGAAACAAAGGATAGTATCAAAGAGACTAATAGACTGGGGTATGGAGCCAAAACCAGCAGTCAGTATGGTGCTTGACACTAAGTTCATTTGGTCATTCATTCAGTCTTTCATACAGTAACCATTGTTGGATAGAGCCAGACACTGAAAGTACAATAATGAACAAAATATGAAAAATGTACCCCTCTTTAGAAACCATCATTAAATATTTGGTAAGTAAATGAATGGGTAGGGAAGAATGAATTAATTCACATTTGTAGAGTATCAAATCATAGATATGAAGAGCAAACAGTAGAAGTAAAGGTGTAACAGAAAAGACAAATTATAAAAAATAAATAAAAGACAAATACTGATTTTTGTCTTTATGGGACAATTTAGCCATGTGAATTGATGAGTAGAACCTGATATAAAGGAACATAAAACTAGCAGATAATTAGGATGAAATTTTGTCCAATTCTGAACATTGGTGAGGCAACAAATAAGTTAGCACTAGAATTTTTTTCTCATTCCTTTTATTTTTTAATGTGATAGGTCTACAGGACCATCATCCCCTTTAATGAATGGGCCACTTCACAGAAATCACTGTAAGCCAGAGCCCTCTCTTGAGATACCACACGAGGTGGACACTATTTCTGTTGGACTCCAATAGACTCCAATCAGTGCAATTAATATCCTGACATGCTCAGTTCAGCAGATCTTCCCTGCCTCTTAGAACATTAGACAATGATCCTATTAACCTTAATGTCCTAGAGTAATTAATTTTTTTCACAATTGCTGTAGATTCCCTTTTATAAGGCAGCACATTCCCCGGAAGTTGTTAGGCACTCATAATATGATGTCAGCAATCAAATGAACCAACATCTCCCATTCAATGGGTCTGGGTTCAGAGCTTCCAGTCAGCTCTCTGTTTTGAACGAATATCAGTCACCTTTTCATAGTTAAAAAAAAAAAAATCTCAGTTACCCCACAACTGTAGGTAATAGGCTATCTTACAAGAGAGGACAAAGGAACAGTCTGTGTTCAATTATAGCAGATGTTCTTAGTTACCTGAAACATAGTTGAAATAAATGTTACTGTCTTTATTTAGCTAAGTAATCAGGTAAAGCAGGAAACACCCCGTTTGGTTCTTGTTGATTAGACTTCCAAATCCTCCTTGGAAATCCCAGAAAGTTATCATGGAATCTAAAATTTCATGTGTATTTTTTTAGTAATCTTTTTATTCTAATAAAATTTAATATCAGAAAAATGGTTCATATGTCAGTTATCTAAAAAAATAAATCTGCACATATACCAATTAAAACTTATTTGAAACAAAGAATTTATTACTTTTTTTTTTTAGCTGAGAGGACTTTGACTTTAAAATATGCCATAACATAGTTCCAGAATTTTAATTCTCTGTGCATTTACCTCATTTATAATGCCTGGAAACCTTGTATAGACAACTTTTTTAAAGAATTCATAGAACAAAATTAAATACTTTATTATATATGCCAATTGACAATCTAGGTAGCAAAATAAATGTTTTCAGCCATCATTTTGATACATCTGTGAAGCCGTTATCTCCTTAAACCAAGCATGAAAGTGATGGATTCTCTGAGAATTTATTGATTATTCAAGTCTGTCCTCATGTACATGTCCATGCAGCTTCTAATTTAGCTTTGCTTTATTATACTCTTTTCTCCTTGCTCTGACCTTTTTATGTATTGTATACCTTTCTATTATACACACAGACACACACACACACACACAGACACTTTGGAAGCAAAATGAGCTTCTTCCTTAGCACATACTGTGTGAAGGACAGTTGCTTAGCTGAATACTGACTGCATGGATTCCTCCCCTGTGTAACTTCTCTTCAGGAATTACTGTATACCTATATAGAGAAGCTGTAAGTGGAAATAGCAACTGCAAGGGTAATCCTCTCCTGTGTATGACCTAATGGTCCTTCAGTGCCCGCTGCCATGGCCTTGTCTATTAGACATGCTCTGATGAACTCTGAGGTACTTTTAATCCAATTTTGAGAGAGAGAAACTGGCAAATGGAAGGAAAGACCCTATGAATGCTAAGAAAGGAAATGGATAGTAGAAGTGAAGCCTGCTTCCCTTGGCCTCCAGACTCCCCCAACAACCTTAAGAAACCCTCCTTTATCTAACCTTCTTTTTTTTAATGTTTTATTTATTTTTTTGAAAGAGAGAGAGGGAGAGGGGAACAGAGGACCCAAAGTGGGCTCTGTGCTGACCGCAGCAAGCCCAATGTGGGGCTCGAACTCAAGAACTGTGAGACCTGAGCCAAAGTCAGATGCTCGGCTGAGCCACACAGGTGCCCCTATCTAACCATCTTTGAGTATCTTTTATTTTACCCAAGAACTCTTAATTGGCATATCAGAGGCTTGTGCTTCTAATATAAAGATCTCTTCTCAAGAAATTCTTGTTGAATTCTTGGCTTGGATATGGGGCACTTCATCAGAGGGTCTTCTATTGTCTGCAGAATGTGACAAAATGACTGATTATAAACCCCAGTTTTCAAAAAGAGACACCCGAGTGTCGGGGGTTTGCATGGGTGTGGTCTTTCTGTTCTGGAGATATTCAACCTCAGAAATTTAATTCTTTAATTTGCTCCCAGAATTCTGAGACTGAGGGACTGAATATCCGTAACTAAGCTTACTCTAGAGGAGTAAACTAAGAAGGCCAGTACATTTATCTACAATAAGGATAACTGCCTTCAAAGAGCTTGAGTGTTCATTATCTAGGATGATATCTCGGTCAAGTATGTGGGAAGCCATATGGATAACCAGGAGTTTTGGTGAGCACATGGTCATGTAAAGACAGAGATATGATATCTTCAGACAGTTGTTCAGGGAGTTCATGTGCTCGAAGTAAAGAACACAGAGTTTGGAATCACAGAAGCCTTCATCCAAAACTTCTGTTCCTCTAAGAGATTATTTTAAGCTACCTGATCTTCAGTCTTTTCATCTAAAAATGTAAAAATAACTTCTAAGAAAGAGTTGAACTACTTAAATAAGATAACACATATAAACAGAGCCCAATGTGAGATTCATAGAAAGTGCCCCTAAGTTGCAATATTAGTTAGCATTATCATTATCATTAGTGTTAAAATGTACCCAAGCAGTCTAAAGGTACATCTTGTTCCATTAAAGAGTTGATTTATTTATTTTCAGCAGGTGGAATGCTCCATCATCTATGTGATGCAGAGACTCTTCTCTGGATATTACCGGCTTAATGCTAATATTATACCTGGCTGATTTTCATTTTCCTAGACTCAATGCAAATTAGCAATCCATTTCCTTTATGATGTCACAGAAAATTATGCTAATGATATTTTGATTTACCAAAGATTCCGCAGACATCTTATTTTCACTAAGAGCAGTTGAGTCTCTGACTTTCATTCGCAAAATGGGAATTAAAATGCCTGTGTGATAAGATAGATGTGAGTATTTTGTGACTGAATAAGAGAATATATTTTTAAAATGCCTAGCACATTGCCTGATGAGTAGTTATTCTTTAACAATGCTAATCGAAGCTACTGCATATTTAAAAACCATACCTGGGAGTGGTTGCTGTCACTGAATTATATCGACTACTGTTGGTTTCTATTAAAGGGAGTAGCATCTTTTGGCCTGTTCTCAGTTTATGGAGAATATTCTATATTGTGAAGCCACCATGTCTGAAACTGTCTCTTCAATGTATATTTAAGAAGCACATAAGAGGAAAAGGGAATAAGTCCCAAAACTTCTTAGAAACTTGTTGCAATAGAGATGTTTTTTTTCTATTTTTAGTGAATAATTACAAATAAGAGATTCCAATCAGTAGTTGTTAGTCATCTAGCTAAACTACCTTATACCCTCTATTTCCACAAATCCAGAATCTATTTTTGTCTTATAATTGTAAGAAGTTGTATACATCTCCATGTGATTTAATATTCTACCATTTCAGTAGAGCATATTTTTAAAAATTTGATTTCTACAAACATATATTGGGCATATTCTATGTCAAGCAGGGTGTAGCATTATCACATTTTTATCCTACAAAGACCACTCTGACCATTGTATAAAAAGAAGGAGGTTATAAAAAGTGGATGTGAGGAAATAGGACATTTTAGGATTGTGTGCGAAGAAAAAGTTAAAGTTTCGTTGAGAACATAGGGACCCCTCTTGTGGGCATAACTCTTCATGACTGATCCTTTGATTTAGCATGTGGCTTCTCAGAGACCTTGTTTTCCATTACTTGTAGATTCCTGGCTATGATCTCTGCTGCTAAATTTGTGGGAAATCTAAGCATAGAGAAATTGAATTCTTAGAGTAAATTTATTATATTATAAAGGTAAACTTGTTTCCCCAAAGCTGGAAACCATTACCTGTCAATGGTTTACATATTTTTTTTATCTTTAATGAATTTTAATGCTCTCAGATAGAATATCTACAAATAAATAAACTACCAATAAATAAAGTACCAATAATGAGAATTTCTGACTGGAATTCACAGGGGAGAATTAAAATCCAATAAGCAGTTGCCATATATTGATATTTTTTACTTCTGCATTTTAATAGTTTAGGGATTTAGTGATTGAAATATAAAGCAAATTATTTCTAAAACTTCTAAAAGTAAGAAATGAAAAAAGTTCAGTTGGCTGTTTGTTAGTTTGTTTCTTCAATTTGCTTCATTTGAGAAAAACTCTTTCATTTTAACCCAATATTGTGTTCTTCCTTATAATCCAATATTAGGGCATTATTAGGATGAGATTCTTATCTCTGTAAATGTAATTGGAACACATATTGCAAGTCCATAGGTGTTTGAAAAGGGAATGCTGCAAAATGGAAATTCATGAACTTTGATGATAAATTGAACGGTATCATTCATTAGAACACAAAGACTTTCTCTTCATTATGGAAACACAGGGATTTGATACAGGTAGAAGGTAATTTTGATGCCCAGAAATACGGTACATGGTGAATATAGCCTCATTTCTTCCATAACAGGACAATAATATACAATCTGTACTGTGTCTCTATAAATAAAAACCCACTCACAGGTATGTGTCCAGACAGACCAAACAATACAGAAATGGAAAGACTGTATTTTTTTCCTGGATTTTTTTTACATCTGGATCAGCATGTGCTCATATTTGATTTATAGCCTTTACAAATTGAAATTTGGCCCCACAGGGAAGAGAGTGAGCTTTAGTTTGAGTAGACAAACTGTCTTAGTAGTCTGGCCCAAAGTCTGAGTTTTTCTTTATAAGTGAAGAAATATCACAAGTAAATAAATTGTTATGGTAATAAATGGGGTCTACAGTCATGTTTTAGATGGAAATTTGGATTTTGCCATCCAACTCCCATATGCACCTCTTCCTTCCCTATACCCCAAAAAAATAGTGTATCTTCAAACAGAAGCACTTAACTGTACAGTGATGTTTGTCATAGCACTAGCAATAAAATGGAGTAGTGGAAGCACTTTCAAGTCTTGATTCTCCATTACTAATTGTGGATCTTTTTTCCTTTCTAAATATTACTCTTGTCATCTTTAAGTACAAATAATCTGAGCACTAAATGAATGTGTATGTGAAAGTACTTGGTAGACCCCCATTCATGAAGCTGAGATAAGCCTAGCTTGTGTCAATCATACTTGCTTTCTTCAGTGTGAATTCCTTACGTATACTCTCCATTATTGTTGTTGTTGTTGTTGTTTGTTGTTGTTGTTGTTGTTTTTTGTCCTTGCCTCCCCAGGATATAGGTGATGCCAAATAACATAGCTCCAGTATAAAGGAATAGAGGAATATTTTATTCGTACTTCAGTATTTTAATCACAAATACATTATTTTTTATAACTTTATTAACATTGAGCATTGCCAGTTATTTACCTTTTTTCCTCATTGATATTTAGGCATTTTATATATTATGGATATTAGTCTATTGGCTTCTAATTATTTTTAAGCTACATTTTTTCAGTCATTAACGATTTGTTTAAGGTAAACTAATAGATGGTTTTGACTTTTATTATTTAAATCTATCAGTGTTTTTATGACTCTAAGATTTTGTCATAATCCAAGCATTTCCTACCCCCAAGTTACATCCACTTAAATTTTTTCCTAGTACTCTTGTATTTTTATTTTGTGTTTAAACATTTGATCCACTATGGAATTTGAATAAGGAATAAAGTGAAGTACTACCTTTACTAGTTTCAAATAGCTTCCAGTTGTCCTAGTGACATTTACTTGAGAGCTATTTTCCTACTACTTTAAAATGTATTTTTAAACACATTAAATTCCCGTATATACTTGGATTTATTTCGGAGTCCCCTCTTAAGTTGAGGACTAAACATTGATCAATCTCTTGTTTGACAACTACCATAATCTACTAATATAGATTTTATCTTTGGTAGAGTTAATAAACCTTCATTATACTTAAGATTTTTCTGTACATTATTATGTATTCGTCTTCTAAATCAATTCTTTAGTTTTGTTGGTATTTTTATGGGAAGGAAGCATCTCATTTCTACATTAATGTAGGAAACATTGATATCTTTACAACTTTGAATCATCTACTCCAAGGACAAAATATGTCTTTCTATTCAGTTCTTCATTAGTTTATAATTTCTACAACCTCTACATTTCTTAAGTTCATTCTCAAGAATTTTTATGGTCTTATTGCCATAGTAAGTAGGGTTGTTTTCATTAAATTTTCTTACATATCATTGTTTACAATGTAAAAAAAAATCTAAGTTCTGTTAAAATCAAATTTATTTTATTGTTTTAGATTTTCTAGTTGTAATAATCATATCATCTTTAAATGATTACAACATTTTATTTAATCATAATAATACTATTGTCTAGCTATATTTGTTAGCATATCCAGAGTAATGTTAAACATCACTGGTGATAAAAGAGAGGCTTAAGTTCTCTTGATTTTATTAGCATTGCTTCTAGAATATCACTTTTAAATCTAAACATTGTATTGACCTTTGATATTTTATATATATAGTGTATATGTAGCTGTATGTGTTCCTGTATAAATATAAGTTCATATTTAGTTAATTTATAATCTTCATTTATTAAAGATTTTTATGAGGAAAGAATGTTGGATGTCATCAAATGTCTCTTAAGCATCTATTAAAGGAATCATATGGTCTCTCTCTCTATGGATCTCCAATAGTCAGTTACAGTTATCCTAATACCTACAGGTATCCTAATACTTAAATATCTTTGCTTTTCAAGAATAATCTCAACTTGGTCATAATTAATTATTTTCATAGTATACTGCTAAATTTTATTTAAGTTTTTTTTTTCCATTGGTCATAGTAAGTGAAATTAGTGTATAGTTATCTCATTTGAGCGTGTTGGATTTCTCAGGGTTTGGTCTAAGTGTTTCTCTGCCTTTGTAAATAACAAACCTGCCTTTATTATTTTCTGAAATACCCTAAGTATTATAAGAATTATGTGTTCCTTTTAAGGATAAAACAATTTAATGTTCCAACTAAGTTTGACACTACTTCAGGAAGTAACTTCTGGCAACATTCTTAATATCTTCAAGATTGTTGACCTGTTTAGGGTTTTTATCTCTTCTCATGTCAATTTTGGTAGTTTATGTTTTCCTAGAAAATCAATCATTTTATCTAGGCTTTGAAACATTTAATTTTCTTTATAGTCCAGATTCTTTCCCCTTTCTCAAACTATGATCAGTATTTTGTACTTTCTTAGTGTTTCTAGATTAGACTAGCTAGCGGTTATTTATTTTATTAGTTTCTTTTATTTTTTTTTTCTGAAATTTATTGACAAATTGGTTTCCATACCACACCCAGTGCTCATCCCAAAAGGTGCCCTCCTCAATACCCATCACCCACCCTCTCCTCCCTCCCACCCCCCATCAACCCTCAGTTTGTTCTCAGTTTTTAACAGTCTCTTATGCTTTGGCTCTCTCCCATTCTAACCTCTTTTTTTTTTTTTCCTTCCCCTCCCCCATGGGTTCCTGTTAAGTTTCTCAGGATCCACATAAGAGTGAAACCATATGGTATCTGTCTTTCTCTGTATGGCTTATTTCACTTAGCATCACACTCTCCAGTTCCATCCACGTTGCTACAAAAGGCCATATTTCATTTTTTCTCATTGCCACGTAATATTCCATTGTGTATATAAACCACAATTTCTTTATCCATTCATCAGTTGATGGACATTTAGGCTCTTTCCATAATTTGGCTATTGTTGAGAGTGCTGCTATGAACATTGGGGTACAAGTGGCCCTATGCATCAGTGCTCCTGTATCCCTTGGATAAATTCCTAGCAGTGCTATTGCTGGGTCATAGGGTAGGTCTATTTTTAATTTTCTGAGGAACCTCCACACTGCTTTCCAGAGCGGCTGCACCAATTTGCATTCCCACCAACAGTGCAAGAGGGTTCCCGTTTCTCCACATCCTCTCCAGCATCTATAGTCTCCTGATTTGTTCATTTTGGCCACTCTGACTGGCGTGAGGTGATACCTGAGTGTGGTTTTGATTTGTATTTCCCTGATAAGGAGCGACGCTGAACATCTTTTCATGTGCCTGTTGGCCATCCGGATGTCTTCTTTAGAGAAGTGTCTATTCATGTTTTCTGCCCATTTCTTCACTGGGTTATTTGTTTTTTGGGTGTGGAGTTTGGTGAGCTCTTAATAGATTTTGGATACTAGCCCTTTGTCTGATATGTCATTTGCGAATATCTTTTCCCATACCGTTGGTTGCCTTTTAGTTTTGTTGGTTGTTTCCTTTGCTGTGCAGAAGCTTTTTATCTTCATAAGGTCCCAGTAATTCACTTTTGCTTTTAATTCCCTTGCCTTTGGGAAAAAGCTTTCGCTTTTTGCAGATGACATGATATTATACATGGAAAATCCGATAGACTCCACCAAAAGTCTGCTAGAACTGATACAGGAATTCAGCAAAGTTGCAGGATACAAAATCAATGTACAGAAATCAGTTGCATTCTTATACACTAACAATGAAGCAACAGAAAGACAAATAAAGAAACTGATCCCATTCACAATTGCACCAAGAAGCATAAAATACCTAGGAATAAATCTAACCAAAGATGTAAAGGATCTGTATGCTGAAAACTATAGAAAGCTTCTGAAGGAAATTGAAGAAGATTTAAAGAAATGGAAAGACATTCCCTGCTCATGGGTTGGAAAAATAAATATTGTCAAAATGTCAATACTACCCAAAGCTATCTACACATTCAATGCAATCCCAATCAAAATTGCACCAGCATTCTTCTCGAAACTAGAACAAGCAATCCTAAAATTCATATGGAACCACAAAAGGCCCCGAATAGCCAAAGGAATTTTGAAGAAGAAGACCAAAGCAGGAGGCATCACAATCCCAGACTTTAGCCTCTACTACAAAGCTGTCATCATCAAGACAGCATGGTATTGGCACCAAAACAGACACATAGACCAATGGAATAGAATAGAAACCCCAGAACTAGACCCACAAACGTATGGCCAACTCATCTTTGACAAAGCAGGAAAGAACATCCAATGGAAAAAAGACAGCCTCTTTAACAAATGGTGCTGGGAGAACTGGACAGCAACATGCAGAAGGTTGAAACTAGACCACTTTCTCACACCATTCACAAAAATAAACTCAAAATGGATAAAGGACCTAAATGTGAGACAGGAAACCATCAAAACCTTAGAGGAGAAAGCAGGAAAAGACCTCTCTGACCTCAGCCGTAGCAATCTCTTATTTTATTAGTTTCTTTTAAAGTACAAGCCATAGCAGTGCCTGGATGGTTCAGTCACCTGAGTGTCCAACTCTTGATTTTGGCTCAAATCATGATCTCATGGTTCGTGAGTTCGTTTCCCATGTCAGGCTCTGAGCTGACAGTGCAGAGCCTGCTTGGGATTCTCTCTCCTCTCTCTGTGCCCTTCCACTGCTCTCTCTAAATAAATAAACAACTTAAGAAAACAAACTATAGATTTTATCCCTCTAACTTTTTAATTTTTGCTTTTGATTTTTACTTTTTCTTTCTTTTCTATCAATTCTTCAGTATATAGCTTCTCTTATCTTACACCTGACAATGGGTGAAAAGCAATGTGAAGTCCTAGGAGTCTTGTTGCTTTAGTAGCGTTGCTATTTTCTTTGAATATAATTTATTGTCAAATTAGCTAACATAGAGTGTATAAAGTGTGCTCTTGGTTTCATGGGTAGATTCCTGTGATTAACTTATGTACAACACCCAGTGCTCACCCCAACAACTTCGCTCCTCAATGCTCGTCACCCATTTTCCCCTGTCCGCCATATCCCCCCATAAACCCTCAGTTTGTTCTCTATATTTAAGAGTCTCTTATGGTTTGCCTCCTTCTTTATTTGAAAACATTTTTCCCCTTCCCTTCCCCCATGGTCTTCTGCTTTACTTTCTCAAATTCCACATATGAGTGAAAACATGGTATCTGTCTTTCTTGGACTGACTTATTTCACCTGGCTTAGTATCTTCCAGTTCTATCCATGTTGTTTCAAATGGCAGGATTTCATTCTTCCTTATTGCCAAGTAGTATTCCATTGTATATATAAACCACATCTTCTTTATCCATTCATCAGTTGGTGGACATTTAGGCTCTTTCCATAATTTGGCTATTGTTGAAAGCACTGCTATAAACATGGGGGTACATGTGCCCCTATGAATCAGCACTCATGTATCCTTTGGATAGATTCCTAGTGGTGCTATTGCTGGGTCGTGGGGTAGTTCTTTTTTTAATTTTTTGAGGAACCTCCACACTGTTTTCCAGAGCAGCTTCACCAGTTTGCATTCCCAACAACAGTGCAAGAGGGTTCCCCTTTCTCCACACCCTTATCAACATCTGTTGTTTCCTGAGCTGTTAATTTTAGCCACTCTGACTGGTGTGAGGTGGTATCTCATGATAGTTTTGATTTGTATTTTCCTGATGATGAATGATGTTGAGCATCTTTTCATGTGTCTGTTGGCCATCTGGATGTCTTCTTTGGAAAAGTGTCTATTCATGTCTTCTGCCCATTTCTTCCCTGGATTATTTGTTTCTCAGGTGTTGAATTTGCTAAGTTCATTATAGATTTTGGATACTAACCCCTATCCGATATGTCATTTGCAAATATCTTCTTCCATATTGTCGGTTGCCTTTTAGTTTTATTGATTGTTTCCTGTAAAGTGAAGAGGATTTTTATCTTGATGAGGTCTCAATAGTTCATTTTTGCTTTCATTCCCCTTGCCTTTGGGGATGTGTGGAGCAAAATATTGCTGCAGTTGAAGTCAAAGAGGTTGTTGCCTGTTTTCTCCTCTAGGGTTTTGATGGTTTCCTGTCTCACATTTAGGTCTTTCATCCATTTTTAATTTATTGCTGTGTATGGTGTAAGAAAGTAGTCCAGTTTCATCTTCTGCATGTTGCTGTCCAGTTCTCCCAGCACCATTTGCTAAAGACACTGTCTTTTTTCCATTGAACACTCTTCCCTGCTTTGTCAAAGATTAGTTGGCCATACATTTGTGGGCCCATTTCTGGGTTTTCTATTCTATTCCACTGGTCTGTGTGTCTGTTTTTGTGACAATACCATACATTCTTGAAGATTACGGCTTTGTAGTAGAGGCTGAAGTCCAGAATTGTGATGCCTCCCACTTTGGTTTTCTCTTTCAACATTACTTTGGCTATTCAGGGTCTTTTCTGGTTCCATACAAATTTTAGGATTGTTAGTTCTACGTCTGAGAAGAATCCTGATGCAATTTTGATTGGGCTTGCATTGAATGTGTAGATTGCTTTGGGTAGTATCAACATTGTAACAATATTTCTTCTTCCAATCCATGAGCATGGATTTTTTTTTCCATTTCTTTGTGTCTTCTTCAGTTTCTTTCATAAGTTTTCTATACTTTTCAGCATACAGATCTTTTATATCTTTGGTTAGGTTTCTTCCTAGGTACTTTATGGTTCTTGGTGCAGTTGTAAATGGGATCAATTTCTTGATTTCTCTTTCTATTGCTTCATTATTGGTGTATAGAAATGCAACTGATTTCTGTATATTGATTGTGTATCCTGAAACTTTGCTGAATTCATGTATCAGTTCTAGCAGCTTTTTGGTGAAGTCTTTGTTATGTATATTGAAGGAAAAGGGGTTTTAGAAGGAATTTTTTTTTAAATCTTTTTTCAACGTTTTTTATTTATTTTTTTGGGACAGAGAGGGACAGAGCACGAACGGGGGAGGGGCAGAGAGAGAGGGAGACACAGAATCGGAAACAGGCTCCAGGCTCCGAGCCATCAGCCCAGAGCCTGACGCGGGGCTCGAACTCCCAGACCGCGAGATCATGACCTGGCTGAAGTCGGACGCTTAACCGACTGCGCCACCCAGGCGCCCCAGGGAATTTTATAGAGTGGTATGATCCTCTTGGCTGCTGCAACCTTATGAAAAGGATGTCATCAGTGAACTTATCCAGAATTTCAGACCCCCCTCCACACACACACACACACACACACACACACACACACACACTTACTACCAGTTCTGCCTACTTGATGTCTAGTCTTCTTTCACTTTGGCCCTAACCTGATATGTCTAGGGGTGAATAAAATACAGGCATAGAAAATAAAAGATCCCCACGAATATATGTTACTTACATTTTTACTCACATGGCTTTCCTGAGAGTTAAATATCTCTGTCATTTGGTGGAGGTGATCTAATTTCTTTTTTCTGGAAGTCTTATTAGGTGTGTGACCTTGCATAGATCACTTAACCTCTTCAAACCAGTTTCCTCGTCTGTAAATTGTAGATAATAATAGTTTGTATCTCTTAAGGTCATTATGAGGATCAAGTAAATTAGAGGAGTTTGTATTTTGGAAATGCTTAGAGTGCCTAGCAGATCCCAGCATAGAGTGAGCACTGTTGATGTCTTCATTTCAGAAAACACTGAGGGGTGCCTGGGTGGCTCAGTCAGTTAGCGTATGACTTGGGCTCAGGCAATGATCTCATGGTTCATGATTTTGAGCCCCTGCATTGGGCTCTGCATTGACAGTGTGGAGCCTGCCTAGGATTCTCTCTCTCTTCTTCTGTCTCTCCTCCTTTCCCCTCTCTCAAAATAAATATATAAACTTAAAAAAAAACTAAAAATAAAAGAAAAAAAGAAAAAGTTGAGATCACTGTAGATGGTAGTAGGGTAAGGTGATTATGTAGAAATTGGCGTCGGCTCATCTCCTTCCAAATTCTGACACCACCTAAAGGCAAGGATTGTTGGGGAAAGAGGCCCAGAGATAACCACTCCATTGACTATTGAGGCGGTTTAAGACTGACTGCTTGCTCTTAAGCTGTGGGCAGTTAGATCTGAAGAGGGCCAATGGTGGTATAGCTAGTAGCTTATAACCCATGAGGGATGTTTGGTCCTGTTGTGATTGGAGCCCTAGAGAGGGCTGACTTTGAAAATACTTTCTCTCAAGATGCTGTTTAAAAATAAAAGTGGAACTTTATTTAAATCGTTCTTGACAGTGCTGTACAAATTTGTCCCTTCCCATCTGTTTGCTCAACAAAGAGACATGGAGATCAGGATTAACCTTAGCACAGAACAAATTAGCCAAAGGGGCTCAGGCCCAGATAATTTGGGAAATATAAAGTTTTATTAGGAAGAATTCTCATCCAGGAACATTGAAGTATTGAGCCTGGGAGAGAATAAAGGAGTTTCTGCCACTTCTGCTGAAACTACTTGTGAATAAAAGAAAGAAAAGGAAGAACTTTTTACAATGAAATTGTACACAAAATGTTTAAAAATGCTTAAGACTGGGAACTTGAAGACCCTCTGCTCAAATTTCATATTTGGTGAGGCAAGAAAGAAATTCTGTGGGGAAGAGGAAGAAAGAAAATTAACACATGGTATGCTCATATATGGAACAAACCTTTTCCAAGTGTTCACAACAGTAGGTCAGAGGCAGATCTCCAAACTGAAATAGAGTACAGACATCTAGTCCTAACTCTAATTATGCATCAGAATTCCTTCCTTAAAAAGAGATGATAATGTGGTACTCTTGAGAAAGCATTTTGATATTATTATGCTATAAAACATAATACTATTCTAGACTATTTCATATTCTGCAGCATTAGAAAATTGTTTAAAATACCCAAAGCATGCAAATCCATAGTACCTCATAGCTTAAACTATAAATTGTCAAATGTATTAAAAACACTATGCAGTTATCACTGACAGATCGCTGCATCCCTCCACCCCAATCGTTGCCTTCCTCCCTATCCTACCCCCAATATCTTCAGCTTCTACTAAACATTGGTGATTTCTACCATCACTTTATCTTGAAACTTAGCATTTCTTTTTACAGCCTAATAATTCTGGTTCACAGAACATCATGAGTATAAAATGACTGACTAGAGAAAGGAGAAGAAATGCTGGATTGTTCTCCTTGGATGGTGTCCTTCCTGATCTGACAGCTCCCATCCTCTTTTCTGCTTCTATTCCTCACTGAGTTCATTTACTTAAGATGGCTGTTTGCCTGTGTATTGAAATCTCACCTTTCAGATGTTTCTACTGGAAAATACCCTCCCCACTGGACAAACATGGATGTAGGAGTCCATCTGGTTTTGCAACTGATTAAACCCAAGCCCACACTAATAATCCTTTTGACAATATCACTGAGCTTGCTCAATCATATATGGATCATATACTGTCTTACATAAGCTTCAACTTGTCTTGTTATTCATGTTGACCAAACAAGACAGATCTCTTGGTGAGCAGGAGTTTCATCTTCTGTGGTTGTTGTTGGGCAATAACCACCTCCCTTTAACCCACCCCCATCCTCCAGTACTTAGCAGAGGCTTAAACATAGTCAGTTGCCTTTAGGCCATTCTTGCAGAACTAAACTAAATATACACCCCAGCAGATAACTTTTATTATCTTACTTTCCTCCCAAACTGAAATTGATTCTTTGAAAGAGTACATCTTGAACTCTTATTCCTGTAATTATGGAGGTGGTTATACTAAATCCTGGAACCAGAAGAATCTCAGAAGTGCTTTTTAAAACTTCCTATTCCCAGACTCCTACCCTGGAATTTTCTGTTTCAGTGGGTTGGTATAGAATCTGGCAATTTGTATCTTCAGCAAGCAACCCAGGGGATTCTGGCTTGTAGCCACTTTTGAGAAATAGTGAATTAGCCAAAATAAGCCTATATCTGGGAAGTCTTGAAAAAGTATTTTTCTCATTTTAAATACTTACTGTTTACCTTGAAACTCCAAGGAAATAGCATATATTTCTATAACACAAGACCATTTACACAATTACTGAAGGACTTCAAATATCAATTAATTTAAAGAAGATTATAAACTAATTTATCTAGGGGCGCCTGGGTGGCTCAGTCGGTTAAGTGACCGACTTCAGCTCAGGTCATAATCTCACAGTTTGTGAGTTCAAGCCCCGCGTCGGGCTCTGTGCTGACAGCTCGGAGCCTGGAGCCTGCTTCAGATTCTGTGTCTCCCTCTCTTTCTGCCCCTCCCCTGTCCGTGCTCTGTCTCTGTCTCAAAAATAAATAAACATTAAAAAAAATTCTTAAAAAAATAAACTAATTTATCTGTCTTTCTGTCCATCAGTTTTCATCCATTGATCTGACTACCTACATACTAATCTATTTATCTACATCCTGTATATCTACTGTGAACCTTGTTAATTTAAGGCATTCCCACACTAATAATTTATCCTTCCTAAAGGTGGCATATGCAAGGAGTCAAAACTGAAATTTTTGTAGAAACTAATTTACCCAAAAGGTTTAAGAATTACATCTTATTTCATCAGTTTTTCCTTATGATTGAAATATCTCTTGGGGATCTGAGTTCCTTCTCCTTCTTAGGAGTAATTTAAGTAATCTACTAGCTCTTTTGATTAGAAAAATGTACTTGCTATTGATGCTAAAGCCTCATTTTCTCTTTTTTCATCACCAGGTTTTCTATTTATGTTTTTGTTCTATGCTAAATACCTTTTTTTGTTGATGTTTATCAGTCATATGTAAAACTCAACTGAAAACTTTTTTTTTTCTTTTCAGTCATTACTTAGTCCATACTGAAAATGCTGAGCAGTTTCATTCACTAGTTCAAGTATTTCCTTAACCATCTTAACTATTTGCTCATTTGCCTGTTCATTCCATATTTGACTGCTATGATCCTCTGCCTCTTGAAACTGAAGAGATGGGATTTTACTAGTCTTCTGTACAAACGGGGTTGTCTGGGTGCCTGGGTCGCTCAGTTAGTTGAGTGTATGACTCTTGATTTTGTTTGTTTGTCTCAGTGCATGATCCCAGAGTGGCGGGATCAAGCCCCACGTGGGGCTCAGCACTGAGCATGGAGTCTGCTTTGCATTCTCTCTGTCTCTCCCTCTGACCTTCTCCCCAGCTCATTCTCTCTCTCTTTAAAATAAAAAGTAGATTATTTTTAAAAAGGGGGATTATCAACTTCAAAATGTAAAGTATCTGCACAGAGTCAAAACAGCACTTATCCTTTCTCCATCTAAAATATTTGACTGGCTCTTCATTTTCTAGTCATTACTGTCTATATTTGACTTACCACTTCTGCTTTCTTTGACTCTCTAGGACTTTGAATCTTGATTGCTTTAAATATTCCATTGAGACACAAAGCTGAAGGATCAAAAGAGATATCAAACTGGGTATTTCCCCCAAATTTACTGCTTGTTGCGGTCATACCACATGAGAGTGATTATGGGGTAGGAATCACTTGCCACTCAGGGCCCCCCCCCACAACGCCTTCCAAGCTGGGATCTGGACAAATAGTTCATTGGGAGTCCTACTCTTAGCTTTGTAGCTGCAGTAATTCCATTTTTGCCAATGCATCTAGAATTGATCAAATGGAAAGCTACTTGAATAGCTTTTTAGTAACCAAACTTCATGTGAACCACCTAGAAAGGTATTAATCCATAATGAAAATAGAGACTTCCAGTAGAACTACAGTGCTTACATATTCCATTCAGCACACGTACTCAGGTTAGGAAAACCAGAATGAATAAACAAAAGAAGTTGTTTATTTGGTGAGCAGGGAAGCAAATGTTTTGAATTATTGGTGATCTCAAGAGCTAGTATTTTCCACCTATCAAGGAATATTTCACTGATATTTCTGTCAGTGAAATAAAAACTCTCAGGATGGGCGAGTCAAAGAAGCTTATTCTTAAGTCACTGCTCACCACTGATGAAGTCAAAATTATGTTTGCTCTGTTTTATTCACCTGTTCTTTCTTCAGATATGTAAGTACTACTGATAAACTGTTTTCTTTGACATTAATCATCTTATGTACTGTTTCCTGAGCCAGATTCTTTGCTACATATATGAAATATACTAGGTTATTTAATCATTTAACTGAATAAAAAATCCTCAGTCACCTTTGGAGAAAGGTGGGTCAGAAAAGGTAAGTCACCCAATGCTACACAGCTTGTAGGTCAAATTATCAACAACACCTGTCACTAAATGTCTTTCTTTGTTTAAAATACTTAGAGGAAACACTACACATATTTGATGTCATGTGCTAGCCTTCCTGCTTTAACTCTTAGAGGGTGAACTTACTAGGAAATTCTGGAAACACCTTATCACTAGCCATATACATTAATAATTGCCACAGTGGAAGAAAGTAAACCCCAGTCAGTTTCAAAAGAAAAAAAACTAGTCTTTGTGATACATGCAAGAAAAGTAAAAAAGTTATGCACAAAATAACTTTCTGTTCCTAACTCATCCATAAAATTCTTCTTAATGTCTCAGCAACCTAGAGACAAGCTAAAGTGTATTACTTTTTTACTTATAATTTTCCATTATGAATACTACCTGGTTAACAAGTATAGCTAAAGACTGTTCTTGACCATGAAATAACATTATATGTATAGACTAATATGTGGAGACTGGAATGTATTTCATGGTGTAATTAAGTCTGCAAAAGTTAGTAATACAAATCAATACAGAATGACTCTTGGATCACTTGAAGTGTTATGTAATGAAACATTAAGGTTTGGGGTGAATGCTTTTTTTTTCATGTGGGGTTTTCCAAAGCATCGCAGGAGAGTGGGCTTTCCTAGCTCCTCGCTCCTAAATGCCACCAGCATCCTCCAGTTTTGTGACAGTCAGTGTCCCTATACCACATTGATGAATAACCCTCCTATAGTTGACAGGGGTTCTGCCCTCAGTTGAGAACCACTGAAAGGAAGTATAGTTTCTAAAAATTCCAAAAACGAGGGCCAGGCCTATAATTAAGAAATATTGACAAATGAGAGTCTGTTCTATTTCCCATTTCCAGCTAATATCATGACCAAAATAAGTTAACATTTCTGTAATCAGCTAACAAACACTTTGTTTTCTCATTCAGGTTGAATAGTTAAAGCAATTTTCTGTATTAGGATACGCAACCAAATTTTAATTTGAACATTACTGGTTTGGGCTCAAAGCAATGTGATGTTTGGTATGAACTCTGTTATATTGATAATTACTAGTGACCTTATTAAGTAATTATGAAACAAAGAAATTAGCAGAGAACACTTGTCATTTATTTAAGAAAACAATATTGATTACTCTACCATGTGTGAAGCCGTGTAATAGACATTAGAGATACATACATGAGTAAGAATCCTCTGTTTTCATGGAGCCTACAACTTAGTATGAAAGGCAGACTATTAGCCAAATAATTACCAGATAATTTGCCAAGTAATACAGAAAATATATGTACAAAACACTATGGGAAAATTCGGGGAGTTGTGGTAACTCTGTGGGGTTAAAGAGCACTTCCAAGAAGATAATAATTTGAGCCAGGTTTTAAGGTATGAGTAGAAGTTTCTCAAATGGAAAATAGCTTGCAGTGACTCGGAACTTTATGGGAAAAGACATAGAGGTTTTTTTTTTTTTCAAAATTATATCTTCCTTACACATTTCTTTGTTTTAATGTTTACTTATTTGTGAGGGAGAGAGTCAGAGCATGAGTGGGGGTCGGGTAGAGACACACATACACACAGAACCCAAAGTTGGCTCCAGGCTCTGAGCTGTCAACACAGAGCCTAATGCGGGGCTGGAACCCAGGAACCGTGAGATTGTGACCTGAGCCGAAGTCAGACACTTAACTAACTGAGCCACCCATGCACCCCAGCAGTTCAGTGAGGATGGAAAAGAAAAAAAAGTCAAGAAATGAGACTTCAGTGATGTGTGTACATTCAAAGGAATATGTGATCAGAAGTACAGCTTCTCTCCTTTGGTAAACATGACCTCTGAGTAATTTAACATGGCAGTGACAAGTTACACAGTTTGCAAACGTTAAATCACTCTATCATATGCATTAACACATCTGGTGTATTCAGTAAACACTTCTGAGTTTGTGTTACAGATTAAACTTTTCAATTTTTGTGAAGTTAAAGGGGAAAAATGTTTTTGATTACCACTGGTTAGATTGTCTTGGCCTCCCTAGGCTCATTGTCTACAGGGAACATTAAATAAATTTTCATGATAACCCAGAAGTATTATTTATTCATTTTGTTTTGTGAGATAGGCTAGTTAAGTCCAACTATTTAGGTCTTTAAGATTCAGGTTTTCTTAGATGGAAGAGAAAAATTTTGTTTTGATTGAAGGACCAAGGTTATCTTGGAATTGTTGTCTATTTCTGCATGCACATCAATCTCATATAAAAGTAACTTTTACTTAAAAGACCTCTCAAGAAATTTAAGGAAAGTGTTGGTAAAGTGAATTGAATGGCATGCCATAGATGTTTTTTGATAATTGCAAGACCAAATGTTAACCCAGGGCGTTAATGAGTGAGTTCAGTGGTCCTTTTGGATGACTGAGAATGATTCAATTTGACCTTTTTCCCCCAAAACAAAAACATAAAATTTTTTATATTTATACCTAGAGTGTTCATTATATTTTCACTTAAAAAATGTTTTTGTGATACCTTTCTTAATTTCCAATATGCACATCTCGATGTATTTTAACGTGTTTTTTTATTTTTTTATTTTTTTTATTTTTGGGACAGAGAGAGACAGAGCATGAACGGGGGAGGGGCAGAGAGAGAGGGAGACACAGAATCGGAAACAGGGTCCAGGCTCTGAGCCATCAGCCCAGAGCCTGATGTGGGGCTCGAACTCCCAGACCGCGAGATCGTGACCTGGCTGAAGTCGGACGCTTAACCGACTGCGCCACCCAGGCGCCCCTCAATGTATTTTATAAGCAATTTCTATAAACCTTTCTGGCAGTAAAATTTCTTTGCATTTTAAATTAAATCTCACAGTAAGAAGTGAAGTCAGTGAAAAGAGCCACGTACAGAATCTAAGCATTTCCATTGTTAACCATGGGAAATGCTTCACTTTCTGTCCTTTAATTAAAATCTACATTTCTTATCAGTTTTGCTTCCTGCTTTTGTACCCCAGTGAATATACAGTAATGTAGTTGATATACCAGGCTTGTATCATAATTGGATGAATAGGAAAAGATAATAAATTTAAAAGGATGTATTCTACTCCAGGAGACCTTACTTCATAGGCATATATACCCACCATGTGTATATACTATATAAATAAGGGTGTATGGATCTTGTGTTTAAAACCAGCTCCAGAAAGCTGTTGGAAGCTAAGATTTCGTTTGCCAAGAGCAAGTTGCCAGTGCTAAGGTTATGACTCTGGTGACTTTTTCGTAATAACTAAGAGGCCAATATAGTCATTGCTAAAGTCCAGACCCTGCATTGATGAGTTGTACATGTGTGGCTTTTACTCTGCCGTGGTAGATAATGATGCACTCAGCCAGACTCGTCCAAGTTTTTTGATACTTAAGTAACCTGAAAAATAGCTTCAGGTGTGATTGAACAGACCACTCCCTGCTAGAAGCCAGGCCTTTTTAAGGATCACTGATAGAAAAGGGTTAAAATTTCAGTGAAATTGACCATTAGAGGAGAAATAACCTATCCTTTACTTGGACGAATAACAGTGCTTAAATATTGGAGATGAGGGGAGCTTTCTCACCTTCCTTGTCCCTGGATTTTTCATTTGTGAAATGTAAGAAAAGATCTTGCCTTTTGGAAGTCCAATTTTGCGCAGATTTATTGATTTATATACATGGAAATGGCCATGAATGTATTAGCTTATATAAATTCTTTAGGATTGATTATTAGAACAGTTATTTTAGATGCTTGTTAATTTTATCATCATTAACCTTTTATATGATCTTACAAGAGACTCAAGGACATGAGTATTATTACAAAAGGAAGTGAAATAAAGTTCATGATTATTTTAATGAGTCACTGAAAAAATGTCTGCTTTTCAAAGCAAGGCTATAGTTCTTTAATCAAAGACTGGGGGCAAATAAAAGAAAATTACACTATCGCACTACATCACTTAATTTGGATTAAAATATAAAAAATGGCCTCATGGGAAAAAAATGCATCAACTCTGCATTTGATGAGAGGGACAGAGTTATAAAATCCCCAAATCTGTCATTGATTATATTGGAAAGGCATCTTTGTTTGCCTCTCCTTTTGGATACATGTAGACAAAGTACATTTTAAAATCTTCAGCCATGTCTGTTAATAAAGATAAGGATTTCTAACTTATTATAGATACTATTGAAGTAAAAGCAAAAGAAAAAATATCAGAAGAGTTCAGGGAGATATACTGAGCAGTAGTCTAAGTTAATTGATGATTGGTTTGCCTTTAATCTTTGGAAAAAGTGACCTAAGTCAAATGGTAAAGACTGAGGGTCTTGAGTCAGATGGGGCTACGATCAGACTTTGGTCACTGGTTACTTTGATTTTAGGTGTCAGAGTGATCTTGAGCAAACTTAATTTATTTGAGGCCTGTTTACTAGTAAGTGAGGATGATATGTACTTTCCAGGGATTTTATCAGGATAAACTGGTAGTATATAAAGCATTTAGCAGCAAAGAGTTGGGCACTCAGTAGCTAATAGTAGATAGATGTCTTAGAGGAGTTTTATTTCTATTTCCCAAAAGTGGGTAATTTGTTAAATGAACAGAAAAATACGTTGTGTTTCTTATGTTGAGCTTGTCTATTCAGGCTTGAGTGATTTACTTTTCATATATTTTCTAGAAACTCTTTCTCTTACCTCATACTCAGCATGAAAAAAACACTACTCCTTTCATGATGGAAGTGGTAATTAACCTGCCACCAGGTAGCTGGATGATTACTCTGAGGAAATAGTACCAGACTGGGGACTTCCTGTTGGTCTCTTGATAGTGGATTGAGCACTAAGCAGTAGTCTTAGCCAAATCAGCCTTGGTAAGTGGATGTCCATATTGCTGGGCCCATTGATAACCCACATCTCTGCCACTGGGGCCATTTTGTCCAGGAGCCACTGGGCGATGACAGTAATGGCTGGAGAAATAGGCTGACTGACATTAACTGAACAGGTCATCCTATCCAATTGATTATTAAAATGTTCCTCTGCCAAGATCATTTGGTAAACATTCATGTGGGATACAAATATC
This sequence comes from Prionailurus bengalensis, assembly GCF_016509475.1. Classification (NCBI taxonomy): domain Eukaryota; kingdom Metazoa; phylum Chordata; class Mammalia; order Carnivora; family Felidae; genus Prionailurus; species Prionailurus bengalensis. The sequence continues at coordinate 51,259,936 of NC_057359.1, read as the reverse complement.
TTCATGTTTTGTGCCCATGAGTAGTCTTTCCATATACCTCTTACCCAAATTTTATTGTCACCAGTTTTTCAACCATACTCCTTTCAAGTCCCTGACCATCTAGCCAAACCATTGGCCATAGCTCATGAATCTGTATAAGATCACACATCTTGCCATTTGTCCTTCCAAACAAAATGAACAGCCAGGCCGCAAGGTTCTACTCACTAGAAGGATTTCCTTTCACCAATATCTTTCAGGGATGTTTAAGCTTATGGTGCTACAGCTGCCCACTTTGGGATGATGCCTTCATATTCTACAGAGCCATCTGTAAACCAGGCCAAAACGTGTTCTTCTGTCAACCAGTATTAAATTTACTATGAGGCCATATCAAAAAAAGTAGTATAGCAAAAGAGGGAATCATTGACATTTGGGCTACTTCTTCATGTAATTTATTTGTGTCTTCAGGGTTTTCTTGGCCTAATCTTGTATATACCACTTCCATTTGATAAAATGTTGTTGTGCATGCCCAATTTTATGGCTTGGTAGGTGAGATAAAACCCAGTTCATGATGGGCAACCCAGGTTGCATGGTAACTTGGTGGCACATGTTTAAGTGATCAGTTTCTACTAAAGCCCAGCAGCAGGCCAAGAGCTATTTCCCAAAAGGAGAGTGATTTTCTGCAGAGAATGTCAGGGCTTTGTTCTAAAATGCTAAGGGCCTGAACTGTGATTCACCTATAGGGACCTTTCAAAGACTTGGAACAGTATGCATATCTGCCATTAACACTTCAAGCACCATTGGATCTGCTGGACCATATGGCCCAAGTGGCAGAGCAGCTCAACGCTGTCTGTCTGTCTGTCTCGCTCTCTCTCTCAAAAATAAACACTTTAAAAATAAATAAATAAATAAATAAAAAATAGGATAAATTGACATATCCCATGCCACTGGATCCCTAGAAATTTCACTGAGAAAACAGGCCCTTCTCTTTTATGCAAATATCTTACTATTACTACTTCTCATTAGATCCAATCTGCATGATGTCATCAACGTAATGGACCAATATGATACCTTGTAGAAGGCATCCCCGTGATAGAATGGGTGTGAGAACACACTGGGTCCACTGTGATATGGACCTAAGCTGAAACACCATTGACCAACTGACTTCTATAAGCCCCTACTCTGACTGTTGGACCACAGTTACATGCTGGGTCACTGATAAGTACTGTTCAGAGGCACTGTCTAGTAGTGCTCAAAAGGTCTGATTATTTCTTTTTCTCCAGTGCACCTTGGTAAAGGTTGTAGGTCCCTTTAGGGATGGCTAGGAGAAATACTAACAGTATATATTTTGGATAGTGTACTAGGGACCTTCCCTGAGAGGACCCACTGGTTCTTTCATTCAGCTAGTTCTGTGTTTGCAACCTAGCTCAATTCAGGGAATTCGTTGAGGGGCTGTGATTTTGTTTCTATGACTTGGATTAGACTTGGATTCACTTGACTTAAAATTTTTCTGCCTATATAGATCAAGTGATAATTTAGTAGACTTTCTCCCTGTTTTACTCCTGGGAATACTATGACCAACTGGCCAACATATTATGTCCAAACGGCTACTTGAGTTTGCTGTCCATTGAAGCAACTATGTCTACTTTGTATTGGGGCAGTTGAGTACTACCACTTAGCCTCTGCCACCCAGGATCCAACTACTACAATTGCATTTAAATTTTCCAAATCCGTGACTATAGTTTCCACTATAAATGAGTTTCCACTATTTTCCCCTGGCCTACAGAGAATAGTGATAACAGAGTTCTTCAAAAATGGACAGGTTCTACACACAAATTTTTATCTTAAGTATTGGTAAAGGTATGTTTTCTGGGCCTTCCCAGTGTGGATGAAACTCTTACATGACAAAGCCACTCTAATATTCCAATCTCCTTAAGCCTTTGACTTCCTTCCCCTGCATTAAACCAAAGTAGTTCTGACATTTCTAATTTACTCACTGTGGGCTCCCTTTTGGTCCATGTTTTAGCTAACCAACCAAATTTTTAGAGCTCTAATTTCCTGAGCTTCAACTATAATGCAGAATCTGTGCTTAGTGAACCAAAATCAATAAATTCAGCCTGATCGAACTTCATGTTCCTTCCACCATCAACCCACCATCTTAATATCTCTTCTCATGTATGTTCCCCAGATTTTAGTCTTAATAAGTTAGAAAACTCAAATAGTTCTTTTGGAGCATAAAGCACCTCCTTATGGGTCACACTATGTACCTCACCTTTAGAGACCTGATGAGACTTGAATCTACTTACAGGCCTAGAAGCAAAAAAGGGTGATTGATGGGGGTCCTGAGGGGAATCAGCATTGTATTGCATGGCAACTGCCTTAGGGAAGACCATTTTTGTTTCTTCAGGCAATGCAGTTAGTCCTATTAGATGGGAGTAGAGAGGCCACTATTCCTGGGGCTGAGTAGGCTACTTTTACTGGATGTGGAGGGCTGCATCCACTGGAGGTGGGAAAGTCTTCTTTGACTGACACAGAAGATTCATGAGGGGCTAAATGCCCCCAGCTTCATCAGGGTCTTTTCACATGCCCCTCTCTAATTTACAGGATCCTATCTTTTCCAATCAATGCTTTATTTTAATAGTAGACACTCTGCAAGGCTGGAAGTTCAGCTTGCTTTGTAATTCAGCCAGTTATGAGATTCCATTTTCATTTTAAACAAGTTTAGCCCTATGGGTACAAGGAACATGGGTCTCTTTCAGGGCACAGACAGAAGGTTTCAGGTCATTTATGCAGTGCTTGAGCTGGGAGTTCTAAACCCTTAACTATTTTTTATTTATTTATTTTTTACCACTTTGTTCAGTGACATTAGGAACAACTGGCCTATCTTATATTTGTTAGTTTTCTAGAACTGTTCAGAAGTATCATATACACAGCCACTTAGCTTCGTGCTTCTTACATGATTGGGAATATTCAGTGGAGATATTTTGCATGCCCCCCATTTCCAGTTCATGCCATGGATTATGAGTATTCTGTTTACTACTAGGAATAGCCAGTAGCAGCTTTAATCACATTAGAGAGCCAATTCCAGAAACCCAAGAACCAAATGGGAAAACTAATCTTTAACATTCTCTTCCTCTAGAACCACTCTTATCAAAATCTATATCATCATAGTTCTCCAGATAAAAAGAACCAATGGGATAGATGGATATATATATACATACATATATATATATATATATATATATATATATATATATATATAATTACATGGATAAATGAAATTAATGATGTGATTACTAGCTTGATAAATCAAGATAAAGACAAAGTTTTTTTACATGTTTTTGGTGGGGTTTGTCAGCTTCTACAAAGTGAAGTACTGTATGTAAGTCCTAGCACATTAGAACTAGAAGAAACCCTAAAAATAAGTTATTTCTCCTTCCTGTAGCATCGGACTTCATCAAGTGCTGGCAGCCTGCTAAGTGCTGGACTATACAGGCCTCTGTTTGGGGGACCCTTACATTTCCGTGAAGGGAGAATCTAAGTGAACAAAGTAAATAATTAGATAACTGTGGTTGTGATAAGGGCTATCAAAGAAAGAAATAGGATGGTGGAACAAAGTATCACTAGTAAATACTTTAGATGTCAGTGAAGGGTTAGAAGCAAGGCTTTTTTATGACAATATGTTGAGCCTCGGCTGTGGGAAGTTCTAAGGAACCATGTATGAAGTTGAAGGAACAGCCATATAAATAAAAAGAGATCAATGTGGCTGATGGGAAAGGAGAAAGACTTGAGATTGTTAAGAGAGTGGGAGCCAGTGACATAAGACAGACAATGACAAAGAATTTAGATTTCACTCTAAAATCCATCAGTGGCCATTGGCGGGTTTGAAGAATGGTAGTGACCCACTATGATTTCCTTCTTTTTGCTGTGAATTTTATTTTTGAGTAGATAATACCACCACAGGGTTCATAAATCAATAGAACAAGGTTTTGTTCTGTTGCCTCTACTCATTACTGTCTTCTGAGTCCATTTCTGCTTTCCATTATTCTCTTGTATGCTTCCTTTAATCTTCCTTCTTCAGTAATTTTATATTTTCTTCCATGGGAAATTTCTTGAGTACTCTCTTATATTCCATCACCTGGTGTTTGATCTTTTCTCATTGTCCAAACATTTCTTCCTTCAGTTCTTACATTTCTTTTTTTTTTTTTTTAATTTTTTTTTCAACGTTTATTTATTTTTTTTTGGGGGGACAGAGAGAGCCAGAGCATGAACGGGGGAGGGGCAGAGAGAGAGGGAGACACAGAATCGGAAACAGGCTCCAGGCTCCGAGCCATCAGCCCAGAGCCTGACGCGGGGCTCGAACTCACGGACCGCGAGATAGTGACCTGGCTGAAGTCGGATGCTTAACCGACTGCGCCACCCAGGCGCCCCAAGTTCTTACATTTCTTGATTAGTCATTGTTTATGGCAGTCACTTCGTCAACATTAGTCTATGGTGAAATATTTGATTACATCGTTTCTTTTCTATCATGATTTTTTTTGAGAATATTTTTCATCCATTGTTGTATTTTGCTGCTTCTTACCACCTTGTTCAAAGAATGTTTGTAACCATGCCATGCCCATTACTGTTCTGTTACTTGTGTTTGAATAGATACGACTTCACTGAATCAGCTATTTGCAAAGGTTCCTAGCTGATGGTGTAAGTAGCCTTCCAGACTATAAACAGTGACCCCTTCTCCCCAGATTTAAACTGTTTCCCTCCTTTATGAATCCTCTGTGTTTTGGTAACATTTCCTTGATAGGCCATTGCTATTAGACACATCATCTTCGCAACTTCTCCCTAATGACAGCCTCCTTTAGTCCTATTTACTGAGAGTGGTATGCAAGTGAGAAAAAGTAATCCAGGAAAGTCTGATCAACTTTAATTTTGTGGAGCAGGATGGATGGTGGTACAACACATTGAGAGTTCTTTTCAGACATGCCATTTAGTATGTTAGATAATACTGTAAGACATCTGAAAAAGAAATGGCAAATCTGGAACTAATGTGATGGTCCTGGACAGGAGATTTAAATTGGGGTATCAGTAAATTGCAAATGGAATTTGATGAAACATGGAATTTGATGAAATCATATCTGGAGAGGGTAATGAATATAAAGGATCCAATACTAAACCTTAAGAAGACCAACATTTAAAAATAAGGGAAGGTAGAGGATCCAGAAAAGAAGATTGAGGAGGAATGGCATTAAGGTAGACAGACAACTGCATTTCACTCAAAAGGAATTTGAGTTCTGTGACCCATGCTTCTAAGCTGTGTGTTGGTGTTCCCTGAACTTGTCCTTGAACAAACTGCTCTTCAGTTCAGTGATCCAAGATAATTAAAATTCAAAACTTCACTCGTGCTGTGTAGGTTTACCTAGCAAGTAATATTTCTAATATCTTAGACTTAATTTTATAGACTGTCTGTATGTTGTTAACTTCAATTTTAGTCCAGATCCTTTCTCAGAGCTCATACATCATCCTTCTAATTGACAGTGCTACTTAAATGGCTAATGGGATTTCAACATATAATTCCATAATTATAAATATAGAGCATACCTTTAATATGGAAAATAGGTAATTATTTTTTAGTTTTTATAACAAACCATAGTAATACATCCCCTCCCAAGTTTAAATAGATGATACATCATAGTTTCAAAATACATATATAGTATATGATTAATATATCTGGCACTTTCTAATATACATATTCAAGAACTAACATAATTCAATCTTTTATATACTTTTTGTTTATCTTCCTAATATCTCCAAAGGTTACTTGTGAGCAGGACAATCTTAGGTTTCTTGAACAGTTTTGTTCAAATAATCCTCTTAATAAATGTCAGCTGTTCTGTGGTTTGATATGAGGCAGATGCCTAGTTCTGCCTTTCTCTGGATTTTGTGACATTTAAGTTGCTTGTTCTTAGGATATTAGCATTAAATGTATGAACTGAAAGCCTTACCTACAGCTTACTTTGTTTTCTTCATGAATGTGGAGATTACCTTTTGATAGACAGGAGTGTCTGCTCAAATTGATGCAGTGTCTCAGTTTGGAACAAGTGTCAACTGTTGCTATTCGCATAAGTGTTCAATGAAAGCAAACAGGTCAGGGTCATCTTTGTTTCCCCCTTGAAAGTGTATCATCCAAAGGAAGGGCATGAAATGCTCTAGGACCTTAATGACACAAAGTACTTTTCACCTCATGGAGCAACAGAGTGAAACTCAGTCTTTTCAAGGAGTCAAAATAAGAAAACCAAAAGCACCCGTAGTTACATTACGTGTAAAGCACTGATTTTTTTAAATGATGGACTTTGACATAAATGAGTAAGATTGTATAAAGCAGTTAACTAAAGATTTTATTTTAAGTTATACTTAATATTTTCTGTCAAACCATGGAACCTGAGGAAATCCAAAGTACTAGCCATAGAAATGAAAGTTATCTAGTTGAAGTAACTGAAATGATTATAACTGATAGCCATAACCCTTGGCATCTTCCTTCTTGACTTAGAAGGTCTCTTGATCATGATTTTGATTGGAGATATAATAGGATTGGAGGAAATCACATTTATTAAGCTATGTGAAAGTTTTTTTAAGACATTATTTCATTTTATTCTCCAACAGTTCTACAAATAAATTTGTACAAAATGAGTTTTATATTTTTTATAGGCCATCTAGAATCACAAATATTTAGAAATGGTTTTTAGTAATTCAATCAATATAATCAACTATAAAAGGAAATCAGAATCAGTGGCAACACAGATCGCAGAGAGGTATAATATGGAAAAAGATCATATGTGCATAGGCAAGCTTTACATGTCTCTGGATTTCCTAAAGTAACTTATTAACATTAGGCTGCATATTTAACTGAACTTTTTGGCACTCAATCGAATTATACTTCTTTTACAATGGAAGGGATTGGGGAGCCTGGGAGGTTGAGTCTGCTGAGCATACAACTCTTGATTTTTGGCTCAGGTCATGATCCCAGGTTCATGGGATCTAGCCCTGAGCCACACTCAGTGTGGAGTCAGCTTAAGGTTCTATCTCCCTCTGCCCTCTCCCCCACAGACACACATGCTCTCTTTCTCTTTAAAATGAAAACAAAACAAAAACAATAAACAATGGAAGGGATTTAAGTTTAGAAAAGCTACTTAATGTGCCCCAGGGCACAAAGGTGAAGGTAGAGCTAAAATTTTTTATTATTACTATTTTTTTTTTACGTTTATTTATTTATTTTGAGAGAGAGAGTAAGAGCACATGCTGCACAGGAGCAAAGGAGGGTCAGAGAGAGAGGGAGAGAGAGAATTTCAAGCATCTCTGTGCTGACAGCACAGAGCCCAACCTGGGGCTTGAACCCACAAATGGAGAGATCATGACCTGAGCCAAAGCCAAGAGTCAGTTGCTTAACCCTCTGAGCCATCCAGGCACCCTTAAGATCTGATTATGGATTTCAAGCACTGATCTCCTAAATCTATGCTCTATCACAATGTGCCAAGGAGGTTTCATTCTTTTATAAACTCAGGTTTCATCCCAGGTATATCTTTCCTTTTTTATTCAACCTACTTTTTCTCCCAAAATTAAAATTTCCCTGGAAGCAGCTTGGAGCTATGATACATTGACAAATTTTGTTTTCTTTGATTCTTTCCAGCTGCTACATGGTGGGTCAGTAACCTACTCTTGTTGGAATCTGTGAGTAGGGATATATTAAGGGCCATGCCCTATAGCATCTAATTATTATGGGGATAAAACTAATATACATGAAACCATTCTAGAGCAATTAGTAGTTGACCTCTCTTATTTATGCTTCAATAATCTATCTGCAATTTACTTTTTCAGCCTTAGATCCTCCTCCTTCCCTACATTATATTCACTTCATGAAATATTTATTAAGTATATAGTTATTATGCTAGGCATTTTGGGGAGATAAAAAAGATGATTTAGATAGTCTTTACTTCTAAAGAGCTTAAATCTATTGCCAGTGATAAGCCAAGTACAAGCATATAAAGTGGAATAAGTTAAATGGCATAAAACAAATACAAAACGTAGTGGGATTTCAAGGAAGAAAATGTCCATCTGATGAAAAGGACCCAAAACAACCTTAGGACGTGGGTGGATACTTTATCTAGGCCTTGAATAGTGTTGGCAAAATACATGACATCTGTACTGCCACTCCCAAATTCACACCTTGGTTGACATTACTAATCATTTATGGAGGGCTTTGTTTCATTTTTCTTCCTGGAAAATGACTTGAAAATCTTTTCCCACATGTTACCCCCCCCCAAAAAAAAGCCTGTAAGTTTATCCGAGTGGACCACAAAACGAACTTACTTGCTTTTTTTAAACTTCATTACGAGTATATTTGGGGATGGGGCAGATGATAGGCTATAAGATAAAGAAACATTAAAAAAAGCAGCAAGGGGGAAGAATAGAAATGTTTGGGAAATCCCAAGTCTATCAGGTTGACTGCTGTCAGCCTATACATGGAGATAGAGAACTGAAACACACACAGATGTGGGGCTCTATTGTGGAAGCCCCAAATGGTTGTATTGAAATAGATAAGCATAAGATTTATTTTGTAGCCAAACTAGACTGCTTAAAAATCTAAACTTTTTTTCTTATGTCTGTACATTTGGCCCAGCATATCTGCCAATCAGAATATGTATTACTTTGCTCTATTATCCCAAATTTTGGTCTAACTAGCCTTAAAGTAACTCCCCCATCCTTTAACTCCAATACTGTGGCACAAACTATTATCCTATTTCTAAATGCCTTTTATAGTGTGGTTTCGAATACCATTGGTTATATTAGCACATGTACTAATGTGTACTACCTGGTGTTCCAGATAGGGGTATGAACAATGTTCTATTTTTACAGATTATCCTACTAGAGGTTAAATGGTTGTCAGTGGACACATGGTAAGAGGTTCTCAAAAACTTGACTAAAATTTACATCTGGAAGAAAAATAACTTCAAGTTTAGCAAGTCTGCCACTGCTTTCCAACATACCCTCCTCCTTGTGAACAGCTTAAATAGATGCTACAGCCTCAGAGCTGGAGGGAGAGTTGAATATCAGACTTATTGGTAGCTGACCTTGAATCCAAAAGTAATACAATCATAGCAGAACAAATACAGCTGAATCAGAAAATAAGCAGCAAGTTTCAAAACTCTGATGAGGAGTCTTAAGATCTATTTTAGAGGGTCTGGAGTTCACACTCATGGTTAAAACTAAGTCACAACTCTAAATCTGGAAAAGTCCTCTATTGCACACAGGAATCAACACCAGAATCAACACAATCCCCAAGAGTTTACTGGAAGATCAATAAATATATTTTTGGGACCCTGAAACATATGAAGTAGTCTGAAAAGGTAACTGTGTGGTTTCGTATTTTAGGGGGAAAGAAATTCAACTAAAATAGAAGTCCATTAGAACATAAGTTACTGTACTACAAAGATTCATATGTTCTGGGTCAAATCAAAGACCTGTTTAGAGTTATTTCTCATTCTATAAAAAGAAAAGCCTATTTTTCTCCTATCTGCTTTTCTTTTTTCCCAAGTATTATATTATTAATGTTTTCAATTTTATAAACCAAAAAAAAAAACTTAATAACCCAGTCATAAGTCTCTTTTTTTCTTTTTTAGTGTTTGTTTTACTTATTTAGTTTTTTTATTTTTTAATTTTATTTTTTTAATTTACATCCAAATTAGTTAGCATATAGTGCAACAATGATTTCAGAAGTAGATTCCTTAATGCCCCTTACCCATTTAGCCCATCCCCCCTCCCACACCCCTTCCAGTAACCCTCTATTTGTTCTCCATATTTAAGAGTCTCTTATGTTTTGTCCCCCTCCCTGTTTTCATATTATTTTTGCTTCCCTTATGTTCATCTGTTTTGTCTCTTAAAGTCCTCATATGAGTGAAGTCATGATATTTGTCTTTGTCTGACTAATTTCACTTAGCATAATACCCTCTAGTTCGATCCATGTAGTTGCAAATAGCAAGATTTCATTATTTTTGACTGCTGAGTAATACTCCATTGTGTGTGTGTGTGTGTGTGTGTGTGTGTGTGTGTGTGTGTGTGTGTGTATACACCACTTTTTCTTTATCCATTCATCCATCGATGGACATATGGGCTCTTTCCATACTTTGGCTATTGTTGATAGTACCGCTATAAACATGGGGGTGCATGTGTCCCTTCAAAACAGCATACCTGTATCCCGTGAATAAATACCTAGTAGTGCAATTGCTGGGAAGGGGCAGAGAGAGAGGGAACCATAGAATCCAAAGCAGTCTCCAGGCTCTGAGGTGTCAGCACAGAGCCCAGCATGGGGCTCGAACTCATGAACCACAAGATCATGACCTGAGCTGAAGTCAGAGGCTTACCTGAGCCACCCAGGCACCCCATAAATCTATGTTTTTTATATTATTATTACCAGGAATAGCTGTACACCACATATTTGTATACTTAGTCAATGAAAATTTCCAAATGTGAAACTGGACCACTAATAAAAACTGATGAGCTATTTTTAAGGGATGCCCCCTCCCCATATTGTCCTAGTTCAGGTAGTTGATGTTATCATAGCTGTTTACTTACCAGAAGTGTATTGGGAAGAGTTAAATAAACGGTCCTAGATCCATTCACCTAAGGAGGATTTGGCTTATTCTGGGAGCTGATTGAAAAGATATAATTGGGCAGGCTCCTCCAGTGATGAGGTATGTAGGCTAATCAAGAGTCACAGTACTATGTACCAGTTACTCTATTTCAAGTTACATTTCCATCATTTAAGAGAACGTTCAGTTTTTGATAGAATTTTTGCTGGGGAGTCAGGAAACCTTATCCCAATGCCTATTCTGTAACTCACAAGCTGGATGTCCTTGCACAAATCACTTTCCCTCTCTAAAGCTCTCTTACATCTATGAAATAAAGGGGCTGAGCTATATAATCTCAAAGGTATTTTTTTTAATCTATCATCCTACAACTCTATTAAACAAGCTTGACATCTGACAAGAGCTTTCTAGAACATTTAATAACACACTGTCTAATTGGGCTCTACATGTGGAGATTTTGGACAATAGAAATCTGATTCAGTCTTTTTAAATGGAGACCCTTAATGAAAAGGCTATGTGATTGAATTTCCTCTTTTGGATTTTGAAGAATCATACCTTCTTCATTTGTTTCCACCTTATTGTCTAATGCAGATTTCTTGAATCTCTTCCAGTCTTGCATTCTTTCTTTTAGCCTCCAAATTTATCACCTCTGATTATAGTGATTAAAAGCAACAGAAGGAGAAATACATAAAAATAGTAGCCCACATATACATATGTGCAAATATATTCACACACAATCTCACTTAAATCTCACAAGAATTCCCTTGGTTAGACCTCACCGTCCCCATTTTGTCCATATAAGTCAGGAACTTTCTCAGGTCACAGAGTTGGTCAGTGGCAAGCCACTACTCCAACTCAGGTCTTTCCAACACCAAACTCTGCACTGAACCAGAAGAATCACAGCAAAAGTGGCATTAAGTATGTAAATACTAATTTTATTTCCATGCCACGGAATTGCCCTCACATATGGCAAGGAACATGGTGACAACACACCTTAGAGAGAGGACTCTTCATATGCCAAGGTTTGCATTCTGTAGTCTGTGTTATCTTATCTGATGCTATGTGAAATGTCCTGTTTTCTAATTCTGTATTTGTGGCATTCCAACCAGGAGATATTTTTTATGCTCTCTATGTACTCTCCAAGGAAATTTCTTTAGGGTAGTATACAGTCCAACATTTTCAAATCAAGCATTACAGTTGAGAGTTATAAAAGTAGGACTGTTGTCATAGCTACTTTTTTCAATTGGCTAGATTCAAATACCAATGGCAAGAAAATCCAGGCAATATAACTCAGGAATTAAGAGTTAGTCTCTGGAATTTGACTGCATAGTTATGATTCTGAATTTACAACTTCCTAGCTGCCAAGTATTGATCACTATGCTTTACTTTCTTCACCTATAAAACAGGGATTCAAAATAGTACCTAGCTCACAGTGTTATAGTGAGGAAAAATGCCCTAATACAGTGCCAGGCACTATGTAATTACTCGATGCATTTTTGCTTAAAATAACAACCCTTAAAGTTGTTCTTTTCCACTGGTACATGCTGAGAACCCCTTTGTCTCAAGTGTTTCCTCATCCCTCACTAAATTAATAGTGAAGGAAGTCTGGATAACCATGGAAGCCATAACACAAAATAGAAATAGCCAGGGTTTTGGAATCTTCTTTATTTACCTATTGTTGTATAATAAACCTCTCAAGAACTTAGTGGCTTAGAACCACAATGTCCAGGTTTTTTGCCACATAATTAAGCACTTTGGGCAGGGCTTAATGGGAAGAAGTTCATCTCTGCCTTATTTAGTGCTGGCTTTGGCAGCTTGACTGGGGCTAGTGTAATATCTCATCTTCCAGGACCTCTCTGTTCAAACAGTGCAGTTGTACTGAACACAGGCACTGTCTTTGAAGAGTGAACACAAACATCGCTTGCCTTTCTCTTTTGGCCAAAATTCACAAAGTCATCCCACATTCAAAGGAAGGAACTTTGATTTCCACTTCTACATGGGAGCAGTGGCATATACATACAAGGAAGGAAGGAATTGCTAGTGGCCATCTTTGTGGCAGTATCAGAACTGAGCTCCAACATAACTCCTTCTACTTAATACCTAAGGGACTTCTGTAAGTCCCAATTTTCTCATCTTTAAAATAGCTCCTTTTAAGACTACAAGGACTAGTATAAATGATGCATGTAAAGTATCCAACATAATGTTTCATTCATAGAAAATGCTATGTACATATTTATTTTTCTTTTCCCTTAATGCTCTCCTGAAGAATGTTGTTTCTATAAAGGAGAGTATTATCATATTGGTCACCACTGAGCTGCTCTACTTGAAAAGCTATTAATGGAACTAAGTTAATGCCTGAAAATAGTGTCACTGTCATGGGTTTTTTGTCCCATATATTTAAAATTGATGCTTGTTTGTTCTGTCAGTGGCTTGTTAATTCATATGGCAAATCTCTGCCAACTGAGAGTCACAAGCCTCTAATTGTTGTGTGACTGCCTCTTTGAGGTACCCCAAAGTGAACTTAATCTCTGCCAAGTAGCGTGTTAATTTAACTCAAACCATCTCAAACACATAATTCCTATTTGGGAATATCATGCAGCAGGTTTCAATGGGTGTGGTAATAAAGGGACAGAGACATCAGGGAGATTCACTATAAAATGTTAGAGTTCCATAAACAGCTCTCATTGTGTTATCAGTCTCACTGAACAGTCAGGACGGTTTTTGTGTACTTAAAGCTATCATTATTGGCTATATTCTTCTGATTGAACCTCCTCCAAATATCCTGACAGATGGGATTATTTAGTAGTTATACTAGGTTTCATGTTTTTATGATGGCCACAGTCCATGAAATACAGGTATCTGCTATTTTGAACCTTTAGAAATTTTATTTGAATTCACTTGGCTAAAATAAAACACAATATGATAATACATACTTTGGCTACAGAATGATGTGGAGGAATTAGCATCACAGACTGTTGAAGAGGAGAGTGATTTTGTTTCTGCCATTACAGAGCTGCTTAATATTGAAGCCTCTTCATGTAAGTCAGCCATGCTAAGATTAATTTGAATGATGTGAATTTGAGATCCTATTGGTATGGCGTCCAGGGGCAGTTCGGTGGGTACTCAATTTTCACTAGAGGGCATTTATCACAGATGATGGGATAAATATGCTAGCAATTAAAGACATTTGGGGAATGTAAAAAATGGACCTCTGGAATTAGATTTAGATGTAACTGCTCTGTTCTCAGTGATTGATCAGCTGTAGGCAGTATTATAGTCTTTCATTAATGTCACTATTTAGTTTCATGGATTCAGCCCACACTCTTTTGTTTCCCCAAAAGACAAGGTCACTTAATTTCTTCTCCTGTATTTCTCTTCTTATTTCCCCTGAGTTCTGGGCTTGAAAATCTAAGTGCACCATAATGATCTGGAACTGAAACCTCTTCTATCCCAGGGATGAGACAATAAGAAAATCTTGTACTCTCCAGCATATGTTAATAAGGTTGCATCTAATTTAGCTCTACAAAAATACTAGAGGAACCATAGTAACCTAGTTTCAGCATTTGGACAGACACTGTATCACACACTGTTTCCAAAAGCGATACTAAAATATTCAACAAGTAAACATGCTAAAAGAAGTTTCTTTATGTGTTAATATTTAAGCTGTTCTGTGTATAGTACCTTCTGAAACAAACACATTTGTAAATACATACTGCTGAAACAAATAAATAGATGTCTCAAATCAAAAGTTATTTTTACTTTTGTAATAAACCACATACCCCTTAATTCCTTTTAAACCAATAGATTGTCATACTTCTCAGGGTTTTTAAAGGTCTTAAGAAATTTGTTGCTCCACCTCGCTTCTAGTATTGACAAGCTTAAATAGCTAAATAGCCCATGCACACACACATTTTTCCTCCTCTTTCTACTTCCTACAGTGTGTTTGCTAAAAATATGTATGTACTTAACTGTGTTTTCTGGCTCTAAAGTTTCAATGTTCTATCAGAAGCACAATTCTCGGTCACAGTTAAAGATTTGAAAGGGCATTTAGGAGACCGCTAGCTGCCAATCTCCATTTTATGAATCTATCTCATCCTGAATGTTTAGTGTGAATGATATATAGCCCTCTGTTTTATGACACAAAAGTATCATCATCTTTTGAGCAGTCACCCCTTATAGGATTGTTGGTATTACTAATATTTATTCACTATAGATTGCTTGAATTGAATGAAAAGCCAGGGTAAGGACCACAGAAGAAAGATACCTATATCCTTTGGTCCTGTTTTTATTTTCCTGCATTTGCTGGACCTCCTTTTAACAGCTGTTTGGTGTTCCAGCACATTGCTAAAAGTGTTAGCAGCTGCCTCACTAGTTATCCCATTTCTCAGATAGCCAATGGGGTATTACCAATGAGGCTAGTATTTTTACTCAGGAGGGGAAATAAGTTTGATCTCTGTTTACTCAGAGATAAATAAAAAAAATCATATCTGGACCATATGCGTGTAACTATTAAAAAGGAAGGTAAGAACAAGATAAATATAGCTTGTCCCTGAGGTCCTTTCTTGTTGTCTCTTAATAGGAGTGTGCAGATGGTATAATGTGCACTATTATAAATGTAATATGTCTGTGCTCAAGAAAACCTTCATTTCTTTGCACCTATTTGATTTTGAGATTACTGGTGATGGTAAACAACTGAAGTACAATCTTCCATGAGTATAAAAAGAAGTAAACTAGTTCTCCCAAAGTCTTACCTTAGATCTTGTTCTTAAACTTGAGTATATAACTTTAACAGGGTAATTTCAACATGGTTTTTAAAGTAAAAGGGTGGAATCAGATTTCTGGAATCTAGCTGGGGTTAGAACTGTCGATTATGACCAAGGTTCGTGGCCGCTGAGCCATATGGGATCCTTTAGACTATTAACAAACACGTGTTTTAAGGAATAAGCCACTTGTCCTTTAAGCCACACTACAAATGATATCTCTATCATAGTGGGGATTGTATTTCTGCCCCTCAAAATAGATTAAGACAAGGCTAATCCCATAATATAGCCCATAAGATTGTGGGTTTTTTTCTATGCCAAGAATTAGATATATTGTTAATGTCAATTTTGAAGAATCAACAGTTACTTGTCTGTCTTTTATGAAAGGGCTCCCATTTTGCTTAACGAGATCAATTACAAAAGTGTTTTGAGTGGGGGTATGTGCTAAACACAATACTCTGTGTTATGAGGACAACATAGGCAAGTGCACTCTTTTTTTTTCAATGTATGAAATTTATTGTCACATTGGTTTCCATACAACACCCAGTGCTCATCCCAAAAGGTGCCTTCCTCAATACCCATCACCCACCCTCCCCTCCCTCCCACCCCCCATCAACCCTCAGTTTGTTCTCAGTTTTTAAGAGTCTCTTATGCTTTGGCTCTCCCACTCTAACCTCTTTTTTTTTTTCCTTCCCCTCCCCCATGGGTTTCTGTTAAGTTTCTCAGGATCCACATAAGAGTGAAACCATATGGTATCTGTCTTTCTCTGTATGGCTTATTTCACTTAACATAACACTCTCCAGTTCCATCCATGTTGCTACAAAGGGCCATATTTCATTCTTTATCATTGCCACATAGTACTCCATTGTGTATATAAACCACAATTTCTTTATCCATTCATCATTTGATGGACATTTAGGCTCCTTCCATAATTTGGCTATTGTTGAGAGTGCTGCTGTAAACATTGGGGTACAAGTGTCCCTGTGCATCAGTACTCCTGTACCCCATCCCCAAAGGCAAGGGAATTAAAAGCAAAAATGAACTACTGGGACCTTATGAAGATAAAAAGCTTCTGTACAGCAAAGAAACAACCAACTAAACTAAAAGGCAACCAACGGAATGGGAAAAGATATTCGCAAATGACATATCGGACAAAGGGCGAGTATCCAAAATCTATAAAGAGCTCACCAAACTCCACACCCGAAAAACAAATAATCTAGTGAAGAAATGGGCAGAATACATGAATAGACACTTTTCTAAAGAAGACATCCAGATGGCCAACAGGCACATGAAAAGATGCTCAACGTCGCTCCTCATCAGGGAAATACAAATCAAAACCACACTCAGATATCACCTCACACCAGTCAGAGTGGCCAAAATGAACAAATCAGGAGACTATAGATGCTGGCGGGGATGTGGAGAAATGGGATCCCTCTTGCACTGTTGGTAGGAATGCAAATTGGTGCAGCCACTCTGGAAAACAGTGTGGAGGTTCCTCAAAAAATTAAAAATAGACCTACCCTATGACCCAGCAATAGCACTCCTAGGAATTTACCCAAGGCAAGTGCACTCTTAAAAGAAGTTAGGTTCCATCTCTTTGGAAAGCTTCCTAAATTCCTGAGAATGCACTTTGGGAAGGACTTACCTACAGCTTAGAAAAGAGAGAGGAGTAAGAAGACATGGAAGGACCAGGTAGATTAACAGAACCAATGCTGTCATCAAATCCAGATTGCCTGTGCATTCACATAGCCAAGTAAATCAAGGTGGTTTGTTTTTGTTTCTACTTTCAGCTTCATTGAAGTATAATTAACAACTAAAGTTGTAGGATATTTAAAGTGTATACTGTTGTGATTTGGCATACGTGTACATTGTGAAAGGATACCCCCATTTACTTAATACATCCATCACCTCACATAGTTATCTTTTTCTGTTGGTGGTGAGAACAATTAAATTCTACTCTCTTAGCAAATTTCAGTTATTCAATACAGTGCTATCAACTATAAGCACTATATTTTACTTTGGATCCTCTTAACTTATCCATCTAACACCTAAAAACTAGTAAGTACCCATCACCAACTCCTGGCAATCACTTTTCTGCTGTGTTTCTATGATTTTGACGTTTTTATTTTATTATTACACATGTAAGTGCAGGATTTCCTTTTTTTGTGGCTGAATAATATTCATTTATAAAGAATATCCCATTCTGTTCTCCATTTTCTTTATCCATTCATCCACTGAGAGACACTTAGGTTATTTACATGTCTCAGATACTACGAATAATGATAAAATATAAATCAAAGTGTATAGCACATTTTTTTAGTTGTTTTCTTATCCATATTTTTCTAAATAGATTGATAGTCTTTTGGAAACATGAATGTGATTCTCAGTAATCCCATCCTTGAAAATAGGAGAAATATTACTATTCTTAGTTTTAGTTTTTAAAAGCCTGAGAATTGTGAAGTCCCTTTCCTCTATTCAGCATTATTCAAGCCTTGTCAACTATTTAGTTCAACGTTGGTTCCAACAAGAAGTAGGTGAACACAAAAATGAGAAAAAAAATACTTACCAGTAATACAGTATTTTTCAAATGTTAAGAATTTGGCCCAAAAACTTAAAACAAAAAACCTAAAGAATATAAAAGAAATTTCTTACGTGCCATACATATATTCTGATAAATTGAATATTTCTAATCCTATCCTCAGAAAATAGGTACCAGTGAGCATGTATTCTACACACTTGCTTCCCAACAAATTTCACAGAAGAATTACAATAGCTGGAAATGTAATAGAACTCTCAAAAGTACATGAAATAAGACACATCAATCACAAAACATAATGTGGTTTTGTTAATGCCGTGATGGTGGTATTGGAATGGAAAAGTTGAGAAAAGGCCAATTCAGCATTAATTTGAGGATGTCCTGCTCTTGACTCCCAGGAGAAGTACAGAAGGGGAATTATATGCACAGTGTTCATTCACACTGAAACCCATAGAGCTCCCCTTCTGTAGCATGGTGGGAAAATAAGGGTTCAGGAACCAAACATATCTGTCCTATCCCTTTCTGGACCTGTGAGACTTGACAGGTGAGAGAAATGTAATAATTCTCTGTTCCCATATATAAAATAATAATGTTGAAATCGACACTACGAGATGTTGAGTTTTGGTGAGGTTTTGTATTTGGCACATAGTGGATACTAAACACGTGTTATTTTCCTCCTCCGAATTCCTGTGTTTGCATATATAGTTTGGTTTCACTATAAATTTTCAACACATTTTAACAATATTAAAATACTGCACTGCTAATATCTTATAGCGTGTGTCTTTCTTCGCTAAAAATTACTTGTAATTGTTTTTCAAGCTAGTTATTTATCCCCCAAAGCTGAACACTACAAAAACATACACTACTATGTGCTATGTTGGCACCTTCCTTACATACTATCTCAAGACACTTGAAGATATTGGGGCGCCTGGGTGGCGCAGTCGGTTAAGCGTCCGACTTCAGCCAGGTCACTATCTCGCGGTCCGTGAGTTCGAGCCCCGCGTCGGGCTCTGGGCTGATGGCTCAGAGCCTGGAGCCTGTTTCCGATTCTGTGTCTCCCTCTCTCTCTGCCCCTCCCCCGTTCATGCTCTGTCTCTCTCTGTCCCAAAAATAAATAAACGTTGAAGATATTAAGGTGAGGAAATGAAGTAAAGAAAATTGTTATTTGCTAGTTTCACACAGAGCAGGAATTTTTTTTGGGGGGGCGGGGTTCTGGTTTTTCCAGGTAAGCCAAGTCCTTTGCTAGCTAATCCTCTTCCATACATAAAATGAAGGTAATGGCCTTTATTTTGGGGCAATATTGTGAATATTTCAATTCTTAGGAATTTAAAAGAGAATTAACTATTAGATTTTTACAAGATAGTTATTTTTAGTAGCACAAAGGCTATATACATAATTCAGTTCTTTAGTTTCTGTGCCTATTTTCGCTAATTGATATTCTAGTGGAGTAAAGATAAGAAATTAGATTTCTTAAGTGCCTGGATTTTCTCTATTCACTAGTTTTTAGAAGAGTTTGCTCCCTCCCTTAAGGAAAACAGTCTTCTCAAAGATAGATTTCATAAATCTTTGAGTATTTCTCTGAGGAACATTCTTGTAAGGGGCACATTTTAGATTCTATTGTCCTATTGTCTTTCGTGGCTCTCTGCCAGCAGACACAGCTGATTTCATTTAGATTGCCTATCTGCAGCCTGCAGTAGCTCCAAGCACAAAAAGGACTAGGTCCTTTTGTTTTCCTGAAGGTTCCATGGGAGTACCACCAAGTCCAACAAAAAAAAAGGGGGGGTAGGGTTGGGGGGAAGAATGCAAAAAGAAGTAAGTATAATCAAAGACAAAGGATAGACAATTTGAGGAGGTTAAATTCCTTTTAAGAGCAGGGAAAGAACGTCAGTCCTAAAAGAGCATGTGTGAGTTATGCCTTCGTAATATATGTGAAATAAAACCAAAAACATCTACCTAATTTAAAAGCTACTTTCACTTTCATTACAAATAAGTAAATTTCTGTATGCTGTGAGAAAAATAAACCTATGTACTGAAAGGTAGCATAACATATACACTCTCTTCTGAGCACTTTTTCCCTATTTTTCCTTTCCTTTCACTCTTGCTTCTTTCAAGGACTGGTTTGTTTTACGTGATTTTTTTTTCTTTTTTTTTTTTGCCATGAATGTACAGTCCAGATTTTATTTTGGCCATGAATACCCAAAATCATCTATTAATGTATTTAAAATATAACTTTGAGAGAAATAAAAAATTCAAATGGTGGGGCACCTGGGTGGCTCAGTCAGTTAAACATATGGCTTCAGCTCAGGTCATGATCTGACAGTTTGTGAGTTCTAGCCCTGTGTCGGACTCTGTGCTGACAGCTTGGAGCCTGGAGCCTGCTTTGAACTCTGTGTGTCTCTCTCTCTCTCACTATGCCCCTTTCTGCTCATACTCTGTCTCTCTCTGTCTCTCAAAAATAAATAAATGTTAAAAAAAATCTTTAAAAAAATTCAAATGAAACAGATTGTAAGTAAATCGATATAGAACAGATCTTTTTTTGGGTATGATGATGTGAAGCTTTTCTCTTTCTTTCTTCGTTCTTCTTTCCTTCTTTCCAAACAGGTTTGCTTTTATGTCATCTATTTCACATGAAATACTCACTATTGTGTGCCCTTAAATGGTATGTCACAAAAGCTCATACAAAAGCTCTCTGATCTGGGCATGAAGAACCTTGTAAATTGAAACAGTAGGCTTTTCCCCATAAGCTGGTTTGACCTGTCAGAAAGATAATTAGGCGTTGTTTCCATTAGAATTGAACAAGGACCTATACTCTATTAATTTTTGTTTCCATTTTGAATCTAAAATTGCTCTGAATGATAATCACTATATTGCCATATCAACTGAAAATCAAACTACTATTTGGTGGAGCATTTGAATCCAGTGGGGTGAAGAGAGGGAGGGAGACTTACAGTTAGACTTGAAATTGTGGGCCCCAAAAGAGGACCCTTTAACATTGAAAATCTCCAACAAATTCAGTGCTACCAAGTTGTGGTTTTTTTGTGTGTGTGTTTTTTTTTCCCTTTCTATAGCCTGTTTTCTTTGGCATTAAGCCACTGAAAATTAAGACCCAGTTTCCCTGGCAACAATAACGGTGCACAAGTCTTCACAAGAGCTCCCTCATTCAGATTGTAAGCTATACAAATAAAGTTCCACAAAGAGATTGCCTCAGAATAAAAGAATAAAAGAAAGACTGTCCCCATCTATTGTGACAGGCGCTAAGGTATTATTCACAGTACCTCCAATTGGACAATGTGTTTTTGTGATGAACTAAATTACCTTAGATTGGTTTTCCACATCTTTTTGTGCTTGGGATAGCAGCCTGGGCTTTTATAGTCTATTTAGTTCTCTCCTTAGTTCCATTTGCATCAATCCTATTTCTTTCCAGTTTGTTTTAGGGAAAATTTACTTGTTAAGTTGCCATTTTACCTTTTAAGGAACCACTCCCAACTGAAAGTTAAGTATAGCTCAGAGATTTCAAAATTAAACCACATTTGTTTTTCATTTATTCCACCTTCCCCCATCTTCTCCACAATATGTATATGGGAAGAAAGGAAATACAGTATTTTAAGCTGTGGTCTGATCTGTGAATTCAGGTTCAATTGCTTAAGATTTGACTAGAAATCTGGAAAGATTTTTGTTCCCTGGTGCATGTACCCCTATTTCTAAGAGTAAATATAATACAGGTGATTGGTTTTAAATTTTACTCAAGACCTATTGATAAATAGTTTAGACTTTTAATTAATCATGTCCTCTGTCATGTTTTCCAAAAAGAATCAGACTCATTAGCAGTTTTTTTAATTAATAAATCCAGAAAGGGAGTAACACATCTTCCTAAAAGGAAGAATTAGATATCACATACCAGGTATGGTACAATTAATAAAACTTACCATTAATTGAGTGTTTATTCTGTATCAGTTGCAATGCTAAGTACTTTAGATATCTTACTTAGTCATCACCTTATTAAGTTATCCCATTTCTATGATTTATATATGTATTGTAATGGGACAATGATTATTTTAAAAATTAAGAAATAGACACTTACATTATATGAACTTGCCCAGGGTTGCATATGATTCAATTGCAGGCGTTCTAGTTTCAGAGCCTATCTTTAACTACTTCATTATGACTAAATATCACATTTTAAAGTGATTTTGTCTTTTATAGTAAAGAAGTAAGGTATTTTTCAGTAAACTTGTCCAATCTCCATTTTTTGAGAATAAAAGTCACTAGTGATTGTAGATTATGGGTGGAAAGAATCTAAGATAAACCAGCTTGAATATAGCTTGAACTCCTAACCCCTTTTCAACATGGGTCTCTAATTGCCTGAACCAGCAGAAGACTGCATTTTATACAGACAGTTGCTAATGCATGCACATTGGAATTCCAATACAGATCTAGGTGGACTGATTGATAATAATTTGGGAACTGAGACTTTATCCTGTAGGATTTTTCAATTATTCTTTTATGTTCATTCCATAGGAATTCAACTCACTCAGTCCTAATTTGTTGAGACAATCAATTATTTTCTAAGACCTTAATATGTGCAAAGCCTTAGGCTTAGGAGCATACCAAGATGGCCTAAATATGATTCTGGCATTCAAAGGGTTGACTTAGAGCACTGAGTGACATAGACTATAAGGGGGAAATAACTGCAATAGGAATAAAGACATCTGGATGATCTATGTCTCTTACCTACCTGAGTGAACTTATGTGACATCTATTGGGCCTCAGTTTTGTCATCTATAAAATGAGGTTGTCTCACCTTTTTATCTTATACAATCTCTGATTCTAGCTTTCTAAGATTCGATTTTCCAGGTTGGGAATGCTGACAAGGGTCTTTGGGTTTGGTCATTGCTATCCTAGGTGCTTAAACATTTTGACACACCTGTGGTTCCTTTCAAGACCCAGAGTTTTCCAGAATTTATTCCAAGTGGGTTCTTCCATTATCAGAGGCTCAGAAAAGAACTTCCTTTAAAAAAACACTACTTTTGGGGTGCCTAGGGGGCTCCTTCGGTTGAGTGTCCAACTCTTGATTTCAGCTCAAGTCATGATTTGAGGTCTTGGGATCAAGCCTGTGTCAGGATCCTTGTTGAGCATGGATCCTGCTTTAGAGTCTCTCTCTCTCTCTCTCTCTCTCTCTCTCTCTCTCTCTCTCTCCCTCTGCCCTCTCCTCTGCTCATGTTCACTCCTCCCTTTCTCTAAAGTAAAAACTAAAATAAAATAAAACAACCCCCACTACTTTTTTTACTTTATTTCCAAAGGTAGAATGTTTTAACCAAGATTTTCCTGAGGTCAGGCTGGTAAAGATTCAAGGACCAAGGGCAAATTATACAATTAATTCCAAACCCTTCACCATAAATATGTAACCTCAAGTTCTATATAAAATGTCACAGAATATTTTGCCTTAGGTCACTAAATAGAAGAGGATTATTCTGCAATTAACATCCCAGACTCATGTTAAGGATTGCTTTTATCGTGTACTGTATTCATTATATATTTATGTTTTGTTCTCTGCTAAATGTATATTCCATATATTGCATGATACATTTTAATACATGATACATTTTAATAAACCTCAAAAGGATGAGCACAAAATAATTAGTACTTACTAGCTTTTATAGTAATGACTGTATATACACTTGTGTATGTGTACTGCAGTTAGAATTTATTCCTGTATTGATCTTTGAAGATTACATATCAGCCAGTAAGCCTTCCAAAAATCATGATAAACAATCTTCTCATCCCCCCCCCCCCCACTGTCAAGGTCTCTGATCCTTATATCCATTCTTACTACCCCCAAAATTGGATAGCTTATGGAATATATTATTAAGCTGTTTTTTGTGGGGTTTTTTAAGTTTATTTATTTACCTTGAGAGAGAGAGAGAGAGAGAGAGAGCATGAGCAGGGGAGGGCAGAGAGAAAAGGAGAGAAAGAATCCCAAGCAGGCTCCACGCCATCAGTGCAGAGCCCAACCTGGAGCTTGAACCCACTAACCTCAAGATCATGACCTGAGCCAAAATCAAGAGTTGGATCCTTAACTGACTGAGCCACCCAGGCGTCCCTGCTATTGTACTGTTAGAAGCACTGTTTTATGTTCATTATGCTAACATTATACTTACAATTCAATTTTGATGAAAAAAATCAGTAAGGTTTCTTAAAACCTAGAGATAACTTGATACTTTGTATTACATGGGTGGCATGACACTCCAGTAGTTCCAAATCAATCTAAATAAAATGTGCTATCCACTTAGAAAAGTAAGACCTGCAGTACTTTTCTGTCAGTATTCCACATTCAATTCACACTCCTCTACTCTCCAGACTCTCTCATGCTCTGTGCCTTTATTCTTGCCATGCCCATTTCTTGTTACTGTTATATTCATCAGCCTAATCTTACTAGTAAATATTCAGTCATCCTGTAAGATGGTACTTAAATATCACTTTCACATATGATGACTTCACTAGAAATTATTTACCCCTCTCCTTACATGCCCCTAAAAATTCTTGTATATCTCTATTGTAGCTTTCTTTCCTATTTCCAGCAATGGGAGATAAGTCTTTTAAAAGCCTTTTATATGTTACTTTGTAAAATTAATGTTG
Organism: Prionailurus bengalensis; assembly: GCF_016509475.1. Classification (NCBI taxonomy): domain Eukaryota; kingdom Metazoa; phylum Chordata; class Mammalia; order Carnivora; family Felidae; genus Prionailurus; species Prionailurus bengalensis. The sequence continues at coordinate 51,235,391 of NC_057359.1, read as the reverse complement.
ATTGCACTATAATCACCTTTTCCCAATCTGCCCCATTTCTAGTAGATTTTAAACTTCTTGGGGAAAGGGGTAGTGAATACTTGTTGCATGAATAAGTGATTGAAGGAGAGCAATAACCGTGACCTAGTCACATTCACTGTGACAAGACCCTTCCTAAAACAGGTTCCAATTTAATAAGATACATGGTCAGAGTTAAAAGTTCCCCCCAGCCATTTTTCTCCATGTAATTCCATGAAGCTCACAGAAATAGAAGTTCATAATCTTAGCCTCTTCCCCCCCCCCCCATTTTTAAATAGCATAGAGTAGAAGACAAAGCACAGGCTTAAGTCTCAGATAGACCTGGATGGCTTTGAGGCTGATATCCATGTATGAGCCTCAGCAGATTTTATACCTTGCTGTGACTCAGTTTCTTCATCTACAAAATGTGATAAAATATTTATTTCACCGGGTTGATGTATTACATGGGAAAATCCAACAAAGTGTTGGAATGATGCTTGACACTTAATCAACAATCATCCTTGAATATTGATTTTCATCCTTTTGAGACCTTGGCTGCCAGAAACTAATAGACCCATGCTGTATTCTGTACTACTCATTGTCTTTCTTATTCTTAACAAACCTAACAGGAAAAGTAACCTGGGCAGCTCTGAGAGGCCTCTGGCTCAGCAAGTTACACTCCTGAGTAAAAGTCTAATGCTTCCTTCTCTTCACTCCCCCTTTGTTGGGTTTGATGTTACTCTCAGACATTTCTAAGTGAGATGAAGGTGCCATGGAGTGTGTATAAAACATCAATGGCCAGTGTAAGGAGAAAGGAATTTTCCACTGCACTCTCCTTACATGGAAGTATAGCAGAGCATTAAATCATTGCATCAGGCATGGCATGCTGTTTAATAGTTGTAGCATACTTGGCTGCCTGAAGACTCTTCAAAGGTAATTTTATCTAAGAAGAGAGAACTGGCTTACACCCCTTTCCTCCAGTATTTTCATAAGGGAAACAACCTAATTACAACTTTGAAGGGACCTCAGAGTCTATGTTCTCTTTCAAAGATGGCATTCGGCATTGAGTCACTGGCATCGTAGCTGGAGAGAGCTTTCAGAATCAAGTGCAAAGGGAAAGCCCATTCAGGGAGAGCTCTAAGGCCTGTATCTACCCCCATTTGAACAAGTTTCTGGCAGTGCAGCTGACTTTTTGCTTGCATTTATGTCTGAGCATCAATGAATTTGCACTGCTATTATTCTCCTATCTGTGTTCCTTTTAGAACAACTCTTATAGAAGACTATACCTCAGGCTCTTCGATTTTGTCCTGGAACATGAAGCCAGTCTCTAAAATGACTTTCTTTTTCTTAGAAGAGATAAGTATAGGGGAGGTTTCAGTAGATCCGAATTTTAGGCTTTGATGACTGACCTATTTTTAAAAATGGTCAAGCATATGGGATGTTTTAGCTAAAAAAAAAAAATACACTACATAGTGCCCCTAGAAATGAAGCCTGAATGAGGTCAAGCAAACCAACTAACAGAAGTTTACATCTGAAATTGTACCAGACAATTAGCACTGGTCCTCCTTGCTTTGTGCTCTATGTGTTTAGGAAAAAGTTTAGCCTTTCAAATTACTATAAAGAAACACACTGTCCTATAACTATTGGGGGTAAGTATACAACTATTAGAGGTAAAATAGTAGGAATTTTTTGAAACAAATAGATGGGGTGGTTCAAAAAATTTCAAAGTAGAGATGGTCATAGATTTTTTCGAAGGAGAAGAAACAGAGTTACCCCATGATTTACAGGTTGAATTAAAAAAAAAGAGATACAATGTTGAGTAACTTTCCACAAATTATTTTATATTCCAAAATAAAAAATTGGAATTGCTAATAGTGAAGAAAAGCAATTAGAATGAAGTTTTGAAAATGATTAAAACTATTTTTGTAACTTTTAGACACTAAGAACTATGACAGCTGCTAGAGATAAAAAAAAATGGAACAAAAAAATAAATCCCTGCTCTTCTATAGGTCTGACTATTGAGTGGAAGATACCAAACAATCATACAAATGAGTGTAAAGACACAATTGTGATGAGTGCTAAATGTGAGGGGTTGCATGGTGCTATGAAAACACATAACCAGGAGTGAAGTGAGATTTGAAAAACTACAAAGAAGTAGAAGAATTAACCAGGAGGAGTAGTTAAGGAATGGAGGGGAGGTGCATGGAGCATTCCAGAGAAAGAAACACCATCAGAACATCATGAGAAAACTCAGAAATTTTTGCTTGTGTAGTGAGTAGTTGCATAAGCACGAGAGACTTAACTAAGATAGGGAAAGAAAAATATAAGTAAATAGCACTTGTTTTTTCCTGGACAAGTCACTTTTATTTGTACTATTTTATTTAATCCTCCCAATAGCTCTGTGATATAGCCCTTCTGTCCCCAATTTACAGATAAGTAAACCAAGGTTTGTATAGTTTAAATAACTTGAGAAGGCTTCACAGCTAGTGAACAGAAATGTTGGATGGTTGAATTTAAGAATACATTGTGGGTTTTCCTGGAGATGGCAGGGAAGCAGAGAGAAAAAGAGGGATCTGGGGAGAGACGCTGAAAGAAGAAGAAAGTAAGACAAGAACAATGAATTGGGGATGTGTACATGAGTAGGAAATAGGCAAATCACTTGAGAGTAATGTAGCCTCTACAGTAAATTTCTAGGTCAGGGGTGAGATGAAATAAGTCTACCTCTTCAAAATCTCATTCTCTCATATTCTTTAATGTTATCCATGTGAGGGAGGGGGTGCACTAGTTAATTATATTGTATTATATACTTGAAAGTTGTTAAAAGTATATTTTCAATGTTTTCACAACAAACAAGAAGTGGTAATTGTGTGACATGATGGAGATGACAGACCACATTATGGTGGTAATCATTTTGCAATATGTAAGTACAGCAAATCAGCACATTGTACACCTTAAACTTATACACTATTATATGTCAATTATATTTTGACAAAGCTGGAAAAAATATAGTAGTTGAGGAGGCTTAAACATTAGAAATTGATTTTCTCTGGTCTGGAGTCCAAGATCAAGCTTATGGCCTCATGTAGATTTTCCTGTTTGTGCACATGGGAGAGAGAGAATGGAGAGACAGAGATCTTTATCCTCATGTCAGGCCACCAGTATTATCAGATGGGGGCCCATCTTTCTGACCTCATTTAACTTTAATTGCCTTCTAAAGCTCTAATGTGACTATAGTCACATTAAGGGTTAGAGCAGATGAATTTTGGGACCCAGTTCAGCTCATAGCACCTCTCCATCTTTCTTTTATTTAGTCGCCCTATTGAATTCAGAGTGACAGTTATCACTACTTGGTATTTTTCTTGTTCATTTATTTATCTCTTTGTTTTTCATTATTATTTATATCCCCAGACTGACATAAAAGGTTCATTGGTACACTGTTTTGCCTTGTTTGTCATGATACTCTGAGAGCCTAAAAGAGTGCTTAACACAAATAGGACACCAGAGAATAGTAGCAGAATGAAAAAAAAAAAGCATACTCTATGAGAACTTCACCAGAGAGCACATTCTCTGAGTACTTCCTAATAATGTGACTTCTCATTAGTACAAGAAAAAAATACCCCCTGATGTTTCAGAATAGTTCTTCAGAGGGAAAACAGAAGTAGAATATTTTTGTCTTCAGCTGTTCATGCATATTCTTACCTTCTCTCTAGATATCCATTACTGCATACCCAGAGAATAAAGTGTGCCAATCTGACTTCCGAACTCTAATTGCAATCAGGTTGAAATGATGAGTGAGTCTGGGTCCCCATGCTTCTGAGATTGTGCATACGGCAGATTGATCTATGCCTAAAGGAGGATGTTTTCAGTTATATAGTGAGCCCAGCAGTTCAGTTAAAATTGCATATTAACACATTTCTTTTTTATTCTTTTTTTTTGGGGGGGGGGGGTTGGCAGAGAGTCTACCTTTATTTTTACCATACTATATTTTATCTTTTGACTATAAAGAATGTATTTCTTGAATGGAAATGAAATAACATTTCTTTCATTTTTTTGGAATGTGAAGTTTGATCAAATTGGCATTAACAAAGAAGGAGAAACATCAAATTTTGTTAGGATGACTCAGCTAATTTATGGTAAATTCAAGAACTTGTTCCACCTTTGTGGAAAGAGATAGAAAACAGGAGTAGACAATGACTGAGATTATTTTTACCACAAGATTAGAGAAGCTAGAGTATTCTCTCTTAATGATAGTGAAATTATCATTGAAAAATATACACATTTGTGGCACCTAGGTGGATCAGTCAGTTGAGCGTCTGACCTCAGCCCAGATCATGATCTCACAGTCCATGGGTTTGAGCCCCACATCGGGCTCTGTGCTGACAACTCAGAGCCTGGAGCCTGTTTCAGATTCTGTGTCTCCCTCTCTCTCTGCCCCTCCCTTGCTCTCTCTCTCTTTCTCACTCAAAAATGAAAAAAACAACATTAAAAAGAAAAGAGAAAAGAAAAGAAAAGAAAAGAAAAGAAAAGAAAAGAAAAGAAAAGAAAAATATATATAAATGAAACGTTCATTAGAGGAAGTGCCCCTTAACTGTGCTCTATGCTGGGGAAGGTCAGGGGGAGGAATTGATGGCAGGTTTGTGCTTCAAACCAAAAATGAGGTCATAAGAGGGAGAATGCGATTTATAAGAGCGTTCATTTGAATCTTCCTGCTAGAGGGTGGCCCTGAGAAATGCAGACCTGGCTGCTGGTCAGGTTTGCCATCTCTGTTCCTTGCTGGCTGTTGGCTATGGGGGCATGAGGTAAATGAGACCATGTATCTCTGAGCATCCAGCAAGCTAATTTTGATGTGTTAACATGGTGGCTCGGGGTTTTAAGAATGAATACATGCAGGTAGAGCATCTTGGGACCCAAATCAACATAGATAGCCTCACTTCTACCACATCCCACTGGCCAAAGCAAGCTGCAGGGCAGCTCAACTCTCAGCTCAAGGGAGGGTGATAATAGACTCCATCTCTTGATGAGGGGAGCTGAGAAGAGTCATGATCATTTTTGTTATCTGCCACAGTGCATATAAGTAAAAATGCAGCTGCATTTTTCTTTACTTTTTAACTTAATTATGCTTTTCAACTGTCCTTAAAAGTTCAAGGAGTCTTAGGTTCTATTTTTATAGGTCACAT